>NC_072493.1:30680833-31322916 GCF_027574615.1 Eptesicus fuscus | reverse complement strand
GCAACAAAATGAAATGATTGGTAATGATTCTAAGATAATTTGAGTAAGAGCTTCTCTGGATCACAGATGCTGGCATGAGAAGGTTCTCCTCTCTCAGGGAGGGCAAACGGCTTTCATCCTCCCTGCCAACGCCACTGACTGCCTGTCTGTCTGGAGAACTGTGTGAAGAGCCCTGAGGCCGTGCCTGGCTGGAGAATCGGGAGTGTCCCGATCCATTGGTGATGCCTGCAAGGCTGCTGGCCGGTCCTCCTCTACAGAGTAATGACAGTCCACTTTGCTGATGTCGCATGCTGTCACTGCCTTTATGCACAAGTTGTCAATATGGAACCTGCCAGGCAAACGTATATCTAAGATCTTGGAAGAAGCAGAAAATGTAGGATCAGAAGTCACCTGTTTCTTGGAATGTTGTAAATGCAAGTGCACATGCACACTCACACACACATGTGCACACACACATACATACACACAGAGACACAGGCACACACACACATACACACGCACACACACACACACACACACACACACACACACCCCTAGCAATAATTGCTTTAAAATATAAGCACACTAGCTCAAGTCAAGAAATCCTATATGAAATTATGTTATCTTTTCTTTTACTTTCCAGCTAAACTTCATTGAGTTTTAGCAACTCTTTATGAAGCAAATGATTGATCCTGGATGTAAGTAATAGACTGCTTTCAGTAAGTGAAACTGGCTAATCTAAGAAACCAAGAGTCTTGCCCATGTCTACCTGCTTCACTTTTGGAGGGAGAGGGGATGCAAAGAGGAGAGATACACCTTGGGTCTGAATGTCTATCATGCGCATAACTACAGCTAAAGACCAACAATTCCCAGTTGAGGAGCTCTGAGCTTGAGCTGGGAGATACCTCACTGAGGCCCCAGCGAATGGCAAAGAGCAAGCTTGTCTGAGCTCAGAGACCCCATTGGGACAGAGTCTGAGTCCATGATGGGGCAGTCCCTCCAAGGTTGTAAGAAAGCCAGATGGAAAACAATCATAATATGATTAAAAAGAGAAATGGCTTTTTTCAAAACCAGTTCCGATGTCCTGACTTTGCTCCCAGGTCTAGGGAACACGCACTCTATCTGCGGGCAGTCAAGGGGTTTCCTAGCGTGTGTTCCTTTGGCCCAACAAGACACTTTGTTGTTTTGCTTTGTCAGTGCATTTCCTCATAGGTGATGCCTCTCAAAAATATGTCCCCTGTTGGCTAAATGCAACGTAGGCTCTTCAGTAGAGCTCTACTTGAAACTCTAAGTCTATTAATTAAAATAGCTATGTATTGACTGCTGAGCCTCCGTTTGCTTTTCTACAAAACCAAAAAACAGCACCTACCCCAAGGGTAGTTGTGATCATCCAGGGGGATGATAATTATAACAGTGAGTTAACAATAACAGGGGTGTATGGAGTGTTTCTTAGGCACCAGGAATTGTACTACCCATTACCTATTTATTTCTTCCAATAACAATATGAGAGAGGTATTATTATCTATTTATTTATACAGGAAGAAAGAGAAACTCGGAAGGACTAAAAAATTTTGTCATGGTTTCCTGGCTAATTAGACTATTTCTCCTTCTTGCATTAACTGCTATGATATGCTTTTCCCACTATCATATTTTATGATGCCTGCATCTTTAGTAGTATATCTGGGGCAGAATAAACAATCAATGGTCTCTTGGTCTGGAGTAAATGCAACACACACTTAGCAAGAACTGCTTTAAAATATAGGCACACTAGCTCCTAGGTAATCTTAAATGAAGTTATGTTATGTCTTCTCTTATTATTGTAATACTAGAGGCCTGGTGCATGAAATCCTGGTGCATGATCAGGGCCGATCGGGGCCTCCCTTCCCCGGCTGCTGGCTGCTGGCCAGGGCCTTCCTTTGTTCCGTGCTGCCCCCTCAGTCAGCGCACGTCATAGCAAGTGATCAAACTCCTGGTCTCCTGGTCGAATACCCGAGGGGACAATTTGCATATTAGGCTTTTATATATATATACTAGAGGCCCGATGCACGAAATTCGTGCAAGGGGCTCAGCCCTCGCAGCCCCAGCTTCGTACGGAAGGTCGTCCAGAAGGTCGTTCAGCTACCCGATCTAATTAGTATATTATGCTTTTATTATTATAGATAGATTATAATGATTAGTAGCATCATTGCTATAGAACAATAACCAGATTTACTCCCCATAACCAGCTCCAGCTCCATCGTACAGACAGGGAAACTGAGGCCAAAGCCTCAATGCTAACCCATGGCAGAGCCACACACAGTTCCAATCCAAAGCCACACACCTGCCAGCCACTGGCCATACAGCTCTTATATTATTCTGATTCTTAATCTGTGCGGCAACTTCCTTTTGTCATAACCAAAGTTACCTAGTAAGTCTGGGTGACTGGGGATAGCCGTAAGCCAGGCGATCACTCTGGTCTTTCCTTTCAGGTGGAAATGTTTGTGAACAGAGCTTCTCCCCAGAAGCCCTCTGGCCCACCTAAGCTGCACCTTGGAAATCCTCTGGCCTCAAGGGCTCGCAGGCCCCACCCTGGCTCGGGCCCAAGGACAGAATGGAGGCCTGCACGCATGCTCCCCTTTGCATTCAGTAGCCACAGCTGCAGCTAGAGATCAATGATAAATAGAAATCAACTGTGTTCGCCTGCTCTCCCTACGAATCATGTGACTTCCTATTAACGGTATCTCTCGTCTTACCAAACTGATATTTCCTGTAAAGGGTTTAGACTAATTGTGGTTTTAACAAGGATAACATTATGCATTTCTGTGAGAGTGAACAACCATAGGTCAGACAGTCAGACGGTCAGTCTGGAAAACAGATCCATACTCCGAATCTTTAAGGCTGATATGAAGCCCAGATAAGTGTGTTTGTGATGTGGAAGTTACCCGGGGAAAATATAATGGGAGAGAAACGATCTCTGGACAGCAGCGACTGCCTGGCTAATAAGGATTCCTAAGAGATGGAGCACAGCATGTCCCGGGGTGTTTAAATGGGAGAAGAGCAGCCTGGGAAGACTGGAGACCCTGGACTCTAACAGATGAAGCCCCTGCCACCCTTGGCTCACAGGCTTGTGGTGGCTGTGACAGGAGTTACAACACGGATGACGTGGTTGCTAATGACAGTCTTCGCTTGGAGAGATTCCCTCTCGGTTTTGCTCTTTCTCTACAGCTTGGAAGCCCTGCAATCATTTTGCTCTTGAAAAAAGCAGGGGCTGCCTCGGAGAACACATTTGCTCTGATTGGCTCGTTACTCCGAAAAGTGGATATGCTGTGATTGAACTCAGAGCTCTTGAACTCAACCTGCGCCTTGAAAAACAAAATGAAGACGAGAGAAAGGTTTGAACTTCCTCCCTAACCCACATCTGGCTCCACAGCCCCCTTTTCCTGTTAAGACGTCAAATACGATATGACAGGGCACCATTTATCACTTAGACATCCTCCGCTGCTTCCTTTCCTCTCCCCTGTCTCTTCCACTTACTTTAGGTCAAACTAAGACATTTCTTACAGGGAAGCCTTCAACTTGGGTGACACTTTCCTGATTCTGAATCTTGTTCCAAAATGCCACAAGCAAAGTCGCCAGCCTAGAATATCAACATGTCAGAGGGTTTTCATTTTTTTAGACACAACTCAATCATTTTTCTTCCAGTTCATATAGGAGTAAATGAGTGTCTCACTGTTCTATGGAAATTCGAAACAACCACCAAGCCACACTAAAATCTTCTTCCCTCCCCCCATTTGATTGATTTAACAAAAAATATGTATGCATAGATTTTATGCAGGATTTGCCCAATAGGACTTTTTGCAAGGATGGAAATGTCCCATATCTGGTAGCCACATAGGTCTATTGAGCAACTGAAATGTGACTGTTGAAACACAGAAATTGAATTTTAAGCTGTGCTAATTTTAATTTGAGATTATATTTAGATATACAAATAACATACATTAGAGACTGGTAGAAATAATCAGACCCTGAACTATGTTATTGATGGAGAAGTGGTAAGATTTTTTTAAATTGCATTTATCCATTCAATTGTTTTCTCCAGCCCCAAACACTGGGAGCATGTCTCCATTTGCATATGACCTTATTTTTTTGGCCTGAACACCATAACTTGGAAAAAGTTAAAGTTGAAGAAAACGAGAAATTCATAAAATGGTGCATTTCTGTTGAGGTTTGGAGCAAGACAAAAAGCAAGAAAAGAACTGGGCAGTGCATGAGTTAGATAATAGGATGCAACCATATGAGAGAGAGTGAGAACACTTTGCAAAATAATACTAATGGAGGGGATTTGGCATTCTGAACCCAGGGTCTAAGCTCCAGCACTCTTTCATTCATTCATTCATTCATTCATTCATTCATTCAATATGTACTAAATCTCCACTACATGCCATCTGCAATGTCTCAGTTTCCTCATTTATAAAAGGGTTGAAATAATAGATAATGCCTAAATAGGTAATGTATATAGTATACTTGATGAACTTAAACCATTGGTATATTGGTATTTTCTTTAGTATTCTCAACTAGGAAGAAATGTTCAGACTGGAAGACATTTAAACTGAAACTGAAATTCTGGATTGGGGTGGGCATGGAGTGGGGATAAAAGATAAAGAATCCATCTTACCATTTTAGAGAATTATTTTAGAGGGTTCCAATCGATGCATTCAGATAAATAATATACTGATATAATGAAAAAATTCACAGGTGGAAATTCAAGAGATAAAGACAAAGGTGAGGAAGAAAGAAAATAATCCTTTTTAATGTCTTGGTTTCAAAAGAAAAATGAAGAAAGGACAGATTTCAAAAACTACATGATGGTAAACTACATATTGGCACAGTTTAAGAATGGATTAAACTGTTGATTTTGAAAAAGGAAAATGAAAATCTAATATCTCAAGGAAATGCCGTAGCACAAGTTTGGTTTGATCTCAGGAAGGCATACGATGCTGTTCCTCAAGAAATACCAAAAGACAAGGTGGAAAAATGTGAAAAGAATGAGAGGATAACCAGCAATTTGTATCTACTTAACTCAAGGAGGGCCTCATGGATTAACCTTTTAATTTTAATTTTTATTTTCTTATTGATTTCAGAGAGGGAAGAGAGAGAGAGAGAGATCAATGATGAGAAGGAATCATAGATTGGCTGCCTCCTGCACACGCCACACTGGTGTTTGAGCCCACAATCTGGGCATATGCCCTGACCAGGAATTGAACCATGACCTCCTGGTTCATAGGTCGATGCTCAATCACTGAGCCATCCTAGGATTAATTAATCTGGCTGCCCATGGATTAATTTTTTTACCTCTATATAAGCGACTGCAGGCATACCACAGGTCTCGATGTTTGAGCTGATTCTCCTTGAGAGCATCATTATTTTGAACAAGGACTTAGAGATGTGCTCATTAAGTCTGCAGTTGGTACAAAACTGAGGAAAAAGTGAGCAAGCTAGATGACCTATCAGGATTCAAAAAGATTCACATAGTTTAAAACGATGCACTAAAATTATCAAGATGAAATCTTGCATTTAGATTAAAAATATTTTTTTTCTCAAAATTACAAGATATAGAGTCCTGCCTGCAAAGCCACTCATGTGAAAAAAACCCATAGACATAGGTTAGCCCTAAGAGTAAGAGAACAACAAGACATAATGTTACTAAATCTATTTAGGCTCCGTTCAAGGGCGAGGGATCTTCCTGTGCTGTGTAATCCAGATGAGAATGGCTGGAGCAGAAAGAGGGTCAGAAAAGTGTTACACATAAGCATTAGTTGAAAAGATTGGGGAAGTTCACCTTGGATAAGTGAAGATTCAGAACTTATTCATATAATTAATAGACATCTTGCATGTGGAAGGAATTTGATGGCAGGAAACAATTGTACACAATGATGTAATTAGATCTGAAACTGCTAAGGCGGTGGTTCTCAGAGTGTGGTCCTTGTACCTGCGGTGTCAGCATTGCCTGGAAACTTGTTAGAGATGCAAATTCTCCCACCCACCCCAGACCCACTAAATCAGACACTCTGGTTTGTAACTAAGCCTTCTGGGTGATGATTCTGGTGCTCGCTAAAGTTTGAGAGTCACTCTGCTAAGGTCAGACTCTACTGCTCCTTGGATTCTCATTGGCAAAAACCTGGACTCCTCCCCCAGTTTGAGGCTCTGGCAGGATTCCTTGGAGGGTGAGGTGGGGAGGAAATAGGGGAGGGTCAACAGTCCCCTTCCACAAGAGAATGGGGACTTTTTTAAGGGCCTAGACTTTAATTTTTAAAGGGTTCTAGAGAACAGAGGTAGAACCAACATTTAGAAGCTAAATAGATGGTTCCTATTCAGGAAAGAAATGATAAACTAGCAGGTGAGAGGTTTTTGACTATGATGGAGAGGGCGATCGCCTCACAGGGCTGTGAGTCCTCCATCACTGGAGGGAAAGAAATGGCAGGTATTTTGTAGTAGAATGTCCTGCATGTGGAAGTTTGGGTCAGACTAAATAAAGATTTGTTCTAGTTTTATGTCTTCTCTCGTAAGGCGTTGACTTACCTATCTCTCAGCTCTCAAATAGCCACCTAGTTGACCCCTTCATATCCATCTATGTAACCCCCTCCCAGGAAACAAAGACGAGCCCCAGGCTTGGGCAAATCTAAACCCCCAAGGGGAGAATTTTGGAGCTCTGGAATTTCTCCCCAGCAGTTCAAGATCAAATTCTAACTCTGAAGTTGGCTGTAGTAACAGCAGGTCTTCATGGAACCACATCACTTTTATAATTTCCCTGTTTGTTTCTTGCTCAGCAGCTGAAGATAGGCCTGAAAGCCTTGGCTGGGCACCCGGTGCGGGCTGCTAGGTTTCCTTCTTTTTGATGAGCTTCATCAGAAAGGCAATGAGAGATCACTGGCTAAAGAGCTTAACCCCTACTCAGCCCCTGACTGTGATTTGGGAAGGCACTACTTATTGCCTTTGCTTCCTCACCTGTAAAATGGGGGGAGGGGGGATCAAACTACTCAGTGCAGGTCATGGGCAGCTATGGTGATCATGAAAGGGACAAGGATGCTGAAATGTATATAACCTCGGCCTCTCCTCTTTCCTCATCTTCCCAGGACGATTCTGTGTTTCAGCTTCTTTGGTTTGAGTGAAATTTCAGAATTGAAGCAAGCAAGGCAACGTTACATATAAAGGGAAAGGAGGGAATACAGAGGGGCACTATCGATCAGAAGGCAGGAAAGAGGATGAAGAGGTGGGCTAGGGTTTTCACAGGGAACAGAGGAGGAGGAATGCAGTGCAGTTGGCATGATGGGAAGTAAGGTGGTTAAATAGGTCTGTAAAAAGAGTTTGCTGTGTGGTATGTAAAATAATTCTCCCCTGGCTTCTACAGATGGCTTCAGTAAAGGCTTACATTACTGCTCAAAGATCTCGAGGTCAGAGGGATGTTCCTTTGCATTGGACACTGGCCTCCTAACAAGGGCCCAGCTGAATTTGATGATCATTTTATTTGCTAATGAGACCAATCCAACCTTTGTAGATCTGTCTGGGTTTCAATCATCAAAGGTGGACCCATTCCCACTGCCCATCCTCCTGACTTCAAACATAAACATCACCCACTTAGAAGACTATTTGAGCATATTTCCAAGTAGGGGTTGACCAGTTGTTCATCAATGACAGTAGATCTTGCAAGCAAAATTCTGAGGCAAGTCCCAGCTTACAATGGAGCAGAAGAAATATCTGAAGAACACACTGGAGTCAGAGTCAAATAGTATGTCCTGGTTGTGGATTGCTGGGAACATACTTAGAGTCATGGTCAGCAAAGATCTGCAGAGACCAGGTACAGCCATGGGCCAGAGGGGAATTGTACATGTACTTGCCTAGAAAGATTGCTGGGCACAGGTAGGTTTTTTCCACTTCCTCTTCCAAAAGCCTTTAATACACATGCTGAGATGAAATAACGATCATGTCACCAGTGCATGAGAAGGATAATAAGATATTAATATACAGCCCAAATAAATTCAACTCCCTTTGAGGGAAATGACTAATAGCGTGCCAATATGTATGATTCAATTTAACTTATATAGGGAACAGAGTTGCTCAATGGATTACACCGAGAATAGTGATTAACAGACTGTCAGTACTAATATGAATTTTGTCTCTGCCAAAGTGAAGGTTTAAAATTCATTTCATTTTTATGCATAAAATTCTGTTACTTATGTTTCCCCCCAAATTTTAAACTCTATATGTTCTCCCTCTAAGAGAGAGAGAGAGAGAGAGAGAGAGAGAGGGGGAGAGAGAGAAAAGGGTTGAAATGAAATGGAAAATTCCAAACCTTCTCTTTTAATATATGCGAGCATGTATCTATTTATGTCTTTAAAAATAAAATGATATTTTACATACCATATTATAACTTGGTTTTAACATTTATTAATTTACTTAATAGATATTTCTTTTTTTAAATCTTCATCTGAGGATATTTTTTCCATTGCTTTTTTAGAGTGGAAGGGAGAGAGAGAGAGAGAGAGAGAGAGATATGAGAGAGCCTCCCCCATGTGCCCCAACCCAGGGCAGGGAGTGAACCTGTAACCCAGGTACATGCCCTTGATCGGGAATGGAATCCAAGACACTTTGGTGCACTGGCTAATGCTCCAACCACTGAGCACACCGGCCAGGGCTTATAGATATTTCTTAAGCACCTAATAAGTGCCTGACATTTTATTATGCTCTCAAGGATTGAAACCATGAGCTTGCCCTTAGAGTCTAAGAGAAGAGGAAAGAAAATAACCAAGAATATAAATAAGTATATATTGTATACATATATATTGTATAACACATATAATCACAAATTGTGAAGTATGATGATAGCGATGAGTAGGAATGGGAAACAGAAAACAAAGAAGTCCTATTCAGTAAGGGGGTCATTAATGGATGAGCCCAAAGGACAAGCCAGGAAATATCAAAGAGCCAAAAGAAAGCAGTGTTTCAATCAGAGAGGTTATTGAGCATTATTATAAGTAAAACCACCATTTGGTTGGTATTATTATATGCCGCACTGCACTCAAGAGGAGACTGAGGCTCAGGGAGCCTGAAGAACTTTCTCAAATCACACATTAATTTCTGTAAGCGATAACCTAGCCTTGGAGTTAAACAGCTCCACAGTTCAGGTATGTCCCACAGCTTCAAGTGCATATTTTCCCAGCATAAATATCTGCTCCAAAATGTCACACCGGCTGGATTGGGTGTTGTTCTTATTACCTTCCGTTATGGTAAGCACGCCTTCCTCGGACCATTCCAGAGCCAGCAGCAGCTGGCATCGGCAGGACTCTCTGCTCTGTGTCCCACTGAACCATGTCGCCCTTCTGTAATGGACACTGTGTGCTACTGAGCATTGGTATTCGATTGGCCATCCGACATCTCTGCCCTTTTAACCCTTCCCATAAGCACGTCTAAGAGATAGTCATTTAAATGCACAGAGGGCCAAGAGAGGCTCTCTTTTTGGTATCTATTTATATCCTTATGAGCTAGATGGAAATCCATCCTTAAGATCCCAATATCCACTACTAAAGGAGAAAAACAAAAACCACCAGATCAGAACATGAGTCCCATTGGGAAGTTATTAGTGTCATCTCGGTATTACTCTAAGTCTGCTCCGTCGTTGTACATGAGCAGTCAGTGCGTGCTGGGTAAGGCCGTGGCTGCCAGTGCATTCACGCTGAGGCTGTGGGCATGTGTGTGTGCACATGTGCCTGTGCGATCTTTGTTACAAGTAATGCAATAATGGGCACCCATCAATCACCTTCATATACCCAGACCTTGAGGAGTGCAGTACACTTAAATACAATAAAAAGAACAAATTGAAGTTCTAATATCTATATTAAGGATACTTGCAGTTCATACTGTACCACTTATAGCATTTGCTACTTATAAGCAATTCTGGTAACTTAAACAAAACTACCTATTTAAGAATGGTCAAGAATTAGAGAAGAATGTGAGGATTCCAATGAAAAAATATAATTCTTTATTCATTAAATGCTATGAGGGCAGAAGTTTTATTTAGTGACTCTCAGTTAACAGAGTGCATTGTAGATTGAAAAAATAATGAATAGTAATAATTTCTTTATGAATTGGTGAGAGCACAGTGAGCTTGTAAAGGTGGTGAGATTCTTGTCTCGAACCTTCTACAGTGTTTTGTTAAGAAATCCTAAAGTGGATTCTTTAGTGCTAAATTCTTTAGTGCTGCTTTCACTTCTCCTCTCTCATGCTTAAGTGGCAAAGAAGACCTATGAGAAACTGAAATAAATAAATGCCTAATTATGTTCATGTATAATGCATTCAACTCAGCTACATATATCTGACCGAGTTATGCACACTGGTCTGGCCTTGTGGATAAATAGCATACACTTTATAACTTTAACAGAAATTTCATATTCTGCCTGTTTTGATTTCTATATTATAGTAAAAGTAAGTTATGCGGATGTGTAAAAAGACAACTGTCCACTCTTTGATAAATTCCTCACCATAGTACCTCTTCCCCAAGTAGAAGATTCTAGGAGTGACACACCTGCCACCATATACAAGACACAATATTTCTCTTCAATAAGGAGAGGCCATTCTGTCTTTTTTTTTTTTCTTGAATGTGTATTAAATCTATTTTTAAAAACCAAATAAACGACTATGGGGCAATCTGCTTATCACAGCAGAGCTCTGCCTCCATCTACAAGCCTTTGTTTGTTCTTCCTTATCTCTTTCAAAGAAGTAGCCAATAAAAATGGCATAAAAAATAAGTGATTTTAGAAAGGACTGAAATTTGCTGATCTCCACAAAGACACAAAAACATACTGGATAATTTAGAGTGTTTTGAAGACAAGGAAGGGAGGAATCCAGTGTCTACGTGGAACACGGCATATCTCACAACATCCCGACAGAGCAGCAGCAGGAACTGTCCATTTCACAGGTGAGAAAACTGAGGCCCAGAGAAGTTAAGTGACTGGCTTAGGAGCACCCAACTAATTGGTCACAAAGCCAAAACTCAGCTAGCTTGATTTATGGTTCATGCTTCCTCTAAGGTCCCATATTCTAGAATGACTTTACTACCCTGCCTTATTATTACTGTCCTATACGGAGATCCTTGCAATCTGAGTTTCAAGGCCATGGAACATTGATCTATTTTAGAAACACTGATTCACCTTAGGAAATTGATCACATAAAAGACTGGAACACATGTCTGGTTATGGTAGGGCAAGCTGGGGCCGGGGGGCGGGGGGGAGCAAACACTTGGATGAACACAACTAACAGCTTGACAACCTCCTAGTTTCACATTGGCCAGCCTGCCCTGGCCGATTTGGCTCAGTGGATAGAACATCAGCCTGTGGATTAAAGGGTCCCGGATTCGATTCCAGTCAAGGGCACGTACCCCAATTGCAGGCTCGATCTCCGGCCCTAGTCAGGGCACATGCGGGAGGCAACCGATCAATGTGTCTCTCTCTCTCATGGACGTTTCTCTCTCTGTCTCTTCCCCGCCCTCCCACTCTCTCTGAAAATCAATGGAAAAATGTCCTCAGGTGAGGATTAACAAAACAACAAAAATGGCCAACAGTCAGATTTCACTCATCCATCACTTCACCACCCTGGGAGCCTCTCCCACTGGCTACAGGTGGTTCATCCTTTGTTTGTCTCTATCTTGGCTAAAGGAGAAAAAATAACTTCTTTTTTTTTTTTAAGTATGGGGAAATGTGATGGCCTTTCACACACTCATTTGACATCAAATCTTTAGACCCCTTTTCTCCTTTACTTTGGCAGAAAAAAATCTTCACCTGGTGTGTTTGGGGTGGGGATGTGTGCCTAGGGCTGTGCTGGGCCTCACGTGTGAGCATCTTCCCAACGCTGGGGTGACACTGTCAGAGCTGAAGCATTAAATGGCCTGGCCAATTTGAACGGCTTGCCTCGAAAGCCGGGTTTATTTTGGCAATCCCGCCTTTCTCCCCAGTTCCCCCTGACCTCGTGTATTACTGTGTGTGGATTATTTTTTTTACTGAGGGAGATACTTAGGCATGGGCTGGAGGAGATAAGTGATATAGTCAAATCACTACTGCCAAAGCTTGAAATTCCTGGCCACTTTAATAGCTCTGGCTGACCTCTAAATGAAACGCCACCTTTGGTTATTAACATGTCTCTCTCTACTTTTATGATTTTTCGGAACATAATTTGTCACAGTTTTTATCTGCACAGAGCAAGCTTTAAGCTTTTAAAAATGTGAGTTATCTTTTTACAACTGCTAACAATTACACATCACAGAACAGGCTGCTCTGAAAACCAATTATGAAAAACCGGCATGGACTCGGCATTCAGCCCCGGAGTGTGCCTGTGCCACTCGGAATTCTAGATTTCTGAACTCTTGCCATGGAGCTGCCGGTGCTCGGAACCGGGAACCAGAGACTAAACTTGGAAATGGCCTGTGAGATGCGGGAGATAAGATAGGGGCAGGGAAATTAATTGTGCTTATGCTGTAAGATCATCCGATAACGGGACCACGGGGCTGTTCCAGGGCTGCGGCTGCTTCTGCTGGGGAGGCCTTGCTCACACCTGGGCATCCCGCATTGTCTTTCAAAGGCCACCTGCTTGCCCTGAGATGCCGAGGGGCTGAGAGTGGCCCTGGGTTCAGGTTTCAGCCCAAATCCTTGCAAGACTGCGGGACAGAAGAGCAATTGTTGAGACGCTTCTGACTTTTAGCAGACCACGATGCTCAGTGGTTTATCCCTGCCCTTGCTCTCACCTGCGGGCTCATGGAGGGCAAGTGGCGTGTCCCCTCGCTGCAGCATCGGTCGTGTGTGTGGCTCAGCATGTAGACTCCAGAGACAGACAATGTCGCTACAAACCCCGGCCCTGAAACCCAGTGCTCTGAGACCTCGAGCACGTTGCTCAACCTCTTTGTACCTCAGTTTCCTCATCTCTAAAATGGGCTTAAGAATCCTGTGCCTCTCAAGGATGGTTGGAGAGTTAAATAAGCAATGTAAAGCACTTAGAAGAAAGTCAGTAAGTTATTTCATTATGTTCGTTGTTTTGTTTAGGTTTTTATCCCTAGGTATCAGCACAGAGCTGAGACGTAAGGTCCAAAGCACAGCCAGGGACAAGAGGACTCCACAAGGGGTACCTTCCTGCCATTTTTATTAAGGGGAACGGGTTTTCTTTCGTGGCAGTTAAGATGATAACGGGGAGTTGGCAGGAAATGGTGTGAAAGCTGGGGACAGCCTTTTCAACACGAGATTCAAAGAAACATCTGTGGTTAGACCACGAAGAAAAGTAGAGCAGGGAGAGAAATGGGGGCGCCCTGGAGGGGGGCGCCCTTGCTCTCCAGGCACTGGTGCCCTCTGTGGGTGCTCCCACGTGGAAACCTAGGCGAGCCCCTGTGTCCAGCGATGCTCAGTGAAGGTGAACAGAAGGACGAAATGGAAAAGCCTCAACTTTCAGGTTTTCCATTCTTAGTGCCAGAGTATAACATCGGCTTCTCTAGGGGGCTGATGGGAAAGCAAATGTGACCCCATTCCAAAGAATGAGGCAAGACCTTGATAAAGGAGCAGGAGAAGGCTAGGATAGGGAGGGAGGGAGGGAGGGAGGGAGGGAGGGAGGGAGACAGACAATGTAGTAACCAAGAGAGAGTTAATAAACAGGCTGAATCACCTAAGATATGCTTCTGTTTTCATATAGTATCTCATGTAAGCCACAGTTAGACAAAGCCTAAGAATTTCACTGATGAGTTTTACAAAGTAGGATTCAAATTTGTTAGGAAGAAAGCGAGACTTGGAGAAAGTCTGAAACCACCCAAGCCCCTGTGCTAGACAGAGGACACGGCTGGGCCCTTAGCCCATGTCCACACGGCTACCTCCACAGCCTGCCCTCCCCCCTTTAGCACATGGGACCCGAAGACGCCTACACAGCCTGACACGTTCCAAAACTGAGTGACGCCCAAGGAAAACCACTGGTCCGTGGCCAGTGCTCATGGCTGGGGGGTGGGGGGTGGGGGTGTCTCAGCTTCTCTTGTGACTGAGTGCTTGGAGACACCCCAATAATAGAGGACTGTTCTGGGCCTTGGCAGCTCCTGTCTCCCTCTTAAAAGAACAATTAAAAGACTCTCTTCCAGGAAGTGATTTTTTTCTCCTTTCCAGGACCACTGTCTGCCTTAGCCCCGGGGGGAAAACATTCCCTTTGCTCCCGTCTCCCTGGCAGGAAATCTATTCAGAAAGGATGTTGATTATCCTCTTCAGCACTTATTTCCTTTACATTATTTTGATTCCGTTATTTCTCATTATACTCCCAATATGTTTTGGCAGCCAGGGCTCGCAGATGGGAACAAACAAAGGCTTCTCCAGTCCTTGGGCTGTACCTTCAGACTTGACTCCGAAATGATTTCTTTGGGGGCTGGCCATTCCCTTGCAGGCCTGGGCCAGTGGGCCAGGGCTGATTTGCATGGTTGGCCAACACCCAGGGCTGGCTGGGTTTCCAGGACGTAGGATTCACAGGCAGGGCTGCAGAGGCTGAGGCACTGAGCCCCCTCTGCTGTGCTTGATGGAACTAGGACCACGCCCCCAGACTCTATCTATAAGGAGAGGGTGATGCAGCCCATTGCATAGATCATGGACTTCATCCTCTACATCCTCTACATATTTTTTTCCTTGGAGACCTCCTGCCCAACTTGTCCTCTGTGCTAGTCTGATTTCAGGGGACTGCCTGCGCTTAGCCCTTTCTTTGCATAGACCCAGCGTCAACTCAGGGGCCCAAGTCACATTCATGCCAGCTCCTTCCTTTGACCCCAAGGGACTAGATCACGGGCAACCTCAGACTGAAAGGCAGTTCCAGTCCAGAGACAACCTGGTGACCTGGGCCGTGGATGCCTGGCCAATCAGATCCTCTCTCTCTTCTGGCATTTGAACTAGGGCAGTGGTTGGCAAACCACGGCTCGTGAGCCACATGTGGCTCGCAAGCCGCAGTTTGCCACTCGGTTGACTAATGAGTTTGCCGACCACTGAACTAACTAGGGCATTAAAAAGCCAAAGCCAGCAATTCCAGGTTCTAAAGTAGAAAGGGGTGTTTATCAAAGGGCTTCATGGATGCTGGGCCAGGTGAACTTGTGAGGACATAAAAACAATAAGCACAAAGATGAAGGGGGTTGATGATAACGAACTTAGTAACAATTGTGGTAATGCCAACATTTCTGAGCATCATAGGTGCCAGCACTGCCCCTCATCTGGCCCTCATAAAAGCACTCTGAAGTAGGTTTGTGATCCTCCCTGTTTCACAGATAAGGAAATAAATTTACCAAGTGCGTCTTATTCTAAAGCGCATGTTCTTTACCATCAGGCTCTCAACATGGTCGTCCATGACGTTCTCAATAAAGAGAGAAAAATAAAGGAGGACTCCAGTGGGGAGACACACCATAGATGGGGCTGGAGAAGGCCCGCTCAGAGCGCTGTAGACCGTCGGTCTAGACTCAGTCCGGGAGGGAGGACGGCCTGCTTCCATTCTTGCGGTAACTTGATTGGCTCTCTATTCCTGGCAGCCACGAGTCAGACTGAAAATCTTCCTCCCAGACTCTGTTTAAAAGTCTTTTCTTCTGAGAAGCTATCCCTGACTTCCTCCTTCTCCCACAGGCCAAATTGGTTACCCCTCCCCTGGGCCTCCCCCCGCGGCAGGCTCATGCATCTTTCACTGCTTCTGTCTCACTGCGTGATTATTCGTTTACAGCTCCATTTCCCCCACCAGCCAGCAGCATACAGCCAAGCATATAGTAGGTGCTTATGAAATGCTTATTGAATTCATTCATTCATCCAACTAATATATATTGTGCCAGGAATCATTCTAAGCCAGGGCTATGCATACTGTGGTCCATGGGCTAAATACAGCCCTCTTGCCTGTTTGGAATAAAGTTTTATTGGAACATGGCTATGTTCATTCATGTAAATGCTCTCTATGACTACTTTCATGTTGTAATAGCAGAATTGAGCCTTGTGAAAGAGACCATATGGCCCACAAAGCTGAAAATATATATCCTAGGCCTTTATAGTACAAGTGTGCCGAATCCTGTTTTATGCCAGTGGTTCCCAAACTTCTCTGCACATTGGAATCATCCAGAAAACTTAAAACCATGTTGTTGCCTATCTCTCACCCTCAAGGTTGAGAATCAACCTGACCTGGCTTTGGGATTTATAAAAGACTAGTGACCTGGTGCACGAAACTCGTGCACATTAAAAGGGAATTAATTAGAGAAAATATTTTAATATTACTATTTGCCCTTTCTCTATAATAAAAGTGTCAGAGATGAAAGAAAATGAGTAAAATGTATATGGAAATCTTCCTCCTGTCAGAGTCTGGGGCATGCCACGGGAACCAGAGTCAAGTCCCCGCCCACCCACATGCACCTTGAAATCACGTGAGACCCAGACCCAGCCGGCCCCACTCCCATCAAACCCTGGTGGTTGCGGGGTGCGGCCTCAGGTCACCTGGCTCGGCACCAGGGCGGGGGGCATGGCCTGAGGTTCCCTGGCCTGGGCTGGGGGCGTGCCTTGAGGTCCCCTGGCCTGGGCCAGGGGGCATGGCCTGAGGTCCCCCGTCAAACCCCGCCAGGCAGGGGGTGCAGCCTCAGGTCCCCTGGCCCAGTGCTGGGGTGGGGTGCATGGCCTGAGGTCCCCCAGTCTGGGCTGGGGCAGGGGGCATGCCTGGAGGTCCCAGTCAAGCCCTGCCGGGCAGGGTCGCATCTTGAGGTTCTCCGTCAAGCCCCGTGGGCAGGGGGCATGGCCTAAAGTCCCCCATCAAGCCCCACATGGCGGGGGGCATGGCCTCAGGTCCCCCGTCAAGCCTGTCGGGCAGGGGGCACAGTCTGAGGTCCCCCAGCCTGACGCCGGGGTGGGGGGCATGGTCTGAGGTCCCCCGTAAAGCCCTGCTGGGCGGGGGTCATGACCTGAGGTCCCCCAGCCTGGTGCCAGGGCGGGTGGTGCAGCCTGAGGTCCCCTGTCGAGCCCCACCAGGCGGGGGGCGCAGCCTCAGGTCCCCTGCTCTGGCCCAGCTCCATGGAGCCTCAGGTCCCTGCTGATTGCTCATTAAGGTTCGTTACGGGAAGTTGGCCTCCACTGTGGGCACAGCCATCTTGTGTTACAGAATCCCTGCCTCTGCTGTGGGTGCAGCTGTCTTGTTATGGTGTGATGGTCAATTTGCATATTCCCTCTTTACTAGATAGGATGTTCCTGTGATTCTACCACACAGCCAAACCTGAGGACCCCAATTCTAGTCACGACTACAACTAAGAGCAAAAATAGCAATTATCACAAATTGGTAATTCAGGCTTGAAAAAGTCATGGACATGTGGGCCCACCTAGTCTGAGGCCAAGGGCTCAGTCTAAAGGACACAGGTCACTTTCCAGACCTACACAATGGCTTTGAGGCTCAGGCTAGAAGCCATGAGCTCAGTCTTCACATCCAGGGCTCCTTCTGTCACCCCACAGTCACCTCTTGTTTCTGATCCCACTTCACCCAGAGAAAATGATAGCAGTGGGGCTGAGAGTGGACCAAAGAAACATAATCATCCCAGGTGGAAGTCCCCTCAACCATCATTCCAGAAGTGCTCAGTGCAAATGGCATTGAAAAGCCCAGAAACGTGTTGACTACACGAGATATGGCAACAAGGCTGGAGCTGAGTGCAATTTGTAACTTTAGGGGAAAGTCATGAGTATATATACATGGGCATCTTTACTATTCCCTCATTAGAATGCTAGCTCCCTGAGACTGGGGGCTTTGTTTACCCAGCATCTAGGATAACACCCAGTGCAGAGTAAGGAGTCAAAGACTGAGTGGATGGATGGATGGATGGAAGGAAGAAGGGCACTCACAGCAGAGTCCTGCAGGGACCAGGCTATAATTCATTCAGTATTTTCCTGGCTGCTAGACTGAGCCTTAGAGACATGAACCAAAGAAACCATGGCAGAGACAGACCACAAACATGGCACGATGAGGAAAAGATCATTTCACATGGTGATGAGTGTTATGAAGAACATAAAAACATAGTTTGATAAAAAAGAATAATCTGGGAAGAAATTTACAAAGAGGTGGCCCTGGACTTGAGACCTGCAAGAGGAGGAGTCACCTTTGTGTGGGGCTGGAAGGAAGGGGCCCCGGGCAGAGAAGACAGAAGGACAAGAGCCTGGAGCTGTGCACACAGCCCAGGATGGAGGCCAATGTGGTGGGCATTGGGCAGTGTACCTTGAGTGGAGGTTGAAGAGCCCACCTGAGCCTGAGCGTATGGGAGCCTGGAGACCAGGCCAGGCCGAAGAAATTTTATCCTGAGGGCAATGGAAAGGGTTATCAATAGGCAGAGTGATAATCCAACATGCACTTTAGAATATCACACAGCTGAGCAGCATTGGTTTGGCAAGATGGAAAGTAAGTGTACTGGGGGAATGTGTCCTCCCAAAGCTCACGTCCACTGGGACCTCAGAAAATGACCTTATTGGAAATAGGATCTTTGCTGTTTTTACTAGTTAGGTAAGGTCATACTGGATTAGGGTGGGCCCTCACCCAAAGAGGAGTGCCATTATAAGGACGCCTAATGAAGACCCAGAGTGGGCAGAGAGAACACCATGTACCATGGAGGCAGAGATTGGAGTGATGGCCCTGCACACCAAGGAACGCCCAGGATGGCGGCCACCACCACCAGGTCAGAGCAAGGCATGGCACAGATTATTTCTCAGAGGCTCCAAAAAGCATGCAACTTCACCAAGGCAGTGACCCCAGACTTCTGCTCTCCAGAATCATAAGAGAATAGATTTGTGTATGTAGTAATTTGTTAGAGCAGCAAGAGGAAACTAACCACCAGGCAGGTGTGATCTGGGGATGATGGGCGAGAGGGAGAGATGGAGTGAGAAAGACAACTAGCCAGACAAATGAGAGGGGTAAGACAGAGGGAGGGAGTGAGAAGAAGGGAATCAGGCCTGGGCTGCAAATGCTCCCTGGTTGTTTGCAGACTGAGTAATTTCCACAGCCCAAACCTTCCAAAAAGAGGCCTTCCCTCAGTGTCCTGGAGTTTAGAGATACCAGCCACGTCTCTAGTTATTGATGCAAAGCGGAAATGCCCCAATCTCCTATGCATAGAGGGTCCTAGGCACTGCTCTGAGAATCTGGGCTCCTCCAGGGAAGTGTTTGTTCTGCAGGGCAGGGCTGGGGGCACCAGGAGGCCACACTTCTGGGGACATGGAAACAGAAGCCCTCCTGCTCCCCTGGGCCCAGTTCAGGTCCACGTGTATCATGCCCTATAAGTTGCTGCACTGTTAAAAAAAATATATATATATACATATATATTTATACATATATACGTATAATACACACACACACACACACACATACACTAGAGCACTAGAGGCCTGATGCATGAAATTCATGCAAGAGTAGGCCTTCGCAGCCCTGGCTACCTCGTGGCCCCACTCCCCACCCACTGGTCATTCCAGAAGGTTATCCAGAAGGTCGTTCCAGAAGGTCGTTGCACCGTCCAGTCTAATTAGCATATTAGTTCTTTATTATATAGGATTATATAGGATATGAGCTTAAGCAAATTCAATTATGGTTTTTAAACTCCAGAGGAAAAGGGGGATGCTCATAGCAAAAGGAATTTCACTTTCACGGTTGTGCAAAGAACTAGCAACCACAAGATGGGAAAAAGCTTGATTCAATTTTTATACATCCCCAAGGCACAATGCATTCTTCTGGAAGAAGCCTCTTTTGACCCACTAACAATATCCCACTAGGAAGGTGTTTTAATGTAGTGGTTAAAAATGAGTGTTCTAGAATGCTCTGGTTTAGATCTCAACTCCATAGGTGTCATATGACCTCTCTGAGGCTCAGGTCTCTCATCTTTAAAATGGGTCAATAATAGTAATTCCTTTGGAAGGGACTTAGGGGATTTTGGTGAGAGAACGCTTAGAAAGCAGTGGTTGCCCATCTTGGCTGTGCTCTGGGGTCGCCTGGGGATCTTTAAAAAGCACTGATGCCTGCCTGCCACCCCCAGATGTTCTGATTTTATAGGTCTAGGGTGGACCCAGGCATTAGGTTTTTAAAGGTCCCTGGTGAATCTAATGTGCAGCCAAGTTTGCGAACCATGGGCCTGAAGCACTCACACAGGGTAAGGCCCATGATCATCAGCTCGTGTGGCAGGCACGCCTCTACCTCCACTCCCCAGTGAGGAAGAGCATGGAGCTCTGGGGCGAGTCAGACTTGTCCAGTATCTGCCACTCTGTGGCCACGTGGCTACGTAAGTCATTTACCCTCTCTGAAGTCAGTTTACTTATCTATAAGGTGGGACTAAAATGCTTATCTCTTACAGGTAAATTGCCAGGCTTAAGTGAGCACATGGGTGAAAGACATTTACGAAATGTCTGACACTTAGTATTAAATAATGGGTGTAATTCAAATTAATCATTGCTTCGGTTAGAATTGCTCTGCTATCAGACTCTTCCACAAACACTGAGCCTGTACCAGTGTCCTTGCCCTTGGAGAGAGAACCCCAGGGTCCCGTCAGTGTGTGGAGCGTCAGAGGCATATTCAGGGCACTTTGTTCTTTAAAGGGTGCCCTCCGTGCACAGGATTACTTTGCTTATCTGCCCGTTGAAATCAGTGGTGTAAATAACGAAGCAGTGCGATATTTGAATATTTCTTCTGCTCATATTTTTTCATTCTAATTAAAGCCAGAATGTTTCGTTTTAGAAATGAGTATGAGTAATAAAAACTCAGCTGCCTAAATATAATATTGTAGTTTTTGTTTTTTAAAAAAAAGTAGAGGAAAGGACTGTATTCTTATAACAGACTGAGTATAAGCTACTGGCTCGCTTTCCAGGGATGACAGACCTATGTGTGGAATTCCTGAGCCCCAGGACCTGCTGTTTCCCTTCCCTTCCAGGCCCCAGGATTATCAAAGCTCTCCGGGGTGTGTTTATGGTCACTGATAAGCGATATTCCCTCTCCTTGTATGTAGGAGTGGATCACACCTCCCAGTCTGAGGCTCTACCAGGTGGAGAAAGGGCTTTCTTTAGGACCCCAAGAGTTTAGCATAGCTTGTGGTGCCTAAAGTGTACACTACAATTCACCTAATAGAGGTGAAGAACAGGCCTGGTTCTGGAGAAAAAGATGTATGAGATTCCTGTGGTTGCTGTAACAAATGACCACAAATGTAGTAGCTTAAAACAGGGCAACTGTATTCTCAGTTCTATAGGTCAGGTGTCTGACATGGGTCTCACTGGGCTAAAATCAAGGTGTCAGCAGGACTATATTCTTTTGGAGGCCCCAGGGGAGAATCTGTTCTTTTACCTTTTCTAGCTTCTAGCTTGCCTTTTCTTGCCCTCCTACCTTGGCTTGTGACCCCTTCCTCCATCTTCAAAGCACATTACTCTAAACCAGTGGTCGGCAAACCACGGTTCGCGAGCCTCATGCAGCTCTTTGGCACCTTGAATGTGGCTCTTCCACAAAATACCACGGCCTGGGCAAGTCTATTTTGAAAAAGTGGCGTTAGAAGAAGTTTAAGTTTAAAAAATTTGGTTCTCAAAAGAAATTTCAATCATTGTACTATTGATATTTGGCTCTGTTGACTAATGAGTTTGCCGATCACTGCTCTAACCTGTGGCTCTCATCACATATTCTTCTCTGACTTTGACTCTCCTGTATCCCTCTTTTAAGGGCCCTGTGCTTATGTTGGACCTACCCAGATAATCTATAATAATAAAAGCATAATATGCTCATTAGACTGGATGTCCTTCCGGACAACCTTCCAGAAGAAGCCGGGGCTGCAAGGGAAGCCCGGGTCCCGGGTGCCAGAGGGAAGCTGGTGCCAGCAGCCGGGGGAAGGAAGGCCTACTCTTGCACAAATTTCGTGCATGGGGCCTCTAGTTAAAAAAAATCTCCCTATCTCAAGGTCAAGTGATAACTAACCTTAATTCCACCTACAACCTTAATTTCCCTATAACCTATTCATAACATACATATTCCCATTCATATTCACACTAGAGGCCCATTGCACGAAGAGATTTATGCAATAGGCCTTCCTTCCCTTGGCTTCCAGCACCGGTTTTCCTCCGGCACCCGGGACCCGGGCCTTCGCTCTGGCCAGAGTCTGCCGTCTTCGTCTTTGCTGCAGACTCAGGCTGGAGTCTGCCATCTTCATCTTCCTGCAGATTCTAGAGTCTGCAGTCTTTCTTCACTGTGGCACTCTGCTCCTGTAGATCCCTTTGCCCCCTGCCCTCCCTCTCATAGCAGGTGTCCTGCCCCACCTGGCCACTCCGCGCCTGGAGCAGCTGGGCAGCCACCATCTTTGGCCTTCTAATTTGCATACTTACTCTTATTGGCTGTGGGCATAGTGGAGGTATGGTCAATTTACATGTTTGTCTATTATTAGGTAAGATAATGCCCAGGGATTAGCATGCAGACACTTTTGGGAGAAGAAGGGCATTATCCTGTCCATAGTAGAAGAGGAATGGAAAGACAGAGGTGGATAATGTTCCCTTCCAGGGCATTGTACCCCCCACTCTGAGAGAACACACACTGTGCCTGCTGACTTGTGTGTCTCCTGTACTGGACTGTGGGCCCTGGAGGGCAAGGAGAGAGGCTCTCATCTGTCAATCCATTCTTCAGTGCTCAGCCTGGAGCAGGTGCACAACAGAGAGATGATCATGGACTTGACCAAACTTTTAGGACACCAAGAGGCTTTGCAATTGACAGAGCAGCCCTTAAATTCTAACTCTATCCTTGGACAAGTTACTAATTTTCCTGGGACCTCAGATCCCATATACATGAAATCGGGATAAAGAAAACATCATGGGCTATGGTAAGGATGAAGCGAAATAAACCATGAAAAGTGCTCATGACAAGACCAAGCATACAGTAAGTGCTCAATCATTATTAAATCATCATCATCACATGGCACTGAAGGATGGGGAACACTCACTCTCTCCTGATTAAAGATAGTTCAGCAGGGTGACTGCAAAGGCATTCCCCAAGGAATGGTTATGGTTCCAGGTCTCCATAACTGAGGCAAACAAAATGAAAACCCTAACAGTATGGATGAACTCAGCTTAGAGGGCAAAGAACCCCACAAAAACAAACCAACAAACAAAAGAAAACACCTGGCACCAACTTCTTGGGGTCATTTTCCATTTTCCAACCAATTTAAGAAAATCAGAGACTAGTCTGTGGTGTGGCTCTTAGAGGTCCTTCTGAGGGGTAGGAGCCCTTACGCTAGGAAAAGCCCCTAGCCTAGATGAAGGCACCGAGAGCAGATAAGAAGCTGCCAAGTGACGCACCTGGCCATTTTACCTGGACATCAGGTGAAAGGAATTGCCCAAGCAGAGCCGACATTCATGCCCGTTTGCCTGCGATGGTGCCTGCATTCTGACATGACTATTACTAGTCACCACTTTCATCTCTAAAGGGTCCGAGTTTGGACCATACCTTTTATGTTGAAGCTCACCTGAGTCAGTACCTGCCAAATGAAAATGGGACACGGGCAAGGACATCATAATCCTAATGACAATCTCAAGTATACATAACCATGAATGCTGGCCACAGTCCCTGGGATAAGTCTAGAGAAGTGGACCTCACTGGGGCTATTTTGCCCCAGAGGAGCAGTTGACCATGTCTAGACGTTGTTGGTTGCGGTTGTCAGAAGTTGGGGTGGGGAACTGATATTGGATCTGGTGGGGCAAGGTCAGGGATGCTGCTAAGAATCCTACAATGCAAGTCCAGCCCCATCAACAAGGAATGATCTCCCCCAAAATGTCAGTGTGACACCTTTGACAGACCTGAGTTAGGGAGCATCCTTTTGTGTTTAGAAATGGCTGGAGGGTCCAGAGACCAACTGTTTAGAGTCAAATTCTGACTACAACTCCTGCTAGCTGGGTAACTTTGGGCAATTCTTAAACTTCTCTCAGCATAATTTCCTCTTCATCCAGTGCAATAAGGGGAGTCCCGACCCCACTGCATCATTAGGAGGATTTAGTGAAAGAACCACATTGTGCTCCTAGCACAGCTGGGCCTGGAAGTAAGCACTGCACACATGAGCTGGAGTTTGCTCTCTTGGGAGATTTCTTTCCTGTGCTCTATTTCATTTGCCCCTCCGTTTCCTGAGCTTTACAACAGGTAGGCTAACACCTTACAGTTTGCCCTGTGAAAAAGTACCTGTTGATTTGGATCTGACTATTCCGGACTACTCGGCAAAGTGAAAAGGTCAAACATTATCACCTCTGCGATGTGATTTGACGGGGATCCTACAGCCGGAAGTAGGAGCCAGGAATCCTGGCGCCCAAGCAGCATCTTGTCCTTGGCTCGCTTGTTTGTGCAAGCCCGACAGTTGACTTCCAACCCTTTTTTATTGGGAATGAGTGTTGAGAAATGTGCTGGGATATACCCCGGGAAGGCGGCGCTGCCACGTCCAAGCCCAACTGTGTCCAAAGTCTGGGCGGCAGACCCGCCCGCTGCAGGAAGAGGCCCGATAAACACTTCCAGCCTCCTGCCACGAGGACTCTGAGCCCACCGATAAGGAGGCGCAGCCCTGCCTTCAAGGAAAGCTTCAGATTTCATCAGGAAGTTGGGAGCCCAGCTCCAAAGGGGCCTTGGACCTCATCTTTTATGATCTCCTAAGGGCCTGGCTTGGGACACAGTGTGGAGCTGGGTCCTCAGCTCCTGATCCATTGCCCCATCTTCCCTAGTGGGTTCATCTAAGCAAAGTGCATTTCTTTATTTCCTTTTCTGCTCCCCCAACTACCTGTGGTGTTTAGCTCTGTTCCAACTGAAGTCTGGTTTGTATTTTATTGAGCACTTACTATATGCCAGGAATTGCTTGCCATTCTCTCCTTAAACTCTCTCCAAAACCCTGTGAAGAGTGTCCCACACATCTCATCATTCAATCCCCAATGGAAAGGAATTGCAGCTCAGAGATGTTAAGAACGTTGCCCAGAGTCACACAGCTGGCATTTAAATCCAGGTTCTACTGACAAAGCACTTCCTATATGTACTTTACTTGGAGTACGGAGAGCTCCTCACTTTGAATTGTCAGTCTTTCTGCAGCCGTCCAGCCTAAGGCATTCAATCAGTTGGGGAAAGAGTATGGATGACCTTTAGGGGGAAATGATGCCAAGATACTACTGTGGCATCACAAAAATAATAATGGTGAAGATGAGCCCAGGAATCTTGGGGGCTTGTACATGCAGAACGTGAACCAGAAGCAGCCAGAAGAGACAGTCTATGGCACAAAGACTGGGGCAACAGCTGAGGTTCTGGAGTGAGAGTCCCCCATCGGAGCAGGCTGATCCAGGGCCATGGACAATGACACACCAGCATTCTCTCCCACTCATGAGTCACTTCCCGGGGCCAGGTGCCATTCTACAGGCCCCCCAGCAGTGAGCCACATAATCCTCACACATTTGGTGTTATTGTTATCCCCTCTCTGATGACAAAACTGAGGCCGAGAGAGGTTAGAGGACATGCCCAAAGTTGCACAGCTACTACGTGGCTAGGAGCGTGGCCTATGGAGTCAGAAAAACCTGGGTTTAAGTTCAGACTCTGACATTTACTAGCTATCTGAGACTTGGAGCAAAACTGCTTCATTTTTCTGAGCTTAAATTTACTTGTCTCTAAAATGGGGGTGTTGTGGGGGCCCTCCCTTCATAGGACTTTTTGGGGGAAAAGGAGGATTAGATGAGATGATAAGTATCAGCTTGACATAGTGCCTGGGGGACAGAAACAACTGGTTAAAAAAAATGAAAGCTGTTAGGCAGGGTTTAAACCCAGGTGTGTGTGTGTGTGTGTGTGTGTGTGTGTGTGTGTGTGTGTGTGAGAGAGAGAGAGAGAGAGAGAGAGAGAGAGAGACAGAGACAGAGAGAGAGAGAGAGAGAGAGAGAGAGAGAGAGAGAGAGAAGAGGGAGGGGAGGGGGGCTGGGAAAGCAAAGGACACCCTTTCTTGGGCTCTGCCTCAGGTGGTTCAGACCAATTCTTAACCCTTTCAAAGCTATGCAGGTCTTTCCAGGTGGGTCTCTCACATGTGTAGGCCAAGCTGACCTCAAGGAGATTCACCCGGAAGCCTGGTACAAGGCGGGCAGGGAGCTCTCAGCCTGCTGGGTGGGACTGGGGGAGAGGCTGCGTGCTGGGTGGGGCCTGGCCGGGCTCCAGGAGCAGGCCTGGCGCCCAGGCTGAGGCCAGAGACAGGCCAAGGTCGGCCAGCAGGGCCAGAGGGGAAAGGTCGGAAGTGCCGGGGTGGGGTTGGATGAAGGCTCAAGAGGCCTGGCTGCTGGCAGGGCGGGTTCCCAGACCCCGGGGGACTGGAGCTCCTAGGTGGTGAGGCACCCCTCCTCCTCCTCCTCCCTAGAGGCCCCGCTGGGGAAAGTGCCCAGGCCTGGAAAGGAGCTCCGTGATGTTTACCCAGCACCTCAGGATGAGCCCAGAGCCCAGCAACAGGTCTGAGTCAGGCCTGTCCGACGCCTCCTGTTTCCTTGCCCACTCCTGGTGATTCTGTTCCAGATGGCAAGGTTGTGGGTAGAGCCAGGTACAATCCTGGCTCCCACAGGCCCTAACCTTTGGTGTGGCAGTGACTTCACCTGCACTTCCGCTCCTCATCTTTAAAAATGACCAATTGTCCAGCCTGTGGCTAAGTTAGTGGTCGGCAAACTCATTAGCCAACAGAGCCAAATATCAACAGTACAACGATTGAAATTTCTTTTGAGAGCCAAAATTTTTTAACTTAAACTTCTTCTAACGCCACTTCTTCAAAATAGACTCGCCCAGGCCGTGGTATTTTGTGGAAGAGCCACACTCAAGGGGCCAAAGAGCCGCGTGTGGCTCACGAGCCGCAGTCTGCTGACCACGGGGAAAAGTGATTGAGCTTTGACCTATGAACCAGGAGGTCACGGTTCAATTCCCAGTGGGGGCGCATGCCCGGGTTGCAGGCTTGATCCCCAGTGTGGGGCATGCAGGAGGCAGCTGATCAATGATTCTCTCTCATCATTGATCCATCTCTCTCTCTCTCTCTCTGTCTCTCTCTCTCTCTCCCCCCTTACCTTTCTGAAATAAATAAAAATATATATTTTAAAAAATGACCAGTTGAAGTAAAAGCCTCCTGACCTTGTCCAGATTTGGGCTTAACAGGCATCATATGCTGACATGCGAGTTCAGTCCTCCAGGTTTACTGATCCAGCCGCTTCCCACTAGGAGAAGGGACTGAGTGGGCCTGGAGCAGAAAGGAGCACAGTGTTTGCTAAGCGCGGGTAGGAATCTTCAGCTCTTACCTGGGATACCAACGTAAGCAGGCGGAGGAGAGGAAGCTCTGAGTCCTGGCTGCCACTGACTGACAGGCTCAGCACCAGGGAGGCACACTGTCCAGGGAGCCAGGTGGTCCTGGGTGTGAGCCAGACTCTCTCACCCCCAACCTCTGCATGGGCCCCACGCCAGGACACCCCTCCTGGCCACGCTTGTGTCCCCAGCATCACCACCCTATTGCTGTTTAAGGCCTGACCCACCCCCACCAGCTGGATTCGGTCTCCCCTGGCCTCGGAATTCTCGCAAGAGCCGTAACATATTGAGATCATTCGCTTGATCTCCTATAAGGACTGTGAAATTTCGGGGGCCAGGGCATTGCAGAGAATAGTTCTTAACAGAGAGTAAGCACTCAGTATAGATTTCTGAAGAAAATAATGAATGAGAGGGTGAGTGTCACCATGGAAATCAGAGGTTTGGGACCCTGGAGAGGATGTCAGATGAATTTTCCAGATGTTTTTCTTTGTGGCTTGGGTCCTGGAGAGGAAGAGCCGTGAGTGTTCATTCCAGGGAGTTTCTCACCTGGAAAAGTCAGTTTGGGCAAAGTGGAGGATACTCATGATGTCTGACTCGTCAGGGCTCTTAAAATGCATTTTAGTGTCTGTTTTTTTATTTTAAAAGTGTTTTCCCCTTTAAGATCTGGCAGAAGGTGCATGGAGAAGGGACCCTCCCATGCTCAGAGCCCCAAGACCATCACTGGGCCCTCAGCACGAGGTGCCGCCGAGTTGGTTAGTGACACACATTGAGATGAAGGAGTGCTGTAATCTCTCATTATTATTATTTTTTTAGTAGTCTGAGCACTATTTATTCTTAACTGTAAGACTGGGGAATTCTCCCCAGTGGATGACAATAAGGCAAGAACAGAATTTCGACACCAAAAAGGGAAATCTCAGATGTCCATGGACGTGTAGCTTGGCTTCCTGCCTTTTAGCACAGTCAAGGGGTGCAGTTACCGAAGCTGCTAACCCCGACCCTGTTTATGCACACTCAAAGGGGCCCTGCCCTTCTGTCACCTCCTTGCACATTTCCACTTTCACTCTTTCGATCATTTCTCCCCCATTCGACCTGGATGTACACAGTGGTGTCTATAGTTTGCAGATACCGTTGGCCTCATACATAATCATATGAACACGTGCAGCACGAGCCATGGTGCCACAGCACCGAGGATGCTGAGTCCTGCGTGGGTTTCTGGAGGCCCTTCTGAATATGGGTGACCCTAAGGACACAGAGGTCCCAACTCTTCCAAATACAGCAGCGTGCCTGCATCCACATCAGAGCTGCGGGCCCACGTCATCCAAGGACCCATCTGGCCTCCCAGGAATTTGTCCTGGGGCCCTGAGGGAAGGGGCAACACTGGGTTGCCTTCTGAGCTAAATGTCCTTTGGCGTGTCCACCCACATTCCAGCGAACTCTAAGCAAGAGGTTCTGGGCATGCCCCCAGGGCCATTGCTACACCCTCTAAGGAAGACACTCACTGGAGGGTCAATGACCTAAGAAATGAGGGCCCTCTGGCCAGTGACTTGGATCCACAACAAACCGACTTTCATTCATTGAGGAGTTCACTGACCCCCACCTGGGATGACAAGGACCCGGACTCCTCTTGTTCTTCATGCAAACATGGCACAAGGAAGTCACTCCTTCTCTCGCTTTCTTGTCTCAGGGAGGAAAAGCACATTCCTTGACCTACAGTCACACCATTTATCCCTTAAATGCCAAACAAACAGTCAAGTGTGCTTTCCAAAACACCAGAGACTCTGCGTCCTGAAGAAAGCCTTAAGTGTGGGCAATTCACAGGTCCAATGTATGACCTTAATTGCAATAAACACACCCCTCCTCTGAGTTCGCAATGATCCTCACTGACATCCCTTGGGCTCTCATTAATGTCATTTGATCCTCACGACAATGCCAGGAGGTGGGAAGTGTAGGCTTCTTTGTGGAAGGGAGGAACGGGACTTCCGGTGGCAGATGCTGCCCCTCTCCTTTCCTCACAGGCTTTACCGTTTCAGGTCCACACCATCCACACTTCCAACCACCAGCAGCATCATCTGGCTGTGGGAGCACGCTCTGCCCAGGGAGCGGCAGGCCAGAAGCCACTGGGGCAGCCCTCAGCCAGTGATGGGACAGTGTATCCAGGCCCGCTCCCCTGCCCCTCAGGTGGGAAGACTCAGGCATGTGTCTTCCGCTGCCTCCCAGAGGTCCCAGCGGGATTACCTCCAGATGCCCACAGTGGGGACTTGCTGGGTGATGCGCCATTCCTGGCATCCTTTCCTTCCCTGTTGCTTCCTGCGATCAACTCACAAATAAGTTACTTGACTTCAAATCCTTGTCTCGGGGTCTATTTCCGGTAGAAGTCAGAGCGGTCAGGCAGCTTGCCTCCGGGGCACACAATAAGGTTGACACAGACGTGACTCCAGTTTCCCATGACCCCAAAGCCTATGTTTGTTCCCCCCAGACCTCTTTATGTGCAGATACTCGAGGAGGCAGAAGGCAGTCAGGCCCTTCACTGGACAGAGGACAGAGGGGCATCCGCTCTGGACATGGCAGAGCCGGCACAGGCCGGTCACAGGCTCTCCCAACTCTCCGTCCAGGGCTCTGGGCAAACGGAGGCAGCTGACTTCTGGAGCAGCTGGGAGACCAGGCTGTCAGCCCATCCCACCAGCTGGGAGGGAAGCACCTAACTTTCAGATCCGCTCAGCCCATTTCCAGTGTGTGCTAATATGCGAGGCTGGCACCAGGGAGGGTGTCGTCTGGCAGCCGATCCTTCATACGGAACATTAAGCCGAGGTCCTGCACAGTCTTGAACATTAACCATCCCCTGGCACCCATGAAGAAGAGCTACGGGTTTTATTAACCTCTGTGTCCTGGACGCGTTGCGCGCTGAGCGCCATCATTAACCCACCTCCAGACGGGGGACAGGGGCCTCTTTCCCAGCTCTGTTCCAAGAAGGCAGGCCCTACGAAATGCCTTCAATAATTTAAGGAAACTACCAAAATGTGACCATAAAGGATATAACTTCACCTCAAGGATGGCGATCCATAAAGATTTTGTGATAGTAAAAACTGGGCTTTGTTCTGTTACAAGCCCTTTGAAAGTTTCTGTGCGCGTGTGCGAGAGAGAGAGAGAGAGAGTGTGTGTGTGTGTGTGTGTGTGTGTGTGTGTGTGTGTGTGTGTGTTTTGGGGGAGGGTGAAGTCATGCAGTCATGTTCCTGCAATTGGGATTTAGCTGAACTCACGGTTTAATTATTCCTAACATCATGGCCATAGCACGACCCATTAACAACAGCTCAGCGCGAGTTAGGCAGTCCCACTGGTAATCTCAGAAACACGTCGTATCACTCATTTTTTCCCCATGTCAACTCCAGACATACAGCTTCATTATAAAAATGGAACAAGCATAAGAACACCCCTGTGTCCCGATCCCGTTCAGCCGCCCCAGGAAGACTGGCTGCTGGCGGGCTCCTCTCCTGCAGCCTTGGTTATTCTGATGCTGGCTGATCCACCTTTACTTTGCACCCCTCATATGCAGGCTTCCAATTTGCTGCTGACAGACAAGGAGAGGGTGGGTATCTTCAGGGGGAGGGGCAAGGATCAAGGATCCTAGGAGGGGAATTCCTTCTCAGATGGAGATAAACCTCCTACAGTTTACACATTAAAGAGCTGGGGCCATAAAAGAATGGGTAATATTCGAGGCTTATTTAAGTTTACAGAATAGGCTTTTTACCTGAAAAAAATCAGTAGGAGGGTGGATGGAGTAATGGTTAAAAGCAAGGGCTTTAGGGACAGAAGGGTTGAGATTGCATCGGTGATTCTCCTTTAATTTGTTGACTTTTAATAAAGTCACTTAAAGTCATTGCATCTCAATTTTTTCATCTGTAAACTAAAACTTATTAATAATATACCATAACCTACCTTCCTCCCTCCCTCCCTCCTTCCCTCCCTCCCTCCCTCCCTCCCTCCCTCCCTTCCTTCCTTCCTTCCTTCCTTCCTTCCTTCCTTCCTTCCTTCTTACTTTTCTTCTCATTTTCACTTCCTCTTGCCCTCCCTATTTCCCATCCCCCTCCTTCCCTAGATCCTTTCTTCTCTCCCTCCTTCCTCCTTTCAACAACACATTAAATGCCTACTATGAGAGAGAAGCTAACCTAGGTGCCAGGGGTACAGAGAGAACTAAGAGTCTCTGAACCCAAAGGCTTCCTTCCAGCCTTGTTGGGAAATCAGATGAGGTATAAAGCACTTTGCAAATTAAAAAGAGTTGCAGAAATATGAATATTTTTATTGTAATTGTAGAAGGATGCATATTCTATGTTTTTTTTAAGTTAGGATTATATAAAAGCATGCACATTTTATGTTTTGTTTTAACATTAGGATTGCATGTCTTCACCCACCTGGGTCAGGGGTCAGAGGTTCAGGGGATCACCAGGTCACCACCTAGACTACCCTGTGAATAGCGCCCCCTGGAGTTGTGCCCTTTGATGGCCCTGGAGGAAAGACTAGATGATGAGGCCCGGCTTCCCCTTCCTGCTTTCAACTGGGCAGCAACTCTTTTTATGTGCTTTATAAACTGGACTTGAATTCCAGGACCCACTTAAAAGAGAGAAAAAAAAAAATGGTATTTGAAATCCACTGGTGCTGGGATTCAATAAATGCCCTTACCTGAATTGGTGAACCAAATGATCATATGAAAAGAAAGAAGCATGGACAAAAAACATGTACAAAATAACACACCTCTCAAATATCTCTGTCCTTATTCTGCCCACTCAGAACATTCCCAATGAAAAGCTGAGAGACATCTGTGCTCCAAGCCCGCCAGGTGTTGCTGAACCTCACGTCGTCCACTGGAGCTGAGTTCAGCTCGCTCTGTAGTCTGGCCGTAACACTTCCTATGACAGGTACTCGTGTCTTAACACCGAGGCTGCTGGGCGTTCTCTGCAGGCTCAAAGCCCATCCAGGAGGAGTGATTTGATTTACATAGTGCAGTAACAACCCTAAGCAAACCCTGGCTAGCCTAATTCCTCTGCAGCTCTTGGCATTGTCCAAAGAGCAATATTTAACTGCACAAAGAATTGGCCGCAGCAAACCTGGCACAGGAAGAAGAGGGCGTAAACAGGGACAGGAGAATGGGCAGAAGAGGCCATCCTCTGCTCTCTAAAAGAAAGACCAGTGCTGGCCAATAGAACTTTCTGCAATGAGGAAAATGTTCTATATCTAAGCTACCCAATACCATAGCTACTAGCCACATATGGCTACTGAGTACTTGAAATGGGCTGTGGCCAGTGTGACTGAGGAACTGCATTTAAATTTTATTTCATAGGAATTAATTTAAAGTTAAATAGCCCCATGTGGCTAGTGGTAACCATACTGCACCGAACAACTATAAACACACCCCAAGCCTCTGTGAGTAAGTCAGATCATTAAAAAAGTTCAATTCACTCATACAGCCAACAAGTAATTAGTGTACCTTTAGTATGAGTCATACCCTCTGCTAGGTACAGAGTGGAAGGAAATATAAAGTTAGACAGGTTCCTGATCTCAAGAAGCTGCTTGCATTTCACTGAGGGAGGGAGTCATGGCAACCGATGTGTAGCCACTGTGACATGAAATGAGAACAGAGAGGAAAGAACACAGGGAATGCAGGAAGTCTGCGTGGAGGAGGTGGCATTTAAGCTACTTATATAAGGATAGACGAGTTCATTTTTCAGAAGAAGGAAAGAACATCTAACAGAGTAAAGAGCCTGGACAAAAGCATGAAACCATGATCTGACCATAGTTTGGGTGCAAAGTGGAGGCAGGGAGGGCAGAGATGATCCTTTGGCAAGGAGGATGAGGCTAGACAGCGAGGGACCTTACATGATATCCTAGGGAGTTTGAATCTGACTGAATTTAGAATCCCTTGACTTATCCTTAACTATCGGTCTTAAGGATCTTTCCCTGCTGCTAAATGAAATGCCCTCATTAGATTACTTTCCTCATCCTTCCTGTCCTCCAAGGCCCTGCCTGAATCCTGCCTTCTCCGGGAGCCTTCATTGATCTCACGTCTATATACCAATTCTTGCCTTTTCCAATTGTGGTTTCCACTCCATAGTCACTGTTAGGCGATTTTCCACTATATTCTTTGTTTTGTTTCCTTTGCAGGTTTCTCACAAGACCTCCAAGTCCTGGTAGTTGGTTCCTCACCATTACCATTAAACTTTGTCCCCCACCTGTTCAAGAGGAGAGTAGGTGCTCAGGAAATAACCTCCATTGGTTAATGAACGTGGTTTGCTGTATCACATCCCTATTAACTTGGACCTGGAGATTAGTCTAAGTATCTGTAATTCTTGTGTTGTCAACACTTGAGCTAGCTCCCCAGTCTCCATACCCTGTGCCTCTTATTTTTGATAACCAGCCTCAGAGTCATTCAAAGAGGCCTGACTATGAGCCCGGGGAGAGCTCTGGAAACCCTGGCTAGGGCAGGGGAAGGTGAGATCTCCGCAGGCGTCTGACCGGTTCTCTTTTCATCTAAGTCAACCTGGAGATCCTTTGGCCCTGAGCTGAGTCACGCAGCCGGCTGTTTCAAGGTTTATCTGTGTACTCCTGACTGACATCTGATCAACCCCCAATGCTATCTTTATTTGCTAAATTACTTCTTGGAATTTTCTAGACCCACTATGAGTTGGGTTCCCCCAGGCTTTTTTCAGCTGATCTTTGTGTCTGTTAATGCGATTTTCTTTCCAAGTCTCCCCTCAGGCCCTGACACCTCTAAGCCATTTTCTTCAACCTCAGAGCAGCCTAGGACACTGCCTTCTGTGTTCCCATGCACTCGTAATAAAACATAGGGTCACTAGAGATTTATAAGAGCTGATGCCTCGATGGCATGAAAAGTGCAGTAAATGCGGGTGGTGGTTGTTGATGCTATGACTATTGTAATAATTCACTTTATGTTACACTTTGTTTTTCCCTGGTGCATATTTAGCGCCCAGCGGAGGTGAAATAGAGTAGGCATTTTCTTAATGAGTGAAACATATCTTACAGCCTCAGATGGATGAGCCAGGCCTTAACGTTCAGGCGTCTGTGATCTGGGGTAACTTAGAAATCAAGCTTGATGAAGATGCGGCTTCAGAGATGCTTGCAAAGAATACAAGTCCACAAAGGTGAGATTCACATGCTGTCAAAGAAGGGGTCAGCTGACACACCGGGGGAACGGTCAAAGTGGCACCAGGTCTGAGCAGGCCGTAAGCAACCACGTGGAGATGTTGGAGAAGGGCCCTGTTGACTTTACAGGCCGCATATCCATCTTTTCTCCATCATGAGAGACCATCGGCATTGACAGACGTAGCTTCAATTCCAGCCCTCTTGCTTGAATGTTCCATGAGTATGTAAGTCAGTTTCTCAGCCTGGGCACTATTGACATTTGGGCTGGTTAACTCTTTGTTGTGGGGGCTGTCCTGTGTAACTTAGGATGCTGAATAGCATTCTTGGCCTCTACCCTCTTGGCCATTGCATATTCCTTCTATTTCCTAAGTTGTGATATGTACCCCCAGTTGAGAATCAATGCTCTAAACTAAGCCTTAGTTTCCTTAGCTGCAAAATAGGAACAATAGTCCCCATAGGGCCAGGCAGTTGTTAGGATCAAATAAAAAAACAGGTATGAAAGTAGTCAGCCCAGGGATTGTGCAGGACTTAATGGCCACATTAAAGGACAAAGGAGAGACTAGCTCCCCCATCCATGCCCAGTGAGTTCTAGGAGGCTGGACAGGAGATAATAGGGAAGGAGGTGATCCATTAGTCTTTGTCCTGAAATCCCATAAGAGTCAGCAGCTTATGGACCTTTCCTTGCCCTGTAGATATGTAAATATGGGAATTATCAGAACCAGCATCTGTGAGATTTAAAGCAGGAAGTCCTTAGAGCTTCCTGTAAAAACACAAGTGACAAACTTGGATAAACAGCAAGTAGAAAAAAGATATTCCTGTATCATCACCAGCCCCCCCCCCCCCGCCCAAAAAAAAGTTTTTTTTTCTCTCTCTCTCTCACACACACACACACACACACACACACACACAAGCATACAAACATATACATACACAAACACAAGCTCCCTCCAATAAGATCTAACATAAAATAGTTGCTTGAACTTGAAACAAGTATGAGAGAGATGATGGTAAATAAGACATGAACACTGCTCTCAAGGAGTTCAAAGTTTAGTGGGAAAGCCAAGCTCTCCATGAGAAGGTGTAGCTGAAAGAGAAGTCATAAGGAAGGATAGGGTTGAAAATCAAGATCAAAATGCAGTTGTATTAATTAAGAGAGACTAAGCTATGCCGCAATAACAACCTTTAAATCTTAGCCACTTAAAACAAGTAAGATGAGCATGCACAAAATGTCCACTGTGGGAGCCGGGATTCCTTTGCACAGTTGTCCATGTGTTGTTATCTTAGCATTCTAAACTGTTCAACACTCGTGGCATTTCCATACCAACAGGGCATCTGCAATCATTGAGGCAAGGGAAGAGAGAGCTCAAGGAATTCCTCACCCCTTCTTGATTGCATCCACCTGTAACTGACAGGCTTAGTTCCCACCACATTTCATTGGACAAAGTAAGTCAAGTGCCTAACTTCAAGGGCCTGTGTGCCAAGATGGAGGGGAGGAGCAGCAGTCTTGGTGAGCAGTTCTAACAGGGACCCCCAAACTAGATGAGCTCACTGCAACAGTGAGACCCATACGGGCAGGACTTGTCATTAGTTGTGAGTTCTTTCAGCGCTTAGCACCGTGTCTGGCACAAGATAGAAATTCAACAAATTCTTGGAGAAGGAAGAAAGAAAGGAAGGGAGGGGGGCAGGGAGATGAGGAGGGGGAGATTATTGGGTTGTTCAGGATTTGAGTTGTTAAGAAACTTCTCTGCTGTCCAGGAACAGAGCGGTACACAGAGGGGGGGCGGGGGATCTCCTTAAATTAGAACCAGTTCAGTTTGTGGTCAAGTGGGGTCCAGCTCAACATGGTCAGCATTCAAACCCTGGATCACTTTTCCTTCTGAAGCAGCAAAGCAGCTTGTGTCCTAAGCCTCAACTGATAACGCTGCTCTCCTCTCTCATGGCACGCACTCCCTCATTTCTACATGGTTCCTATTAGAAAGAGCAAGGACTGTGGCATCCGTTAGACCTAGATTTGATTCCTGGATGCTTCCCTATCTAACTGCGTGCCTCAGATCTAGTTACTTGACATCCTTGAGACTCAGTTTCCTCATCTATAAAGCAAGGACATCTCTAAAGTCACAGACCCAGCAAGGCAACAAATGTTAGCTTCCCCTTTCCCTCATGAGCCACACCCCTGAATTCTTTAAGCATCATGTTACAGCCCTTGGAATGTCACTCCCTATAAACATCTGAGCTTCCCACCAGCATCCCCCATGGGGGAGGCCTTCCCTGCCTCCTTTCAGCAGAGTGCCATGTGTCTGGGTACACAGAGCACAGCACCTGTCTTCCTCCCAGCAGCACTGACAGAGGGGATGTACCCAGCTCAAGGCTGGCCGCAGCTGCTGTGTGCGCCCCTGAGCTGCCACACGCTGCCCGGGCCGGGAGCAGGGCGATTACTCACTGCTAATAATTATAGACGGGGACACCACCGGGAGACGCTGAACTGAGCGCCTGGAGCCCGGGTGGAGGGCTCTTGGAGCAGCTCTGATTCCGCTGCCTTCTGGATGGCTTCTGGGGGATTCGACGGACCTGGGTTAGTCATTCCCATTCATTTACCCACAAATTATGGGGCAGCGACTCTGTGCCAGCTCTGTAGCAACTTATCGGGGCGACAGAGATGATTAGTATGATAAACACACTTTATTTTTGTACACTCTTGGAAATATGGCAGCTTCTGTTTCTCTTCAGGCTGAAACAAAGCATTCCGAAAAATAAAAAAAATAAAAAAAAGGAAGTGGCTTACAGTTAAATGGCAAAAATAAAAATTAAAAAGTCAGGGATTTCTTGTGACTTTCATAGAATCATATATGTGAAGCTGAAAGTTTTAAATATCACCCAGGCTCCCTCCCACCTCCAATCTTACAGCTGAAGGAGCAGAACAGAGAGAGAAGTGACGCAGACATTGTCCCCAGGAAGCGGGTGCTCCAAATTCCCAGACGTGCCCAGTGCTGGGTCTTGCACCAGGTCAGAAAGGAGGGAAGCATTTGCAGGCACCAGGGGTCTGAAGCGTCAGAGGATCTGACGTTTTTGCCACTTCCTCTCTGAATGAAGTTAGGGAAGCCACTTTATGATAATGATTACCACGACAGCGATCGTAATTATTCCTATTTCCACCCCAGCTTCATTTTCAATTTAGAAAAATGAAATCCAGGCAAGGACACTCTTTTCCAAAACGCCAGAGTTTCCAAGGCTTGTTAAGAGCCAAACTCACAGATCGAAAGGATGCTTTTTCTTTGCTCTTTTAGCCGAAGTTATTAAGCGAGAGGAGCGCCATTCCCATTTTCATCTCAGGCCGAGTTGCTGCCTGTGGCCCTGTCAGCAGACTGGAGCATTAATAGAGCCTAATTCTTTAATGGACTCTGGGTGCATTTCTTTCTTGCATCTTGAGGTCTTTAAAAAGGCTGTGGTGAGTTGCACTGGCATAAACCTTTTATAGAAACAATCAAATATCACTTGGTAAAATAATTAGCATCAGAATAGCGCAAAGTCAGTCTGTCCTGGACTTGGTGCCAAATATGAAAAGGGCTCCTGCCAGCCTCACCCTCGCCCTGGTTTTGTGGTGGAGGGTGATCGTTCTCCCTCTCCTAGCCAGTCCCAGAGGGAGGCAAAGGCCCAGAGGTCCGAGGCGTGCCATTAAGTGTTATCTTTTTCTGGGTCGGTGGACAGATGACCCTTAGGTGGGCTTCCTCCGGAGCATCACGGGCCAGAGGATGACTAAGGAGAGAAGGATGGAGCTGGAGTTTGGTGTCCCCGTGTCCCTGGGCCTGCCCGGCCAACTTCCCTTTCGGTAAGCAGTGTGGTCATCCATCCCCTCCCCGTGGGCCCCTGACATCCTGCCTGCATTTCCAAGTATTTTTTGACCCAATATCAGGAGCTCGGTTTTGCTTATGACTTACGGATAAAATAGTGCAGGAAAGGAGTGTCCTCTCTCGGGTCCAGATAAGATACTGAACGCAGAAAAGCACCACACGGATCCCAGGCACACAACTTTCTACCATAAAGCACCTGGGATTTAGCCTGAAAATGGGGATTCTGGGACATGGTGAATGGCAGGGGTCCTCTGCTTCGGCCTCACCCAGAGAGACCCCCCGAGTGGGCCATGGCCCCCTGAGGACATTTTCTCTCTACTTTGCCTGGTCCCTATGATAATCAAGTGATTTAGCTGAAAAAGAAAAACACTCTCCGTGTGCCCCCTTGCCACAGCTCAAGCATGCTGCTGGCCTCAGTGAGGACCCGGAGGGTGGTTTGCTTTGCCAGCCTGCAGCTGGGTCATTCCAGCTGTGTCTCCTGGACACTGGCTCCAGCCGGCTGAGCCTGGGAAACCATCTTCTCGTGTCTCTTTTAATTTAGCTGACAGATATGAAAACGGGTTGAGTTTTTAAAATAAACAGGCATTTCTCATTAGCTGGGGGCAGTGAGCTGGCTGGTACCTCGCCGTCAGCTAGGAGCAGACCCGGAGAAGACAAGAGGCCCTGTTCCCCCTCCCCGCCCCCCTCGCCAAAGCCCTGAATACCTGAGCCCCGTCCTGGCTGGGGGTGATTAGTCCCTCATTCTGTTGTGACAGACAGAAAGGGAAGGCAGCAAACCACCAAATTTCCTAATTAGCGCGCTGGGAATGCTCCCGATGGTAATTTGGAACAAAAAAAGGGCAGCCCTGTGGTGAGCGGGTGAGGGAAAGGGAAGACAATAAGATGAGAGAGGTGGGGCAGAGCAAGGGGCCTGCTCACTGTGGGCACGGAAAACAGTTCTGGAAGTTTCTCAAAGGTGACAGAATTTTTCTTTCCAGAGGCTGCTGCTCACATATGGCAACAGGATCCCCAGGCGCCGACCATATGTAAGGACACAAGGCTTTATGACTTATTGTCGGTAAGATTTATGGAGATGATATATGATCAGCAATTTTTCATCTTCTCATCTCCGGAGCCAACAGGGAGAGGTGCAGGCCCCGGGCGGGATCGCCGGGCAGAGCGGCGGGGCCCCAGCCCAGGCGCCCCGAACACCCTCCGCCCCAGCTGGGCAGTGCCGCCTCCCTCCTTAATAAAGGAACAGCCTGTGGTAACAGCAGCAACAATTTATTTGATTAAAATGGGCTACTCTGGAGCTATTTTGCGGTATGTTAATGAGTGCTATATCATAGACATTTATTAAATTAGATTTCATAAATGTCAGCCGTGTTTGCACAGGAAATGCACCAGCCTAAATGTGGGCCGAACGCGGAATTAATTTGCCCCCTCCGGAGCAGGAGCGCTCCTGCCGGGCCAAGGTGTGCGGGGAGGTGAAGACAATGAGCCCTGCTCAGATGTTTAATATTAGCACTGGTCAAACACAGCACTGCTGGCTCCGGCCGCCTCCCGGGGAGGGAGGATTCGAGGAGGCTGAAAGGAAGGAAATAACAGAATTCAACACTTCCTTGGAACAGGCCTCCGCTCTCGGTGTCACAATGTTTCACCTTTCCCTTACATTAGCATCAGCACAAATGCGCGGAGGCCGAGCGCACAGCCCACGGGAGGAAATGGAACTCGGTGGCCAAAGCATCCTGGTTTGGAGATCAGAGCTGCCTTGGCCTCAGCCAAGGAGACACCCTCATCGGCTCTAGTGCATTCAGACTGACTGAAAAGGAGCTTGTGATGAAGCCACTCTGACTTCGGAAGTAGGCCCCCCGAGCTCACCACTCTTTCTTTACCTCCTATCTTCACCTCTTATTCTCCTCCTCCTGTCTTTCACGCCTGCTCTGCAAGAGCTCGATCTGACTACATCCTCTTGGAAGAAACAAAGAGACAACACCAGAACAGCCCCGGTAAAATGGATTTCTGGAGCCAGGGCGATTGTCAGGGCTGATGCCATAATTCAGAGAAAAATCTAGATGGAGCCCACCTTGCTATCAAGAAGAAATGGGCTTCAAGTACCTACTCAGGGGGTGAAGGAGCCTTCAGATGACCATCGGGCTAGCGAGGCTCTTGCAAGCATCGCCCTCATCCACAAATTTATCACAGTCTTAGTTTGCAAACTTTGTTTTCTTTCCTCATTCACAGCCCAAAGCATTTTATACCTTTGCAAAACAATGTTTTCCATTTACACTTTCAAAGGACAGCCCTGGATTAGACATTGAAATAATTTTTTAGAATGTGACTTGTGATTTTTTTTAACCCACTGGACAATTCTTCAAGGAAGTAAATCTTCTTCAGGAAAAAATAATAATAATAATGCAAAAATAGCCATGGCCAGCTCCTCCAGAACTACAGTAATCCAATCACATGCCTATGGATTTGGGAGGTAGGGTAATGCTTTGTGTTCATTCTGACAGAGGCACTTGGAAAAAAGAAAATCAATAAGATTGATCCTTCAGTGCTGCAGTTTATAGATGTGTATCAGTGTTTTCAGATGGCGAACAAAATGTGTGTCACTTTATATGTGATTTTGTGGGCACCATCGCCCTCAAAGGACAGGGCATCCACTTTGGGCAACAGCAGCCGCAAATGACAAGGTGTGAGCACAATCGGGTTTCTGAGTACAGTGGCCAGTGCTTACACACCCTCCCCATACAGAGAAAGGCGACTGGGACACGGGCTTCTCGGCCTTTCCAGATTGGAAGACACACATCTCTGAAGGGAAATGACAGACATTCCAGCTCACGCTGGGGAAAAGGGAAAGCTAGCGAATGTAGCAAAGTGACCTCTGAATGGCAGCATGGCACAGTAAAATCACTGTGTCCCTTTGCTGAGGACAGAGAGTTCCCCAGAAAGAAGCAAGCCCGGGCTCATGCATAGTTTTGTTCCTCTTTGCTTTGTTTTCATGACCACTCATTTGGAAGTCTTATTCAGCATGTTTTGTAGCTGCTAAGAGTTAGCTTAAAAGAAGAAGTGATTTCGTCAATGAAGCCGAAGTGAAGTGGCCTTCCCTTTCCACAGGGGCCAGGTTTTTTCCTTCTGTTTCTAATTGTGTTCCAAAGGAATGAAATCCAAGGAAAACAGGCACACATTGTTATCGACAAGACTCATCTTAGGGGGGCCTGGAAATTCTAGAGTCTTGGGTTAAAATGGCAGCCCTGGTATGGTTCCTGCCTCGACCACTTACTGCCCCTGAGGCCTTCAAGCAGTTAAACAGGCCCAATGAGTCTCTGCCTACTGCTCTTTTGACGGAGAACACAACTTTCTTCCTGAGTTTTGGGAGTGTAGGAGAGATTAAGCAGCTGGGGCGTACCTGCTACACACTTGGGGCTCAATCAGTGCTAGTTCTATTCATATTTTCGTCACTTTCAGCATTTTGAGCTTTTAGATGAATATGATTTAAGAGGCATTCACTCATTTGATCATTTACTCATTCAATAGGAGTTTACTGAAGACCTGTTATGAGCCAGGGGCTGTGTGGGCACTAGAATGGAATAGGAAACACAAGAGGTGAGGTCCCTGCTCTCCTGGAGAGACAGACACTAGTCAACTAAACAAGTAAGATCGTTCCAGGTATGGAGAACATAAGACAGCTGGAGTGTTCAACTACCTGGAAGGGGAGACCAGCTAGAGAGGGTGGTCTGTTTCAGGCAGAGCAAAGGACACTGTGAGGAGCTGACATTTACACTGAAAAAGAAGAAGCAGGCAGCCAGATAAAGAACATGAGGAAGAGTCTTCTAGGGTAGGGTTGACAAATAAAATATGGGACATCCAGTTCAATTTGATTTTCAAAACAACTCTCCTTAGGGTAAGTCCAAGTGTTGCATAGGATGTCCTGAACTTTGTTTGCTAAATCTGGTGAGCCTATTACAGAGGTCCGGGGCAGCAAGGACATAGGCGCTAAAGTGGGAATGAACTTGGATTGCCTGGGGGGCAGAAAGAAGGTCAGAGTGTCCAAGGGGTGCGAGATGTGGTTTCTGAGAGGAAGTCAGGGCCCCACCACTAAGGCTATTAAGGCTGTGGTGAGAGTTTGGGCAAACGGAACATCATGACTCATGTGTTCAATACCTGGAATTATCTGGGCCATGAGTGGCAGCAGAACTACCACCAGAGGTTGGCTAATAACAACCCATAGGTCCTATCCAGCCTGCCACCCTTTTTGTAAAGAAAGTTTTATTAAAGCACAGCCATACTCATTTGTTTACGTAATATCTATGGTTGCTTTCCTGCTACCATGGTAGAGAGAAGCAGTTACAACAGAGACAAAATTCCCACAAAACCTAATACTTTTTTTGTGTGGAATGCAACTTTTTTTTTAATTATTGTTTAAAGTATTACATATATGTCTCATTTTCCCCGGGTTGACCTCCACACCCACCCCCCAGGACAAGCCCCCATTGCCCCAGTGTCGGTGTCCATTGGCAAAACCTAATACATTTATTATCCAGCCTTTTATAGAAAAAATATACTGACTCCTGAACCATGTCATGTCCCAAGAATCAAAATGCAACAATTCTCAGGAACCAGCATTCCAGCTGTATTGAGTTCTTATTTCCCTGTCCAATTTTTCTACACTTCATCTTCCTATTATTTGATTCCTATTCAATCAGAAATTAAATGTATAGATAGATGTTTTAAAACAGTCATGTATTCAGTTTCTAGAGTCTGGTACCAAAATGGAAAGAAAACTAATCTGATTCCATCATGTGGTTGCTAACCTGAACAAAATTCATTAGCCTGCTAGGACACAGTCATAAATGAAGACTTGTCCCTTACTGCGTAGGCTTTTCCCCAATAAGACTAGTATTTTCTCTGCTCACAGGTGCAGACAAGGCATCAATACTGCTGTTAAGTATTTATAATTTATACAAACTTCATGGTGGTCAAGGCAGGGCTCGTGCAGAATAATTACCTGGTTGCAAGGTCAGCTATGAAATGAAAGGGGCAAGATTTGTAATGCTCTGATCCTCTTAAGGAAAATAAAAACAAAGCTCTACTGAGACATTGGAAAATGACACTTTTAAAAGTGAATGCTAGAATGCAGAAACAAGACAGCATGGTGGAGAGTCAACAGATCACAGCTAGATTGCAGATTCTCCCACATGACAGTTTCAGCAAAGTTTTGTAATCTAAATCTGGGTTTATTTCTCAGTAAAATGGTACTCATCCCACCCAGGGTCAGATTATGGTTTCTGTGGGCCCTGGGCACTTTTGCTTTCATGCTATCCCCTTTAATGAAAAAAAAAAATAATAGAAAGTATATTTTGTATTCACATATAAGTGAAATCACATGGTATTGGTCTTTGTCTGTATTAGTTCTTTTACTTAGCCTAATACCCTCTAGGTCCATCCACATTGTTGCATGTGGTAAGAGTTCAGTCTTTTTTATGGCCAAGTAATATTCTATAAAATGTATCATATCTTCTTTATACAATTGGCTGTTAATGGATACTTAGGTTGCTTCCATATCTTGGCTACTGTAAATAATGCCACAATTAACACAGGGATACATATTTCAAATTAGTGTTTTGGATGTGGAATCTAAAAAATAAACAAAACATAGATACAAAGAACAAATTGATGGTTACCATATGGGAAGTGGGGGCGTGTGGGGAACTGGGAGAAAAAGGTGAAGAGATTGAGAAATACAAATTGAATGTGAAGTACAGCACAGGGAATATAGTCACTAATATTGTAATACCTATGTACGGGGCCAAATGGATACTAGACTTATTTGGGTATCACTTCCTAAATTATATAAATGTCTAGCCACTATGCTGTACACACCTGAAACTAATTTAATACTGAGTATCAACTGTAATTAAAAATAAATAAAATAATAGAAAAAATAAAATAAATTGTAAAAAAGAGGAAATATTATATTTTCTGACTCTGTTGTTGGTATAAAGATGAATATAATCCAGGCTGGATTATCTCATTTGTTAATTCTGATTTTACAAGAAATGAAAAGGTTTAATGGGCTCTGAAAGTGTCCTGAGTCCTAGGTGCTGTGTCTGCTGTACCTAATGGAGAAGGCAGCCCTGGCCCCACCTACTCCCAGGGGGGTGGGGAGGACTACCGGAGCTACGGAGAGAAAGCACCTGCCACCATAACAGACGCCGCATGGCTGTTACTGATCACACACTGACACACATACTTTTCAAAAATCAGAACACCCATGCTATAGCCAACTCACTGAATAACTCCTTTAAAAATAAAATGCTTGTGTTCCTCTCCAAGTCCTAATAGCCACACGTTTTTATTTTAGAAAATGAGAACACACAGAGGGGAAAATAAAAATCATAATGGGCCACTGCCCAGGACTAAACTCCTGATGCATTACTGTATACTCTTATGTCCATCTTTGTTTATACAAAGGTGATTTCTACTAGAATTGAAACACACTAGACACGGTGTTGGTCACCTGCGTTTCCCCCAATTACCCAAAGATGACAGATATTTGTCATCATATTAATCATTCTTTTACAATATTAGTTTAATGATATTATAATAGCCCATGTGACAAATGCACCCATATTTATTTATATGATCTCCTCTCATTCCCGTCTGTTTTCTTAATTTACCATTATGGACGATGGTGTGATGAGTAATCATAGGGCTATGTCTTTGACATAAGTCTATGATGTCTTTTTTTATTTTTAAAATGCAATTCCTGTGGGCTTAACACTATCTGGAGTGTGGCCTCCCTGGGTAAAAAAAAAAAAAAAAAAAATTACTACACAGTTTGGAGTGGGAGACCTACAAAATAGAGAAAGAACACAATGGCCCAGCCTCTCCTCGGCAGATGAAGAGATAAAGTCTTTGGGGCAGAAAGTTCCTCTGGACCACAGGGTGGGAGCTGGTTGGAAGAATGGAACAAGGCTCCTCATTCTTTTCTCAATCAAGTACGATTGGAATAACTTGGATAGGTGAATCTTTCAACTGTAAATATTATAAAATCTAAATACAGATCAAGCATTTCTGATAAAATTTTAGCATCCAACAGAGACGGTGCCATCCCATATAATAAAAGGCTAATATGCAAATAGACCGAACGATGGAACTACTGTCACTGTGACGTGCACTGACCACCAGGGAGCATACGCTCAACACAGGAGCTGCCCGCTGGTGGTCAGTGCACTCCCACAGTGGGAGCGCTGCTCAGCCAGAAGCCAGGCTCTCGGACATGCCCCAAGGGCTCCCAGACTGCAAGAGGGCGCAGGTCGGGCTAAGGGACACCCCCCCCCCACCCAGTGCATGAATTCCTTGCACCAGGCCTCTAGTAAGTATATAATATACACACTGGATCTTGAAGACTTAATATGGAAAAAAAATCTGACTCATAATTTTTATCTTGATTACATGATGAAATGATATTTTGAATAATTGAGTTAAATAATATGTATCATCATAATAAATTCTACCTGTTTGGTTTTATCTTGTTTAATATGACTAACAATACTTGAAAGTATGTATGGATATTTGTTGTTTTACATAACCACACTTCCCTTGCCATATACTTTTGGAATCTTATGAAAAATTTTCCCCAGTATCCAGTCCTGCCCCACATTCATTCCCAGGTGAGACCCTGCCTCCAGCTCCAGAATAAATATGTGACCCAGGATTGGCCAATTAGAACAGTCAATTTCCCTAGCCAATATGAGTGGGATTTGAGGGTAAGTCCTTAAAGTCAGCCTAGCCAATCAGCTGTTGTTACATCCTCATGGTTCACAGAAGGGTATGTAACCGAGTGAATCCATAGATTTGGATGGAGGGTTCATACAAATGATGCTTTTTCCCTCTAGGATCTGCTAGCAGGAAGGATGATATGAGCTTGGAGCTGCCAGAGCCAAAACTTAAGAGACAAGAATGAAGTCCTAAAATGAAGCTGACACAAGAAACAGGAATTACAAAGAGATGCAGGAAAACAGTCCCAATGACATCACTTGTGTGCTTAGATCAAATCACACCTGAAGCCAACATATGCCTGGACTGGTGATTTGCATCAGTCACTAAATTACTGTGTCTCGAGGACTTGGTCCACAGTGGCTGGAGCCTCGGGATGATGAGCCTCTTGATTCTGCTCAAGCCAGCTAAGCTGTATTCCTGCCATTGGCACAAAAATTCCAGAGTATTGCTCACTCCCCCTAATTTTATTAATTGATTGATCTGAGAGAAATAAAGAGAGAGAGACACATTGATTTGTTGATTCTTGTTTGTGACCTGACTGGGGGTTAGACAGGCAACCTTGAGGTAGCAAGATGACACTCTAACCACCTGAGCTATCTGGTCAGGGCCACTCCTTCTAATTTATTGTGAGGACCATGCAAGAGAATGGGTAGAAAGCCCCTAGCAAATTATATGCTGTTCCACATTTCAACTATCACGGTGGTTTTAGAAGAAAAGAAATAAACACAACGAATGGACAACCTGAAGGAACCCTACAATCAATGATTCTAAATGCAAGTCAAAACCTGTGTTTGCAAACAGCCTTGTCCAGGTCACTTAGCTCTGCCCGCAGGCTGCCTCATCCAGCTGTTACTGGGAGCACTTCGGTTGCCCACCTGCTATGTCCTGGGCTGCCCGAAACATCTGCGGATACTTCAACTGGCCTTGAACAGCACCATTAATTAGCCAGGTCTATGTGGTTCTTCCAGCAAATGATTCCGTTGTTGCTTATTCTTTTTTGTTTTGTTTTTGTTCATGTGCTTATTTATTTATTTCAAGCTGGTGATGTCAGCTCAGTGAGTTGGGACTGTGTTTGGAGAGCTGGCTGGGCACAACCCTTTGGGCAGGCCTCTCTTTCTCAGGTTACACAGTCGGGAATGCTTCTTCCCCCACCTTGCAGGCCCTGTCTAAAGGCCCTCTGAAATCTCTCCATGTCTTCCCTCCACCCACGGCTTTCCTGCCTCTCCTTTTGGGATCTGCTTGCTCAGGAAGCCTTTCCTGACAGCTCCCCGCTGGCCTCTGTGCTCCCCTCCCAACTCTCCATTCTAGCCCCTATTAAACGTGGGTGTAATTGCTCTGTTTATTTATCCAGCTAGCTTTCCATTAGACCATGACCTTCTCATGGGCAGGAATCAGATTTTATGCATCTCTGTGCCTCGAGGACTTGGTCCACAGTGGCTGGAGCCTCGGGATGATGAATAGGTATAAAAGGAATAAATGAGTGCAGTGCGAGTGAAGGAATAGCTGCCCTGATCTCTCACAGCCCCCACCCTGCCTCAAAGCTTTCTATTGTAAAGCAACGTCCAAGAGGTTCGACCGATGCTTAAAAATTAGAGCTCTGAAGGAAATAGATGAACGGCTCACAGGTACCTTTGTCTCCTCCATCTGCATCCAAAGGCTTAGGGTGGGGGAGTTCCTGGTCTCCCCACCGAGCCTAGAGATGGTATAAATCATCAGAGACAATGGACCAGTTTCAGAGACCTGACCCCCAGAGACAAGCAGCTCATGTGAATGGTTAAACCTGTCTGCAGCCATCTCTATACCTGACAACCAGCTCATTGCTCAGCTGTGTCAAGGACAAATTTTACATGGATCATGGTCTCACTGCTGCCTTGGACTCTCCAAGTGGCATTTTCCCTTTAATTGTTAGCTTGGGAGAATGGGGAGCGGGAGGCTTCCTTCCCAGAGATCACGGAAGGGAGGGGTCTGTCCTGGGGCCACCAGAGGCAGGATGAAACAGCTTCCATCAGAACATCCCTGGTGATGGACAGGAAAATGGAGACTCCATGGAATGCATGAATAAGTCGCTCTGGAAATAGTTCATTTCAAGTCCATCATTCAGCAAGAACGAGGCTAAGATGTGCTATAAACAACGCGATATCTTTAAATGCCTATTGGAGCTAATTAAATTGGGAGCAGGGACATTTAGATGCTTTTCCTTGGCACATCCCCGGGAGGGTTATCTTGGGGCCTTACTCAGGAACACAGTCTCTCAGAATTAAGAAACTCTCTGAGCCTCCGATTGGACTGGACCATCGCTGGGCAAGTTCAGATTATTCTGTAATGAGTCAACACAAATCTCCTGCCCTCTCATCTGATACCTGCTGCCAAAGAAAGCAAAGGCTGGTGCTGCAGACGCAGAAGAGGGAACCAAGGGAGAGACAGGTGCAATCTTGTGTGCACCTCCCCGTCCGCTCCCTGCCTCATCCGCTGGGCTTTTTCTGTCCCTTGGCAGGAGGCCTCCCCTCTGAGAAGCTGCCCTTGCCTGATGCCACAAGATTAGCAATTTGCTTTTAATTAGGACTGCAGTCATTTCCAAAGGAAGCCGCGGAGAGAGGGGGAGCAGGCTGGCTCTTGAAAGTTTAAGTGGATTCGATGCACACGGCAAATTCAGACCCCGCTGTAGGCAGCCAATTTGAGCTGCTTGTCCCTTGTGCCCTGAGCTTCTTACCCGTGTCTACAGCATCTACTCTTATATACCAGTTAACAGAGATGTTTGAAGCGGGGTGCGGAGAAGGGAAAACCGAAAACCATGGCCCCTTGTTCCCTCTGTATCTGGTGCTGAACTTCTATCCAGACAGTGGATGGGACCTGTGCTCTCCATCATCCACCTAGTACTGCGGTCTACGCAACATTCAAACACATTTTTCTCCAGCTCAGCCCCCCAGGAAGGATGTCACCATAATTTGCAGCTCTTGCTGGAGGAATATAAACAGTTTGCTGGGGGTGGGTAAGAGGGGAGAAATGGAGGGAACCCAGGCTGTGTGGCATGACCCCACCAACATCTTCCCACCCTGGAGTTCTGGGGTGGGGACCAGTCTTCCTGTCTTAGCCGGATTCCAGGCCAGGCGTCCACCGGCCCTTCATTCTGGAAGCCAAACACACAGCAGCCTCAACCCAGCTTCCCACTTTGGCTCCCTGCTCCCAGCACCCACACATTTTATGACGCTAATTGGAAAGGAAAGAAAGGTAGTGGCTTTGTTTACAATGCAATTAACATCTGAATAATTTACCACGAAGTAAGCCGGAGCTAAATTCAGCACACAGAGCCCGGCTCCCTTTCTAAAGCCGGCTTGTAATCCTCAGTGGAGGGCCTGTGTCTGTTCCCTTGCCCTGGGCTGAGCTGAGCTCCATGAGACAACCAGCCACTGGAGTCAACACCCTCCCTTTGACAAATCCGAACTGGACATTTTCTCTGGAAGCCACCACTCCCCGATCTGGACCTGCGGCCGGCAGCACTGCTCTGCCCAGGGCTCTGGTGCCCTCATTCCTGGCCTGTCTCGCCCTGTCCTCACCTAGAGCAACTTCGTTTCCAGATTGCCTCTCTGCCTGCACCGAGCACATGTTAAGAAATGTCCATTGAATGGGAGAGTGAGAGGCCAGGCGTGATGATGGTCAAAAGGAAGGCTGGCTCTCAGCTCCCGGCTTCGCTCGGCCATGCCCAGCGCCAAGCTTGGAAGATCCTAATGTCTGGATGAGTTGGCAGGAAGAAAGCAACTTTCAAAGTGGGCCCGACAGGGGGGAGGGTGCTGTCTGCACAAACAGCCCCCGCTTGCCCCTCCAGCTGGCTCTGCTCTGTGCTTCTGGTTCAACAAGTAAGCGCAGCCCTGCTTCATCACGCTAAGCATGGCCCGGAGCCGCCGTCTCGCTTCCAAACACATAGCTTTGCTTTGCCCACTTGCCTTGGCCTCGGCACTCTCCTCCCTCCCTCATTTTCCATCAAACCCTCAGGTTGCTCTTTCTCTCAGTTATGGCTTTTCGAGACAACAGTCGTTTGGAGAGACGGGAGATGCTGCTGGATCGGCACCCACATTCCTTTCCACGGCTCTTGACTTCCATCTCCCTGACACCGGTCTCCCTGCCAGACGCAGAGGGAGGCCGTGCCATCCCCAGGCCTCCTGCTCCGCTGCCGCACATTGCAGGAAGGTAGCAACACTTTGGGATTTAAGTGTGTCTGAGTGGGTCGGGGCAGTGGGAAGTTCTTACAGGGAACATTGGGACAAGGAGGAGATGTCCCTCCTTTTAATTAGCCCTAAATAAAGTCATTTAGATCCAAGCAGTTCAGCAGGGTTGGTTTTTTGTTTTGTTTTGTTTTGTTTTTAATGCCTTGAGACCATTCAGGTCTGCGAAGAGCCCACACAGCACCCTTATTTGAATAACAGGTGCCCTGGCCTCAGGGCAAAGGGAGATACCCGCCCCTCCCCCTACTCCCCCCTCCCCAGGGCACACAGCTTGGTGATTAGTGTGCAAGTTAGATTTTCACCCTCCCTTGACCCTCCAGCTGAGCAACTTCGTGCAGCACTAGCTACTCAACCGTGCAGAGCAGCCCAGGTTCCTGGGAAGGCAAGCAGCAGGGAGGTGAGCCGAGTCCTGAATGCTAACACACAGGCCCAGGGTCCTAATTACAGAGCAAGGGCGGTGGGGCCAGCAGCCTGGACTTCCATTCCATCTGGGCCGTGCACCAGCCAAAAGCATTAGGCAAGTTATTTAACGTCTCTGCACCCCAGTTTCTTCATTTGTGTCCTGAGCACCGAGTAGATCTTGAGTACAAATACATACAGCATCCATCTTCTTACAAATATTTAAATATTCTTGGGTCCTCCACTCACAGGTAACTTTGGGCAAATCATTCCATCTCTCTGGGTTGTTCATATTCAAAGGGTAATTTTATTGATGGTGCTTCTTAAAAGTTGTCATTAGAGAGAGACCTTGGCCCAAATCTGTGACCGTGTGTCTCTCTTTCCCTTATGTGCTCTCACTGGTATTTTCTGATGAGGCACCACTTTTGCTGGTCTAACTGCTGTTGTATTTGCGTTACTGGTAGTGGCCGTTGACAAGATCAGGCATTCCACACAGGGAAACGTGAGTTGTGTGCGAGGGTTCCTCAGCCTGAATCGCAGGCCAGGCTGATGCTGAGCAGGGCTTGGCTCCCTGACCAGGTGTCATGAGTTGAATTGTGTCCCCGCACCCCTAAGCCTCATAAGTTGAAGTCCTAACTCCCAGTACCTCAGAATGGGACCTTATTTGGAAATAGGGTCGTTACAGGTGTAATTAGTGAAGATGAGGTCATACTGGCATAGGGCAGGCCCCTCACCAGTATGACTGGGGAAATTGGGATGCAGACTACTCACACCGAGTGAACCCCATGTGAACATGAAGGCAGGGATCAAGATGTTTCTACAAGCCCAGGAACTCCAAAGATGGCCAGGAGACCCCCAGAAGCGAAGGAGAGGCCTGGATCGGACCCTTCTCTCACAGCCCTCCCAGGAACCAACCCTACCAATGCCTTGATCCCGGACTTCCGGCCTCCAGAGCTGTGAGACAATACATTTCTCTCTCTTAAGGCACCCAGTCGGTGGTCCTCTGTTATGGCAGCCTAGCAAACTAACAGTTAAGAAAGTTCTTCTTCCACATTCCTGATGCCCACAGCACACCTTGGGACCCAAATCTGGGCCTCAGCAAAGCTGTGCATTCCTGCAGGTCATGGCCCTCCTGCCACAGATCAAGAATGGTCAAAGCTGTGATCCTAAGTCCTCAATTGCCAAAGGGTGACTGCAATTATTTATACTCTTCTTTTTCCACCAAGAATTTGAAATAGCTTCAGGGAAATACATAAAGATAGTACAACCAATAAAAATAGCACGACCAGAAAAACTATAAATCTAAGAAGGTTAGTTGAAGGAGGGGGCTGGTGCAGTTTCACCTCCCTGGGTAATGAAATGGACATGACTGATTGTGTTTTTCTTTCTGCCCTGGACAGCGGGAAGCTCAGAATCACATTTGCCGCTCAACTGTTTCCTCCGTTCAGAGTGTAGCTCTGAGCTTCTTGGTGGCAATAATATGCCGGTCGCATAGGGTAAGCATGTCTAAAACAATGGGCATGAGAGGGAAGTCTCAGTCCCTTAAGAAGCTAAGAGGAGATAGACATAATTTCAGACTATGATAGGAAAGGACCTACTATTTTATGCCCTGAGGAAATGCTTCAACTTGTTACGCTTGTCTACTTACTGGCCATCATTAAATACCCCTGTGGGGTCCACTGGATGATGGAGTCACACGTGAAATCTAATGCAAGGCCGTGAGTTGGGCTCACAGTGTTCTAAGCACTGGAAATTTTTACTTTTTAAAAGAATTTAGATTTTTTTTCTTCCTTCTTAATAAATGAGAAAGTTGGCATCACTGGTCCCCCTGCACTCCCACATAGCAGTGATGGACTGTAACTGCTCCTGAAGGTAGGACCCATGGCCCCAGCTTGCCACAGTCCCTACCACCAGCCTTCTGTAGGTGCTTGGCTTTGGTGTCCTGAGCCATCGGCATCCTTAGAATGAGGTTGCAAAGGTGACAATTCTCCCCATTGTGTAGGTGACAGAACTAAGGCCTAGATATGCAGTAGACAACCTGTGCCACTGCACAGGGGCCCTGCAAGGTGGGTGACCTGCCCAAGGTTTCAAAACTAGGAAGGGCCAGTGTCAGAAGATTGCCATGAAGATTAAGTAAAATAATAAAGTGTATGCATGGCGATTAACACAATTAAGGCTCAACGAAGCTTACACACACACACATACATACATACACATGCACACACAGTGATATGCTTATAAATATTAACAGTAAGTTCACTGAAAGAGGGAAACCCTAATTTATAATGTTTGCCAATTTCTGTGGTGTAAATGTTCTTTACCCTGGCTAATTTCAAATTACCAATGTGAAGTTAACTGGCTGGCAAAAAAAAACTGAAAATTTAACAAATGGCTCTTAAGAACCAATAACAAGCTAGTCCCAGTTTACTGCTACCCTGGCTCCTACTGGCTTACAAGAGCCAATTGTTAAATTTGTGTATCATGTTTTATATTATAAAATACATTATCTTTTGTTATACATTATACTTATAGAATAATATGTCCTTTTTAATATATAATATATACTTAATATATAAATAGGTAAGACAATTTTAATGAATGAAATAGTTTTAATAGATAACAATTCATAAATATTTTATTTCCAATTAAAATTATGTAATAAAATAGAAAATAAATGTTACATTTTAAAAGTGTGTAAAGAAAAAAGCAGAACACCCACGGAGGCTGGTGTCTTCCTGTCCTTTCCAGGAACTGCAGGTGCTGGTTTCAGGCCTATGCTGCCGCTTCCACTCCTGAGCCCAGCGTTCATGCATTGGAATCCAGAGAGAAATCCGGGTCCAGGTACGGCATGGAATGGATTCCGTGAAGCTAAGACTTGTTAATGGTCTGCAACTGCTGATGGGATCTCTCTCAAGCCCAGATCCGGCTGCTTATCTGATGGGAGCGCTCAGTGCTGGGCTCCAGCAGAGCATGGAGCAGCGAACAGAGCTGACAAGGCTCCACCTGCCCCAGACCAGTGTGCCTGACACATGGGGCCCGTCTTGTTATGGCTCCACTTACACACACACACATACACACACACACACACACTCACTCACACACACACACACACACACACACACACACACAAAGTTCACACATACACATGCACACTTTCTTCTTTAGAATCTTCCTCTAAATTATAGTGATGAATTAAACACCTCATTGTTCCCCAAATTCAAGAGCAGTGCCTCATATTTAGAAAAACAAGTACCTTCTGTGATTAAATAGATTAAATTAATGGAGAAGTCTTTGTTAAAGCCACTAGTCACCGAGCTTTTCCCATGTACCTGAAACTTCATGTACATCCACCTGTTCACTCCTTATAGGTACCCGTGACATAGGTGCTACATTTCCATCCCCGTTTTCCCAGGAGGCAGCAGACCCAGGAAGCTGCCACAGTCTGCTTAGGGTCACCCAGTTGGCCAGCGGTAGTTTTTCTCACTGGTCTACCTCTAAGGGCATTTCTGTTTTGTCCCCAAATTCCGCCTTCAAGCCCCCATGCCAGGAGTGTACCAACCTCAGAATTTTCATCAGAAGCCAGTCTCCCCAAAATCATGTGGGAAATTCTGGCTCTAGCCACTCTCTATCAACAGATGTCCATTTGTCTTTTGCACATCCGTGGCCATTGGCGCACTTTTCGGTGCAACGATCAAGCTCAGCATTTTGTGGCTCAAATGTCTGAGACTTAACAAAGGCATATTCTGCAATGACTCTGAGAACAGACTGCCAGAGCAAGCGAGGAAAGTCTGGTCTTGGATTCAAGGGAGGGGGACCTGCTCTCGGGAGTATTCATTAGATAAGAGGGGTGCAGGAAGCAAGAGGAAGCCCTGTGATTCTAAGTATCTGATTGGAGAACTGAGGTGTGTGATGCTCATGATTCACTTTCTGAAAGAGGGAAGCCTACAAAAAAATGACATTATTTTTAACACAGGTCCCTTTGAAAATTTCATAAGCTCCTATTATATGTCAAGCACGCGTGTAAACCTTCTTTGAACCACAGGGCCAATGACCCATTGTGTGCTAATTACACAAAGGAGTGTCTCCACTGCTTTAGTTCTCGTGCCAGTGGACTTTTACACCAAAGGGTTATTTCCCGCCTTGTTCTAGATTTGAGTATAACTCCCTTTTCAGGGTTTCCCAAAATTGAGTCCACTTTACAAAAATGTGTCAGTTATGAGGGTATTTAAAAGGGAACCCCTTATGCTAAGCTCTGTCTTAGCACATGCCACACATTGTACTAGTATGTGTCGGTTTAACTGACCATTTGCCCCCAAGAAGACTTGAATCCCCTTGGACACATGGCTGGGTTGTCCCCTTGGTATCCCCAGGCTTCTGCCCTGGCACACAAGGCCCTGGGCCCGGTGAGAGTGCTCACACACGTTCAGTGATGGAGCGAAAGGGGAGACGTATAGGGTGGGGTTTAACTGTTTTAAGTAAAGCAGCTTCATCGCACGGGAATAAAGTCATTACTCGAGGTGCCTATTTGTTCAGATATCTTGCACTTTAGAGCAACATGGTGGGCTGTTTTCAGAATTTGTTTAAACGGATAGGAAATGGTCATATGGGCCCCTGAACTCTTAGTCACTTCTGCATCTGGCCACCCAGAAAGCATGTGACAAGGACAAAGAATGGGAGAAAGCTGTGTGTGTGTTCCTGTGCATGTGTGTACATGCACACATGTTTATGTGTGTCCACGAACACTTGTGCATGTTTTTCATGCAATAGTAAGGAAGAGAGCATGCTGCAAGGGAACATGGGGTTTGGTTGTCCTATTGGCTTGCATTGGAAACCTGACTACTCTTTGCTAGCAGAGAGCCCTGGGGCAAATCACATGCCATCCAAGAGCTGAGGATTGCTCCTGTCCAGTGGAAGTGGTAAGACCTACATCATAGGTACAAGGGGACCCTAGGGCACAAAACCACTGTGTGGCCTATCTGGGATTTTAGGGGGATGCTGGACTACGCCCCGTTCACAATGCTTCAGTGAACCCTGTAACTCCATTGAAAGTCGGGCTGATGGGACCTCGTGCCACACTTTATGGAGAAGGAGACAGGCCTGAGGGAACACCTACCCGGAGCCAGGCACTGCATGCCCACTCTCACAGCCACCCAAGGGGACCTGCTCTCGCCCCTTTTGACATCTGAGGAGAGGCTACCCTGCAGAGCTGCAGGCCTTCAAGCTGGGTGACCCAGATTAAACTCAGAGGAAGTTGGCCTGGACCCCCACCTTCTGAAAAACCCCTCATTACTCTCCGGAAATGTCCAAAGCTCAGGCCCCTCAGCCAGGGCAGTCTCAGAGAGAAATCGCAGGCTGGTGCCTGGGGTTGCTCAATCAGAGCACTTCCTTACCCCGATAATAGAAACTCCTGCCTGGGCTGGGAGAGGGGCCCGCAGGCTGAGAGCAGGGCCTCCCCCTGTCCGAGGGCAGCGTTTCAGCCTGGCAGGGGCTGTGGCCTGACTCCCAGGAGGCCTGTTTGTGGAGACAGGAGTCCGCCCGGGCACCAGGAAGCCAGGCTTCTGCTGAGCGCATTTCTGGGGCTGGAATGCCATCCCTTGGAGAGCCTGTCTCTTAGAGACGCCGGGTCTGAGTGGGCTTTAGAAAGCTGCAGAGGCCTGTGGTGTTGGGGGGGCAGGAGGTCCCCACATGCCCGGCTGCAAGGCCCTTGGTAGGGGGTTCCCTCAGGCATTTCTAATTACGGGAGTTATTTCTGCCCTGCAGCTTATGTGGTTCTTGCACTTGGCGCGAGGAATGGAGCCAGTCATTATTAACTCAGTGAGTGTCAGCCTGGTCCAGGGGCGCCCATTTGGAAGCAGAGCAGTTAATACAGGAGCGGATTAGGTGGCTCTTAGGCTCCTCCACAATTAGAAACTCAGGACGCTTGAAATATTAACTGGGGAATGTGGGGCAGCACCCGCTTTCTCTGCCAAGGAGATAGCGGCCCTGAGGAGGCTTCGGAGATTATGTAAGGACCCGGTGGTGGGATGTGGCCTTTACTGAGTGCTTGCTGTGTGTCTGTGGTTTTTGCAGGCATTCCACAGTCGATCTTCCCGACAACCATGCAGACAGGATTGTCGCCCACTTTATAGAGGAAGAAATGAGGGAGAACTCATAGAGGGCAAATCAGGTTCCTAAGTCTGTACGGAGAGGAAGTGCGGGTGGGAATCTGACTCCAGTGGGGCCTTTTCTCTGCATCCTCTTGCTCTGTGCCCTTGGTCTTACCTGCCCACCTCCAGGGAGGCATTGAGATGCTCATGAAAAGTGAAAGCGCTAAGAAAAAAAAAAATACCAGCAATAGTAATCCTAGTAGCTGATATTAATTGAGCTCATACAATGTGCTCACCCTGTTACAATCTGTGTGTGCTCCCGTTTCCTCCTTGGGACCACGGCAGAAAGCAGGTACTGTTACCTTCCCCGTTGCACAGTGGAGGGACTGAGGCATCCAGAGATTCGGAAAGAGGTTAAAAGAGCCAGGATGAGGTGTGACCTCAGGCCTGCCTGCCTCTCAAACCCACCCTGTTTCTAAGATGCAACTGTGCCTCCCCAAGTCTGAAAGGCAGAGGCCAGCAGGCTGCACCCTCTAATCTAGGGCTCCTCGCTTGTGGCCCTGCCTGGCCTTCATTCATGCGTTCCTTCATTTATCACGAATAAGCATCTGTTAAACACCGCTACGCACTGGGCATTGTGCTAGGAGCATACCACAGGTCCACTTATTTAACTATCTCTACAGCAGTATGAGGTAGGTACTATTTATTACTCTTTCCATGGTCTGGATAAGAAAACGGAGTTTCACAAGCAGTATTCTGCTTAATAAACAGCTTCCTCTGCCCCAGTTGGCCCACAGGTGCAAAACCATGGACGGTCACATAGACTGCAAGGAGCGTGGGGACAGCAGAGGGCAAAGCAAACAGGGCACGTGTTGGAGGAACCAGCATGGACCGCAGCGTGGGAGGCGCCCAGCAGTCCTGGGATGAAAATGGCCCAGACAGGTCTTGGGGTCTTGGGAGAACCCAAAGAGACGGCTGGCGAAATATTAATTACGGGACATAAAATTCAACAAACCCCATGCTTTATGGACTTCATGCTTTGATTCCCTTGCTGTGGTCTGTATTTTTGAGAGGTCTCTGGGCCCTGGTACTTCACCCAGGACCCTGTTTACAGTCTGAGAACAGACAGGCACAGTCAAAACCAGATCCCTGCAGCTCAGTTCTATTTTCCACTTCCCTAATTACAACATGCCTTCCCTTTGGACATCGTTCAAGTTCTCCTTTCCCCCGAGTTGCACGGCCACCACCTGGATGTGGGAAGGAAGCAATAGACGGCATGTTTCTAAGAATGACGAGGGGTGGGGGGAGCCAGCACAGGGGGCCCTGCCTGCCCAGGTTTGCAGCCCAGCCCCACACGTGCTTCCCTGGAGCAGGGAGATGTGAGCACGGACCTCATCACAGAGCTGGAAGCTGAGCAGCGTGAGTGTAAGGGCTCCCAAAGCTAAGCACACAGTAGGCACACTGGAGATGCCCAACCAGGACATGCCCCGTACCCAGTACAACCCAATCTCAACTTGTTTCTAATTCTAGCAATTAACACGTGGAAGCTTTAAAACAGGTTGCTGTTTTATTGTTAACATATTAATTTAAAGTAGATTTGATGCTATGCCATTATCACTTTTACTCATTTGCATCTTGGCCTGCTTTCTTGAGTGAGAGAGAAGGACTATGCAACGAAAAGGAGAGAGCTGTGCATCATCCCCAGCTGGGTAGGTTTCCCACAGCCCTCCATAAATGGTTACGGACATGTTTCCAATCTGGGGTGATTTTGAATTGCAAGGTGCTACCACCCCTTCACAGTTTGGGAGACAGATTAGTTAAAATAGGGGTGCCTACATGGGCAGGGTCACTCATGGGTACCATATGTAGAATCTGTTCCAAGCTGTAAGTATGGCACCTTCACAATGCCTGTGGCTGAGGAGTGGAACATAGATGATTACGTGGGAGGTTTTCATTCTCCATCTTGGAAAAAAGGTGAGATGCTTACCCCACTGCACACAGGATTTTTGACTTAATCCAACACAAACTAGATAGTCAATCTGTTTTACTTCTGGCATTCACATCTAATTTCTAAATGTTGTGAAACATTTCCCCTATGTTGGGAAGTTACATGGAATGTGTTCTCGTTCTCCCAAATGATCTGTTCTCCCTTAAAATGGGAAGTAAAAGGTTTAAAAATCACTGCTTTAAAGCAGGAGTCACAAACCCTTTCTGGAGAGTACCAGATAGCAGGTATTTTGGGTCTTGTGGCTCATACACTTGCTGTGACAGGTCCTCCATTCAGCCTTTGTCGTGCAAAAGCAGCCCCAGACAATAGGTGGATAAACGGGCCTGGAGGGGTTGTAACACAGGTCATGAAAAATGATTGTGGTTTTTCTTGATTCTTTCCAACCACTTAGCAGTGGGAAAGTGTTTTAAGCTCACAGGCCAGCCACAAAAAGGCAGCAGGCCAGAACTGTCCAATAGGCCGGAGTTTGCTGATCCATGAAATTTAAGAGAGTTCGTTCTACCACTGACCGTAGGTGTCCATGGGCAGACTGTGTGCTCCCTGTGGGGCTCTCTGGTTGTCTTTAAGACAGAGGGTTGGCACAGGCCCATGATAGCCAATGTTGTAGTCACTTGCCACGGGTAGCTACTTAAGTGAAAATGTAAATGAATTAAAATAAACTATTTAATAACTGAGTCGCATTAGTCACATTTCACTGTTTTATTAATTTTTTAGAGAGAGAGAGAGAGAGAGAGAGAGAGAGAGAGAGAGGGGAAGGAGAAAGAGAAAAACATTTTACTGTTCCACATATTTATACATTTATTGGTTGATTCTTATATGTTCATATGTGCCCCGACCTGGGATGAACCTCACACCTTGGTGTATCAGAACGACACTCTAACTGAGCAACCCAGCCAGAGCAAACACTGGTCACATTTCAATGCTAAAGAGCCACCTGTGGCTAGTGGCTTCCATGATGAATGGCACAGATATGGAATATTTCTATCATGGCAGAAAGTTCCACTGGACAGCTCTAGACTAGAGTAATCTTTAAGGCCCCTCCTTGGTCCGAAGGTTCCTGTATCTATGAAGTATAGCATGGAAAAGGAGAGGAAGAACAATTATTTATCCGCTTCCATATTATGAAGAAAGATGCTGGCACTGTAGTGTGTCCAATAGTGTCCCCCCAAATTCTTGCTGACAAGGAGCCTCAGAATATAACCTTACTTGAACATAGGATCTTTGCATAGGTAATTTAGGGTGGGCCCTATCTCCAATGACTGATGTCTTTATGAGAGAAAGGAGAAGGCTGTATGAACAAAGGCCCAGAGAGGAAGGCCATATGAAGGTGGAGGCAGAGATTGGAGGGTAGCCACAAGCCAAGGAACACCAAGGATCCCCAGCATCCATTAGGAGAGAGGCATGGAACAAATTCTCCCCAGAGCTTTCTAAAGGAACGAGCCCTGCCCACACTTTCAATTCAGACGTTTAGCCTCCAGAATTGTGAAAGAAATCATTTCTGGTGTATTAAGCTACCAAGTGTGTAGTGATCTGTCCCATCAGCCGCAGGAAACTGATGCAGGGGTCCAGGGAGTTTGACTTTTGATGAGAAAGAGGAGGACCAAGTCATTAGCAAATTACGTAATCCTTGAAATAATTTGGGAAATGACAGAAAAAATCCAAGCAAGGATTTCAAAAGAGCTCCATAAAGAGCAGGGTCCAGAGAATACTCTTTTATGTAGAAATTCAATTTCCCAATAGCAGATGTAGTTGAGAGAGGCTTTGGAAACAGAAATAAGAGTGATGAACGCTAAGGGGGTAAAGAGGGAACAGGCTGCTTCCCCAAAGGGAAACCTCCCCTGCTGGAAGTGGGGGGAGTTGGTCCTGCGCAGAAGGAAATTGGATGGGGAGGGAGCAGAGAATACATCCACATCAGTTTGCTTAAGGTGTTTGCTCACCAGCCCACAACACCTGTGTGGACTGGGAGGGTGCCTCATAATAGTCCTTATCTTTGGAGAATGCAGAGCCGTGATTAAGGGCAGAGTCTAAAGCGGGTAGAGAGGCGACAAGTATAAGATCACTTTGGCGAGTTCATTTTAGGAGTCAAGATGTTTGAGATGCAAGGCTGTCAGGAATAAGAAGCAAAATTGATGGGCCGTCTCCTGCTTCTCTCCTTGGTGTCTAAGATGACATGGAGGAAGTCAGTTTGCTCCCTGTTAGGAAAATCCTAAAATTGAGACCTTTGCTCTGACTTCGGAGATGGACTTCTTTAGGAAGAAGTCTTAAAAGCCTCAACTCCCACCCATCCCAACCCCTGCAAACACAGGCGGACGTCTCTCCCCATCACCTACCATTATGGGGTCAACCCAGTTTACTGGCCCAGCCGGACCTGACAGCTCTACTGTGCAGGGGCCTTTCTGAACCTGGGGCAGCAGCTTGGGTGGCTTGAGCCCAGACTTCCCGGTGGGCAGTGGCCCTGTGCGGAGGAGTAAGCCTCTTATCATATTGCTAAAGAGAGCATACATTTTACGGAGGTCAATTTAGGCATCAATATCAAAAACTGGAGAGCAACGCCTGTTCCTGTACCCAGCCACTCCCCTTCTAGGAACGAATCCTAGCAGGCTGAGATCAGAAACAAACAGCTTGATGGGCGGCCACATGGCAGAGGATACCCGCCTGACCTTCTGCAAGTCTTGCGCTTGACTCTTCCTCTGTCGCAAGTTTTCTGTGTCTGTCTGGATGATGTATTTCACCCTGTTAAGCCTCTGCTTTTACATCAGTAAAATAGTACTAATAATAAACCTACCTCATAGGGTTGTTATGAGGATTAAATTAAACCGTGTAGGTAACATGGCACACACATGGAAGACACTCAAGAAAAGGTAGGAACACCTGTTGCTATAGTTGTTTTTTAATCAAAGATTTCCATCTAAGTGTTAGTTATGATTAAAAATACTAGGAACAGGCACAATGTCTGAGGATGAATTAGCTATGACATATATGTATATATACACACGTGTGCGTGGGAAAGAAAAAATGTTATATAGCCTATAAACCATTACTTGTGAAGACTATTTAATAGTGGTTAATGATATGGGAAATATTCAAAATAGAATATTAAATGAGAAAAGCAAAATTAAATTTTGTTTTATGGTAAAATTTTTTATTATCATTCTTACACACACACACACACACACACACACACCACCACCACCACCACCACCACCACCATATGGGAAAAACAAAAAGATTTACAGAAAAATGAAAATACTGATTAAGTCTAGGTATATGGATAATTTTTACTTTTAAAATGTACATATATTTCTTTGATAATAAAAATTCTCATAGAGGGGATAAATGGTGATGAAAAAGAAAATGTCAAGAAAAGATACTGTAGATTTTGCAGCCAGACTAATATAATTTCAAAGGCTGACTTTCTGCTTAGTACTTGTATAACCCTGGGTGGGTTCTTTAACTGAGCCTCGGATTCCTTGTATTTAAGAAAGGGCGAGAGGAGGGATCATTGAATTCATCTTAAACTGCTGTACTGAGAATTACATAAGACAGTACAAGGGCAAAGTGCCTGACATCTAGGAGGAGGCCACGTGTTCTTTACCCAAGGTCAGAAGATCCTTGTGGGAAGACTCCAGCCAGTTTGGGGAGGACGTCAACCTGCTAAGTGGATCACTGGGTGCAGAGACAGAAAGCCTCATCGCCCGGACACCAACGCCTGAACACGGTCTCTTGGCGGCAGGGCTCCCCGGAGAAGCCATGGAATGCCACTGTGAAGGACTGTGGCAGGTTGTTGCCCTGCTCATGTAATCTTTGCTTACCATAGCAACACGTTTCAGAGTCCATTGGAAATCCCAGATTGATTTCATTGATGAATCACACCTGCTACTTGCACTGCACGGTCCAAGAGAATTGACATTTGGGGTAATCTTAAAAACAACAACAACAACTACCAGAAACTCAATGGCTGGTGTCTGTTTGTATGAGGGAGGGTTTCTGGCAAAAATTAGCCATGATGATAAAAACAACACGCCAAAAACACATATGCATCTGTTTTTATGTATAAGTTCCCACGAGAAGTATTGTTTATTTTTCTTCCTATTTTCCAGCTTGATCGAGATATAACTGGCATGTAGCATTGTGTAAGTTTAAGGTGTGCAATGTGTTGATTTGATACACTTACATATTGTGAAAGGATTACCACTGTAGCATTATCTAGCACCTCCATCTTCTCGAATAACAGTTGACAATACTGTATTATATACTTGATATTTGTTAAGAGAGTAGATCTTCAATATTCTCACCACAAAAAGAAATGGTAATTATGTGTGGTAATTATGTTTGCTTTTCCATTGACTTTTTACAACTTTTTTTTTTTTTTTTTTTTTTATGGATGAGGACACCAAAGCTTGGGAAATGTAGCATGACCAAAGACGGATCTAGTAGGTGACTGAGCTGGAATTCAGCACCTTTAGATAGCAAACTCCAGGGCCCCACCTTCACCCACAATGCACAGGGCCCCTCCTGGCCCTTTTGTACTCCACTGCCTAGGGCCACCCACAGACCCCAACGCAGAATATCCCTCAACAGCGTCAGAGCAGCACAGACGGGGAAAGGGTGCAGAATGTTCTCTGTGGACCGCCTGGCAGGAAAGGAGCAGTATTCCTGAGACTCTCCCCTCAGCCCCCTGTGATCCAGGAGGGTGTTTTGAAACAGTTTCCTTAGGCTCTTCTATTATTACAATTACTCCTAAATGTTTTGATTGTGGATTTTATTATGGATGTTATTTAGCACTATACATCATTAATGTAAGCATACAAAACCATTCTCTTGAGCAGACCATCCTTAATAAAAACAATACATCAGCCATGGACTATTATTAAAGGGGCCTTTAATCCCCAAAACTAAGCCTCCTTTCAGACAATGCCCCTCACAAAATGACAGGAACCTGGTGGCTTAGAGGTCAATTGGAAATCGATAGAATGAAAGAAACGAAAAAAAAAGATGGAAGGAGGGAGAGAGATGTCATTTTATCTCAGTTTCATACATAGGAGGCGGTGTGTCTCTAGGATATTTACGCAGTACTGCGGGTCATGGAGAGAGGCACTGGGGAATGGTTTGTAGGACACTGGACCAGGAGCCTGCAGCCTCAGGTTCTGAGATCAGCACTGCCAGTCACGCGTGTGCTTCTTTGAACAGTTCCTCACCCCTGTTTCTTCATTCGTCACCTCGTTTGCCCTTGTCTTGCCTAACTGGAGCACCTACGTCTCAGTTTGCCCGGGACAGCCCCAGGTTACACCTGTTGTCCTGGCGAGATTATTAATAGCACCCTTTCACCTCTACAAGTGACCCTCTTTGGGTGATAAATTACAGATTCACCCCATGCCTAACTTAGAGTGTAATGATGGCTAAAAAGATAAGGGTCTGGACACGTTTTATAATAGTTAAAGCCCTATTACAGATTCAAGGGGGGAGAAGGCACTTCTCAGTGACTCTGAATGCCACCTTCAAGGAATGGAGATTGGTTTAGGAAGAGAGAACAGCAATGTGGGGGAATGCTCCACATTATGAACTGGGCATATTCAAAATGATGTTTGCAGTGTGGTCCCTCCAAATACACGAAGTGACAAAAATATGCAATGGAAACACACAAAATGACAACAGTGGTTGTCTTTAGTGAGACTGTGGGTAAGATGATGCCACATTTATTTAATGAGTTGGTTAGCTTTTATTTTGAGAGAAGAATAGCTTCAAAAACACAGAAGAAATAAATGACAGTTGGTGACCTGCTCTACCGGTGGCACCGCGAGCAGCAGAGCAAACAGGATTCTTGCTGCACCTTCACTGTGAGAAGCAGGTGGGAATGGCTGCCAGAGAGCAGAGAAGCTTCCACGGCAAGGGTTTCTCTCTCACTGGGAGACACTCAGGCTGCAACAGTCTGAGCCACCAGTAGCCGACTGCAAATAGGACCCCGGGGCTGAGTGAGCAGAGGGCCTGAACTGGCTGCCTGGACATCCGGGATCCATCTATTCTCAAATCCAACACAGCTTCATGCATCATCCAATCAGAAATTCTAGAGGGTCAAACAAGGTGATCTAGACACCATATCATAACACTGTCAGCTTTTCTTTCATTAAAAAAAATAGGAATAGTTAATTTAGGATATTACAAGAATTTTATTTTGAACAAAGCAAACAAATCATATCTGTCTAAAATGAAGTCACAGAAACAGACATTTACCCCTCAAAGCAATGCCCTTAGGCAGGGGATAATTTCTCCATATTTTTGCAAGAGGAACAGTAAGGTTTTGGGAAGATAGTTAACTTGCTAAGAGTCATAGAAAAAGGGGAGATTTGGGTTTTGCTCAAGACATACAGCTGGCAAGAGGCAGAGTGGGGAACTGAACCCATACCTGCCTGCCTCTCAGACCTCCCGCTGCTATAAGGCAGGAGCTACTCTGGCCCAAGCATGTTCCCTGAATGCCAGTGTGAATCTCAAGCATATCTGTGACGCACCTCACTGTGCACTCAACCTCCCAAAACATAACCCCCTGGGGCAGATTGCCCCCAGACTTCCAGGAGATACCACGACGCCTCCTTGTTACTTTCTCAGCCAGACTTCCATTTGTTCAGAGATACTGCCCGATCTTGGAAAGTAATTCCACCCAACTTTCTGAGCTCTACTTCCTACCTGTTCTCATCCTAGAGGAGTTCAAATATCACCTCTTCACTCACGCACGCAGCGAACGTTTAGTAAGCAATCACTATGTGCAAGGCAGAATGTTACAGCCACGGCTAACCTAGCCCAAGTCGGAGGCAGACCTGGACTCCCACCAGTCCAGAGAGTGAGCAATCCACGGTGACCTCTGAGAAGTTAATTTCTTTTCCTAGGATTCAGTGCCTTCGTCTGTGAAATCAAGGTGCTTAGACCAGATAAATTCTAAGCTCCCTTCTGGCACTAATGAGCTATAATTTACTCACAAAGAATAGACCCTGATCCCCCAAATATCTTTGTAAAAGAAGTTCAAAATTAGATTTTAACACCTTTCCCTGCTCCTTCCCTCAGAAATTTTTAGTAGTGACCATGCAAGCTTAAAGGCTTTTGATGTTTTTCAAAATGAGATTTTGACTCTCTGTTTTAAGGTGGGCAGATAACTCTTTTCAGAATAGTTCAAGATTCATAACCACATCTTAAACAATTGCTCTTCTCTTAAACCAGTGGTCTGCAAACTGTGGCTCGCGAGCCACATGTGGCTCTTTGGCCCCTTGAGTTTTTAGCAAAGGCCAGCTTAAGAGTACCCTAATTAAGTTAATAACAATGTACCTACCTATGTAGTTTAAGTTTAAAAAATTTGGCTCTCAAAAGAAATTTCAATCATTGTACTGTTGATATTTGGCTCTGTTAACTAATGAGTTTGCCGACCACTGTCTTAAACAACCCTGAAAACCTTGGGGAAACATGTGTTCCAGTTTCCACAGAATTCCCTTATTCTTAAGCAATCAATGCCAAGTGTGTGACTTTTCATCAGCTCTCCCCCTAAAATCAACATGTCATCTCATTGGGCGAAACCAGAGCAGACCAGTCAAGTGTCACCTAAAAACAAGTATGTCCACTTGCATTCTCATTAATTAATCTCAGCACAATTTAAAAAATTGTGAGTTTTAGGTCATTTGCAGTGTTCCCTTATTAGGTGGAAATTGTCTTTTATTGGCTTTACTTTCTAACAGATACGAACTTGCTCAAAAGAGGCTACCATAAAATGCACCTGCATTGGAGAAATGTCCATCTATCAATGTAGACTCTCGTAAAGAATTCGAAGTATTAGATAAATTGTTTCCATTAAGCTGGAAATACTCCTTCGGGTGTGAGCTTCTAATTCATGAGTTGCTGTAAACTGATTCAAATAATGAGACTTTTTTTTTTTCCCCTGGGCTGATAATAATCTAGTAGAGAACTGACTGAATCCCTAAAGAAGGTATTATCTAATGGTTTCTACAATTGTCCTGAAGTCCAAACAAAGCTGTTGTATTAAAATGTGGGTTTTGTAAGGCTATGATTTTTTTTGTCCAGCTGTTTTATTCCTATTTCACCAAGAAAGTGTGATATTTGACTGACATCTGGGTAGATGGATGGTAATCAGAGCTGCGGTGCGTGGAGAGATTAAGAGAGAAATCAGGAGCTGATAAAAACTGAAATCAGAAGAAGAAATGCGGCCGCAGTTAAAGTTTTTACATTTCTCTGTTTTGGAAAAGCACCAGGCAGCACACAGTAAATGAGAAGGAAGCTTGATGAAAAAGGCTGCTGATCACTGGGGCCGACAGTAGACACTGGTATCTCTTTTCTTCATGATAATGTTCCAGGATTGCTGTCTGGGGTTAATTTAGGTTAATCATATCCCCCAACACAAGGCAATCTCACCTGTCACAGCAACAGTCCTAAGTCTCACAGAATGTGTCCCTTTATTGCAATTGGAGGAGGAAAAGCACATCAACTCTGAAAGGCATAAGGCGACTTGGTCTGTAAATAAAATGCTATCGGCCAGCTTTAGTTTGCTGCATCATCCAATTAAATCTAGCATGTGTTTAATGAATGTGTACTCTCTGCCAGGAACCGTGCTAGGAATGCAGGTTAGGTAATTCATGTAGAGAAGCATTTATAAGTGCCTACTGTGTGCAGGCATTCGGACCCTGACTGTCCACAGGTTGCTCAGATCACTCTAAAATGTGATCAGATGATAGCAGAGGGACCAGGGAAAGATCCTCAAAGACCACTCCTCTTCCCCTTTATCAATGTCCTTGTCAGCTAAATCCTCAAAAGAGGAAGTCGAGACCTTGCCTTCCTCGAAGCATTTCAGGCTGTGTCAAAACTCTTTCAATATTATTTTGTGGTTCAGGCTATGATCCTGAAACTCAACTGCAGCTGGTTGTTGAAAAATGCAAATAAGTCACATGTCCAGGCTTCAAATGTAACATTCTTCTCTGAGTCAGCAAAATGTTGGAAAGATATACGTTTAAAGTATTTTTTTATTACAACCGTAAAATATGATCTTTGAAAAAAAATCCAGACAACATAGGAGAAAATAAATAAATAAATAAATAAATAAGCAAAAATATTCCCTTTCCCCAAGCCCCTTATGCTTATAACCTTATTTCAATGTGTAAGGTTGATGCTTCCAGACTTTTGCTATGTCTATCTAAACTTGTATCCATTGAGTTTTAAGTGCTTGGAAGTCAAACTACTGTATGCATTTCTAGCTAAGTAGAGCATATTAATATTTACTGAGCACTACATGTGTGCAGGCCTCTCCGTGCTTTGCATACATAAGTTCATATCCATCATATACTATAGGGGTTGGTAAGCTTTGGCCCTCAGGCCAAACCTAGTCCCCATCTGCTTTTGTAAATAAAGTCCCATTGGAACACAGCCACTTCCATTTATTTACATGCGGTTGAGAGCTGGTTTTGTGCTACCATAGCAGAACTGAGTAGTTGCAACAGACACAGTATGGCCTACAAAGCCTAAAATATTTACTATTTGACCTTTTCCTAGAAAAGTTTTCTCATCCCTGAAATAGCAGATAACTATGTGAAGGCAAATAACTAGATGAATATAAAACAGCTATTAACACAGGTTAAATGATAAGTGAATCTAAATATTTTATCAGTGTTGTATTATCTAAATTTTCAATTATTATGCAGATATTACATTTGTGGCTTATTCAATTTTAAAATAAATTCCGTATGAAAAAACTGAGGAACTATTACCACAAATGCAGACAATTTATAACTGGAGTTTTCATGGTTTGCATGTAAACACAATATCCTAAATGGGATTTCTTTTTGTTTAAGAGTTTGTAAACACAATTTTATAAAATGACATTTTTGCAATAATATTTACTCTATCATTTTCTAAGAACATGTATTTTCTTAGAGATTTGAGAGTGTGGCAGACACTGGTAGCTTGATCATCATATCTGCTGCTGCTTCTACTTGGGAAGCTAGAGTACACCTCTCAGCTCCCTTTGAAGTGAGCATGGTCATGCACCTAGGTTCTGCTCAAAGGGATGTGGCAAAGTTGAAGTGTCCCACGTCTAGACCTGGTTCATAAAAATCTCTCTGCTAATGCCTCCTCCATTTGGCTGATATGGAGATAACCTCCTGGGTACACTTGGGAAGCACATAGTAAAGATGGCAGAGCCACAAGATGGAAAGAACCTGGGCCTCCTAATTAAACTTGGAGGACAGCCACCCAGGAGAGGCACCTATTATGTGAGTGAGAAGTAAATTTTGTATCAAGCCTTTGAGATGTCGGGGTTTACCTGTTATCTTTTTTAATGAGAGTTCACTGTATTTATGGAGCTAGCTGTTGACATATGGCTTTGAGATGAAGAAATGACATAGAATCCCTTTACTAGATGTCATTCAATAGCTTCCCCTTTAAATAAAAGTACTAGAGACGCCTTTTGTACCTCTGTCAACTGGTACTCAATCACAATGCGTAAGTGGTACCTAACCCTCTCACCTAAGCCTTTGTCTGCCTCTATTCCTAGTTCTCTACTCCTCCAGCAGTAACTGTGCCCTTAGGGACCACCTCAATCTCTCTCCTGCCAGCATCATATTCACCATGTGTCCTGGTCAAGCCTTTTCCTCTCTGCCACATGGTGTTGGGTTCCATGTAACTTAAGATGCCATCCGGTAACAATTTTTACATTTATCAACCAGGATACTTTCTCACCTACTGACTCCTATATGTCTTGATAGAAGATAAAGCACCATTCTGCCATCAGCAAGGAAGCAATGTAGATAAATTCCATGCCATTTATAATTCATTCCACCTTCATTAAGTATTCATACACTACTTATTGGCACATCACCTAAGTATTCTATGTAATAGAAAATAGAATAGCTAGAAGAGAAACTGGGAGAGGCTGGTTTATTAGGAGGCTGAGAGAGAGGAAATAATTGAGTTGCTGTATCCCTTACCCCATGCTTCTTCTTGCAGGAAAATTTTCTGGACAGGTCAGTCACAAGTGAATTAGATAGCTACCTTGAGGGTGAACTGAACAGCACCAGTAAGAAGATCACTGCTATCCTCATTCATTATTTCAACCCACATTTATTGGAGACCTACTTTGGCAGGTTCTGAGAATAAAACAGATATCCCCTTCTTGAAGGCTGTACTTCTAAAGCAAATACAGAAAAAGCCCAGTGAATCCATACTGGAAATGTTAAACCACTAGCTTCTTATTAAAGGTTAATTTCTCTGATCACCAATAGTTATAATCACAACATTAAGTCACAACATATAACTAGGATAGGCAAAATGTATTAACATCACACAACATACCAATTACCAGACTGTGATAAGTATTGTATGAATTGTCTCATTTAATTTTCATAAGAACTCTGAGATTTAATTTCTATTATTTGTGCCCATTTTACAGCTGAAAACATTGAGGTTCTTAGAGATTATATAATTGTTAAAAGCACAACAATAAATCATTGACTAAGGAGAGGCTCATGTCTATTTGGACCCAGAGCCCATGCCTGTAAGCCTTCAGTGTTATGGTTCCCTAAGACAGAATGTTATCCCAACAATGAGACATCAAAGTAAAAGCATGGGTAGTCAGGAGGCCTCTGAAGAGTCAGAGGAAGGAGATAATAGAAGAAGGCAACCAGGCATTGAAGATCAACAGTGCACACCTCATGGTTTTGCAATACTGGCTTTTATTACTTGTCACAGATGGCACCTAAACCAACTCAATTTGGTAGCATAGAGGAAAAGGAAGAACCCCTGTGTATTCATTCAGTTTCAGTGAGATCAAAGAGTTATTCCTTCATACTTACAAAAGAATTATTCAGCACCCCTCTCCTAATGGAAACTACTCTTGAATTCAAGTCTTGAGGATAAATTTAGGATTGGTCATATCCCTACAAATTGTTCTTTCAAACATCTATTTTTCCATGAATTGATCCTCTGAATTTGGCCAATTCAGGTCAATCCCATCCATGAAAAAGGCCATCTTCAGGTCAATCCCATCCATGAAAAAGGCTCTGGAAATCATGGTCCCATCTTTTCCCCATAACAACTGATCTGGCAAAAAATTTCCACCATTCTTTGTCAGTTCCCTGTGTCTATCATTTCTCTTAAGGGGCAACATTACTTAGATGGTCATATTAGTCAGAAGTAGCTTTGAAGTGAAACAATGATGTGCTCCAAGCTAACTTCAGAAGAAAGCCTACTATATATTAAGAGCTCAAGGGAGCTTTCTTTTGGGGGTGAAAAATATAGCACTTAACTTTAAAAACTATGTTCTTTGCTCCATGATTTTCCATTAACTGTTAGGTATTCTAAATACAAAATGGACTAAAACATGGCCCCTGCCTTGAGGAAACTCCAATCCAGTAGATGAGTATACACATACAGTAACTTTTACCTTATCTTAAACTAGAGGCTGGATGCATGAAGATTCGTGCAAGAATAGGCCTTCCTTCCCCTGGCTGCCAGCACCAGCTTCCCTCCTGCACCCAGGACTCTGGCTGCTTCACTCCGGGCCGCCACTGCCACCCACCAGGGGCATGCTCCAAGCTGTGCCACGGCCACTCGGAGCACACCCCCACCCCTGGTGTGTGTCTGCCCATCTGCGCGTGCAGCTCCTCTTGAGCCTTTGTGATGCAGCCTCCTCCTGAGCTGGTCGTGACCATTATGGTGTCCCGGCCTAATTTGCATATTGCCTCTTTTTATACGTATAGATAAGGAGATTGGAAAATGCCCAATGGGAGCAATGAGATATCTTTAACTCCTCTTCTATTGCAGCCAACATATCCAACATATCTCTAGAAGACATCTTTCAAATTGACCAAAAACATTTTTTTCCATAATAATGAGGTGGTTTTTATTTCCACCTGTCTTAAAGAAGATGCATCCAACATACTTACATTTAAAAACTAAATTCCAATCAAGTGGGTGAAGACAGTTCCTGTTAAACAGGCAAGTACCACATTTTTACTAGTAACAATAAAAACAAATTAATATGGGTGTTCCTTTGATGCAGAGACAAATTCTACAGGGAAAACAGAGAGTTAAATTCTCTCTATGTCCCAGTCATCTGCAATTTACCTACCTATCAACCCTGCGCAGCACACAGCTGTGTCCACACCACAGAAAGTCCGTGTGCTAACATACAGCCCTGGAAATCGCCCTGGTGGAAGACTTCACCATAGGATTTATGGAAACTATCTAATTATTCTACTCAGTTCCATTCACTCCCATTATGGTCCCTATTTAAAGCCTCTATGGAAAAGGCCATTTATCTCCAGGGACAAATTGTCAGAGCAGTGTTTTATTGACAGAAATATACGCATTCTGTTTGACAGCAACCCAGCAGGAGATAAACATTTCTCCTTCACAAGTCCAAGGAATTAGGGCCTTGGAGGTCTACACATTCCAAAGGAATCCCCTCACATTTAAGGCATGCTCACTGGAGGAGCCCACTGTGCTGATGAATAAACACTGATGCTTCCAGACCTCTCTATTTTAAACTTGCTTAGGGCTTAGGAGAAGGTGATTAGCTACTAAGTCAACTCAACAAGACAAAGGTGTTCATTACAACCCAATGCTAAGTAACAGATGACAGAATTCCCCTTTGCTGAGCAAGGACATTCTACATCATGACCTTAGAATATCACTACTCAGTTCTTCATACCTGGCAGCCAGCTCCCAGAAACAAGAAAATAACTCAAGTTCTACCTCTCATTCGGGTGGACTCTTCCCAGAGCCTCCTGTTCTTTATGAGACATTTGGTTAAAAATTAAACTTTAAATAGGAATGATTCTACTGATATGCAAGTGAATGTTGATCCTTTGCAGCACAGAAGAGTAAATATATTAACTTATTCCTACAACCCCCTGTTTAGAAAATACAAACACACACACATACATGTATGTGAACTTGGAGCTTATGTATTTGCCTGGGTACTTCTATGAGGGCTGATAGGAAATCTGGGTCAAACGTAACCTTTCAGGGACTTAAGGATTGATGGATATGGTGGTCATCGCTGTTGGACAGAAAACCTGCTTTAAAGATGAATACACTCTCTTGATTAGGATGAAGTTGAAAGGAGCCATTCTTTTCAAAAGAATATCTCTCCCTGAATTTCCAAATGAGATCTGCAGGAATTTTCTGTGCAACAAGTGTCACCTGCAATTTGCCCCATGGTTTGACACAGCTTCCCTCCCAGCTCCACGGACTGTGTAAAGGACAGCACCTAAAAGCCAGGCACCTCTCCATAATTGAGTAGCACTTGAATTTTTTTTTAGCATGATCCCATTCGGACAATGATACTACATGGAATGAAACGACTAATAATAATACTAAAATGTCAAGTGCAATATCAAAATATGTCAGTATATTTTCATTCAACCATGTCAGCAGCAAATCCAATCTGAAATATGCTGACAATAGTGGAGCTATGAAAACCAATACACTTGATAAGCCATCCATCCAATAAATTATATATGTGTACATATACATTTGTATGTACTGTCCACAAAAGTGGGAGACATGGGCTAGGGGACTTCTGGATGGCATGGCATATTACAGAAGCAGTTAGTGTATACTCGACATTCTGTCTTCCTCAAATTAGGAGTTAGCTTAATATGTAGTGACAGGACAGGCACCCCAGAGTGATCAAGGCACCCCGCGGAGGTCATGGTATCTTTCATCAGGGCCTGAAATGCCACCGCAACTGAAATCGGGACCAGCATTACCCACTGCTACCTCTAACTGTATGGAAAAGAGGGTGGTGCCCATATCCCATAGAAGCCTTATTATTACATTATTCCAGAAGTTGACTCAACTATATCCTCATTTTTTTAAAAGAAACCCACAATCATTCTTATGTGTCCTTTGATTGCTCATTGGAGAAAATTTTTAAAAAGATGGTTGATCAAAAAGAAAATAAAAATTGCCCATTATTCTATCATCTGGAGAATAGCACTAAGATTTTGGTATATAGAATTGTGTGTGTGTGTGTGTGTGTGTGTGTGTGTGTGTGTGTGTGTGTGTGTGTGTGATGGGCCTTTAGTGTATGACTATCAGCTGAATACGACTCACATCTCATTTCTCTCCCTAAAACCTCTCCATTAGCTATAAGATTGGACACAACGATGGAAAACATGAGCACCTTCTTTTCCTTTCTCCTGTAGTCATGAGAACACACGTGTTTCTCTGAGCATCTCTGGGTAGAGCAAGCACAAGTGCATTTTTCTGTTGCTCTCTATTACCAACTGAAGACTGCTTTGCCAACAACAGAACCCACTTTGCTCTCAGAGGCTCTGGACTGAGTTTCTTCATTTCACATGTTTTTATGTGTTTAAATCATTTAGTGACATAGGAAAATATCAACAGCTTACAAAGACTGGGGAAAATAGCTTACAAAATAGATGCCAATTTGACTTAACTACAATGACCAAAATACCGATCATGGACAGCTCAAGAAGGGGAGGGAGGGGAGTGGAATTCTACTCTCTTCTTTGTGAATTTCTGTGTTGTCCAAAAATTAAACAATAAGCACAACTGCCTTTTTAATAAAAAGAATAGCAATATTAATGATAAAAATGATTGGTCTGTTTAGTTTATGTCCTTAGACTGTCATTGTTATTTTCGGTGTCTTGGTTAAAAAAATACCATGAAGGATAATGTGTGACTCTGTGCATTAGCCAAAGGTCAAAGGGAAGAGTTTAGTTCTCTTCTTGCTTGGGCATTGTCTTGGGTAGATTCACTAAGAAATGCTTTTCCCCCAGGGGGACATCTCATTCTCTGGAAATTTTGCAGAGATGCACGAAAAGAGGTTTTTGTTTTGTTTTGTTTTTTCACTTAAACATTTATGTTAGTTCTTTTTTCTCCTAGCTTTACAGGGAAGAAAATGAGTTATGAAACATGTTACACAGCAGTTAACATTTACTAAGTGCTCTTTGTGCCCAATCTTCATTCTCTCCATTACAATAAGGTAGGTGCTATTCTTCTTTCAATGTTTAGGACAGGTGACTAAGATCAGTCCATCAGAGGCAGAGCCCAGGGCTCAAATACAGTTTTGTCTGACATAAGAGTTCATTCTCTGAACCATGATGGCATACATATATGATTAGAGGAGGAAATGCAGGATATCCCAATATCATGTTCACAGATATTCTTCCAGTCTCTCCCACCTACTATGTGCCAGGGATTGTTCTACTGGCTAGGGCTACTGCAGTAAACAAAACATTAAATACACTGTTCTCATGGGCCTTATGCTCCCAGGGAGAGTTTTGTTATGTGTCAAATACTATTTATGGATTGTCTCATGTGCAATTGTCTAGTCCTCCATCAATAACATACTCTCAGCCCTATTTTTAAACTTCATATTTCTGTTGACTTTATCCCAAGATATTTCCAAGTTTTCATTTTTATTACATATGTCCCTTCCCCCACAACATATTCCATTTCTTTACTGCTAATATTCAGACAATTGATTTTAAAGTATATAAAATGTTTTCCTTTTTTTTCTTTCTCTTGTCTTCAGCTCTGCAAATTTGCTGTTGCCCGAGTCTCCTTAGACTCCTATTACTTCACACACTTTAGAGGCACGGAGCAGAACGCATGTGGAATTGGTACCTAAAACACTGACTCCAACATACATTTGCAAATTTTAGGAACCTCTGGCCCTTTGTCTATAAAGTAGGCATAATACTAATGGTTTCAGTAGCCTTTCTAAGCATTTGAGTTGATGAATGTCTGTTTTATTTTAAATGTCATTTGTTCATTCTTAGAATGTAGAATATATGTGATAGAACACTCAGATAATACTTCCTTAAGGGTGGTATATTTAGTTAGGGTATGTTGGTTGCTATAACAAACAGCCCCAAATTTCAGTGGCTTAATATAACACCATTTATTTCTTGCTCACATGGCCATTCAACGTGGATGTTTGCGGTCAGCTGTGTCTCTTGGGCCACTCTCCTCCAAGGGAAGGCTGGGGGACTTAGGCTCCTTCCATCTTGTGTCTCCATGCTCCTCCAGGTCCTTGGAACCATCTCAGTCCAGCCAGCAGATGAGACAGAGAGGTCATCAAGGAATGCAGAGAAGGCTTTCCATGTTATGCCAGGTCAGAAAAAAATCTTTATCACCTCTCCTTTTCTCCCCTTGGCCTGGCAAATTTAACTGCAAAGGATGCTCAGAAATGTAGTCTGCTATGTGCCCAGGAAGAAGAGAGCTAGAATTTGGTGAGTATATAGCAGTCTCTGCCATAGGTACTATTTGGGTAGAGGAGAGGGCACTTATGTCCATGTGGTTACTATTTGGGGAAAGGAGAGAGAACACTTGTGTCCCTGTGGTTATTCTGAAAATAGTCCAGGAAAATGGAGATGACCCCTAAGTAAGCAAGTCCCTTCCTCCTTTGTCCAGTATTCTACCTTCTTTCACCCCAAGGACTGGGTGATCTATGATTTCTCTTTAGCAAAATCGGTCCTAACATGTTTTTTGGGTTGTTTTTCTGGCTGTCTATTAAGAGGCTGGAAGACTGAAGGACTGAATCCACGTTTGTTGTTCTAGTATATGAGAAGGAAACTGTCACCTCTTCCATTTGACCTCAGGCCTCCCTGAACTGCCCTTGGAATGGAGGCTCTGGCTCCCTCCACTCACCCCACCTTTCCCCTGTCAATACAGGCCTAGCAGCAACTCAGCCCCACACAAACTCTCTGGTTCATTCAGTTTGGGGAAAATAATAATAGCAATAATAGCAATAATGGCTAATAATTACTGATCTTCTTAACATATTTCATTTTCCCAACAATTCTATGAGGGAGGCAATTTTATTATTCCCATTTTCAGGCGAGGAAACTGAGAGCCAACCTAATAGGGTAAATAACTTACTCAAAGTCACACAGTGGGAGGAAAGATGTGAGCACAAGCAGCAATCTGACTACAGAGTCCTCAATATGAGCAACTGTACTGTGAGATTAGAAATATTCCCCATTGCTCTGAGTTCAAAGTCTAAACTTCTTACTCGAGCTAACAGTTCCCTCCTGGTCTGGCCTCTGGTTTCCTCTCCAGACTCACCTCACCTCCTGTCAACAGTGCATGCACACTCACATATAGTGGACAGATCTCTGACAAGGATGACAAAGACACACAATGGAGAAAGGACAGTGTCTTCAAGAAATGGTTCTAGTAAACTGTGTATCTACATGGAGAAGCATGAAATTGGACCCTTATCTTACACCAAACACAAAAGTAAATTCAAAATGGATTAAAGCCAAAAACATACGACTGAAACCATAAAACTACTAGAAGAAAATATAAGGAAAAGCTTCATGACTTTGGTCTGGGCAATGTTTTTTTGTTTTTTGTTTTTTGTGTGTTTTTCTTTGTGTGTTGTTGTGTGTGTGTGTGTGTGTGTGTGTGTGTGTGTATGTGTTGTTGTTGTTGTTTAATGTGATGTCAAAACACAGGCAACAAAAGCAAAATTAGACAATTTGGATTGCATTAAACTAACAAGCTTTGGCATAGCAAAGGAAACAATCAACAGAGGTAAAAGTCAACCTATGGAATGAGAGAAAATATTTGCAAACCATGTATCTAGTAAGTGGTTAATATCTACAATATATAAGAAACTCAAACAACTCAATAGTAAAATAAATAAACAAATAACAACCCAGTTAAAAATGGATTAATAGATATTTCTAAAACAAACAACCAAACAAACAAAAAACAATAACCCACAAACATGCAAATTGTCAACAGATGTATGAAAAGGTACTCAATATCACTAATCATTAGGAAAATGAAAATAAAAATCACGAGATATTACCTCAAAATTATAAGAATGGCTATTCTAAAAAAAATAAGTGTGGAAGATGTGGAGAAAAGAGAAAACTTGAACACTTTTGGTGAGAATGCAAATTGGTAGAACTATAGAAACAGTATGGAGGTTCTTTAAAAAAAACAGAATTACCATATGATCCAAAAATCCCACTTATGGATATACATCCTAATGAAATGAAATAAAATCAGTATCATGAAAATATATCTGCACTCCCATATTCATTGCAGCATTATTCACAATAGCCAGAATATGGAAACAACCTAAATATCCTAAATGTTTGTCAATGAATGAATGGATAAAGAAAATGTAATACACACACACACACACACACACACACACACACACACACGGCAACTATCTGAGGAGATGAATATGTTAAGTAGCCTGATTGTGGTCATTATTTCACAGTGTACACATATATCAAAATATCAAGTTGTAAGTTTTAAGTACATACAATTTCTATTTGCTAATTACACCCAAATAAAGCTGAAAAATAAAGAAAAAATTTTTGAAAGTGTAAAATTAGGCTGGAAGAGTGCACATGTACATATACATGCATACCTGGACACACACACACACACACACACACACACACACACACACAGCCACCTAAGTGTATGCACACTCCAGCACAAAGCAGATTTTGATTTCATTTCCTTGAGTCACCCATGCTTTCTTGCCTTTGGACCTATACTACATGCTTACTGAGCACCTCCTAAATGACAGACACAGCTTTAGATACTAGGGATATAGAAGTGACCAACACAGACCAATAACTTGCCTCTATTAAGTTTCTGTTCTTATGGGAGAGCTAGATACTAAGCAAGTAAAATAGAAATCTGTATTTTGGGACATTGCTTAGCATTATGAAGACACATAAATCAGAGTAAGAGATTAGAGAGTGGCAGAGGGGAGGGCTGTTACAATCGGGTGCTGAGAGGCGGCTAACTCTAGGGAATGACTATTTTAGTCCATGGGCATTTTCAGTGCCATAAGAATGGCTGCCCCATAAAGTTGGGGAAGAAAACTATCAAGGCAAGAGGAACACAATGCACAGGCCAGAGATAGGAAGAGCTTGTCTTGTTTAAGGAACAGAGAGCAGGTCCCTATAGCTGAGGGGCAAAGCAATAATGGCCAAGATGGGCTCAGAGAAGAGGCCAGGCCAGTCCACATAGGGCCCAGGGCTCTGGTAAGGAGTTGGGATTCATCTAGAGGCAGTGGAACACACTGGGTGGTTGTAGGCAAGATAATGATATGATCTGATTTACATTTTAATAAGATAATTCTTGCTGCTCTTGTTAAATGCCAACTTATCTTGACACCATGAAAGGCTTCCTTCCACCCTGTTTTAAGACAGCAGGAGCAGGTATCATTAACACCCTACGACAGTTTGACTTGAAAACCCCATGTCTTCCATGAATCAGGGCAAATTTTCTTGGCTGAGAACATTGACATTACTGGTATCCAGCTACCGCACCAACTATACTCTCTGAGCCCTGTTCATTATGGAAAGTGGAACTGAGCATGTTGGCCTGTGGTCTCTCGCCCAAGTCAGCCCCTCTGAACGAAGAGGGGGTAAGAAACAAGCTATGTGATGGGTCGCAGGATTGGCGGGCACAGTTGACACCCAGGCTGGCACTGGATGTGTAAATATATGCATTTCTCCAAATCTTCAGGCCTCTTCTTTTGAAAATTCCTTAACACTTGTTTATTAAGATTTTTCTCTAAATTACATTATCTTTTTTTTTTTCTTGATGTAGTAGATCCCATGTGGAAATGTGGGCTGTATCTCTAATTTCATTGTTTTTGTCGGCCTGTTGTTCTATCACGCACCATCCCGCCCTAAAACAAATACAAACTGACATTGCTTCTGTAAGAAGAACATTAAATAGACAAAATCCTAGGAAGAGCTCAGGCTGCAAAATTTGCTAAGGACGACTAAAAGGGCTTTTTGAGCTATGTTTGGAGCAAGAAGGAAAAGGAAGGGATCGGGAGCAGATGATGCAATTCGAACAGATGACAACGAGAAAGCAGAAGTCCTCTCTCATTCTGCTTCCACCTTCTCCCCTCAGGAACAGGATCTACAGCTGGGAAGGATCAAGCACACATTGTTTCCAACGAATTAACATTCATTTAGGAACAGGGACACAGGGTTGCTGAAAACACCGGGGTAATGACTCACATGACTCCTGGCACCAGGCAGGGGAAATACAAGGGTGAAGCGTGTGGAGACGTGACCAGGGGCTAAGTGAGAGGACACGGGGAACAGGGTGCTGGAGGCCACAGCTGATGCAGAATTTCTTTAAACTTTTCAAGACAAAGCAGACCTTGAGTGATGTTACACTTGCATTGCCCAGTTTTTTAAATGCCAACAAGGAATTCAGGATTCTTTTTCCAAACTCCATGCAAACCCACAGAACACCTACCTGCTGAGTGGCCTCAGCCCAAAGCTGACCCTTTGGAAATTTTGTGCTAAGTAAATTTGGCTCTGAAGGGGACCTGGTACATGGCATCACTGAACACTGCAACCACTGATAGGAAACAATTTATGTGATGGATCATAGGAAAATGTTGTCCAAGGTTTCCGAAAAGGTCAAGATTGATTCTCCCAAGTAGGCTAGCCCCTGATGCTGATTTCCAGCAAATTAAAGAACAGGTACTAAAAAATAGTAAGTACTGCAAGAAAGACAGGCATAGGATGTAGTTGCCATTACAGCTTGAGTAAGATCAAGGACTTTTATAAAGGGCTATTAGACTGGGAGTTCAAGGCAATTGTGTAGAAATGGCTTAAAAGGTACAAGACAAAATCTATACTAGGGTGCATGTAGCCTAGTTTATAGTAATTTTAGGTTAATTTGTGGCTGGGTACCCAATCAAATCCTAAAGATGCTGATTAATGGATCAACAACCACCAGTGAGAAGGTCTTTAGCAATCATTCCATGGGGACCTAACATTTGAAGTATTTTTTTTTGAAGTATCTTTATTAACCATCTGGATGAAGAACTGATGGCAAAATATATTCTAAAACCATAAAACATTTTTTTTTTCATTAGACTGATCTTTGTGTTTCAGTTCCATTATCACTAGCCATGTGGCTTTGGCCAACTTACTTGATCTCTCTGATCTTCAATTTCCTTTCCTGCAATGTGGAAGCTATAAAAGGTTCTATCTCCAATAGGTGCTGTGAGAAATTAATGGGTTGATACAGTAAAGGGCTTGATATGCTACCGCCCATGGGGAAAATGCCCAATATGTGTTGGCAGCCTTGGTAATTATTATTCTGATCACTACATTTTTAGATATTAATCTTTTTTGCAGGTCTGGACTTGGGAAAGTTGTATCCCTCTACAATTCCTTCATTGTTGAATAAAGGGGGGAATGAATGAATGAATGAATGAATGAGTGTTACCAGAACTGAAAAGTCCAAGGCTGGGATATAGAATTAAAAGGAGCAGAGGCTTTTTCTTGCTTTTAGGGCCCTCCATTTCATTGGGGGCTCTCTCTGATGCCCTGATTAGGTTAGATGCCCCTATCAGAGCCTCTCATTGCATTGATCATAACATGATGATCCTTACATTTGTACATCCCTCCAGATGGAAGCTCCAAGCCAGGAGGAACATAGCTGCTTTCCTCTCCCTTACAAAAAGAGAAGACTAGTATTGCAAGTTTATTGCACACTAGACACTGTGTGGGGTGTTTTACAGGTGTTACAGAATCTCATTTCTGCTTACATCAATCCTATGAATAAATCTCAGTTATTATCCCCATTTTATGGGTGAGGACACTGAGGCATAGAAAAGTAAAGTTACTTGCCAGAAGCCATATAGCTTGTAAGTGGGAACTGAACCCAGCTGATTCTAGAGCTTAATTAAGCTCTTAACATCGAAGCCAGTGGTTCGCAGAGTGGGGTCCCTGGACCAGCACCATCAGTCTTATCCAGGCTCAGTTAGAAATGCAGACTCTTGGGCCACACCCCAGACCCACCAGATCAGTAATGCTGGAGGTGGGGCCTGGGGATCAGTGTCCCCACATGCTCCTCAGGGGATTCTGATGCACACTCGGGTTTGCAAACCACTGCTCTGAGCCATATTTCCACCTTGTTAAGTCTCCACCTCCTAGGCACTTAATAAACACTTAAATATGAAGCCCTGGCCGGTACCTCAGTTGGCTAGAGCATGGTCTCGATACATCAAGGTTGCAGGATCCATCCCTGGTCAGGACACATACAAGAATCAATCAATAAATGCACCAATAAGTGGAACAACAAATCTCTCTCTCTCTCTCTCTCTCTCTCTCTCTCTCTCTCAAATTAATAAATAAAATTTTATTAATAAATAAACATTTAAATTTGGAAGGGAGGAAGAGAAAGAGGATGGTAAGAAGGCAGGCAAGGAAACCTCCTCCAAAAGAACACTCTAAAGTGAGCAGATGATGCTGGGGGGTTGCCGTGGTTTGACCACACTTTAATCTCCAAATTGCAAAAACATTAACATTATTGATTGATCAGACATCAATTCAACAGAAATTTAATTAAATTAGAATGTGCCATTGAGCAGACATAGCTGCGTCATGCATAAATCTCAGGTAATAAGTTGACAAAGAGACAAGTGCCATCGATGCCCGGGTCTGGCTGAATTCATCCTCCCCCGTTTTCCTTCCTAGGCTGCAGGGAAGAAACAAGTAAAATGGGGTGAGCTCCTGATTTATGACACCCACGGAGTCCCCAGCAGTCCTGGCATCTGAGGAATGCCTTCTCCTGTGTGATTTACTGCTGCCCTAGGCTGGCCAGACAGCTGGGGGGATGCCCCTGCCTGAGTCCAGCCCTCGGCTAAAATGCTGACCCATACTTAGCTCTCCTGGGTGAGAGGATTAACACTCAGGGTGTCCTCACTGCGAATGTGTCCTCTGGAGGGAGCAGAGTCCTCAGGGGGCGGGAGACCTGCTCTGGCTGGCCTGTCTGCCCTCGCTTTGAGAATGTATTTTGGTGTCAGTGATCAGCTGCACCTGCTGTCCCAGAAACAGGTCTGGAGCAAGCCCAGGGTGCTCCAGCCTCAGGCAAAAGTATCCTCACTTTGCATAGCCCCGGCTCACCCTAGGCAGGCCAGGGGCGCTGGCACTGAGGGGCAGGCAGAGTGCACCGGGAGGTGCAGACAGTAGTAATGTGGCCCCCATGCCTGGAGAGGTCCAAATTCTTTGGGATAGGGGGAAGGGGTGGCTGAGGACAAGATAATCCAGGGACAGAAGAGAAACCAGAGAAGCAAGTGCTCTGGGGAGCATTACAAATCACAGGGGCTATTCTTGTCCTTGGTCAGAAAGGCTACACAGAGGAGACCCTTCTAATGGAGATCTCTTGTACTTAATCCTCCTACCTTCTTTGATTGCCTTCAATCAATCACGGACTCACACTTCCTTTTTAACAGCCATCTTCCACAAGAAGAGTGCTGCCAGAGTGACAGGAGGATGTGCTGGGGAGGCTACAGACTGTTCTCACTTATTCCTTAACGCCCTTCAGGATGTAGCCCCGATCCTCAGGCCAAGCTCTATAGCAGAGGTCAGCAAACAACCTCCCTGCAAGCCCAACCTGGCCCACCATCTGTTTTTGTAAATAAAGTTTTATTGGAACACAGCCATGTTCACATAGTGTCTATGGCTGCTTCTATGCTACGAAGGCTGTGTTGAGTGGTTGCAAGGGAGACCATCTGAATCACAAAGCTGAAAATATTTATTACCTGTCCCTTTACAGACAAGATTTGCTGACCCTTATGTAATGAAATGGTGATTGGTTGAGGACAGAGCACAAAGAACATAGTAGAACATAGCTCAGGATTTAGACACATCTGGGCTTGAAGACTGGTTCTCTCACCTATTTATTAGCTGTGTGGTCTTAGGTGAGTAAAGCTTCCTCTCTTAGGTTCAGTTTCCTTCCTGTATATGGGGATAATAAATTTGTCTATTTTATTGAACGATATGATACTGAAATAAGTTACAGCATAAAAAATGGTCAGAGTCAAGAGCTTTTAAATAAAGGATTTCATTTAAACTCACAAATCCCCTCCTAACTAGAATCATAGTATTCCCATTATACAGGTCCAAGTTAGCTTAGATTTCAAAAACTGAATAATACAAATATAGCACATCTACCCAGCTCACAAATGTGGAGTCTGCTCCTTCCTCCCCCACCCCCATCCTCTCAGACAATGCCAGTAAATTTGTAAAGAAAGGCATCACATGACCGCCAACACTGGTCATTTTCTGGAACGTGCTTACATTTGGAACGTGAAGGATGTTTCAATACATCATATGAGTAAAGGAGATAGGAACACTGGTTCTAAGGAAGTAGGGACTTCCTTGAAATGTCCCTTTCCTTTGTCCTCTGAACCCCAACACTTGGCCTGGCTGGATCCTTGCCATCCACCCTTTCCTGGTAGAGCTGGTCAGTGGGTGTAGGGTAAGCCATGATGCTGGGCCCCTCGGAGCTCAGAGGGGCCAGGGACCAGAAGTGCAGCTGGGGGCATGGCAATAAGGGTGCCCCACTCCACCGGGGCTAGAGAAAGTGTGAGAGAAGCAGAGGGGTAACATCAGTCCTCACTATGAGTCCCCAGAGGGTAGGTCCATGTCTTCCCACACAATACAAGTACTATTACTAATAACAACAACAGCCAACATTTATTTGTTCATTCACTCTTGCCAGGTACTGTGTTAAGTATATTTTATTTCTCACAACAACCTAATGGTATAGGTATTCTCCCTATTGTTCAACTTCGGTTAGATGATTAAAGAGGTTAGATGATTTGTTTAATATATCATAGGATGGGAAGGCAGGATTCTATTGTCCAATATGGTGGTTGGCCCATAAAAGGCACTCAATACAGGGTGGAGCAAAAGTAGGGTTACAGTTGTTCCTATGGAAAATAATACAATAATTAATAAATAATAATATGAGAATAAACTCTGTTTCACATACTCACAACTGTCAACCTACTTTTGTCCCACCCTGTATGTATTTTTAAATGGATGGATAGAAGGGTAGGTAGATGGTGGACACAGGGGTGAATGGACAGATAGAGGGATATATGAGTGGCACGGGCCTAACTCCAGAACTTGTGCTCTTTGTCACTATGCACTACTGTCTCTTACTCATGTTTGTATCCTGAGAACCCAACACAGTGAGAGAGACACTCAAATTGTTTAGGTTACCGGCAAAGGACAAGAGATTGGAAACATAAAGACCAGAGTTTCCCCCCGGTCTGCCACCAGCTGTGTCAGATGCATCATCTGTAATAGGGAGATAATGCTATCTGCCTCATGGGGATGCCATGAGGAATGGGTGAGTGGAAGGAAGGAAAGAAGATAGGTTGGATGGATGGGTGGGTAGATGGGTGGGGGTGGGTGGGGTGGATGGATGGATGGATGGATGGAGTATGTTACTTAATGCCTGGAAGATAGTAGGTGGTCAATAAATGGAGGCTACCATTATAGTTGTGTTTATTAATATCATCCATATTCACCCTCATCATCACCATTACTCCTCTATATGTTTGTTTATACAAAATGGCAGATGTGTGCCATTTTATAGGTGCATCTTTTTGGACATTCTTTACTGGCCTGCTTTCCTGCTGATTATTCTCATTCTGCTGAGGGAGAAGGAGTTGACAAGGGTAGGGTAGTGAGATAGAAGGGGTATCTTTTTATGTTTCACAACATAGCTCCTCTGTCTATCAATCTACAAACTTTTTATTTCCCTTTATCTTACAGATCCTAAAGCATACAAGGACATCACAAATAGCTTGGCAGAATTCTCAACTCCAAGTGTTCAAAATACCCTGGATCACAAGCAGAGGGTTAAGAATGTTGACACTTAATAAACAATGACTATCAGACACTTTTACCCGAATTCTCCTATTTCAGCCTCACTCCAGGTTTCTGGGATCACCAGGGCATTGGTCATCCACACCCCTCACTCAGAGCATGCACCACACTGTCACATCTTGGGGGAAAACACCTCATTTCTTCTCTTTTAACTTTCTCCTCAGGGGGGCGAGGGGGAAGGAAGCCTCACTTCTCTTTGCAAGCCCTGGGTATCTACATGCCAACAAGAGAAAGAAATAAGGGAGCAGTCCCTGGATGCCCAAATCCCAGGAGGATAATTCACAGACAATGATTGTTCCTTGAACTTGACTCCTCCCATTACCCAGGGTTAGAGCTGGAGAGATGGAGTCACCAGCAGGCCTCTTACACCAGGAAGGACACAATCATATCCTCTCATTGACTCCTGCACTGGTGCACATGGCCAGTGGATGTTTCCCTTTGCAAAACGTTGAGGAAATAGTAAAAAGAACTCATAGCCTTTTTGCCAAACAATGTCAGACAAAATAACAAGCAGAGAGAATGCATCCAAGGGCCTTGTAAACCCTGGACAATTCGGGGCATATAGCCACTCCCCTAAGCTTGGGCTTGGGGAAAGGGCATGGGGTGAGCGTGTCTTTATGACTTTATTGATCAATTCTCCACCTGCAGTTAAAAACCATGCCCAGACAGACAATAAAAATAAGTACTTAACCGTATCACAGGCTCTGCGGACTAAAATGGATTTTACACTTAAAGATACAGCTGATCTGGGTGAGGGTTTTAATGGTATTTTTGAGTTTTAAATTAAAAGAATCAAATCTATGAAAGAATTAAATGAGAGATCACCACTGTTGCTCTTTATGGGGTCCTGCTCATAATATCTACAGACCCAGGGGAGCTGGGATTATGGTTCACAAAGCAATGGGCAGGGAGGAAGCAAGGCAGATAGTGTATTCAGTAGAGATGAGTATTGCCATGTCTACCCGTATAAGGATGGGGGGAATGAGCAAGAAGAAGGGAATAGGACAGAGGAGCCTGATAGAGTATCTCCTTGAAAGACAGAGACAGGCAAGAGGAGGAAATAGGAGAAGAAGGGATGAAGTGAGGGCAGGATGGGCTAGAATTATTTATGGTCTTTAACCTAGAGATCAATGGCTAAGCCCTCACCCAAATCTTTCCAGATAGTGAGGAAGAAACTCATCCCACTAGAAACCTTAATGCATTTTGTTATTTACTTCTTTGGGGGAAATGACCCCTCCCTGTTGTATACTATAAGCACTGTTGGTATTTATAAAATTATCTATTTCCCCTGATAAAGGCACAGATTATATATTATTAATCCATATGTTTCTATTCCTCACATATATTAAGTTGTGAGGGATCGGCTGGCTGGACAAACAAGAGAAGGGAAGAGCTAAATTCACAGGCAAAGCAAAAGGACTAGGGCTTCTCAGGTGCTTTCTGCCAAGCGCCATTGTGTTGTCAGTCAATCCCCATAAAGAAACAACGAGGTTGAGTAGAGACACAGAGATAGCTCAGATGTTAAAAGAAATTGGCCCCAATCGAAAAGTCACAGTTTGTCTGTCTGATTCCACATCCCTTTTTTCTCCAAATGCCACCCTGTCTTTTGTTGTTGTTTTGCTGGTGAGGGAGCAAAGCTCTGATCGCAGCTATGACCCAGACATGCCTTCTGGAGGCAAGAAGGGTCCACCTAGTATCAGGAAACCAAGGGTAAGATTACTCCCCACCCCCAGCCTGAGATCTGTTTGGAACATGTGCAGTATCAGGAGACATCTGAAAGCAAAGGGATGTGATTGGCCATGGTCTAAATCTACACATGCCCCAGCAATTAGAAGTGTGTGGACCAAAGCATCAGAGATCAAAGCACAAACCATTGTTCCTAGACACCATGCTGGTAGCACAGCTGATAATGGTAGCACCATCTACCCCCAAGATAAAGGGGTACACATAATGGCTTCACCAGGCACCCTGGCCAACCATTTCTGAGGTCTCCTCCAGAGGCCATGTGCAGCTCGGCTGGGCCCCTTCTCTTTGGTTTTGTGGCATCTCATGAAGAACTTGGACTTGAAGTTAAAAGAATTGGAAGGAAGCTCACATTTCTCTATGGCCTACATACTGTTGGGTATGATACTAAGTATTTTTTATAACTATTAACTTTTTTAAAATTAAAGTAGTGTATATCAGTGTGTCTGACTAGGAAGGAACTTTCTAGAGTGATGAAGATATTCCAGGTTGTCATAAGGGTGTGGGTTATATGGGAGGTGTATCCATTTGTCAAAATTGTACAGGGTAAGATTTGTGCATTTCAATGTTAATGAGTTTTACCTAAGAAACTATAAAAATGAATAATGATTAAGTGGGGGTGGGAATGGCAGAATGTTAATTATTAAAGCTGAGTGCTGAGTATGTGAGGGTTTACAGTTGTAAGCAGAATTCTAAGATGATCCCCAATGACTCATGCCTTTGTGTAATCCCCTCCCGTTGAGTGGGAGTGGGGCCTGTAAACATGGTGGATGTCAATTCTGTGATTATATTATATCACTAGAGGCCCAGTGGGGTCCCTCAGCCTGGCCTGTGGGGATCAGGCCGAAACTGGCTCTCCAACATCCCCTGAGGGGTCCCGGATTGTGAGAGGGTGCAGGCCAGGTTGAGGGACCCCACTGGTACATGCTCAGGGCCAGGGAGGGACTGCGGGAGGGCTCCAGCCCGTCTCGCCCAGTCCCAATTGGCCTGAGCCCAGCAGCAAGCTAACCTATGGGTTGGAGCGTCTGCCCCCTGGTGGTCAGTGCACATCACAGAAACTGGTCAAATGGTGGAATGGTCGCACACTTACCATATTAGGCTTTTGTTATATAGGATGAGGCAAAGGCAAAGGGGTTTTGCAGATGTAATTAAAGTCTCTAATCAGTTTGACTTTGAATTAATCAAGAGGGAGATACTAAATCCCAGCTGGTATGGCTCAGTGGTTGAGCATTGACCCAGGAACCAAGAGGTCACTGGTTTGATGCTCAGTCAAGGCACAACATGGGTTGTGGTCTTGATCCCCTGTAGAGGGTGTGCAGGAAGCAGCCCATCAATGATCACATTGATGTTTTTATTTCTCTATCCCTCTCCCTGCATCTCTTCCTAAAAAGTCAATGAAAAATATTTTTTTTAAGAAAAAGAGGGAGATAATCAACCCTAGGTGGGCCAGACCTAATCAGGTGAGCCCTTGGAAGTTGATTTAGGTTTGCCCTGAGCTCAGACTCAAAGCAGCAGAGATTCCCCCTTGCTGACCTTGCCGGGGGGGGGGGGGGCAGGGGGAACCCTTCATGAGTTCTACAGCTGGAAGGAAACAAATTCCTCCAACAATACATGAACTTGGAAAAGGACTTCCAACCTCAGACAAGACACCCTTGACTACAGTCTTGTGAGACCGTGAGCAGGAAACCAGGTAAGCCATGCCCAGACTCCTGACCCACAGAAATTGAGATAATAAATGGGAGTTGTTTCAGCTGCTAAGTTTGTGGTAACTTACTACAGACCAATAGACAACTAATGCAGCATTCTGTTTACTTTGCATATGTTTGAAATTTTCCATAATAAAAGTTAAAAGAAGACAAAGTGTGCATGGGCAGTTGAGACAGTACAGAGCAGTGTTTAAGAACATGGACACAGATTTTTGTCCCAACTCGAGTACTTCTTTCATGCACTGTCTTAGCAAATTTACTTGTCCTCTCTGGCCCTAGTTTTTTTTCATCTTCAAAACTCCTAGAATAGTTTGAGGGTAAACCAGGAGGATTCGGGTACTCAAAGTACATGACGTGTTGGGTGAGAGGAGAGATACCACAGTGGTGACAAGATGACAGTGAGTGAGTGGATTTGGAGTCACATGGCAGAGGGCTCCTGTCAGTGATTTCCTGTCTAACCTTAGGCAACGAAGTCTGTCATCTCTGTGCTTGGTGTCTCCATCATTGGAATTTTAAAAAGATGTGATTCCCTATAAGTGCTCATATGTGCAGGCCTGAGAAGAGCTGCCACAGAGATTCTCGTTACTGTCCATGGCCATCTTGAAGGTCTTTTCTGGGCTCCTTTCTCCAAAAGGTCAAGTGAACTCAACCTGTCACAGGTGATCATCCCCACCTCAACGACATCAAGTACTTCTGACAAGGCCAACAGAAGTTCCCACAGCACTGCAGGGCAAGAAGGGAACAAGGACACTAGCAAAGGCTGAAAGAACTCAGAGATGGAGCTGCTGTAATTACTTTAATTTGAACTTGGCAATGGCCAGAGCTGTCAATGACACTCCTCTTCTTGGGAAAAAGGTGCCGCAGGGTCATTTTAATGACCACAAGGACCTCTCTTGTGTGTTGTAGCTGAAAGATGCCACTTCAAGAGCCACAGGACCCAGGAGCGTGGGCTTGGGGTGGGCACAGATGCAGGTCGCATGTGCTTTGCTGGACCCGGAGTTCCCTGAGGTGATCTGTCACCAACCGAACAGGACCAGCGCAGTCGGGTTCACACCATAGGAATGTCCCCAGCTTCGGTGAACCTGGCTCTTTTGGTTGGAAATGCCATTTGCCATCTATTGTCTTCCAGCATAAGGAAACTTACTTGAAAGCCTTGTGTTTCTACGAGGAGGAGGACCAAACATGTATCGAGTTCCCAGGCCCAGCCAGTCGCTTTACATGCACTCAGTTCTTAATATTCCTATGACTGGATTCATTTCCTTTCTCTACCCTGGTTTTCCTTTCACCTTGAACTTTTTATTTATTTGCATCTCATTTTTGTGTGTGAATTTTTACATTCTGCATGAAATTCATTCTACAATAAAATAATTTATTCAAAAAATGAACATGTACTCAGAGCTAGCTGGATAGATAAGAAGACTAAGGCTTAGAGAATAACTTGTGCAAGGCCTCAGAGTGGTTGAGTGGTGAATCTCACCTTTCAAATGCTGTGCATCAAGTCCTCAAGCCATCTTCACCTCGTTCCTGTCCTGCAGATGGCCAAAAATAATCACAGCTAATGCCGAGTGTAGACTTACTATGTGCTTTTCACGTATTACTGCATTTGTACTTTACAAAACCCCATGAAGAAGGTTCTTTATTTCCCTATTTTACAGATGAGAGAGTTACCCAGAGCCTAGGAGGCTTAGGAACATTCTCAGGGTCACACAACCAAGAGCAGTGGGACCAGAACTCTATACCGGGCAGTTTGATTCCAAAGCCTGCGCTGTATACAACTACAAGGTTCCATCAGGGAAACGCAAAACCAACGTCGTCAGCCATAGTGACAAGCAGTGGGGTGAGTTTCAGAAGTGGCAAGAGTAGGGCCCTTTCCAGAATCCAGTGAGCCTCTTTATTTACCTTGCAGTGTACCATCCTGTGCACTGTCCCAGCATATACATGTGCCACCTCTGGGTACCACCTCCATGTAACATCCTTGTATACCTTTCAGTTTGCCTGTGTAACATACCAGTGTCCCATCCTAACATACCTGTTTGTGCACCATCCCAGTGACCCATCCTAGTGAACCTGTCTGTATACCATCTCTGTATACCACTCAGCATACAAGTGTACCATCTCCACGAACCAATGTCACAGCTCAGTGTACCATCTAATTGCACAGTCCCAGTGTACCTATGTTCTATCCCAGTATACCAGTGTACATCTCAGCATTCCATCCCAGTATACCTGTGTACCATCCTAGTGTACCATCACAGCATACCTGTGCTCTAGCTCTATCCCAATATACCAATCTACCATTCCTAGGAGGACTACATAAAACCAGGAATAACTGTGTAGGGTTATGTATGTGCTGTATACGTATGTATTGCAGAGCCAGTGAATGGTTTATTTCAAATGTTTGCACAAGAATCCGCTTTAAGACCTGCCTTGGCTCTCCAGTTCCTTTCTGTGGTTCCTACTCCAATGGAATTTGCCAGGGAGGGGCTGTTACAGATTTCAATAGCTACACTGGCAAAGAATCAGCATCCTGCTGACTAAGGGAGTCCTCCTCTCTCCACAGAGCCCAGCAGCCTGCCTGCCCCAGAGAGGGAGGCCAGCCAGCTGTGCAGACCCCGGTACTGAGTGTCTGAGCACTCACTCTACCCTGCACCCTAAGCAGGGTTCCCTAGTTCCTTCACAGGAAAGAAAGGAAGAAAAAACACCACTCGAGGCTAAGGTCTGTGCTGGGCCTTTATATCAATGATCTCATTTTGTTGTCTGCTGACATTGTTGACCCAATTTTAGAGATGAGAAAACTGATGGTCAGAGAAATTGTCAATTGGCTTCAGTCACTGGGCTAATTAGTGATGGGGTTGGGATTTGAAGCAGGTCTTCATGGCTCAAATGCCCACAGTCCTACACTACTTCCCGCAGGTTTTTGATGGGCAAAGTGATTAGGAGAACGGTGGCTGGTGAGAAAGGATACTGACATCCCTACAATTGGAGGCCACCATGGAAGCCCATACTAATTCCCTTGGGTCAAACTCTTCAGTATAAGATTAATAGAATTGCCAAATCCACCGTGACTGCCTTGTTTGGTCTGTCCGAGGCAGCACCTCTGAGAAACTCTGTTTCAGAAACAGTAAACTTGTGACTATCTGCATGCTGGAGCGAGGATGCTGAAAACCCTTGCCACACGGAAGGGACTGCCCAAATTCCCCAATTAGTAATATGTTGTCGGTTTCAATTCTTTTCCAGGTGAAACTGAGCAGACACAACTCTTAGCTGAGGTGAAAGACATTTTTCTTTCACTCTTTTACAAAATACATTTTTAATTGGTTTAGATTTTAAAATTAAAAAAGCCAACTCCAAGCACAAACTGGCATGACCCAGAATAAGACAAGCAGGGGGTGGGGAGAAAGGAAAGGGGAGAAGGTTCCTCCTGCAGGCCATGGGTCAAGAGTGTGAACATAGCCCTAGCCGGTTTGGCTCAGTGAAAAGAGCATCAGCCTGCGGACTGAAGGGCCCTGGGTTTGATTCCGGTCAAGGTCACATGCCCAGGTTGCAGGCTCAATCTCCAGTGGGGGTCATGCAGGAGGCAGCCAAGCAATGATTCTCTCATCATTGATGTTTCTCTCCCTTCCTCTATATCAATAAAAATATATTTTTTTAAAAAAAGAGTGTGAACATTATGCAGGAGAAAAGGTGTTCAAAGCCAGGTGATGTGCTCTATTTTGTGCCTGGCATCCAGGTGTTCTGTCAGAATTCACTATGAGAAAGGCATAGAAGGATTGGGGGATAGTAGCTCTATATGGGATGGAATCTCAGGGGACAGGGGCAGACCTGAAATTGGCAGGGTTGACTTGGAGGTGTGAGCTCAGTGTACCATGAACCAAAGGCTGTGTCTCAGCCAAGAGTGGACATGGAAAGCAGGTTTCACAGAGGCCACTAGGTGTTTACCAAACAAATATCCCTTTCATTCTGGAAGAGCAGCTAGACTACATTTCCCAACATCCCTTGCAGTTAAGATAGGGTCATGTGACTTGTTCTGGCCAATAGACTATGGGTGAGGTAAATGATGCTAGTTCCATCTTGGTCCATAAACATTTTCCACTTGATGCATTTCCTTCTCTTTCTCCATCTGCTAGCTAAATAGAGAGAACAGTGGGGATCTAGGAAAATGATAAGAGTCACACTTCTGAGTCCCTGAAACACTGCTTGAAGGAGATTCACCCTACCAGGAACACTCTCCTTGAATTTGTCTCATAAAATGTTGAATGTTGTCTGCATAAAAATTATATGTTTGTGTGTTGTTTTTTTTGCATTTTTAAACAGCTAATAACCTACCCTAACAAATGTAAACAAGATAAGTAATGTCAAATTCACGGTACCATACTGTGAGCAAGTACTGACCTGGGGAGATTTGTTTTAACAAGACAAGGCAACATGAAGCAGGGCATTGTGGGGGGAAAAAAACAGGTAAGAGCTCTGAAGCCAAGCATAGAAGACACAGTTCACTTCCAGAGTGCCCAGGCACAGCTATGGAGGCAGGGGAGGATACGAAAGCAATGTGGATCCCACACACAGGATCTTCTCCATGAGGATCTATTCCCCTCCTATCTCTCCTTCTCACGTCCCTCCACCTCCTCTTCATCAGCATCTTGAATGTCACTCCCTGGTCCTGAACAATTCCTACATGTCAGGCCTGTCCCCAACCACATTCCATGGTTTATCTCATTCATTCCTCACAATTGCCCTCCGAAGAAGTCACTGTTACCACTCCCATTTTGCAGATGAGAAAGGAGGGCCTTAGATCACTCTAAGTCAGTGGTCGCCAAGCTTTCAGACCTCATGGACCACCAGTAGTCCACGGACCACAGGTTGGCAACCGCTGCTCTGAGTGATTTGCCCAAATTCATCAGAACACAAATTCTGCCAGTCTGATTCCGGAGTCTGACTCTTGACCACTATGTCCTATCCCAGTGTATCACTGTGAATACTGCCTCATCTCAAAACACATCCAGGCCTCTTTACATCTTCTTGCCCCTAACAATCCCATCCACTCATCCATCCATCCATCAGTTCGTCCATCCATCCAACCAACCATCCATCCATCCATCCATCCATCCATCCATCCATCCATCCACTTATTCATAAACATGTTCTGAGTTCCTCCAGCATCCAGACCCTGCCTTGGCACTAGAATGGTGAGCACTAGAATGAGTACCCTTGAGAAGTACCCATTTGAGCAGGAGGGACAGTCACAGGAAGTGTGTACCATTGGAACAGGATGTGACCTGCTCAGACTTTGGGAAAGTTATTCTGGCACAAGAGAGAAGATCAGCCTGGAACTAAGGGAAATTGAAGACAAAGGATGGACAATGAAAGCAGAAACTTCTAGGTCATGGGATTGGGTCTATGAAGGGCCATGAAAAGGAAAGGAGATGTGAAAAGTGTTACTAACTGCAAAGGGCTGGTCTACTGGATAAGATTCTTATTAAAGAGACTCAACTGACTTCAGTTTTGAGCTGGACCCATCCTGGTTGCTAAGAGCTCCTCCTCTTAATAAGGGAAGACCATAGTCATATGACAGTTTCATTTCCCTCAGGACATTCTTGGCACTTTTCTTCTTCTCTCTTCCCCCCTCTATCTGGGGGTTCATTTCCTCCATGGGGGAAGTGCGGAATGCAGAACTTTGGCTGCTCTCCAGTGTTCCAGGAGGCGCCTCTCAGCAGCCTTCTGTCCCCAACCTGAAATCTCTGTGAGATAGAGAGCCTGGCAAATCAGAGACCTGGGCTCTCACAAACCCTGAGCTGCTGCTGGATGCCAAGCGATGCTATCAATTGATTAAAACACAGCCTGCCAGCTTCCTGCTTGATAAGAGGGAGCACAGTCTGCAGGGGAAGTCTCCAGCCTATCACCTGGGTCGCCACCTGCTCCTTCCCACATGTCATCAGACTTCATGTGCTCATTTCCACGGGGCAGGCAGTGCAGCAGGAGGCCCGCCCCAAGACTGGGTGTTGTCCCCAGCCAGCCGGGCCCAGCTGCCTCTCAGTACGGACCTAGTGAGGGGTACAAAGGATGGGCTGTCGACTTCCCATAGTGCATGCTGGGCCCCATGGGGCACCCATCATTCCTTCTTCCTGCCTTAGATCAATAAATGTGCATCAGGACCTATGTGTACAAATATTGTGGGAGGCAATCGAGATGCCATGGGGCTGGGAAGAGAAGGAAAAGAGGCAGGAGGGGATGGGAGGGCAGGGACCGATCTATGGTCCAGGCTCTCACAGAGGAGCATACACACTGGCGGGGATGCAACATTAAATTACTGGGAAGTGTTTAGAGGAAGAGGTGCTCAATGTTATGAGAGCACCTAATGGACAGGACTGACCAGGTCACTTTCAGAGGAAGTGACAAGTGAGAATGAAAATTGGTGTTTTTTCTGTTGTAGCAGAGGTAACAGCGATGCAAAGATCCTTCTAGAAGAGGGAGGTTATGGGTTCACTTAACTCAAGGAAGGACGGTAGGGCTGGGATAGGAAGAAAGGAGCTGAGCCGGCAGGAATTGGGACTCGGCAAGAAGGAAGGGCTTGGGGCCCCTGAGGAAGGATCAGGTCTCCATCCTAGGGGTGTCATGTTGTTAGACAAGCAGAGTGACATGACTGTCTTGCCCTTTCCTGCCCTCTCGACTGGGGAGATGGCATGGCAGGGATGTACTGCCACATGGACCATGCCCTAGGGATGGAAGAGGTTGTGGGTGAGGGGGTGGGACAGGTTGTGATGAGAAGACTCTGGAAAGAAACTTCAGCCCAGAGGCACCAGACATTCCCCTGGGCAGTGTCCTATCTCATTGAACCATCGGACATCCTTTTATGGAGTTTGTTATTAACCGTCATTGTTCCACAGGAGGACACTGGAGATTAAGGGGGACATTGAGGATTGAGGGTCCTGCCCACGGTCACATAACAAGCAAGCAACAGAAGTAGGGTGGGACCCAGGTCCCCTGAGAGCCAGGTGAATCCCTTCCTCCTTAGGCTCTGGGCCAGGGGTAGGGCACATGTTTGCAATTCCTCTGAGCTTGTGACTCTGTTAACTACTTTCTCTGCCCAATGACCTCTCTCTTGTCCCTCAGCTGGGGCCAGAGCACATAAGTGCCCCAGGCCCACAGTGGCTGAGAAAGGAGCGAGCAGTATAGCCGTGGATGACCTCAGAGGTGACTCAGCCCTTTTGGCCACAAACACGTCCACTGGGCATTCCCTGGGGCCCAGGCCTCTCCAAGGGTCAGTCAGGTTCACTTGCATTGCTCTTGTCCCTACTCTGGTGGGAAAGGAAGGGGCTGCCCTCAACTTCAGGAAGAGATGTTAGACTCTCTCATCACTGATGTTTCTATCTCTCTCTCCCTTCCTCTTTGAAATCAATAAAAGTATTTTTTTAAAAGGTTGGGGGGGTACTAGAGACAGACTCACATGGAAAATTCCCCACGGCACCGTCCCCAAGGCAGCCTGCACCAGGTGTCTGCCTCTGAGCAAGGCGGTAACGACATGCCTGGTGGCTGCAGCTCTGGGCTAAGTTCTGATTCAGGGCGAGGCCACTACTATGGGCCCCTTTGTGACAACATTCCATTGCCAAAGTAAATAAAATAGAGCCTCTGGTGGCTGGGGAAGTGTGTGTGTGTGTGTGTGTGTGTGTGTGTGTGTGTGTGTGTATTTAGATAGAGGAAAAGCCTGTAGGTTTGGCCTAACCGAGGCATGGTGCAATGACAAAGAATTTAGAATCAGGCAGATCTTGGATCTGCTACTTATAAGCTCCATAACTCTGGGCAAGCTACTCAACTTTCCTGAGCCTCAATTTATTATCTATAAAAATGGATATAATACTTCTTTGCCTTAAAAGCTTTTATGAAAATTAAACCAAATACTACATGAGTTTTGTTTGAATCTGATATACCGTAAACACTAAATAAAAATCAGTTTCCTCCAGCAACAGTGAATCTTTTCTTCAAAGCCTATAAACCTCTGCCACTGAGTAGCTGTGTGAGCTTGGGCAAGTTTCTTAACCTCTCTGTGCTTCAGTCTCCTCAGATTTAAACAAAAACAATAACAATATATACCTTATAGGGCTGAGGAGTAAGACAGTTAACATAATTAGAGTGCTAGGGACAGTATAGATACACAGTAAGCACCACTCTTTCCATCAATACTGCTCATGTTTTACTCTTTTGTGACTTGTTATTATTTTTTTTAAATAGACAGGCTGCGTACTCCTTCAGAACCAGGGCCAAGGTTTATCTTCTGAGAATCCCTCTCAGAATGTAGCACATTATAAAAGTGCTAAATATGTGTGCGGATTATATAGTGAATTTAGTTGAATGTAGTCCATGACATAAGCTGACAACCCAAGAAAACAAAACTTTGTAAAACCAGGCTTATTTTTAATCTCGCATGAAATTTTTTAGGTCAGATGATTCAAAAGCATCATTAAACTTGCCAGGTGTCTCCTCTAACAGTGGGATCTATAGGGTCTCTCCTGAAACTACCTTCTCTCCAAAGGACTTACTAGTAATACCACGAAAAGCAGACACAGACTTCGGTCTGGCAAACCAAAGTGAGCTGAAAATGGTCCATGGCGCTCAATGCTGGCAAGAGAGCATATGAATGAATTAGCAAATTAGCAGAAATGACTTTTGCTGAAAAAACTAATGAATTGTCCATCCAAAATGGGATAGATTCTTAACTGATGAAACTCTACAAACTCTTGCAGACAGAAAATCTGGGCCTCTGTGGAGAACAGGGAAGAATTTTGGAAGCATTTATTGATTGTTCCAACACACATCACAGAGAAAAGAAAAGGTCAAAAGAGATAATAAACCCTGATTACAGACTGTCTCCCATGACTCTCTGATAACCAACACTTCCCTGTTCACGCATGGCCTTCCCTTGCCAGCTCAGGGTCCTCTAGTTCCGTTTGGGGCTCATCTCTCTTGATTTTTAGAGAGAGCAGTGCAGTTATGGGACAGAGAAGTATTTTTGGTCCCCCTGTGATTCAAAATAATTAACTGCAGAATAAGAAAAAAAAAATGAAGTTTACATAAGACGAATAAAATAAACTTTTCCAAAATAAATATTCCCAACTCATGTTTGGAAAAAAGTTTTGAAGGTGATAGTACATTCACTTTGATAATTTCAATAATGTTTTAAAACCTCAGGACAATCTGAGAAAATACAGATGGAGGCCATATGTTTATCGGAACAAAAACGTAAACATAAAATTCTTCCACCCAAAGACTGACTTCCTTTCTACTGGCTTTCAGTACCTTCATTATAGGAAACATGAGCTCTGTAGACACAGAACAAGGTTCTCCATAATAAGAGGTTCTGTGGACAAAGATGTTTAGTAATTCAACTAAATTAAAGAGCTATCCTGACAGCAGGACTTATCAGTACCTTTAATATGCTAATTTCGGGTGAGCATTATAAATCTCCAAGATGGAGGTAGAGTATGAAATACTTCTTCAAATTGATTTGTTCACCAGATGCCCACTACATTATTTAGAAGAATCATTAAGTATTCTAAAATAAATAAATTCTTATTCTACTCACCCTGGGTGGGCTAGAGCTGTCTGTGTGAGAAACAAGCTTTATCACAAATCAATGTTTGTAGCTGCTCCTGGGTCATCTATGTCTTTGAGGGGCCCCTCTACCTCCTACAAAGTAGATTTCAGTTAATATATTTTCAAGCAGTCCATCCTAAATATGTCTCCCAAATTTGGTACAGATTAATCCAGTTATTTTCATTTTAGTGGGGAATGAGGGCAGAAGCCTCAAAGTCCCTCTTCTTTTTGCAAAGAACATCTATTCAAGTCTCTCCCAAACATTGTTTCATATACTTTCATTAAGACCCTTTTTTTTAAATCCTCACCAGAGGATATTTTTTCCATTGATCTTAGAGATACAGTAAGAGGAAGGGAGGAGAAGGAGAGAGAAAAATATCAATGTGAGAGAATCACATCGATGGCTGCCTCCCGCATGTGCCCCGATTTGGGGGGTTGTGGGGGGGAGGATCAAACCTGCAACCCTTCAGTCTAAGGGCCTATGTTTTAACCACTTAGCAAAACTGGCCAAGGCCATTAAGACCTTTAACCAGGGACCATTTGGTTATATGTAGTTACATACGTGGTTATAGAAAACCAGGCTTTCAATGCTTATTACATTTTTAATGATGAGCCAGTACCAAAAAACACATCCTTTGTGACTCCACATTCATGAAGTTCAAATCAGACAAAACTGATCTGTGATGTTAGAAGTTAGAACAGTGGTTACTTAAAAGATGTATCAACTGGAAAGGGACATGAGGCACCCTTCCTGGGCGCTTCAAATTGTCTATATTTTTATCTGGGTGGTGGACACATGAGTGTCTGTAGCCAAAAATTCATCAAGGTATTATGCCTTAAAAATTGTACATTTTGCCCAGCCAGCATGGCTCAGTGGTTGACCATCAACCTATGAACTAGGAGGTCACAGTTTGATTCTCGGTCAGGGAACATGCCTGAATTGTGAGCTTGATCCCCAGTGGGGGGCACACAGGAGGCAGCCAATCAATGATTATCTCTCACCATTGATGTTTGTATCTCTCCCTCCATCTCCCTTTTTCTCTGAAATAAAAAAAAATATATTTTTTAAAAATTGTATATTTATTGCATTGTACCCCTTAATAAAAAATTAAATGATAAAGAACTGAAATGACTGAAAGGAGACATTTTTCCTGTTTAGGGCAACTCTGAAGTTATTTTAAAATGAAAAAAACACACGAAGAAGTCATTTTCTCTATCTGAATTTACTCCGAAGATATGACAATTCTCAATGCACCCTTTGGGTGGAGGATACCTTTTTTATTACTTAAAATGCAAAAGGCTAATGTGGAGGGAATACAAAAAGGGACAAAAGGAAAAAATATGACTGTCTACACTAACTTAATGTTTCTTAGATTCAGGAAACTTAATCATTGGAGTACTTTGGGGGACTTCAGAGCACTCCCAGGCCACTGGGAATCACTGCTGGCTCCAAGAGCCCCACTCCCCTGTTCCTGATGGTAAATAGCTCTGCTTTTGTCTTTGCATATGGATGAAACTCTCCAGCCTGCATTTTAAATAAGATCTTCCAGTGCAGAGGATAAGGCCCTGTGCTCCCTGGGATTGAGAAGATGCACGGAAATTAGACAGCCTGTCAATCCATTTATTTGAGAGAAATGTGATTACAAATCAGTAGGAGAATCATTTGCATTAAGGATGGAAAAGTAGAAGTCTCAAGACTTTAAAAGTCTGTGCTTGGAGACCTGGAGTGGCACCCTGGCATTGCTAGCAAGGATCACACATCCTGCCCATCCCCATTTAGGAAGAGTAGGCAGAGAGAACGCTGGGCTACAATATGGCTCTGACACTTCCCAGCCACCCGGGGACCCCTTTTCAACCTGTTTCTTTTCCAGTTAGTGAATTAAATAAAATCTGCTGTAAGGACTCTGGGGAAGCAGCCTGGAGAAAAACACCTTGCACTGGGCATCTAGAATATTAGATCCTCCTCCCTCCTCTCCCCATACCCCTATGGGTGCAGCTGAGAGAGAAGGCTCTGAGGTCAGACTGCTTTGGATTGGAGCCTGATCCTGCCAGTTAGTACCTGATTGACCCTGGGTAAATTCCAGAGCCCCCAGAACTCTCCCTATAAATGGGAGGCTGTATGTTACATTGTACTAACTCCTAGAACTACCCTGAGAATAACAATGACAATGCTTGAAATAGGTTGAACATAATGTCTGGAACAGATTGTGTTCCTTACATTGTAGACTCCTAATATTTTTAAATTAATTATTATTATTATTATTATTATTATCATCATCATCATACTAGAGGCCTGGTGCACAAAAATCGTGCACTAAAGGAGGAGTTCCTTAGCCCGGTCTGCACCCTCTCACAGTTCGGGAGCCCTTGGGGGATGTCGGACTGCTGCCAAGGCAAGAGAGGCTCCGGCTACTGCCACTACACTCGCCAGCTGTTAGCCCGGCTTCTGGTTAAGCAGTGCTCCCCCTGTGGGAGTGCACTGACCACCAGGGGGCAGCTCCTGCATTGGCCTGCCCCCTGGTGCTCAGTGCACGTCATAGCGACCGGTTGATTTGCATATTAGCCTTTCATTATATAGGATTAGATAGAGAGACTGAAGGAGCCAGCCTTCAAAGGGAAAATTCATCATGCCCATTTGTTGGTTAATGTGTAACATGTTGCTAGCTGAAGTGTCTTTGAACTGCTCCCAGCAGCCCCCACCTTTCATTTATCAGCTTTTCCTCAGCATTTGGGAGAACCAATCTTCCCTCAAACATTGTAGGAGAGGCTACTGGTGTGGTGCCCTAGAGAAGGCCAAGACAAAGTCACCTCTCCTTCCAGGCAAAGGACATTGTGCTTTGAAACTGCCAAGCTTCATTCCAATGATATACGAAACCAGAGTAGTACTGGCGGCTCTGCAGACTCTCCCATCCTTCCATCCACCCATCATCCATCCATCCATTCATCCATCCATCCATCTCATGTGCATTGAACATGTGTTATATATCAGTTCCTGCAATAAGAGCAAGGGATACAAAGGTAAGGCAGAGTCTTCTCCTTGGAGAATTCACAGAGAGAGTGCATATGGATGTTTTCACTGCATGAGGTGAGCTCAATAGTTGAGTGAGGGGCTGTCCTATTGGAGAACAGAAGAGAAGTACTTAATTCAGTCTAGGGGGTCAGGGGATACTCCTTAGAGGAAGAAATTATCTTCTTAGGCTTGAAGAAAGGTATGGAGAGAATGATCCAGAGAGAAGAGTCAGCACAGTCCAAGGGATGGCAGTGAAAAGTCTAGTGTTAAATGCCTGTGCAGATCAAAAGATGAGGGTGGAAAGGAAGGCACAGGGTCAGAGTATGAAAGGTGTTCTATACTTGTGCTTTACTTTATAAGAGGTGGAGAGCCAGATGGGAATGGTCTGTGTGGGATGTGGTCAGATGAGTTTTTTCAGACAGTGACTCTGAGGGAGACAAGAGTGGTCAGAGGCTCTGAGGTGGTTAGAATCAGAAAAGCAATGATGGGCCTGGAGAAGAGGACAGGCATCCTAGAAATGTTTAGGAGGTAGGGCATGAGGTAAACAGAAGTCAACAAGGATGGAAGCCAATATTTCCTGAGAGTCCAACTAGGTGGGAATGCTGGAGGAGGAGCTGAAGGAAAGAGGAAGTCCGTTTTAGACATGATGATTCATTGTCTACAGCTGTGTGTGGCAAGGTAGACTGGCAGTTACACTGCGTGGCCAGATTATTATGATCTCTGAACGCATAATAATCTGGCCACTCACTGTATATCCTACATAATAAAAGGCTAATATGCAAATTGTCCCCTCGACCAGGAGTTCGACCAGCAGGCCAGCCGGCCAGCTGCCCATGTCCCTTCCCCCTGGCCAGGCTGGCCAGACCCCACCCATGCAAAAATTCATGCACTGGGCCTCTAATATAATATATATATATATTGAGTGGTCAGATTATGCATTCAGAAATCATTTCAAGTATATTTCAAGTCCAGAGCAGATATGAAAGTCAAGGAAGTAAATGAGTTTATGTAGAGAGAAAAGATAAAAGAGCCAAGGATGAACCATGGAGGACCGCTTTGTCTGCACAGCAGTGAGTCTACAGGTTATACACTGGAACGGCTGCACATCTTTCAAATACCTTGGACATCATCACAGCTGGAAATCTCCCTTAGCCTTGAAGGAGTCACCAGCCATTCGAATGAGGAAGTAATAAAGACATCACCCCACAGATGTGGATCCATCAAAACTTTCGGGGCCCGAGGAAACCCAGCACCTGTGTGGGCCAGGCTAGTATCCCTCAGAAATGCTGTAGAGGGGATCCCTCTGCCTGAAAGCACTAGCTGTGCTTTAAGATTCTCCAGTTTTAATTGGATAAATAAATAATGGTACATGTATACAATACAACTCACTGCAGCCATTAAAAAGAATGAGATGGATCTCTATGTACTGACATAAAAAGATACCTCAGCTGTATGGCTAAGTGAACATAAAAACACTAGTAGATACACACATATACACAAACGTAAATATAGTATACTGGTAGACTTGGAGGAACATATGCCCAACCGTTGGAGAGGTTGGGACAGATTATGGAGTACTTTCACTTTCTAAGTTACGTGCATTAAGATACACAGATATCTATTTCTTTGGTAACGAGAACAAAATCATGTTTCAACTCTGATATTTCTAACTGTCTGGGTCCCACTCCTGGGCTGTCAAGTCCCCAGCAGTGCTCGGTACTTGGGGCTCTCTGACAAGGGAAAGGAGGGAGAAGGAGCAGACACTGTGGTTTATTGAGGATGTTTGATCACATTATTGGTAGATGATAATGGTGATAATGAGGGAACCACGAGTGCACATTGGAGAAATCACGTTAGGAATCAGAGAAAATGGTAATGAGAATCTACAACTGGGAACATGCCACACATAGTCTGATTCAGATAGGATAACAGAATATGAAGGTGAGAGGAGGAGGGCTAGTAATTAGACTTAAGACCAACCAATCTGGGAGCCCACCAGCTTGATTATATGTAGGGCGGGCCTGACAGCTTAAAGCAATGTTGAGGACCAGACATGAAGGCATAGCCCACATCACAAATGAAGCAGACACCAAACTGATGAGGTGTTGGGGGAGCCCAGTGATTGGGAAGCAGTAGCTGCCTCCTGAAATTAACCAGCACACAGACATGAGGGTAGAACCCCTGGTCAGCCAAACAGACAGGCAAACAGAACTCTTTCCCTATAGTTCGATCACATGCTTAGTGCTGATTCCTCCTAGCAGGGACACAATACAGGCTCAGCTTTACAGTCCCGGGTCCCTATGGATTCTGAAGTCACCATTCCACGGCCATTTCCCCCTCGTGAAATCCATTACCACCATTCCACTCAGAACCTCCGTTTCCAAGCCCAGCTCTCCCCTGCCTCCCATCTGTAAAGGAGCCTGGGTTTGCATGGACCGTTGCTCTGCCCAGAACAGCCGACCATTCGCACGTAACAAAATAATAAACGTTCTGCTGTGGATGAGTAAATTAGGCCAACTGATGAACAGTTTTTCTTAAGAGGATTTGCTTACCTAAACCCAATAAACCAAGCCCTGGAAAGTCTCATCCTATCAGGTTGATACCTGCTCATGAAAGCCTTGGGTTAGAGCTGGCTAAAGAGATAGGATATGGGTGATTGAGAATTTCTTCCTGGTAAAGAAGTAGAGGAAAGGGGGATGTTAGTGAGGAGCACTTGGGCCTGATCTGGCTGTGAGTGAAGCTCCTCCACCAGCCAAACTTTTATAAACAGCAACCTTCCTCTACCCTTCTTTTTAAAATTATTATATATTTTTTTTACATTATCTAGAACAGAGAACGGGGGCCTAATAGGCCAGCATGGTCACCCCAACACAATTAATTAATTAAATGTCAAACTTGAAATATCTTCCTCCAGGCCAACAAATCTCAAAGGTCTTTGTGAATAAAAATAAAATTTGAAAATAAGATGCCCTGAAGAGACAGTGTGGGCATAAGCATAAGCTTTGAAGACCAGGTGTTCAGTGCACTGTTTAAGCTGATACAGCCTCCATGGACTTTTTGGGACCAAACATGAAGAATGTAGACAGGAAGAGGCAGCTGATCGATGTTTCTCTCTCATCGATGTTCTAACTCTCTATCCCTCTCTCTTCCTTTCTGTAAAAAATCAATAAAATATATTTTAAAAAAAAGAATGTAGACAGGAGACATCTATTATGTTTCTTAGACCTGGTCAGGGCTGGAACTCGGGTGAGGAGAGTGGGACTTTCATGCTGGGTGTAAAATTTAAGGGAATACCAAAAATCAAAATTACAATTAATACAAAAAATCAAAATTGATGCCCAACAATCCATGATGAGTAAATATCAGAATCTGAAGTAAAAACAAGATCTCACCCTGTATTTACACAACTCATGTCTTTCATGTCATGTAGCCCTAGGCTTGCACTCTCTGTAGCTAGCAAAACCCAAAACAGTGCTTTTGACCTAAGAATCACCTCATCCCAGATATATATACCCAACAGAAATGTGTTCATGTACCAGAACTTCACAGCAGCTCCAAAGAACTGAAATGTCCCTCAACAGTAAAAAGGTAAACTGTACTCTGTCCATCCAATTGCCATCAAGCAATGAGAATCAACTATTGCTATATGAACAAGCAATGACTCTCACATAGGTGTTTTCACTTTGGAAAAGTCTATTGATTTGTGCTCTTTACAGCATAATAGTCATAGCATACTAGTCATACTTCCATAAGAAGATTACTTCAAAAAAAAAACAACAAAAAGTGGAAGCTAAGGACAGCCTACATACACCTCCTGCATTAATGTGTATTTCTCGTGGCAATGTTCTCTTTATGTTGACTTGGAAAGAAGATATCAGGACTTCCTGAGACAACAACTTCCAAGGGAAGACTCCTCCCCAAAGCCTTATCAAGAGCAAGAAGCTGATCCCAAGTCTCTGATCCTTTGTGGGTGGGTATTAATAAAAACTGGAATGTTCTTTCCTGAGGTCCACAATCCCTGGTTCTATCAGGATTTCCCTGAAAATCAGGCTCTCTTTCAAAAGGCTTAGGATTTATGATCCATGGGTCATTTCAACAGTGACAGCAAATGCTAAACATTTCCAAAACCTCTCTCATGCTTAGCTTAGCCAGGGCTGGTGAACACAGTTATATTTGTTTTCTATTGCTGCCATAACAAATGACCACACATTTAGAGGATGAAAACAAACCATATTTATTAAGTTATAGTTCTAGAGGTCAGAAGTCCATATGGTTCTCAGAGAACTTAAATTGAGGTGTTAGGAAGCTGTGTTTCTTTCTGGGGGCTCAATGGGAGAGTCAGTTTTGCCCATTCAGGTTGTGGCAGAATTAAATTCTGTGTGGTTATAGTACTGCCTTCCCTTTTTCCTTGCTGGCTGTTAGCAGGGGTGGCTTTCAGCTCCCAGAGGACTTTCTCCAGTTTTTACACATATTCCCCTACACCTCAGAACTTGCCATGGTTGCCATGGTATCATGTCCTTCTCAAGCTTCCATCTTCAGACCTTCTTCTGTCATTAGATCTCTCTCTAAGCCCACCTAGGAATGATTCTACCTTTTTGAAAACTTAGGTGATGAGATTAGACCTACCCATATAATCCAAAATAACTTCAAGGTCTATAACTTCAATCACAGCTGCAGTCTTTTTTTGCCATCTTCCCAGGTAACATACTCACAGGTTTTAGAGGTTAGAGCATGGACGTCTTTGGAGAGGCATTGTTCTTACTTCCACAACTGTTCTCCTAAAGAGCTTTTACACTATCTCAAACTTTTGATGCTCAAAACAAACAAACAAAACAAACAAACAAACAAAAAAACCCTCCAGGTTTATTTGCCCCAAAGAAGGAAAATAAATAAGACACACAAAAGACTTCTCTGGGGAAGCAAAATCAGTCTCTATATTGGTTCATTAACTTAACAAATTTGAATTCATTCATTCAACAAATATCTGGGACTGTGGGTATAGTGAGGAACAAACCAGAAAAATCTTCACTCTTATGTAGTTTCTATTTTAGTGGGATATAGATAATATACAAATAAGTAATTAAATTATGTGGTTTAATATGCAGCTTCTAAAATGGCTCCCAATGATTCCCATTTGAGTCTTGAGATGACCACAGTCCTAGCCAATACTTCAGTTGCAGCCTTGTAAGATACTATGAGCTAGAGAATCCAGCTAAGCCATACTCCGGTTTCTGATCCATGAACAGTATGTGATAATGTTGTTCTTTTAAAGCCACTGAGTATTGGAGGTATTTCTTACACAGCATTAGCTAACAAATACACATGTTATGTCAGATGGTGATAAGTTTTAGAAAAAACAATATAGCAAGGAAGGAGAATAGGGAATTCCAGATGAGAGTTTACCTTCATGTGGAAAAGGGTTCCCTGGCAAGATTTTATATGATACTAGTGGCCTGGTGCACAGATTTGTGCACATTGAAAGGAAATTAATTAGAAGAAATGTTTTAATATCACTATTTGCCCTTTCTCTATAATAGAAGTGTCAGGTTGTGCCAATAGTTGGTCTTCAGACATATTCTGTCAATGCTGCTGCTTTCTTTTAGCTTCAGAATGTCAACAAAAACAACCAAATTCACGATCGACAATGACAGATCGAAACACACGTTTGCAATTGGCATCAGCAAGAGCTTTATCAACATTTATTTTTAAATTGCCAGTGTGTGTCATATGTACCGGCCAGTCGGTCGGACAGGCAGATGAACGGTCAGTCACTTAGCCTTTTATATATATAGATCATAACAAATACTGGGATTCAAGAAAGGCTACTAGGTTGCTAATTTCTGTGGCGGGTGGGGTTTTTTGGCATTGACGAGTGTAGTGAGCAGCCTTAGAACTGTCATACAGAGTGAGTTTCAAATACACAACCTGAATTCTTTTACTGTACTTGATTACTCTCCCTGCATGACTCCCTGGTTTCTGTTATCACAGCTGTTAGTAGAAATTCCCTGAGTTTTATTAAAAGAGCACTTTCTTACTGTGGAATTCTATAACATAGCTTGTATGTCTGCCTTCATCTATGTAGACTGAAAATTCCATATGGACTTAGTATTCAATGGAGGGGTTCATATAAGAAGGGTCTTCTCTTCAAAATGCAGAGGACAGTGTCTAGAGATGACTTAAATGCAAGGATAGTTAATAAACGATGGGGCTATGAAAATAAACACACCAGTGGAGAGAGAAGCAGGTCTTGCCTATGACATCCACTGTTGTTTTAATATGTAAGCCTGCCACACATGCAAATTCATCCCTATAACCAAATGTGTTTTGATTTTCCAGAATCTGACTTTTCCAATCATGATAAATTCCTCTGATTATTTCTTTTTCTTGCAAGTTATAATTTAAGGTTCTGTATGGTAGCAGTGGGCCTGAGAATATTGGTAGATGTAATTCTTGGTCTTGGTTGAGGCAGAAACTTAAGTGAGTGTAACGATTTATATCATCAAATAAAAGCTTCTGAATAATAATAATAATAAAAACATCTTTCCCAGGTCTCCCAACTCTCTGAAGTCATTTAATGTCTTTACCAAAATGCAGTGCCAGTGACTGTACTGAAAAGGCCTAAGTGGTGGCATATAAATTTTCTCTTTTACAAAGAAGTTTCAGAAACAGGCAAAGAAAAATTGAACTCTCTATGCCTCAGAATCCCTGTGTTTAAAAGAAACAGTAACAGAGGGGCCAGGGATAGAGCTTATTGTATGCCTGTTTCCACTGCTGCAGGACCCTCTCTGAGATGCTTCTTTGGGCTCAATCATGGCTGGGTCAGATGTTGCCTTGTATGCCCTTCAAACTCCCCTGCCCCTCTGTTGCCCATGTCTCTCCCATCGCTGTTAGCTCTCCCAGCAGACTCGAAGCCATGCACAGTTGTTTCAGTTGGGCACTGCACAAGGTCAAGGGCTTGAGAAATGACTTGGGTCGATATCCAGTCCTTATTACATGTGCTAAGCCATGCATTATGCCTGGGGTACCTGTACCTTTATCTAATTCACCCCAAGGCCCAATATGGGCCTACACTGGCCCTGAGAAAAGGAGTTTGGTGAGGTGTAGACCAGAGGGTTCATTCTGTGCACTCTGTGAGCCCCAGAGCCTGGCACAATGCTTGGGATATAATGAGTACTCAATATGTACATGTTCATGAATGATTGAATCGATTAATTAATTACCTGGAAGGGAGAATGAAGCAGAAAAGCAGAAGCCTCTGAATTTTCACAGTAAATCAGAGAAAGCTGAGACTGCTGCGAATATATAACCCCTGAATCTTGGTCTTCTTTTCACATCTACTTATTTGTTATGTTTGTTTCCTATTTACTCATTGATTACCTGAGGCACATCATTCTGAGAGTAATGAAGAATGCACCCAGATGACAAAAATCAAGGGAGAAGACATGAATGTGGGGATTTCCATTTCCTGCTGTCCCTGTTCTGGATGAAAGCAACAGCACTGCTCATCTGTGGTCATTTTTGCAGAAATCATTCTCAGACTGGCCGACTGAAGTGTGGTCAAGCAGAGAGGCAGTGTTGACTGGCCTCTGAGCTCCAGGACTTGGGCACATCTGCTAAGACTGTAAGTCATAAGAGCTGAGATCAAAAGCCAGAAAACTTTATCAGTGGTAAATATTTTGGGGTTTGTGGGCCATGGCGTCTATGTCGCAACCACTCGCCTCTGCCACTATAGCACAAACACAGCCATAGACAGCATGTCCACAAGTGGGCATGGGTGTGTTCCAATAAACCTAAAATTTGAATTTCACTTAACTTCCATGTGTCTTGAAATATTACTCTTTTAAGAAATTTGTTTTCAGCAATTTAAGAATACAAAAGCCGATCTTAGCCAACAGGCCATATAACACAGGCAGCAGGCCAGATTTGGCCCATGGGCTGAAGTTTGTGGAGCCCTGGCTGAGAGAGTGCCTACCTGGTGCCAGCCCCTCTTCCAAGTGCTTACTCATTTTCAAATCACACCAGCCCTGTGAGTGGGGGGCTATTCATATTTCAGTTCTGCACATGGGGCAGAAACAGAGATGTTCAGGAACTAGTTCAAGTTCCCACTCCTACTCAGTGGCAGATCTGGGTTCAAACCCAGGCGGTCCAACTCCAGGACCCTTCGAAGTAACCACTGTATACCCTAGCCCAGTACAAAATTGTTTTTTATTCTTACAGCTCTTAGAAGTTGTGGCTGCTCCTGTCATCCACTCATCTGCATTGTTATGCATTCTTTCAGGTATGCAGAAACACTTCGACACTGTCCCTGACCCCACAGACACAATATGGGCTAGACACATGTGTGGAAATAAAGCATTATGGGAATATACTTGCAAGGCATCCATCTAGATTTTTAAAAGCCTTTAAAAAGAAGCACTCCCCAGATGTATAAGATGTCAGACATTATAGGGAGATCATCATGCTCAAAGTCCTAGAAGTATTACAGTCTACTTGTAACCAAGATGCAATCTCCATTGTATTAGTCAGGTTTTGCTGTAGTAACAAGCAGCCCCTGAATCTCTGTAGTGTACAATAAGCATTTGTTAGCTGCTCCCTATCTTCTTACTCTCCCTGCATGACCCCCTCATCTCTTTTGTAAGCTCTGAGTCAGGTCAGGTCTTTTCCTCCTGTGTCTCATTCTGGTTGCAGAATGAAGGAGCAGCCACTATCTGGGATGCACTCATCTCAAGGCAAAAGGACAGAAGTGCAAGAAGAGAGAGCAAAAAATGCATGAATTCCAAGGTAACCTCACCTACTGCAATGAGAGGCAGTGCAAAACCACATGGCATGAAGGCTATCATTGGCTGAATGTTAGCTCTCCAAAAAGATATGCCAACCTCTCAATCCCCTAAATCCGTGAATATTACCTTCTATGAAGAAAGGTGTGATTAAAAGTTAACATCTTGAGAAATTTATCCTGGATTATCTAGGTTGACCCTAAATGTAATCACATACATCCTTATGAGAGAGAGAAAGAGTTTAAAGACAGGTAGAGAGGATAATTCATTATGATGACAGAGGAGAGAAAGATGCAGCCACAAGCCAAGGAATGCCAACAGCAGCCAGATGTTGGAAGAGACAAGGCACAGATTCTTCTCTGGAGCCTCCAGAGAGAGAAGGGCTCTGCCAACACCTGAATTTCAGACTTCTGGCTTTCTGAGCTGTGAGAGAATAAATTACCGTTGTTTTAAGTCACCCAGTTTGTGATAATTTATTATAGCAGTCACGGGAGACTAATGTAGAAGCTCAATCCTATTAGAGAGGGGAGTGGAGTGGCTGGAGAACTGTGAACAATAATCCCATTTGCCACCACCATTAAACTTCTTCATGAAGCAGTGTTATCTACCGGGTGATATGTGCTGTTCAGGGTTAGACCAACCTCTGTCTGCACAATATGCTTCCAGGCTATGGTAACCTAGAGGTGAGTATCAACCAGACCCCTCTCTGCAGAAGGGCAGATGTCATGTGTCAGACCCCAGTGGCCACTTGTCATGTGAGCTCCCATTGCCCCCTGCATCTCTCTCATGTGGCTCTAAGCCACTGTCTCTTCCCACTGGGTTGGAGATTATGAACCCAATGGAGTCCCGTGAGAAGGTGGGTGGTTCCAGGCAGAAAAGAGACACCAGAGCTCTTCCTTCAAGCTCTCCCGTGCTCAGAGCATGCAGTCTGGGAAGCCATCAGGGGCTCATCTTCCAGGAGAGGTGTTCTGTGTCAGCAACACTACTGTTTTTTACTGTAAAAGTTGAACAAGCATCAGCAGGGATGCAGATTGGTTTCCTGCTGGAAGCTTTAGGGTTCACCGAGGCCCCTGCGTCTCCTTCACTGGAAGGGAGGAGTAGCTAGAACTTCTCAGAGGGTATCTGGAAGAATTTCAAATGCTGACTCAAACTACCATGAACCCAGTTTCTCTGCTAGGAAAAGTCACTGCCCGGTTTCCTTGTATTTCTACATCGTGATCATGGATGGGTTCCTGTTTCTAGAAAGAGGATCCTGACACAGCACCAGTGTATTGGTCAATTAGGGCTGCCATAAAGGGTGCCCTTGATGGATGGCTTAAAAGAACATAAAAGTATTCTACCATAGTTCTGGAGGCCTGGGGGCCTAAATTAAGGTGTAAGCAAGGCCACACTCCCTCTGAAAACTCCAGGGGAAAGATTCTTTCTTGCCTCTTCCAGCTTCTGTGGCTCCTGCAATTCTTGGTGTTCCTTGGCTCTTAGCTGCATCACTCCAATATCTGTATCCATCATCACATCCCTCTCTTCTGTGTGTGTGTGTGTGTGTGTGTGTGTGTGTGTGTGTGTGTCCTCTCCTCTTCTTAGAGAGATGCCAGTTATTAGTCGCAGGGCCCATCTTTATCCAGTATGACCTTATTTTAACTAATTACATCCACAGAAACCTATTTCCAAATAACATTACATGCTGAGGTTCTGGATAGACATGGATTTTGGGGGATGCTAGTCAACTCACTACAAATGGGAACACGTCTTTTCTGTTTCTCTATTGACAGCAAACCTAGTAGAGGACTTTATATTACCCCAAACTATCTAAGGTCACATTTCATTCAAAGTCTAACTTAGACTTTCCTGATTGGTAAGCTCTCACAGAGACACCCCAAACCCCCAACTGCATTGTTGATGCTGAAATCATGCTGAATGTCAAAATTACATCAAACAACTGCACTTTTTTCTACCAGAAAAATTGGATTATTTCACTTTGATTTACATGGCATTTTCCCCCTCTCCTCTAAATGCTGACTTTGAAATCCCCTTCAGCACTGGACAATGAGAAGCAGGCTGTGTTTTCCATGGGAAAGGAAGCTTTCATTATATTTGATACCATATTTTTTCTCTCCTTGATTTGAATGTTATAATTGGATTGGTGAGCTATTTATTAGGAAATGTATGTTTTATTTTCCCCAACTGCTTGAAGGGCATCTCTTAATTTGCTTCTCTCTTTGGACTTCTGAGAAGTGGCTGCTGGGTATTATTCCCAACAAAACTCATTTCTTTCAAACATTTATTTAAGGGTATCATTTTTTAATAATTCTGAGGATAATTCAGAATAATTTCCACCACCACTGCAATTTTTAACTTCAATGAAATGTATGTCACTTACTCTCTCTATGGGTTTTTCTCCCAAGAGACCCTGAGCTGTGAAGTGCCAGAGTTGTTCAGGCTGGTCATGTAGTGGGAAGAGCACTGGCCCAAGACACTGAAGGGCTCCATCGGCTTGACCGTTGACTAGTCTATGATAAGCCTGCTGGCCTCAGTTTCCCATGGCTAAAATAAAAGGGTTGGACTTAATGAGTAGTGTCAACACTTTTGAACCTCTGCTCCATCTAAATCCTAACCTTAAAGAATAACATGAAGGGATTAAGCAAAAAATCAAACAAAAAAACAAACAAAAAACTCATAGACACAGACAAGAGTATGGGGTGATTATCAGAGGGAAAGGGAGTGGGGGAAGGTAGAATTGTGTAAAGAGGGGATAAACTGTAATGGAAGGAGACTTGACTTGGGGTGGTGAATACACAACACAATATACAGATGATGTATTATAGAATTGTACTCCTGAAACCTATATAATCTTATTAACCGATGTCATCCTAATAAATTCAATTTAAAAAAAAGAGAATAACATGAAAAGCAGATGAAAAACCCATCAGCCAGTTACTGGTAACACTCTTGGGTGTTACAAATGTTCTCTATCTTCTTTGATTCCGGACAAGGGCACATCCCCAGTAGGGGCGTGCAGGAGCAGCTGATCAATTTTTCTCTCCATCGATGTTTCTAACTCTCTATCTTCTTTGAGGTGGTGGCTACATGGGGTAATCCATTCATCAAAATTCATCAATCCATTCACTTAAACTGTACAAATCTTATTATATACAGGGTCTCCCAAAAAAATGCATACACACTTTAACAGCTGATAGCTCAATTTTGAAAATGAAATGTCTTTTAATAAACACTGCCTTTATAATTATTCAGAGTGTATGTATACATTTTGGGGGGACACCCTATATAAGCATGCCTTAATAAGTTGATTAGAAAGCTACCTGCTTTTATCAGAGGAATTGAGCCAAACATTATGAGAACCAGTAAACTAGTATGTTCTAGTTCTAGCATTGTAGGAATGTCTGAGCACTGAAACTCAAGGTGTAAAGTTGTTCGGAAGGGTGACTTTGCTTAAGGACAGGACACTGGTTCAGAAATCAATTATTTCTCAATTTGAAGAATTTCCAATATTTTATTAAATTCATCCTCTGTTTCTCTTTTCTCAACAGCCACTTTGTTTATATTCCATTCACTCACTCAGCAAATTTTTATTGCGTGTCTACAATGTGCCAGAAAGTTTACTAAGCAGCTAAAATTCCTCATTAAATCCCCACAACCGCAGAGCTACCAGAACTTAGATGAGTTACAAATTTTATTAAAAAGAGCCTACATTTGCCAAGAGCTTTTAAAAATTAAAGTAAATCAAATTCTCAAAGACTAAGCTACTGTAATCCCCAGTTTAAAATCCCTTTTTGCAGTTAGGACCCACTTCCACACTGCACTGGAGTGGCCATGGTTCCCTTGATTGGCTCATTCTGTGGGTATCATTGTGGCTGGATTCTCTGAATCTCACCTCTAGAGTGTGAACTTTTCTTCATCTTTACCCTTAGAGAAACTGTTTTGTTTTCTCTTCTTGGACAAGGAAAATCACATGACTGATTCTATTTCCTTTTGTGCTTTGTTCACCAGGAAGCTCACAGTTAAATGTGTGGGCAGATCAGAGCAACTGTGTTTGGTCTGCACTTCTGCCCTATAGTTACTCCTTAGTCTTGATTTCTTTTTATAATGTGCTATTTACATCATTCTCTTTTTTATTTATTTTTTGGTTATCTATTCTTTGTTGATATATCCCATAAATTATGTATGGAATTAGGCCAAGTATTCATAAATAAATGAAATAATCAAGTCTATAATTTCTATCTCTAACATAGCCTATTGTACATACATGTTATGTACAGGGACTCAGTCAGTATCTCCTGAAATTTTCCAGTCCTCAAAGATTTCATCAAAGGATAAGTTCTTCCAGTCATGTGATTTTAGATATTATCTATCAGAATGTTTCCTAGAATGAGATATCCATAAGTGACTTTACCTCCTCGACAGGGTTATCTTGCTGTAACATGAATTTAAATATAGCTAAGTTGAGACATTTGAAACCCTTTTCTGAAGGAGGCAGGACTGAACCAATCTGCCTATTATAAGTCATCCCCATCCCTTCCCCTCTTATCCCTTCCAACTCATGGCGCTCACCTGACCCCTCCACACTCCCATTTCCTGGGATAGGGTGATGTAACAGAAGCTCAGGCTCTGGCGTTAGACAACGAGGGGCTGAATTCCAGTTCAGCCTCTTCAGCGGCACGACTTGGACAAGTTACTAACTTCTTTGAGACTTTGCTTTCTTGCCTCAGGGAAAATAACAAGTGCCTTTCCTTGTGGGGCTATTGTGAGGATTAAGTGAGAGTCCCACATAACTCATGGAGCATAATGTCTGGCTCAGGAAAATTACCCAATAATTCTTCATTGAGTGGAGGGAAGGAGGGGGGGAGGGATGATTGATGGATAGATGATAGATGGATGAATGGATGGATGGATGCATAGAGAGATGGATAGATGAATGGATGATGGATGAATATAGCATAGAACATGCCGCTAGGCAGGCAATGCATGCCATACATTAGGATGAGCAGTCTGTTCTCTATATTTTCTTGCCAGAGTTTGGAGGGGACATCACTCTTCTACACCTCCCTTACCTTGGCTCAAGGCCGTGACAATGTATGTGTGCACACACACAGTGTGGAGTTACCACTCTGTCTCCCATGGGAGTGCTTAATTCTGTTTTGGGGTTTCCATATTTGCCTTCCTGGCTTACGTTCAGTTGCAAGTGCATAGAGCATTGTGTACATCTCAGGAAAACAGAACCCAAGGGGTAGCTGAGAAAGGCACTGTTTCCATCCACATTTTCAAACATACATCTTACCGAAAAGGTAATTTATTAACCTGTTTTCAAAATAAAAATTGCAAATAGGAGGAATACAGGTGGCAGATCTTGACACTTAGCAAAAATTCATCTTATAGCATTGACACTTTTGTTTTCTGAGCAACGACAACAAAAACCCCCCACAATTCTTAAGGTAATCTGGAAATTCAGATTATGGATTTTTTTTCTGACTCCATATTTCTCATTTCTCTACAGAGTGAGGCAGCGATAAGATAGCGAGTGCTTTTCCACTGGGCAGGTGACTATGTGGAGGGTTGGATCTATTTTGTAGTGCTGGTTTGTCCTTGTCCCCAGTCACGGGAGAGGAGGGAAGTTTGTCAAAGGAGGAAGATTAAAATTTATAAAAAGGCCACAGAAAAAGGGACCTGTTGTTCCTAGGGGAAGAGTCTTCTGATCACCAGTTGGTCCGGAAGCTCTTGCTTCCTGTCCAAAATCATAGTGCTGGGACAAACAGCCACTCCCAGGACACTGGGACCTGAGATGAAGGGACAGACAGGCCTAAAGAGCTGCACCTCTTGGGCGAACCAGCACTGGCCATGGGGCCCAAACCATCCACCAAGGCCTGTTAAGTATCCAAGGGATTCAGCAAGACCAAAAAATGAGACCTCTGGGGTCTGTGCTTGCATTCCCAGGGCCAAGCTCTCCCTTGGGGGCTCAGAGGCATGAGTCTTGCCCCTGGGGACAGGGAACTAGAGCACAAATGCATTGGTGAGAAAAGAAGCAAGAGCTATTCATCCAGCCAGAGGGCAAAGGCAGTTACCAGGACACGGGAGGACTCAGACACCATAGATAAAATTGCACACCCAACACAAGCCACACCTGATAGAAGGAAAAGAAGTAAGGATAGAAGAGAGGGAAAGGAGGAGATGGAGGAGGAGGAGGAGGAGGAGGAGGAGGAGGAGGAGGAGGAGGAGGAGGAGGAGAAAGAAGTAGAATGAGCCACCATTACCCCTAGGCTACAAGGAAGGACTGGTCTCCTACTTGGCAGTGGAATTCATTCCCCCAATGAAAAACGCAGAGAGCAAGAGAGCTTGGAGTTGGATTAATGGCAGTATGGGAGGTAAAACTAGGTGAATATTCACTCTGTAACTAGGGACTGGGAATCAAGCCAGCAACCAAGGTACGTGCCCTTGACTGGAATCAAATCTGGGACCCTTCAATCCGCAGGGTGATGCTCTATCCACTGAGGCAAACTGACTAGGGCTTTACAGTATATTTTGGAAATCTATAATAAGTCAACTGATAAACATATGTCATTGCATTAAGAACTGCTAAATAACCCATTTTATTTAGTATTCATAACCACTTTCTCTTTTCAAAGTTTGTATGTTACCATTGTGAATCTATCTACAATAACTAATTATCATGACCTAAAAATATTGGAGTTGGGTTTTATCAAATCTCTTTCTGTTTAAATGGGGGAAAGGGCCTGTTTCTAAATTTCTAAACTAAACTAAAATTCGTAATCACTGGTGCGTTAATTTTCATGTCTCTGTTATGTCTCTGTGTTCCCTTCAGGGCTACTACCCCAGACACATAGGTGGGTCCCCTCACTGCAGTCACTTGGCTGTTGGCTGCCTTGGTGACACCATCTGTGAGGCTGGGTACTAGGGGAGCAAACTCTGGGTGTTCTAAGCGGAAGCAGAATAAAAATAGGGCACGGCTTTGCAAAGGGAAACGGAGCCCTGAACCACACGTGCCTCTAAGAAAGCCCTCCAGGCCTGCGGTTCTGAGGGACGAGGAGGGTGGAGGAGCACTGAGGAAGGAAGTCCGCACGAGGCAGGGCACATTCGGCCACATCCAGGCTGGTGGGGGAGCCTTGTTTCTCCCCTCTGCCATCGGCTCTGCCAGAAGAGCTCGAATGTTTACACAGCTTGGCTGGCAAGTGTGTTGGCAACGGAGGTCCTTGCTGGGTGGAACGCGAGGCCCTGCTGGGGCTCTGAGACCAGCTCCGATGAGGCCTTCTCCTGTCTTCCTAGCTGTCTTCCCAGGCCTAGCTGGATGCAGCTGGAGCTAGGCCAGCGCAGGGCAGGAAAGACCTGGGGATATTGGCCAAGGCCTCTGTTACCTTGGCCCAAGCATGTAATTCAGTCGTGGCAGGAGCCTGGGGCCCGGCCCGGCCTTGATTTCTCTGGGGATGCGTGCTTTTCCAGGCCTTCGTTTTGAGATCACTGCACTCTCTTTCACAAAGGGACGGGATTTATTTTGTTTCTTGGGTTCTGACGAGTCTCTTTCTTTCCGTGCCTTCTCTGTGTCTACTGGTGAGCACTCACTTGGCTGAAAGATCCACCTCCGGCTTTCACGAGTGGCACAATGGAGAGGGGCCATCAGACAACTCCTAGCAGGAGATAGGCAGCTACAGGAAAGGGGAGTGTATATTGAACTGGGAGTGGGAACTGTGGCCCTGACCCTCCATTGCTTTGGATATGACAGAGCACTTACAAAGGAGGTTTCCAGAATCAGGTTCATAAGGCCACTTGCCAGCTATGTGATCTATGGAAAGCTAGTGAACTTGAATGCACCTCAGTTTATTTTTCTGTAAAATGAGCATAACAGCTGTGCTGACCTCCTGTGTTGGTTGTGAGTGAAATACATATAAAGTGCTTAGGGGTGCAATAAGGACTCACTCTTACTAGAAGTATCTTTCCCTTCTCTCCCGGCCTGAGTGTCCACATTGCGAAAATTAGGCTGGTAGAAGAAATGATTTTAGAGGAGCCTTCAATTGTTGTTACATATTTCTGGAATTTTAATAAGGATCTCTGATGGATCCCTAGAGGTGGGGCATCTCCCATCAATTTGCTGAGTGTCACCCGTCACCCTTTCAGATAAGCCTGCTGTTTCTGCCCACACCTCTGGACACGGCCATACGTTGTCCATCTGACGTACTGGACTCCAGAATGAAAGGTTCTGTTGCATTTTCACCCACTTTTGAGGTAGCTGCTCATCAAAGGGACCGTTCTGTGTAAAACTACCTTGGCTCTACGTACTGTCACACCCACAGGCTTGTGACCTAAAAAGGCAAGAGCTGGGGACAGCTTTTTGAGCGTGTGACCTATACAGGCCCCCAGGACCCCACACTTACAAGTCTCTGGGCATTGAATGTCTGCTGTCGCTGTCCTGGATTGTTCATATTTTTTGAACCAGGGGCCCCACTTTAGTTTTGTTTTGTGGGGTTTTTTTTTGCTCTGGGCCCTGCACATCATGAGTCGATCACTCCTGCACATAGGTACACACCCGAAGGCCACCACTGTCACCACTGCTCAAAGTGTGCATGTGTGTTTGCCTGTATGTGGTGTGTGTGCGCGCGCATGGTTGGGGCAGGGAGGGAATCTTCTGAATTTTAAGTTGCTACCCATGAAGAGATGCCTCTATTAGCACCTGTGGCAGAAAAGAAACACAGCTAATTATGAGAGGTCTCCACGCCAGACCCAGCCTCTCTGAGAGCATAGAGCCATCCCCGTAGCAGCAGCAGCAGCTGGGAGCCCAGAAAGCAGAAAACGAGCTGACTCATGAAAATCCCCCAGTTCACAGCACAGGACGGTGATTTTTCTCTGCCTCACTCCTGTGTCTCTCCCCGATGATGTATGGATTGCCTTATTTACCTTTTCCCTCCAAACCTTCTCCTTTATTATTTTTATTAATATCATGCCAACCTGAAAAGGTGTTTCCTTTGCAAAAAGAAAAAAGGAAAGCAAAATACCCTCCAATACCTCACCTCATTCACATAGCAGAGAAAACATATTTTTTAAAATAATAGTATTTGTGTGTGTGTGTGAGAGAGAGAGAGAGAGAGAGAGAGAGAGAGAGAGAGAAGAGAGAGAGAGAGAATTAAAATGGGTTAGCCATAGGATAGTCGAAAATCTGAATATAAACAGTAATAAAATTCAGGTTTCATTTCAGAAAGGCTATACTACCCAGGAAAGCTTTATCATCTTTATTGATAATAAAAGCATTGCTGCATTTAATGCATATTAATTTCAAAAGTAAGGGGAGACACAGAATGCATTCAGAGCTCAGAGAGCCACGCAAGTGCAGCAATATAAAATAAGCATGTTGTTGGGTTCACAACAGCTTGGGCCTGGCACTCACTGCCAATAAATGTGTACACCTGCCATCGCCACAGCACTAAGCACTTGGCATCTAGGGGGCCACTGAATCTGCAAAACTCCCTATAAGATAGGTATGTTTCAATTTATAGACAATAAAGCTGAGGCTTAGAGATGTTGCATAAACTTGTCCAAGGTCACACCGCTCATGCCAGAGCCACACTGGAACCCATATCCATGTAGGCTCAGAGCTCACATGCATCAGTTCTCCACATCCCCCTTGGCTTGTGTTTGTAATCAGTAACCACTCTGATTAGCTGTGGCAAATGTGACAGTCACAGATGCATGCTTGACAAGACAGCTGATCAGTTACAAACTCGACATCTCAGGGGAGAAAGAGATTCGAGAAGTCATCTTTCCAACTTGTCACCCAATGCATGCATTTCTTCTCCAACACCTCCTATTACAGATTCTTTTTAAAAATGTTCCCCATGATAAAGAACTCACTATCTGTTGAGGCAACCTCTTCCAGGATCCCATAGCTCTTTGAACAAAAACATCTGTCTTTACCTTCAATTCAAGCTGGAGGCACCAATAAGCAAAGGCTCATCTCCAGGAAGGCTCCCCAGCCGTGTGGATTCCTCCTGTCTCAATTATTTCTCCCACAAGTCAGTTTCTAGACAACTTGTAAACCAGTACACGGCACTGATCTCTGGCTGATGAAAACAAAACCTTTCAGCTCTGGACGTTTGCATGTGACCTTTGAGGTTTGAGTGTACACTGTTGGGCCAGCAGGGCAATGAACTCTGCATTCCATGGAAAGGATGTGCTCAAGGGCTCTTGGGGTAGAAGACAGCTTAGAGCTATCTCAAGGGGTCCTGTTGGGGGAGCAACGAGGGCCCCACCTGGATTCCCAGTTCACCATCCAAGCTGTCTTTCTCCTGAGAGGGAACTTCTCTCCACCTGGTGGTGGGAAAACTCTTTGAGGATCCTAGGAGGGCAAGGGTGGACCATTTATGAAAACAACTATTTAATAGCTCCCAGATCATCCATATTTGAATGAGAGGAAAATAATGGTAAAAATATCATAAAGAAACAGATGTGCCCGAGTCGGGTTTTGTGGCAGAAAAATATGTGGGCTTTGCTGGTATTGATTTCATTCTTACAACCGATGAGAATGATTGGTTGTGTGTTCCCAGGATGGGTCATGTGGAGCCCAGTGAGTGCTGAGGGCTCTCCACACTCTCCATCCACCTTTACACACACACACACACACACACACACACACACACACACACACACACACCTGAGGAGGGGTGGGAGAGGAAAATGTAAACTTCTAGGAGCTGGAGTGGAGGGCTGATGTCCAGCACAAAGGTGCTGACTACTGTCCAAAGGGGGTGCCTTTCACCTTTTCCCAATGTACACAAAAGGGCCTGCAAGGACTACAAGCAACACTACATGCATACATGTGTGCAAGCTCACACGCTCACACAAGACCACACCAGGGTAGAGAATGGACTAGGCCCCTACAGCTTCAGCAGTGGCCCCTCACTCTAGGCACTGACTGTTCACCTCAGCGGCAGCTCAGAGGCAGCATTTAGAAGAGGGAACATAGATTTTACAGCATGGAAACATTATTTTGAATCCTAGTTCTGCAACTGACTGGCCAAAGAAATGTCACAAAACCTGCTGAGTCTCAAGTTCCCCAATTAGAGCATAATCAAAGATAGTCACCTCATGGAGGTGTCACAAGGATATGAGATAGTGGACCAGCTCCCTGGATCATTCCTGGAATGTGGTAGAAGCTCAATTAAACTGATCTATGCAGAAGTCATCTTGCAGGTAAGGGCAGATGTACAGAAGACAATCAAGCAAATTGGTTCTAGGCAGTAGTTCTGAAATCAAACAGCTTCAGTAGGATTCCCAGTTCCACCTTTCACCAGTGTTGGGATCCTAGGCAAGTTAATTAACCTCCCTGTGCCTCACTTTCCTCAACTGTAAAATGGGTACAATCATAGCACCTGCCTCATGAGCATGTTGATGAGATGAAGTGAAATAAACTATGGAAAGTGCTTAGCTAAGATGGATATACTCAATACATACTAGTTAATAAAATAAAAACAGCACAGCCTCTTCCCTCCATGGGTAGGCTGTGTCTCATGCATAATGTCCTGGATGTAAAAATTCATCTTTTTCAGCATCTCCCAAGCAAGTACAAGCTCAATAAATCCCCATCAGATGAAAGAATAGAATCAATATAAAGAACACCTTCCCCACCCCTATCCTTCAACACAAAAGTGGGGCATTTGATATGTGTTCTGAATATCTATTCTAACCTTCCTTCCCCTCCATTTTAGTAAGTTTAATTTCTGAAATGTTTAACAGTTGTTTTCAGATAAATCACAGTCGACTTTTCTGTCCCAATGCACAGGACTTTTCATTGCGCAGGGAAATGAGCTCTTCCGGCTTGTTGGAGAAAAGCGAGTGTCCTCATTGTCTATTCACAGGGGAGGAATCTGGAATTCCCAACTTGTCTGACTTCCCATTACCTATCTTTCAAATGTGTAGCACAATTCTTTTTAAAATGGATTGCTATTCTTTTATTTTTATATTTTTGGTGAGGGAGTGGTTTACAGGTACGGTTCCATGAACACTAGCTTTGCAAAGATGAACTTAGTTTGCCTAAAAATAACATGAAGGTATCCTCAGGATGGGTGTTAATATAACATTTGCACATGATTTCAAAGCAGGGCATCCTGAATTGCTTGACAGTTGAAAACTGAACTGTATCATAAACTTGCTATCCAGAGCTTTGATTTCCCAAAGCCCATCCCTAGATGGTACCAGCACCACCATGTTCTTCCAACAGAATGGTTAAAGCTTCCGGCTCCACTGGCAGAAAACTCTGGTTTGAAACAGTTATCATCCTTCTGAGTATTCTCTGTCTAATCCCACAGATCCCATCTCCATTCTTCTCTACCCTGGGAGGCTGCCATGTGCGGCCTCCATCAATCAAGGACCCCATTGCCTTCCGGATGCTGACTGGGTTTGGCCAATGGGGGGCTCTATGAGGGCTGGCACAGGATGGATGAAAAGAGTGTTTGGATGTTTATTCCCCAGCTCTCTCCTCAGTGGACCACATGATTGCAGTGGCTATTTTCTTTGGTGTAAGCCCTCTCCTTCCCCAGGACTTGATGGTCAGAACCCCTCATTAACTTGCCATGACTGTGTTTGAATGAGCGTGAAAGATGACTCATGCTGGCTGGGTGACATTGTGTCAATGACTTCTCTCTCCAAGGAGTTTAGTTATCTCTGTCTGAACTTCTGATTGGTAAGCTCACAAGGCTTTATGGAGAAGTGGGTAATAACCCAATCTTTGAGCTTAGACAGACAAATCTTGTATAACTATCATGGGGAACCCGAAAAACCACCAGCAGGGCTTCTTACTCAACAGACCATATGGAATAACCGTTGGGAATATGGATTATACAACCAGCTGGTCTGGATTTGATCCTGGCACCAACTCTTACCAACTGCCTGTCTTTGGGGAAGTGACTTGGTGTCTTTATGCCTCAGTGTCCTTATCTATAAAATGGTGATAATAGTGCCTTACAGAGTAAAGTTATTGTGATGATAAAATCAGTACACAGGATACTGAAAACAGTGCCTGGCACATAGTAGGTCTTTATAAATCTTAGCTAGTATTACTATTATATACATGAGGACCATAAGCTCATAGAGGTGGAAAATCCATATGCCACACATCTGGGCACCCCCAACACTTAGTACATAGTAGATGCTCAACAAGGGCCTACTGATATTAATTTATTGCTACTACTATTACTAATACTAAAAACATTTATATTCTACTTTCCAAAATTCTTCATGTTTATTATCTTGCTTGATGTTTATAACCTCTCTGTGGCTGAGCCACCAAGATAATCCCCTTTGTACACAGAAGGCTGGGAAAGATTAGAGAGGGTCAGTGACTTGCCTAAAACCACACAGCACAGACTGGCATATCTGGAGCAATTACCCAGAACTCATGAAACCTAGAAACAACAATGTGACCTCCTCAGGGACAACCAAAGACAGAGGAACCTCCAGAGATTGGGCGTAAAATATCCCAGTCTCTAAAGACAAGCTGAGCATTATTATAACTCCCAGAGGGATGAGTTCTGCCATAGTACAGAACATCCGGGGTCTGCAGCCTGCTTTGTCTAAACTGGATGTTATGGGGGGCCTTCAGCCCCAACATTTCTAAGAAGACTTATTCCCAAGAGCCCTCAGTTCCCACCTCAGGCCTGCGTGTGCTAGCAGGTTTCTCTGGCACCCTGGAGAGTTGTCATCCCTAAAGCAATGTGCATTGGCTCCTCTGCCTCCCTCCCTCCCTATCGGCTGCAATACAAAACTCAGTTCCTTATCGCTTGTTATCGCTAACAATCCCCGGGTCCTTGGGGACACAGAGGGCCTGTAACCCGGCAGCAGGCCAAGCCCCAAGCCAGGCAATGCTGCTCTCATATCCCCAAGTTTCCTGCCTGTGGTTTGCACTGCTGTAACTGTGCTGGTTCTCACTTCCTGTCCTAACCCGCAGGCCAGGTGACAGTGTGTCCTCCAGGATGCTCTGGCCTCACAGTGCAGGTAGCCAGTCATACCCATGACCTGTCACCAGGTGGGAAAAGGAATTAGAGCCCCAGACCTTTGTGACCATCCACCCATCCTGACTCGGCCCTCCAGCTGGCATCCTGGGAGTGTGCCTCTCCCAGCACACTAATTTCTCTCACTGGAAGAGTTTATGTCTGCACAGGGTGAGCTGAGCAGGAGGTCATGCTGGAGGCCTATGGGGAGACAAAACTGCTTTGAACAAATACCCCGGGTATATGCATTCATACTTTGAGCCAAAAGGATTGAACAAATATTACAAAGGTGTGGGGCTCTTCTGGGTACTGAATATACACTGGTAAAATCTTCAGCAATTACCTGCTAACTGTTCTCCTGACTTCCCCTCTTGCCCATCAATCATGCCTTTCAATCATCTCCATCTAGCAGCTGGAATAATCTTATAATTCAGACCAAGTCACACCCCTAATTCAAGTCCTTCAATGGTCTCAGTCCTTCTGAGAAGAGAAACTAGAGTTCTCACTGTGGCTTAAGAGACCCTTAAGAGACCCCTGCTGCCCAGCCAGTGTGGCTCAGTGGTTGAGCATCGACCTATGAACTAGGTAGGAGGTCACCATTCAATTCCTGGTCAGGGCATATGCCTAGGTTGTGGGCTCGATCCCCAGTAGGGGGCGTGCACGAAACAGCCAGTCAATGATTCTCTCTCATCATTGATGTTTCTCTCTCTCCCTCTCCCTTCCTCTCTGAAATCAATATATATATATATAAAATTTTAAAAGAGACCTCTGCTTCCTGGCCATTCCCACTAAGGCCACCCTGTGCTCCTTTCCAGCCCCAGGAGTGGCCAAGGCACATAAACTGCTCTGGGAGCCCCTCCCGCCTCCCCCTTCCCCTCCCTGCACTATCCTCTCCTTCTTACTCCCAATCTCTTGCCTTCAGCATTGTGAAATCTGGCTAAGTACATGCAAATAAATGCCTTCTCTTACTATATAATTGGTGTCCAAAAATCAGTGGCCAATTTGAAAGAAAAACATTGTTCGTGGTACTAATTAAGTAGAAAAGAGCCCTGGCTTTGGACCCAATCAGATCTGGTCTGAGGCCCAATTCTGTCATAGGGTGGTCTTGGGCCATGCTCATCCACCTGCTGGAGGTTGTTCTTGCTAGTAAGTAACAATACTTATTATTTGGAGTACGTTAATCATGTGCTTTGGACCCTGCTCAGCACTTCACCTGCTTATCTTACTCCATCCTTACAGACCCTGAGGAAGTAGGTGTTATTGTAGTTGCCATATTTTAGATGAATAAACTGAGGCTCAGAGAGTTTAAATAATTTACCTAAGATTGCTCAGTTAGTAATGCTGGAGCCTGGCTCCACAGAATTCTCTCCTAACCAATATATTATACTTTCCTATGGGATTCAACAGAATTGTGCATTAAAGGCGAGAACATATGGGAAATGCTTGCACATTGTTCAGGGGGACCAGGAACCCAGAGTGTTAAAGTGCACCCTGGTGCTCCAAAGCCCAGGAGTTCTAAACCCAGTCTCCACCATGGATGCTGCCCTTATTTACTTTTAGTTAATATAATCACAAAACATCATTGGATCTTAATGGGACCCCGAGGGGGTTAATTACATGGTGGGGAATTGTCTGCGAGCTCAACCACCGTTGGTTTAATAGATGTCCCTTCAGAAAAAAGAAATATAGCACATTGATCTTTAAAAAGGAAAAGTAAAGATCTCCCAAATGCAGATGAGGAAAGGGAAAAGTCCTCGCTCAGCATTTAGACCCACCATTAATCCTGAGGACATGTTTCCTACAGGATCTCCGGGTTCTTCCTGTTGTGGACTCCGGAATTCTAGGGCTCAAGGCCTCCAAACAGAATTGTTTCCCACCCACTCTGAACAGAGCCTCCTACTTATCAGGCTCTTGGGGGGAAAAAGCAACCCTCTCATCCACTGCAAACGCTCACCATCACCAACACAATCTGTGCACCAGCCAGTCATGTTTTTCCAGCAGAAGAAACTCACCCAGGCTCATGTCTCTGAGACTCAGTTACCCCAGCTGTAAAATGGGAATAATACCATCCATTTCAGTAGGACTGCTCATTTCAGTTACTAAATGATTGCAAAAGCTTTTTGTTTGTTTTCTATTTGAAAAGGACATTATATTAAGTGCTCTGATAAATATATCTCTATGTTACAAACCTATGTGATAGGCATCAGTATTATCATCTCCATTTTCCAGGACTAATGCTGGGCTCAAGGGAAATAAAGGTGAATAAAATATAGTCACTGCCTCCAAAGAGCTCAACTTCTAGTTGGGGAAACAGCTGGGGGAATATGTACTCACTGGGAAATTAGGTCTTTGTGAAAAGAGAGGTGTGTTAGCTAAGGGTGCAGTGAGCACATAGGCAGAGAATTTGAGATGTGTAGGGGACCAGAGAGAGTGTCCTGGGGTTCATGAAACTCAGAAAGGTTAAGTATCTAGCTCAAGGAAACACAGTTAATTAGAGGGAGAGCCTGGATTGAAACCCAGCTGCTTTCAGCCTCGAAACCATGGACCTTCCCCTGCTCCAGGATCATTTGATCTCCATCCCACTCTCAGCTTGTCTAGGCTACTGGTCACATTTCCCTTTATGCATGAGTCTCCCGATGTAGACAAGACAGTGCCTCACTGACTTCATTACATGGAAGAGTAATAAGCTTACAGAGACCCATTTACCTACACAGAGCTGCTAAAGGAGCTTTGTTTGTAGTTTCACCTCCAGTTGCATGCACAAGTGGAAGGAATAATTACCAAAATGAATGAATGAATGAATTTTTGAAGCTCCATATACATATAGTGACTATTCCTGTGCCTGGCAAAGGGTGAATACGTTATGACCAATGAGACTTTGTCCCTGCCTTTTGGGAGTTTACAATCAAGCCAGGGGAGCAAAGGCATGCACAATGCATGTATCTGAGGGCAAAACAGTATGAATGCTGTGAGCAAAGTTTTGGGAGCCTAGAGAAGCCTGTGGTTACCGTATTTTCCGGCATATAAGACGACTGGGCATATAAGACTTTCCTGGGTTAAAAAGTCATTTTATACACCGGAAAATATGGTAGTCTAATATATCTAATCCATTATATCTAATCCCATCAATATAGTCCAATATACTGTATTTTCCGGTGTATAAAATGACTTTTTAACCCAGGAAAATCTTATATGCCCAGTCGTTTTATATGCCGGAAAGTACGGTAAATCAAAGAAGCCTCTTGGCGTTGGGATTGGTTCAATGATGGCTTCCTTGCTGGGCTTTGATCAAAATGCATTTAATATCGCAGAGTGTTGTAAGGCTGAATTTGATTAAGACTCTAAATGCTTGAAGCTCCTTGGAGAAAGTTACTTCATCAATACCATGCACTTGGAGAACTCGGAGTAGCATATCTTCCTGGGAGAATCATGTTTAGATTTCCAAATTCCAAAGAAGAGGTACGGTGTCTATTGCCTCAAAATCATACCCAGCACAGGGAGAAGGAATAAAAGAATGAAAAAGAATATTGAGGGTTTTCTGAATAATTTTATTATTGGAGTGATCATAAAAATGCCACTCCCAGGAGATTTCTCTCTTGGCATTTAATTGGTTTTCTTTTCTTGTACTTTTCCTGATTCATTGGTCAATACTGTTTGATAGTACATATTATCATGAAATGGGAGCACAGGGCTTTCTATGTGGCAAAACCAAAGTAGCATCTATTTCATTCAAGTAACTGTTCATCTTCCAGCCATGGTTATTTTGACAGGAACTGCCTCACAGCTAAGGTGAGAACACTCTTCTGTGGCATCTTCCCAAGGGGCAAGTAGGGTGAATTCTTTTCCCACTGGGGTAAGGAGACCAGAGGACCCTTCTCTGCCCTGGATCAAACTCCAGTATAGGAAATGAGGTTACACTGAATCTCTAAAAGTCTTAAAAAAAGAACTTTGACATAACTTGGTCATTTCTATTCTCACATGATCTTTAAGCATTCATTCATTCTACGCATATTTAATACTGAACGTCCACTGTGGCCAGACACATTGCTGAGAGACAACACTGGACTGACAGACAAGAGATGCTAGCCGCCCAGAGAGTGAAGCTTACATAGCGGTAAGCAAAGAATTACAAGGTGAGTGAAGCCAGTTCTTGAAACATTGGCGACCGAGGTGGGAGCACTGAGCTCAACAAATGCTAGAAACCTCATTGTACAGAAGGGGAAAATGAGGTATAGAGAGGGTAAATAACTCATCTAAGTGATGCATATACTTATCCAGCAAGGCCTATGGATTGACTCAGTTCCATGGAAATGAATACATTAGGCCAATAACAGCCTGAATTAAATGACTGGGTTTTTCAACATTGAGGAGACTGAAGTTTACTGTGGTTTACATAATTTTTTTTATCTATCCTGGAATAATGTGGTTGTGATGACCCTGTGATTGGCAGCATGAAATTACTTCGAGCCATGTTGGAAAATGCACATACACCTAACCCAGAGGTACATGGATTCTCCAGATACAACCAAGCCTTCTCAGGCCCTGGGGGATTTGGGGAGCTTTCGAAGGGACATACTGACATCCAGCTGTACCCATCAGCATCCCCAATTGCTTTGCCTCCTTGATAAACCCTCTGATCCCTCTTCAGGTCAGTTTCAATCTAAATCTAGTCCTGGCAAGCAATCTAAATGACTTAACCCTTCTGCAGGGAGTTAATTTACTGCATTAGCTGGGGCCACGTACTACCTCCTTGCTCGATTTCCCGCTCCACTCTGACCCATCTCTCATAAGGATTAGGCCTTCTTCTGTGACTAGACTTTGCTGAGAAGGACAAATGAAACTTACCTAGCCATTGGCCTGCTGTAATTATTCTGGTCTGGTCAGCCAAATGAGAGCTTGGCTTCTCATCCCAAAGGTTAAAGTTGGCTATCCAACAGTCATCTGGGACTTGGAACTTCCAGAAACAACAGTAGAACAGGAATATTTTCATTTGTCATTTGTTCCCCTATAATTGCACTTGGTTGCATTGCAATTTTTAGTCTGATGACGGGTTTTGGTGCGGGATGTGTGTGCGTGCACGCGCGCCTGTGTTTAATGCTGATTTCCTCGACAGCTAAATGTTGACAGATACTTTCTCTGGAGTAACATTATTTTTCATTGACCAAATATAGAAATCATTCAGTTATCATCCGGAAAAAAATATGTCATTACTTTCTTTCCCCCAAATTCTTTATCCCATTGGATATGGGACTTAGATAAGATTAAGTTCTTAGGAAACATCAACTTATGGGGCGGACAGATCCTGTGCTGTTCAACTGTGTCAGGACAACATTTATATCTGCTTAGATAGAAGACAATGCAGGCAAACATGCACACAGAGATAGCTGCGTGAGGTTTGCTTTAAGTAGAGCAGCATTAGGTTACTTTAAGGTGACAATTTCTAAATGAGAGCAAAACTGTGTAATAAGATTTAAAAAATTGGACCCATTCTTAGTTCACCAGCTCCCCAGCCAGTGACAAAATATGCCATTAGTGGCCACAGCACGATTCTGAAAATATACCTTCCTTACGATTTAACGTGTTTTTTTCTTTTCCCTGTGAGCTAAAAATTACAAAGCCCCGGATTTCATCGCTCTTGCAATCTATTCTTTTCCCCTGACTTCCTGTTTTCATGAAATTTTAATCAGGCACTTAAAATAAATAGCTATGCAGAGCTGCTCTGCCTCCCGCAATACTCGGGATGGATGTTTTGGGTAAAGTGATAGTCCAGAGACCTTGAGAACAGTGAATCCCATTCTGACTTGGCAAGACAACAGAAATTAAAACATAGCTCTGTCCACGCCATGCACTCGGAGGGGACACAGCGTTGGGGAGGATCAAACAAAGACTTAGTATGTTGGGTGTTTTTTTCATTCTTCTTCCAAATATTGACAGCAATTTGATCAATTTAGAAAGGCAAGCAAGAGAAAGCATAACTAAATTATTCCGGGAGTGATAAAAAAAATAAACCGTAGTAAACTTTCAAATTCCTTTAAAGCTGAAAAATTAATCATTCAATTTAGATGGTTATTTTTCATTGCTCCTAGCGTTGTTGTTTTTTTAATATGGTTTCTGATTATGTGTATTTAAGTCCCCTTCATTTAAACAAAAAGGATGCCTCACTTTTAAAGCAGCTAAGATTTTGTTTTCTATTTTTTTATATAATGATAATATCTACAAATGACATTACAGAAAAGTTTAATACATCTGTCACAAACCCATTATAGTTAGGAGTGAATGTCTTTCCTAGCAGTAACTGCAGGTTCTATGAAGAGTACTATGTATCCAGAAAAAGGTAAACCTGCTAGAGAAAGGATGCTGTAACTAACCTTTATACAGGGCTTCTAGTCAAAGCCCCTAGAACCCTAGAAAGAAGATTCTTGGAGACACTTGAGGAAATCACCTTCTTTGCCTTAAAATGCCAAGTTTCCATAGGATAGTAGTGAAATAGCATGAAAAGCCCTTTAATTCATTAGTAAAAATAAAATGAAATGATCTGAGGGTTAACATCATTCAACCCCATGAACAACATTCTTCTTCTTATCTCTTTGTCTCAGCTCTGAATAGATTCATACTAACTGCAGGTTCTATGAATGGCCATAGACAATTTGCCCAGGCACACACCTCCTTGATTCCGGAGGTCCAGCTGCTGGTTTTAAATACAGGATGGGGCCAAAGTAGGTTTACAGTTCTGAGTAGGCAAAACACAGAGTTTATCTTGCATTTTTATTATTGATTAATTATTGTATTATTTTCCATACAAATAACTGTAAAGCTACTTTAGCCACACCCTGTATTGGGAGATGGGTCCTTTAGATCAGCAGTCACCAACTGAAAGGTTGACGACTGCTGCTTTAGATTATTGCTTAAAAAAAAAACAGAAAGAAAAGAAAAGCTGAAAGGGCTTGACGTGTAGCACTTGCAGATTTCTATGGTATAAATACTCCCACTGTGACTAATATCAAGCTACCATAGCATCACCAAATGTGCAGTTGGGAAGAGATGTGCAGTAGCGCCTCACCATATAGTTACAATAGATGCAAATTCTATCAAGAGCATAGATAATAGTCTAACCTATTAAGATAATTAGGAAGTAAGAATTCTTGAGTAGTTAATATATTTTTAAATAGACTTTATTTGATTGTAAGTTTGCATGGCTTAATTTTTAATAATGGCTGTGTCTAACAACTGACTCACAAAATTTCTGAAAATTTAACAATAGGCCCTTGTGAGCCAGTACGAGCCAACTCCCACATATCAGTGCTGGAGGAGAAGCTGGCTCCATTCAGCTGGAAGTGGCTGTGGGTCATTTGTGGTTTAGTAAACTTGCGTGTTTCCAGGGATAGACCATATTTTTGGATCGGTACTAGAGAGACTTGGTTTGGTCTTGGTCCCCCAAAATTCAATTGCCCACAAAATATCGGAGCTGCCTGGTTTCCGTGATATAGGGTTTCATCTGCTTCGCTGTCTCCAAATATAGCTCGAAGCTGGCCTTCTTACCTTGCTTAAGTGGAATCTAAATAACCTCAAGAAGAAAAATCAGCTCCTCACACAAAAGAAGTCATTCAGCTTTGTGGCATCTCATATTGGAGGATCTAAAAAATACTTCCCCTACTACAGGCGTAGAGGACAAAATTCCACTAGGGAAAAGAAATTAGACTAAATGTCCACCAAATTCCTTTTCTAATGCCAATATTTGGTGACCTCATGGAACAGGAAATCTGGGGTGCTTTGACCCTGACAGGTAGCCCCAGACTACCTCTCAGATAGATTATGTGAGGACATCTGTAACAACTCCAAAGCAGTCTGAAGAAGAGAACATTATCAGGGGATTTAAGAGTGTGTCCTGAGAAAGGTCTCTTTAGCAAGATGGCGCCAGCAACGTGTTGGCTCAAGACCAACAAAAAAGAAGGCAACCATTTCCAAAAAAGAACTTGAGGATTCAGTTCAAGTTGTCAGGGGTCTCATATTTCAATAATTTTTCTCTGCCCCCTTCAGTTCCTTGGCCATGTCCAATTCCAAGGTGCCTGGAGCTCTTTGCTCCTTCTTGTGGCAGTCCCAGCAGCAATGGTGTGATTTTCTGGAATCCCGTTCATGGAGAAGAAAGCCAAGCTCATGAGGTTGGATGCATCTAGCTTCTGTAAACCACCCACACCATCAACAGACACTGTCCCAGTGGCTGGGAAATCATCCTGCTCTTGGCGAAAACGCTGCCAGTTGGGTAGGAACTGAGCAAATTCATCCAAGCCAAGCAAAACTTAGCAAAGCAGAGCTCTCTCTGCACTGAAATTCAGATTCAGCATGAAAGATCTTGGCAGAACTACAGCTGGGCTTGGCCCTGGTTAATGTCACTACCATATCTCAAATAACCCATTCTCTTAATAAAACACAGTTTGACTTAAAGCTTTGAGATATCAATTTGAAGGGAGAAAAGAGGCAAGAGAGAAGCCAGTGGAGAGCTTCCTACTATATTAGCGCTATTATTGAATACATATGCATACATGCATTTCTGACAGAATAATCCAAAACTCTGAAAATGAAATTGGCAGCCTTTGCCTTCTTTATTTATGATCACTAACTACTCAGGGATTCGCAGAAATGCAGACAGTTCTCAGAGCTGGATGCCCACAATAATGTGCCTTCCCTTCAAGCCCGTGGAGGTGCTTGATGACCTGGTGCAGGATTTCCCTGCCTTTGCATATTCAAAGGTCTCCTCCAGCTCCGGGAACAGTGCTTGGTGCCAACAAAAGGAAATCAAGCTGTCAGGAGTTTCTATTTTCACTCCTACCTATAGTCTTAGTAAGCCAGCCCAAGTTCTTCCCCCAATGAAAGAAAACCACCCTACGACTCAACTGCTTCATTGGTGGCATCCTGAGGCAGATAACTGACTGGAACTCCTACTTCCAGAATAAGAGATTCTGAACTCCATCCGGGCTCTTCTTAATTAGTTATACCTTCCTTATGAGCAAGGCAGGAAGGCGTTTTACTTTAGATTCAAATGGATCCAAGTTTGACCCTTCGCTAGCTGGATGCCAACATAAAGTTGAAAATATAAAGAAAAACAAGAAATAAAATAATTTCACTGTCATACTCTCAAATTACTCCAAATTAGAAAAACCTCATTAATGCTTTGATCTTTTATTTTGCATATATTTTTGAGGTGTATATAAATACAAGTGTCCATTTATATTTGTGTGAACACCTAGAAACTCACTTTATCTTATTAATAATGTACTTAAATATTTTATTTTGGGTTTGCATTTAGAGAAACTACTTAGGTATCCTAAGCCTTGGTTTGGAAAGAAAGAAGAGAAGGAGGGATGAATTCATTAATGGGAAAGTTGGATGAAGGGTATTCAAAACTTATGTAGTATTTTACCAACTTCCTGTTAGCCTATGTTTTAAAATAAAAATTTTTTAATTGCATAAATAATATTTCAGGGGGAGTGTTTGCAAGGGTTAAATAGAGTCATCAGTTCCTAGCATAGTGCCTGGCATGTGGCTGACATTTATTGAATGTTAGCTAAATGCATAGATGGGTGTATGAATACTAAGCACTCAGTAAATATTATTTTAATTTAATTTCCAACGAGGGATGATGCATATTATGTTTATCGAGTGTCGGAAAAGAATTTTTCTCTCAAAGAGCTAGAACAATGTTTGAGTCTTGATGTTAATGATGCTATGTATTTATGGACTACCCAATCTTGAAGACATCCCAAAACATTTCTTTGAAAGTCTTGTTTAACTTTCCATTTCATCTAACTTGAGAAGGACTCAGGGCATATTCCCATTTCTCACACAGGAAAACTGGAACTGTCCGCAGGGATATGTTGGCCACTTGGGGCACAAACAGTTGGCTGGTTTACTAAGGTCTCATGAGCAGATCAGGAGGGCCAGGGGTGGACACTCATCTCTAACCATCCAGAGCTCTCCCATTTGGCTGTCCCATTACACCAGGGCCTAAAGGGCCTCTTTAAAATCCAGAGTTCCCCTAAGGAATTATAGGAAACAGATATGGATGCCAGTGAGCACTTAAGCCCTATTTTTCTCAAAGAGCATTTAAATCCCCTTGGAAAATGTATATGAAGTACATTAAATGAAAAATCAGGATAAAATATTTAAGGACATTTTGAACTTTATAAAGTGTGTTTCTGGGCATTTACACAAATATGAATGGACACATGTATTTATGTATGCTTCAAAAAATAGATACACACAAAAAAAGGCCAAAATGTTCAAAAGGGGTTTTTTTAGTTGTTGAGAGTATGACTGTATGGTTGTTATTTTCATCTTTATGTTTTTCTGAATTTTGTAAACTTTCTCTAATGCACTGCTTTTACAGATAAAATAAATTAAATGATAAGAATACTAAATGATAAAAAGAAATGAATGATTAACTGTTGTTTATTGTCTCCTTTCAAAATTAGTCATGGCTACCTCTTAGTACACTGGAGATAATAGCATAGCAGGCCCAGGGAAGGAAGAAATGGCAATTGATTTCCTTGAGCCATTTCTCTGTGGCCAGAAAGGACATAAGCACCAGCCAAAGGCTGTGTCTGTTAGAGATGCAGGAGGTGGGGACAGACCCAATGAAAGAGAAACCAGGGGGTTTTGTCAAGACTTGTGCTGCCAGAACCTAGCTGTAGACTTTGGGGGAAGCCACAACTCCCTTGTCTATTCTCCTAAAATTCCCGCCTCACTCAGTGTTCAGAGGGTCAACAGCTAAAGCATGTACTCTAAACATCCTAGGTGTAAAGCAGGTACCTGCATGGGACATTTTAATTCTATTGCTAGAGAGATATGACCATCATCCATCACTCTGGCCTGCACGTTTGGGGTAATCTCCAGGAATTCCCAACTGCAAAAAATGAAATACAAGGAAGGCAGTGTAGCTGGGGAGGAACAAGCCCCATCTACTGCTTCCCTTTCCTCGAATATGGTCCCAAGAGTCATTTCCTGGGCCAGGGAATCTTTAGGTCCTCTTTAGAATAAGAAAATAGACACCAGTGGGACCTAGGTGGTGTGGTGTCCTGTGCTATTTTCTAAGTGCTGTGAGTCCTGAAAGTTAGGGGCTTAGATGGGCTGGAGCCCCTGGGAACGCCCCTAAAGAAGGTGCCAGGTAAAGTACAGGATGCCCAGTTCAATTTGAATTGCAAATAAACAGTGGAAAATTATTAGTATACCAGATAAGTAGAGCCCGATATTGCATGGAACCTATTTATACTAATAGTATATTGGTCATTTATCTGAAATTCAAATTGAACTGGCTATCTTATGATTTTGTTTGTGGTTAAACCTACCCCAACAGCACAGAGAGAAGCATCTTGGGATTTCTCCAGTTACTTGGAAGAAGTTTGGGTAAAAACAGGCCTGACTTTGGTTTGGGAGGAGGGAGGCGGGGCATGGACAAATGGAAGCCCAGCTGTCAAGTTCTGCAGGGTCGCCTGCCACAGCGCTGCCTAAGCTATGGCGAGACAAGTTTTTCGAGTGAAGAGAGTTGCGCCTTGAGAAGCAGCTTGGCTCAGAGGTTCACTGAATAAAGGACAGAAAAGTGAAATCAATGTGCAGGGGAGAGAAGCCTGTGCATTTCAGGTGCAGTTTACTTCAGCTTGAATCACTAAATCCACCAGATTTTCAACTGCTCTGTAGCTAGAGCCAACGTACTCTATTCTAGAGAGAAGCAGCAAATTACCCAGCCCCTATAAACTCAGGCAAGATCTAACGAGTGAGAAACAGTTGAAATAAAGTACCCTAATCAGATTATTAGGAGAAATGGAGACGTCTTTCCCACAAGCTCTTCTAATAAAAGTTGAATGGCAATTGTGTGAGAGCTGGGGACATCCTTTTTGCTCCTGAAACAGGCCTATGGCTGGTGTGATCATAGAGAATGTGTATGATGAACTCCTCCTGTATGTGTGTATGTGTGTGTAGTGCCCAGGCCCAGAAGATGGACAAAAATAAGACAAATCACTTAGGGCCTCAGATGTCTTTGAAGGAACACATGAATCCTGTCTCGCTGTCCCCAAGTGGCCAACATATCCCTGTGGTCAGTACCAGCTTTGCACAGTTAAAATAAAGAAAACAAATATCCAAATATCCAATATCATTGCTGGGAGCTGGCATCTGGGTCTTTGCCGACATCTGAACTGCTTCACATAACCTCCTGGACTCTAAAAATAGATATTCTGTGGTACATATAATTTTTATAAGATGACTAATGCAGGAATGCCCTTTGGGATAACTTGTGTCTTAGTTTCTTTCTTTTCTCTCTATATTTATCTTTTCTTCACTGGCCTCTTTGTATCAAAGTTAGACTGTAGCCATGGACCAAGAACTTTGGCCAAGAAATTATTTATCTATTCCTCAAAGGGCTATCGTTTTTATTAACAGAAGAGAAGCTGATCCTTTTAAAAAGGGGAGAGCAGTGGCCTTAGACTTGTATTGGGTTTCTCTGTCTCTAATATCCATACAAAGGACCAGTCAGAGGCATTTCCAGCTACCCTGTTGCTTCTCTGTCTCATATGCAACTGAATCAAAAGCAGTGGGTAAATTTATGGGCTCTAAAAATACCTTATATTAAAACTGCTCTAAACCCCAATCATAGGGCAATATGGCCATTCACTAAGGTCTGAATGAGAGAGAGAGAGAGAGAGAGAGAGAGAGAGAGAGAGAGAGAGAGTTAGACATCAGTTCCAATCACCTTCGGTGCTCAATTAGTGCATAACCTGATCTTTTGTCCAGAGGTGAGGATTCCAGAAACAGACTGTGAAGATGTGCTGGGGGGGAAAGTAACAGTGATCCACTGCTCACTTCCTGTCACCTTTATTTCAACAGGCAGGCAGCTCCAGTGACCTCTGTATAACCTCCCAGTGATTAACTCAGCTCCTGAGGATGTGGAGAGATGAATTTTCTTATCCAGCGGTGTCCTCCCTTCGGAAATAGCCTCCTCCCTCCTCCCTTGCCATCAAAACAATAACTGCTAAACTGGGTGCACTGAACAAGGCCGTCAAAATCCGCCTGCGCCCTCCCTGGATGAGGGCACATCAGGAAGAGAGCGAAGGTAAGGAGACAAGACAAGGTGGGTTCAGGGCATGGGAAAAACATCCCCTCAGCTTCCCCCTCCCTCCTCTCAGTTCACCTGGAGGCCTCACTGCCACTATCCTTGCAAGCTAATCTTATGAGATCGTTTTGCCCCCAAGTTATATTTTAAATTACAATCTACTTGGGCAGGTGACTGGCCAAAGGTTGACTATGTAGAAGTACAGCTTGGGGACAGACAATGAGATCTTAAAACAAACACACTCGTAGACACTGACAACAGTGAGGTGATTATCAGGAGGTGGATGGGGGAGGTAGAAGAGGGTAAAGGAGGGATAAATGATGTTGGAAGGAGATTCGACTTGGGGTAGTGAAAACACACACACACACACACACACACACACACACACACACACGAGATTTTATTCCTGACCTTTGAAGTTGTGTTTGTTTTACTTCTCTCAATGAAAACAGAATCCAAATGTACTTTTTCCTTTTAGTAAAAAAAAAAAAAAAATAAGGTGCTATACACACTTCTGGTTCCCGTTTTTCCTGTGTCGCCCTTTATCTCACTATATTACCATGTGGATTTGCTCTTGTGAACAAAGGAGTCAGGCCAGTTGGGCACCTGGATTCAAGAGACTATTTATCACTCGGCAAAAGCACCAGAAAGCTGCCCTGGAATGTAATGCCATAAAACTTACTAAATGCCCGTATCCCTGTGGGTTTCGCTACATTACATGCAACATTCTTTATCTCCAAACCTGTGATTCACAGAATACTGCCAATTGCATCCATCCTAAAGACTAGCATAGTGACCAGTTGTCACCCCCTTTTCAGGGTATTGCCTATAAGGAATCCAGAGAAAGCAAAGGCAATTTGAAAAGTAACATCCAATATTTGAGCCCAGGTTCTTTCATGGAGGCTAGCCTCTTAGTCTCTCCAGGCCTCAATTTTAATTTGTTCATTCACTGGTGATGATGACAATGACAATGACAAAAATACCACCTGCTTCACAAGCTTGCTGTGGGGATTAGATGAACTTCCACTCTTGCTTCAAAGAGAGGCTCTGCAACTCTCACCAAAGCCATCAAGTCTCAGTGGCTTTACCATTAGAAGTTCATTTCTCATTTGCACCAACTTTCTAATGCAGATCTGCAGAGGCAAGTGTACCCATTGCTTTTCACGTCACACAGTTTGAGACTCTGGCTGTTGGCAGTGCCACCATTTCTGACATCACTCTTTCAACACGTGGCTTCCTGGTTTGCCACAGCATTAGACAGGAGCTTAGACAATCCTGTCCTAACTTTTAAATGCTTCTGCCCAGAAATGGCACTAATCACTTCTGCTTGTATTTTATTGGCCATATCAAGTTACGTGGCCATGCCTAACATCAAGAGTTATGAGGACATATCCTTGGGTCCAGGAAGAGAAGGAGAGCTGGAAATATTAGTGGGTATTAGTAATGTTCTGCCCACATTTACATATAATATGTGTTATTAATAAAGGATTGGAGAAAGCATCAAGCCCTGCTTCTTCGGGTCATCTAAATCCCTGTGTGAGATCTCACTGAGGATCATTATGATCATAAATGGGGGCAAGAATAGAATTATGTGATCATTACCTGCTTATATGCCTCTTTCATACAGTTGGCAGTATTTCCAGAATCAAGATCATGTCCAATTCACCCTGGGTTCAATATGTTAGGTAGACAATAGCTGCTCAAGAAAAACTTACCAGATAGAACAGAACAGAATACAATAGAGAAATAAAGAGAGGCACCTTTTAAGTTATGAGACATCGTGATCCTGTACTCAACACTAGATAGGGCAGCTCTTACCAACAATGCCTTGAGTAGGCAGCATACTTTTATAAAACTTGGGCCCAGGCAGTCTATGAAATTTTAGAGTGTGGAATTCATTGCCAATTTCTGCACTCAAGAAAAACAGTAACAAAAGCCACATATTTCATGCTGATGTTGGGAGACCTTCTATGTGTGCTCCAGACTTGGGTACATGAAGCAGACATCTGCATGGGGAATGAGTGTGTGTGTGTGTGTGTGTGTGTGTGTGTGTGTGTGTGTGTGTGTAGGGATGGGTGTGCATGCACCAGAGGCACACCATGTCTCAAAGCCATAAGATACTAGGAAGACCATGCTCTCAACTTGCCAAATAGGCACATTTTACTGAATGATAAAGTGTATTATTTGGTGAATCTATTCTCAGCTCAAATCTGCTTTCAAACAGCACAGAGTAACACTCAGACATGTTGTTTGAACTTCGGAGGTACCTGGTCTCCATTGTGAAGTTGCACAAGCCGGTACATCCAAATACACACTGATACCTGATAACATCTTTATCATATCAACCTCAAACGATCACTGAATATTTACCACACTAGGCATTTCGATGAGTGTTGTACAATTAAACTTGTGTTTCCTTGTCACACATTTTCTAGAAGGAAGACACTACTGCAATGTCCATTTTATAGCTGGGACATTGGCATTTAGGAAGGTTAGTAGCCTGCTCAAGGTCACACAGCTGTAAGTCAGTGGAGCTGGTCTACAAGCTCAGCGAGTCGGACTTCAAAGCCAGACTCATTGCTCTTATGTTCCTGACCTACTCTGACCACAGAAGGATGTCACTTTAGCTTGGATTTTGTTCTATAGGTCTCTGAACCCCATCAGTTTTGTGTTGTTGTTTTTTTCAACTGGAAACAGGTGTTGTTTGTGGCACATGGACTAGAGAACAGGTGGCCCCTAGAAATTCTTCAGATGCCATGAGATCTGCCTGCCACCTTGAAATGTCAAAGCAGCAAAATTCAAACCCAGGGACCCTGGGTGCCAAGGCAATAGCTGGCATTATTTTCCCCCACCAGATGAGGTCAGAGATGGAATGTGAAACCTCTGAACCTGAGAATGACAGTCACCATTGATTGTGCACCTTGTGTATTTTAGGCCCTGAACTCCAAGCTTGATGTCATTTCTCAGGGTATCATCTGACCGAATGCCCTCTTACCCCATTTCACAGATAAGTAAACTGAATCCCAGGGAGATAAAACAACTTAGGATACAATTAATCATCTGAAAGTCAGAATTTGAGTCCTTGACTGTCCTGCTGCAAAGTGTGAATTCAATTCTACATCTTTACTCAGAGGGAAGGAAAAAAGGTATTGCTTTTCCTTTTCAATTTCAAAAAATTTTTTTTAAAATGAAGATTACAAAGAATGTTAACTCTAGCAAATATTAAAATTAATCATAAATATAATAAAAGCGTTCTGTCCTATTATAAGAATCAAATAAATCAATGAAGTGAAATACCCTTGAAAATATATTTCACTCTCAGTGTGTGTGATAAATTGAAGATTTAAATGTCAGATATCAAAATCATAAAAATGAAGAGAGTATGGGTAAAGAATTCACTGATATAGATGGGGAAACTTTCTAAACAAAAAGTAAAGAAAATGTTAAACTCAATTGAATATAATATGGATATTGTACATGTAAAACTATAAATTAAAAGTCACAAAGGGTTAATACTCAATATTTAAATAGATATGAGAAATAAACAAGGAAAACAGCAACAATCATTTCAAATGGAAAAAAATATGGGATAAAAGGAAAAGAACAGATACTTTCTAGAAGCAAGAATAAAAATGACTACATATAAAAATAAAAAATTTCAAGAGTAAACAATGATATAAGTACAAGATATTGTATGCTATATATAAATGTAATATATACAGTATGTACTATATGTCAAACTAGGGGCCCAGTGCACAACTTCGTGCACCTTAAAAGGAACTGTGGGCCACAAGGCTGCAGGGGGGACAGGAGCAGGTCTTGGCCCATCCTCTGCGCTCCTGCCCGGTCCCTCCCACCATGCCCCCCCAATCCTCCTGTCCAACAGAAGCCCTGCTCCCATCGCTGCCACTCCCACATGCTGAAGGCGCCAGCCCCACTCACACCCATTGAAGGCACGGAGTGATTGGGGCCGGTGCCAGCAGCGGGTGCAAGCAGGGCTGGTGCCCCAATCACCCTTCAGGAGCAGGAGGAGGTGGAGAAACCCTCAGGGGTGATTGGGGCCAGTAGCTGCTACTCACACCTGCTAATGGCGCCGAGCGATCCGGACCAGTGCCTGGTGCCAGAAATGGATACAAGCAGCAGCTCCAAAGCCGGCAGCAGGAGCAAGCGGGGCCAGCGCCAGCAGTGGGTGCGAGCAGAGCCATCTCCAGCAGCAGGTGTGAGAGGTGGCTGCCAGCCCTGATTGCCCCTCAGGAGCTGGGGGAAGTGGAGAAGCACTGAGGGGCAATCGGGGCTGGCAGCCACTGCTTGCACCTGCTGACGGCGCCAAGTGATCAGGGCCGGTTTTGGGTGCTGGCAGCGGGTATGAGTGGGGCCAGCACTGGCAGCAGGTGCAAGTACCTGGTGGGACCGCAGCGCACAGGAGCAAAGAGTTTTCAGTAACCACTACAGGCTCACCCCAAAAACAGTGACCGGCACCCTGCTGTGGTCTGGCGCCCCCACTCACCTGCTCCACCATCCCGCCACGGCCGACACCCACCATGTTCTGCGTTCTGCCGCCTGCTGCCGACACCCGTCATGTTCCCCGCGCACCCCCTGGTGGTCAGCGCACGTCATAGTGACCGGTTGTTCTGTTGTTCCACCAGTCTATTTGCATATTAGGGTTTTATATATATATAGATGATATTAAAACAATAAGATATTTTGCTTCACAAGGAAACTGGCTATCTCCTGTAGTGTCTGTGGAGATATAAACTGTTACAATCATTCTGGAAAGTAATTTTATGTGTTGACTTGTAAAATCACACTTAAACAAATAATTCCACTTGTTAGTATTTCTACTAAACAAAGAATCAGAGATTCCAACAAAAACTTGTGTATAAAAATGTTCAGTACAGTGCTATCTCTAGTAGGAAAAAAATGAAAGCAACCTAAATATCCTATAGTAGTTTGATGATTAAATTATTTTATTCAAAAATTATGACATTCAGCAGATTTTAACAAATAATTTTTGAACAAAGTCAATTAAACACATCTTAGCTCTAAGTGGAAAAATACAGGATGATTACTGTATAAATGCCACATTATCACAATTCTATAAACACTCTAAAACATGTATGCATAGGAAACTGACTGCCATAACGTTCTCCAAAGTAATGTGACTTTTCTTTTATGGGATTATGAATAATTATTAGTTTCTCATTTTTCCTTTATTTTTTAAGTATTATTAGACTGTATTGTTTCTTTAATAAAAAAAAATGTTTAGGCAGACATGACCAGATTCGTCTCTCTGGAGCCCACTCCTAGGAGATGCTCCAATTGTAAGGCTAATTCTGCTAAAGGAGGGATTGAGGCTGAAGTCCTAGAGTCACTGCCAAAAGGATCCCTAAGAGGTCACTTGCTGCCACCAGGCAGATGGAAGACTTGAGGCTGTGTAGGAATGAGGCAGGACTATTAAACAAGTTAAGTGATGGACGTATGAGGAAAAGCTGGAATGGAACACAGCATCTCCTTGTAACTGCAGAGGGACCCTCTCCAGGCCGGTCTAGATGACAGAGCGGCATCTGTGCTTAGGAGGTCAGCTTCTCTGGGGTCCCTGAGTGTGGCCTCACTGGTACCAACAGAGTCATGAGAACCAATGGATCCTGATACCAATCCGCCAATGATTCAGCCTCACCTTGAAATCAGTTGCTCGGAGTACAAGAGCAACCACACAGCAAAGGGCCTGCGGGCCACCTAGAGAGGAAGCTGGCTGGAGGACTGGGGTAGCCCCTCGCAATGTTCCTTCTCCCATTCCCTCAACATCCCCTTCACCACTCTGCTCAGTGGTGAACTCACTGTGGGCCACTGTGTGAAGCTTGCCGCCTTGCTGGGTGTCTGCTTCCCTGTGTGTACCATGGAGGTGATAACATCCATGAAGGTCCAACGAGGGGGACAATGAGGCAGTACTGTCTAACAGCCCTTGCTGGGCATAAACAATTCTGCATTTCACTGTGGGCATCAGGGCTGATCATCTGTTGCATGGAGACAAAGCAACTATCTTAGGGCTATTGGGAGAGTGAAAGGAGTCGATCCATGAAAGAATTCAGCTGCATTTGCCATAGCGCATTATCAAGGTTAACTATTACTCCTATTACCACTACTACAGGTAGTACTAGTACTAGTGCTACTAGTAATATTATCACCACTACAATCACTACTGCTATTGACTGCTAATGTTACTGCTACTACTTCTGTGTTTAGTACTGTTACTCCTGCTGCTGCTACCATAGTTACTACCATTAGCACGATCACTATTACTCCAGAACTGTTAACAGGACCACTGTTACTACTCCTGTTTCGGCTGCTGCTGCTGCTGTTATTGTTCAAGAAGCGCCTGTGCCTTCACAGCAACCACGCACTCCAGAGCTCGGGAGATGCTGATTTGAATTATTCTGTCTCCTCTCCAACAGTTCTGTCACTAGGGGCAGACAATGCACCTGTTGGTACAGAAAGTACTTGTGCCCATAATCCAAATCCTTGCTGAGTGAAGCAGTAATGCTGAGGGCTGAAAGTCTTGTCCGATCCTGGTAGGGACTGTATGTACATCATTGCCCATGCCACCCTATCCCCGGAAATGTGCTCTGGATGGTTCTCCTTTTACGGAGGAGGGGATACGAGGCTTGAAGCTATGAACTGATAGATCCATATTTGCTCAGGGAGTGAATGGTAGGGCCTGGATTTGGATGTAGTGCTATCAGGGCCTCTGCCTTTAGCTAAGTTATTAGGGTTCTAGATGGTTATAAAGAGGTCTTGGTGCTGGCATTGCGTCCTGATGGCCTGAGACAGGTTTTGGAATAATATGAAGCTGAGCTGGTTCGCCCAGGGCTCCTGACTCCAAGCTCTGCAGCCTGTTGGTGACAATTTCCTCCACATACTCATGAGCATTTGTGCACGTGGAGCCCAGGTCCAGGAAAGCCTGTGCAGAAGCACAGCTGAAGAGGGACAGCAGAGGGCCCTCAGTATATTGAGGAAGTGGAAAGGCCAGGCCAGCGCCACGATGCCGAAGCCAGGGGCCAGGAACGCAAACAGGAAAGCGGTTTCCTGGGCCTGTGGGGGCCTCTTGCTAGCTGTCCCCAAGGCCCCCGCGGTGGACGTTATTTTTGGACCAGGCCACGTGATGAGTAAGTGCCTGTTGGATTAGATAGAGTCAAGGCCAGTTTCCAGACCGGTGTGTCCCAAGCAACTTGGGTCAGTGGCTCCAGGGATAAGGAATATGGCAAGGTGCCAAATCACATCACCCCCATTGACCCCAGACTTCTTCAGGGCCCCTGGATAACAAAGGGAAGCAGCAAGCAAAAGAGGGAACTGCTCTTCCTCCCCCTGCAACCCGAACTCCGCATGCTGGGTACACAGGGGCCAGATCTGATGACCGTGGCAAAGCTGCTCTGGGCATGATCTTGCAAGCTTGGACTTTCTGGGGCCTGCGCTGACGGGTCAAATGGGTTTCCTGGGTTGGGAGGGATTAACTTCCTTCCCCTTTGGGCCTCACACCTCAACCCCGCAGCAATTCACAGCACTGCCCCAGCCTAGATTAATCCCAATGACCATGACAAGCAGATCATGATAGACTTCAGGGGAGGAATGTCAGGTGGTTGGTTTCCACATAATTTGGAGCCTGAGTGGCTTGTGTATCATAAGCTGGCAGAACCTTTCCTATAATAAAAACTAATCCATCCTATGACTGTGTGTGCACACATGTACGCAGTCATGTTTTCTTTCTCCATCTCTCTCTCACAACCACATATGCAATAAAAATCTATAAAACTGTAAGATTCTTAAAAACTCAGAACCACGTCATCATGAATTTTGCATTTCACTGGATGAAGTTATTCAGGTGATAACATCCTGAAAAGTGACAACAGTAATAAAAGCAGATTCTTCCCCGACTTTAAAAGTTCAAGACACAAAGTTCCTGCCGGTCCTACCTGTGCCTGTGTCTGTCAGTGTTCTATCTCAGTTGCCTGCAGACAGGCAAGACTGGAAATAGAATGTGTTCAGGAGCCACAGAAAATTGGAGTCCGAATCTGGCCCTGCAGCGAGCAAGCATCGTCACCCTGGTCAAGTGGCATTCTCAATTCTCGCTTTTCTCAAATGTAAAATGGGAATGTACCACCCTGGCCTGTGTGGCTCAGTTTGTTGGGCATCATCCCATGCACCAAAATCTTCTTGTACCAACAGAAGGAACCATATTCCAAGACCCTCCATCTTAGAATCTTAGACTAAAATATGGGGAAAAGTTTATAAAAATAAGTTTTTAATAGCCCAACAGCAGGCAGTAAACTGTGACCAGCTATGGGAAAACAATAAGCTTGAATATGGACTAGAAGAGCATATACAGAAATAAGAAGGCTAACTCTTTAGTGCTGTTCAATTCAGTAGGTACTAGCTGCATATGGCTATTTAAATTTACATTAACTAAAATTAAAAATTCAGTTCCTCTGCCACACTAGCCTCATTTGAAGTATTTAATAGTCATACATGGCTGGTGGCTACCACAATAGACAGCACAGATATACAACATGTCCATCATTCAAGAAAGTTCTATCAGGCAGTGCTGATTTAGAGATTAAGAAATTCTGAGTGATTTCAAAATGTTATTTTCCTAATTGATATTCCATCATTATTTTTTCTTTCTTTTTTTATAAACTCATTTTTAAAAAAAATATATTTTATTGATTTTTTTACAGAGAGGAAGGGAGAGGGATAGAGAGTTAGAAACATCGATGAGAGAGAAACATTGATCAGCTGCATCCTGCACACCCCCTACTGGGGATGTGCCCGCAACCAAGGTACATGCCCTTGACCGGAATCGAACCTGGGACCCTTCACTCCGCAGGCCAACGCTCTATCCACTGAGCCAAACTGGTTAGGGCCCATCATTATTTTTTCTTATACAAAACTTAAATATCAATAGGCAAAGAAAAATACTAAAATACTGTTTTATTTAATGTATTAGTCAATATTGTACAATAAATGACATTCATATTTGAAAATTGGTCAATATTATATTGCCAATTGAAAGTGGCAAACCTAAAATTACGGAAAGAGGTGCTAAACTGATAACACCAAATAGGATGAGTCTGATCCTCCTAAGTATTCTTCCTGTCTGGCTATGGCTGAGGTGAGCCCCATAAGGTCCCAAGGTTGTTATGTATGAGTTCAAGAGCTCAAACTATCTTGGCTCAGGGACCTCTGGCTCCCTCTGAGCTGGGCAAGGTCCTTCTTCACTTCCTAAGAGGTTATTTGACATGCATTTTTGGTTGTTTGTTTTCCTTCTTAAATCCTAGAATATTAAATAGATGGTCTCTGAGTCTTTCCCTCCATGGTTTAAATTCCATTCTTAAAATGAGATAAGGAAAAAGTAAGACCAGTAGAATAAAGGACTATAGAACAGGCATTTCCAAATATACCAGAAAATCTGAATTTTTGGATCTCAAATGCTAGCAAATCTAACTTGGAGAAGGTAAGTATTTAGTTAAAGGTGGGAATGGGAATGCAGAGCTGAGCTGACCGCATACTTTACAGGGTCTACTACAAAGTGAGAATTCAGGACCCCTGGCTCTAAAATTATCAAGCATGTCAAGAAGGAGGCAGCAGAACATTGAACTAAGTATGAGGCCCTTCTCAGCACAGGGCCCTCCATGACTACACACATCACATGCCCGGGAAGCCAACCTCAATGTAAAATTTTAAATTCTCACAAACCACTAGGGAAAACAAGTGAATCCAGTAGAAAATAGTGGACTTTCCAAAATCTACCAGTAACATATATTACTTGTCCCCAAAAAGTATACACACTTTAACAGCTGATTCTATTACATTTTAAAAATGAAATGTATTTTAATAAACACCACCTTTAGAATCAAAGTGTGTATACATTTTTGGGACACCCTGTATATATGTTTTTTACACACATATATATAATGTATCAACCAATATTATCAAAGGGTTAAGGAGACTGGATGGACCCTTAAACTTGATCTCTGGAGGGAAAAGCCCAAAAAGCCCTAGCATAGGGTTATGGCCACCTAATTGCAAGATAATTTGAGACATCTTAGCTCAATAGAATTGCTCAGTAGCACAGATGAAAATCAAAATCAACCAGAGAATTATTTTTTCTTCTCAGAGTGAGATGTTATGGACTTAATCTTAAACTATACTTATAATAAGTTTTCCAATCATACACCATAATTTATATCACGTTCTGTAAGGAGTAGGGTACCCTGAGATGGGAGAAGAGCTAGAAACTTTTGGCATGTTTGAAAAATGCAGGAAGTCATAACAATGTTGTTAAGGTTCCCAGTGGGGGAGCCTGTCTTTATGGAAGCTTCTGAAAGTTAAAGCTATTCCATTCTAAGACCATGATGGCCTTAAGAGAAGCAGCTTATTTCACATGAGAAAACATGAGAAGTTTTTTATAAGTACCGGAAGAAGTTGGCCAGGAACTCTATCTTTTGTGTTTTATTGCTGGATTCGGGCAGAAACATCATGTGGTCAAGAGTAAGATGGGGAATTGGGAGCTGGCCTTCCAGGTAGCATCAACAAGGTCATAGGTTTAGGATATGAGTCAATATTATTGAATGTGGGAAGGGGGATAAGATCTTGTTCATGGGACCTTGGGCTAGTGTTCTTTCTGCCTCAGTTTCCTTCTCTGTAAAGGGGGGAAATAAGAGTACCTGTCTCATGTGCACATAAGAAAAGTCATGCAAGGACCCTAACCTGAGCAACTATTGCTATTATTGGAAGTCACGGGGGGGGGGGGGGGGGGAAAGGGATGAACTTCTAGGATATATTTATGAACTGGAAACCAGGGAGGAATCTATGTACAGAGTATATAATGTTCTAAGCCCAGATATTGGGACATATGATTTCACAGCTGCAAGTTTACTGATGGGGGCAATAATGTAAAAACGTTTAATTCATGTCTATGCCAGGACATATGGCTGGGTAGGACATGAGTCCAGTCTAAATTTTTTTCTTTTTTCTTTGAAAACCAACTTTCTGAAATAAGGTATATTTGGTACAATGGGTGAAGGAATGAGATAGCTTGTAAAAAAAGACTTGGTGACTCCAGTGTCTGTGCTTCATTCACACACACACACACACACACACACACACACACACACACACACACAACTTGATCTAAAAATATACTTAAAATACCTTTGTGAAAACGTTCTAAAAATTAAATCAATTTTAAAGCAAGTGAAATACCATATCCTATGTGTTGCTGTACAGATGCAAAAAAACGTTCCCTCTGGAATTGATATAATGCTGATTTCCTATGAAAGAGTATTTTAGAACCATCAGATCTGCCTTGGACCTCAAGCCATTCAGATGCTGATGTTCTAAAGGCCAGTGTTATGTGGCTGCTTTACATACACAGCACCATCCAGCATAAATCCTAGAAGCCACATAAGAGGCTGGTACTGGTGTTTGTCTACAATTGATCCTCTTTCTCCTCTGTTTCCTCTGTCCCAGTCTAAACTCACTGTTTTGGTTTACAAATTAATTTGTGTGTGTTACACTTACATACACACGCACGCACGCACTAGCATATATAGTATAAACTTGCTTCATAAATACATTCCTAATACATGGGCTCAGGAAAAATACATGTTCATGAAAATCTGAGATCCGTTGCTTTAATAAACATATCATGGATTTGATGTGGTGGTTGTTTTCTTTTTTAAATTTGATTTATCTGTCACTTTCTTTCCAAATTTGATTTATTGGCCAATTTCTTTTCAAGGTTTGATTTATTGGCCAATTTCTCTTCAAGATTTGATTAAAACACATTACATAAGTCTTTTCAGATCTATTTCTAAATATCATACATATTGCTAAGTATGGATGTTTAAAGTCTTTATTCATAAATGTTCTTGATTGATGTCTGTATTTTCATTAGTTTTCTTTTTTTTAAACTTCAGGTAGTCATTTATTCTGTAATCGGAATCAGCATGAACAAACCATAAAGTCCAATTGTGTAATGAATTACTCATATCTCAGATTTAAGAGAGAAAAGCAGCTTATGGTAGAACAAGGTAAAAACAGCTTCTGGGCCGGGGAGGGTGCTGGTTGGTTGGTCTTCAGCCTCTGGATTTATAGATACATTATAAAACACTTCCATAAGAAAGTCTTCTCGCCCAGTATCTCCAGGGACCACTAATTAGTGTGCGGCTACATGGGTGGCCCTGAAGATAAAACGTCTTGTATCATTCTGGAAAACACTTTAATTTCATGGACTCACAGTGCCCTGTTCCTTCTTTCCTCTTTGGTGCCTCTCTACTGATGTCCAGAGGAGCCAGTGCCTTCATGTCCTGCCCATCAAACTCATGAATTCATGACATGACAGCACAGTGAGACCCTGTGCTGGGTTCCCCAAGGAGGATGGCACACACCCCAGAAGTTAGGCTGCAGCAAGGAAGACTGGGAAAGTCTATAGCTGACAATATAAGAGCCTCATGCCTGGTTTCCTGACCATGCCCCTTAAATGAATGCTCACTAACAAGTGACCAGTGTGTGCCTCTGGGATGGGGGGATCTGGGCTGATTTGATTCGGCGTCTATATTAGCAAGTAATATTGTTCAGAAAATAAATAGCCTCCTCCCAATACACACACAAAAACAAAGTCTTTTAGCCTAGTTTTTCACCTTTGTAATAATAGTAGTGTTACCTTCTTTGGAAGATGGTTGTAAGGATTAAATGAGCTAATGCATGCAAAGTGCTGGGAGAGAGTAACTGCTGAGATCTATTTCAAAGGTTGATGATGATGATTAACAACAAGGACAACTGAGAGGCAGCAGGCAGCGTTTACCGAGCAGTCATGATGTGCCTGGCATAGTGCGCATGCCTGAGGATGAACCTGCTCATTGAGCAGAACAACTCTGTAGGGACCACACTGTAGAGAATCACCCATTGCAGCTGGATACACTGAAACCAGGTCAGTTAGCAGTGGCAGAGCTGGACTCCACTCCAGCACAGCCTTCTCCACTATAGGAAAGCCAGGATATATTGCCTTGGAAAGCATATTGGAGCTCGGAGTGACTCCACAACTTCAGGTTATCATGTCAAATTCAGGATGAGGAACTTGAGTGCTTTGAGCAAGGACTGAACTGAACTGATTCTTCGCCTGGCCCTTGGCATGGGCGGTGAAGCCCAGCTTCAATTACACTGGCCACCTCCCCAGTGAGGAAACCTCCCTTTCAGGTTGACACTCCACTGAAAATGATCCCCTTTGGTTCCATTTTGTCTGTCCAAAGCCTGACACCGATGTGGGTCATCTTGCAGCATCTGAAAAAGTGCCATGGAGAAGCCTTGGCAGGAAAGGAAAGACAGCCGCCTCCTCTGGGCAGCCCTGATTTGCCCTAACCCAGGGGGTGAAGCCCACTGCCCTCTCTACACTGAATCTGTGGAGAAAATGCCATCCCCATGGCAGCACCTTATCAAGTAATGGTTTAAAAAATCGAGGCGAACCCAAAAAAACATCTGGAAGGAAAGCAAGCTCATGCATGGTTCCATTTCAAGAGCATAACCTGCAATTAGCTGAGTTCCTCCATGCAGGCGCTCTGCCCAGCACTGGTGGCAGCATAAACCGAGGCTGAAGAAGCTCTCTCCATCAGCAATGCTTCACCTCCATCTCTCCACCCCAGCCACATTAACTTGTCCTCACTAACATGCTGCTCCCCCAAACCCTGACACCCTGTAAGAACAGGGACTCAGAGCTCTGCTGCCCTCTACTCTGTCTGCAGAGCCCAGTGCTCTGCCTGGTGATTGATAGCTATGTTGGCTCAGTGGTTGGGAGATCATTAATCAAAGTTAACTTTAAGGTTATGACTAAAGACATGGTGAGTAAGGAGAAAAGGACAAAAAGAGAAGTGATAATGAAGATTTTCTGGGGTGACAGGAAAGGCGACATACAGAAGGGGGCAACAATTACACCCCTGCACAAAAATCAGGGGAAAGGAGAGAGAAGATGGGAGAGAGAAATGGACATCAATTCTCTGTTCACCATGCTTTCCAGCTGGGCTCCTGCTCCTCTTCCAACACTGAGTCAGCTGATTAACCATGAATCTCCGAGTCCTCCAATCAGTAAACTCTTTGAGATCTCATTCTGAGATAGTGCACCACGTGGCCCATGTGGAAACTGCATGGGTTAACAGCAGCTAGCAGAGTATTCTCAATTCCGTAAGTAGACAGCTTAAGCTGCGGCCACACCTGGCACACAAGATTACCCTCCTCAATAGTATGGCCTTTCCTCAAAAAACTAAAATGGAACTCCCATTTGACCCAGTGATCCCAATTCTAGGAATATATCCCAAGAAACTAGAAACATCAATCAGAAAGGATATATGCACCCCTATGTTCATAGCAGCACAATTTACCATAGCTAAGATTTGGAAACAGCCTAAGTGCCCATCAGCAGATGAGTGGATTAAAAAACTGTGATACATCTACACAATTGAATACTATGCTGCTGTAAAAAGGAAGGATCTCCTACCATTTGCAACAGCTTGGATGGAGCTGGAGAGCATTATGCTAAGCGAAGTCAGTCAGAGAAAGATAAATATCACATGATCTCACTCATTTGTGGATTATAATGAACAACATAAACTGATGAACAAAAACAGATCCAGAGACAGAGTAGCATCAATCAGATGCTCAAACCTCAGAGGGAAGGTAGGGGGAGATCAACCAAAGGACTTGTATGCATGTATAATAAGCATAACAAGGGACACAGATACCAAGGGGGTGAGGGCATTAGCGGGGGGGGGGGCGGGGGGGGGGGGGTGGCAAAGGGGGAATAAGGACACATATGTAATACCTTAATCAATAAAGAAAGGAAAACAAAAGATTACCCTCCTCCTTGTAATGAGCATGGCCTAAAACAAACCCCCACTCCTCCTCACTGCCCTTGCCCATCTCAATGGCTGAGATCAGCTTGGGTAGGTAGAATTTTGTACCCTCTAAGCTGTGGCCAGAGGAAGAATCCCTTATGGTTAGTGTACTGACATTTTAGGCACATACACGATTCTTTCTGCATGTAGGTTCCCAACCAAATTATTATAAAGGGAAGAGGATCCCAGAGGACCTGGGAGAGGGGCAGAGATGGCGCAGGAAATACCTCTCCAGAACCATGGCATATGGGGCCTCCACTGGTTGCTTTCCCCATGGCAGGGGCCATGGCACATCTAGAAGATCACCATGGCTCCAAGGACAGCAGGGCTAAGTGCACAATTGCCTACTTTGCACAGATCCTCTCCAAAACCCACACCCCGGGGAGCCACAGTGCTGTCAAGCACCTCACTATTCACAGGGGTCGCCCAAGGAAGAGATGGCTTTACAACTGCTAGACCTCTAGACAGGACCCGGTCCCCCAGGATTGCTCTCTGACTACAGACAGGCAATGGTCCTTGAGTGGGTTCCTCTTTCTCGCTCTCAGAATGCCAGGCAGGGTGGCAAAGGGCACTCAATGCATTATTTCTGGTTGTGAAACAGGTTAGGTATGGTCAGTCTCTCAGTCATTCATCCGCCTTCTTACACTGTTTTCACGGTAGAAGTACACACCCCAGGGTAACATAACAAAGCAACAAGGGCATAATCAAGTTTGGATCCGTCCCATCCCCTTTTCATGACATTCCCAAGCTATCCCTGATAATTCCAAGTGAGAAAAATGTGGACCTTGCTGTCTCTCGGATCTCTTGAAACAAAGATCCCATCCCTCACGCCCTTGTTTGAAGCTGTGTCCATTTTGCAGCCCTGAGCACTATTATTCTCCATCATGGTGTCCTAGAGCAGGGATTGGCAAGCTCTGGGCCAAGTATCCACTGCCTGTTTCTAAACAGCCCAGCAGCTGTTTCACATTTTAGACAGTTTTTTTAGATCAAAAGAATAATACTTTATGACACATAAAAAAAATATGAAGGTCACATTTAATGTCAGTAAATACAATTTATCTATGTCACGCCCAGTCATTTCCATATCACTACGGGTGCTTTCTCACTCCGGCAGCAGAGTTGGATCACTGTGACAGAGCCAGCTGAAAATGGTTGCTATCTGGACTTTTGCAGAAAAATCCTGCCGACTCCTGGTCTTGAGGGCTGGGCCTTGCCCTACCTACTTCTGCCTCCTGCTTCAACCCAACTTTGCTGTGGTCCTTTTTATACTTCAGGATTCTAAAGACGATATAGCTTCAAAATGTTGATAGGATAAAATGCAGACTCCTCAGCTTGGTATAAAGACCCGAGACCTACCTGCCCTATCACCTACCTGTCCTGTCCAGATGGCCACTCTGCTGCACCTGGCCAGCAGGACAAAGGGACGTGCTGGCTGCTCCTGGGAGAAAGTCCTGCCCTGTGCTTCTGAGCCTTTGCACCTGTGCTGTCTCATCTGCGACCCCTTCTCCTCTGGCTGTTTGGAGAATTCCTCATCCTCCTGTAAAACTATTTCAAGTCTCACCTCTTTGGTAACACTTTTTCAGATCCCCAGTAATTTTATCCTCCCCCTTCTCTCTGGCCCCTCCCCCTTCCTTGTTCTGGATAGGATCTCAGCTCTTACCACTGGGCTTCATAAACCACAGACTGCCCAGTCAGGTCCTGTGCTGTCCCACCTGCAGCTGCCGCCACTGGACTCAGCTCTAGAGTTGGTGCATAGTTGGTGCTGGGTAAATGTTTGGTAAATGTTGCCTAATGAGAGAGCAGAACTGTGGTTCCAACGCCCCTCCAACCCTAATCTACCAGATTCCATTCTGCCACACCAGTTAGATTTGGGGGCAACAGAAGATGTGACAAGGACCCCACACTTCCATGAGGCAAAGGTAAAGGAACACAGAGGCTTTGGATGTGGGCAACTTGAGGTCTGAATGTCCAATCTATGTAACCTTTGATCCTGAGTTTCCCCATCTGTAAACTGGGTTATTAACAGCTCCAACCTGGCATATTTGGGAGGATTAAGTGAAGTGAGAAAATAAAATGCCTCCCACATAGTAGGTGCTCAAACACTGCCAGCTGTCACACTGAATCTTTGTGTTGGCAACAGATCAAGGTCTCTTTTGAGGGAGGCACTCATTCCCCAAGGCACAGCATCTCCAGGGACTGCGCTGGCTTCCTCCAACTCTATAAAGTAAGAGAAGCCTGCTCTGCCCAGCGGTGGGCTGAATAGCCTCCAAAGGACTTGGTCCCTTGGAGCCGCTGGCCCAGAGCCAGAGCCAGAGGAGAGACTGGTGTGAGCCCATCCTGATCTTCCTGGAACCTTATGCCACCCCCGTTACAGAAGCCTCCTTTTGGGAGAGACTGCGGCAGACAGTTTGGAGTCAGCGTGTGCTCAGAAAGCACCTTTGTCAAAGAGATGCCTCAGCATATTGTCTCCGCTACACAGTCTGCCATTTGCCATGAGCCTGTGGACTGGCTCGGCTGGAGTCAGCCCGGTCAGAAAGCTGCCAGGTGCCAGCCTGCTCCCAGCAGCATCAGCACCTCCACGGAAGCCCAAGGGGAAAGCAGAAAGTCCTCTGTGTACTTTTCTTTGCCTCCTTGAAGGGGCATCTAGCATGGCACACAGGAACACACCAGGGTTCTCTGCTTCTTTCACTCAGTGAATAGGCCTTCACTTCTTAGCTCTCACCACCGATAATAACAACCCAAACCACCATCACAGCTAAAGTGCTGTTCAGTGACCTAATGTGCAGGTAACTGTGCTGATTGCAGGGCACAGTTCGCCTAATGTGACCCTCTCAACAACCCCAGGAGGTGAAAGACCAGGATCTCCAATTTACAGATGAGGAAACTGAAGACCTGAAAAGGTAATGTGACCAGGTAAAGTATCCCATATCTGTGTCCGCTGGGCCACAGGGCCCATCTTCTTGGTTACTCTGCTCCTCACGCATTAGGAAGGTAGAAGGATGTGAGACACACCAAAGGTGTGCAGAATGAGGGGAACACCAGCCCAGGGGAGTTTGTGGGCTGGTGGGAGAGCTAAAAGGGTCAGAATTGGATCACAATTCTAGAGGTCTGTTAGCATTTCCAAAAGAATTTGTGACAGGAAGATAAGGGTGGATGAGGATGAGGATGCTTAAAAAAGGTGAAGTCCCCTTCATCTCTCCTCTGGGTGTCGCCCATTGATCCCTCATTAGAAAGAGTAATTCTTGAGCCCATTCCCAATTATAAAGACCCAGAATTACCAAGAAGGGTCCCAGAAAACTGACCAAAGGACCAGCTCCCCCAAGTAAGACCCCTGTATCCTAAGGCAGCAGTTGCCAACCTTTCGGACCTCATGGACCACCAGTGGTCTGCGGACCACCGGTTGGCGATCGCTGTCCTAAAGCTTTAAAACTGTAATGGACAGTCCAGCCAGTGTGGCTCAGTGGTTGAGCATTGACCTATGAACCAGGAGGTCATGGTTCGATTCCCAGTCAGGGCACATGCCCAGGCTGTGGGCTCAATCCCCAGTAGGGGGCGTGCAGAAGGCAGCTTAGCAATGATTCTCTCTCATCATTGATGTTTCTATCTCCCTCTCTCTTCCTCTCTGAAATCAATTATATACATATATAACTGTAATGAACACACCTTGTGTGTGCCCTCGATTCCTCAAGGCCTTGCCTGTCCACTGGCCCATCACCTTGTATTTGCTCCCATCCACCATCTTTTACTTCCCTGAGACATTATCCATTCTGTCCAGGGATTGCACATCCCAGTAAAAGATCAGTGCTTAATGATTGCCTCAGACTCTCTTTTTACAAGATCCCGAGCTAAGACAAGAACCAATACTCTATAGATTATAATCTGAGGTCTCTGAAGTGCATTCAGTGCCCTTTGATACTCAGCCCTTCTTACCCTGAGCAGTGGTGTGCTTGTCAGTGTTTAACAACCAGCTCTCCAACAGGAGGAAAACCCTGATTTACAGTGTTTGCCAATTTCTGTGGTGTAAATACTCCCACTATGGCTGATTTTAAGCCACCAATGTGACATGACTAACTGCAGTGTTGGGAACAGATGTATATTACCACATCAGTATATAGTATTTCTACAAAAATGATGTAATAAATATACATAACCTTAAGGGCATAAATAATAAAATGTAGTAAAATAATTGAGAAGTATGATTTTGTTTACTTATGATCTTATTATAATTTCCTTATTATATTTAGTTATAATTTTCAACACTTTAATGTTAAATAATGGCTGTTAAAAAGTCAGCTCACCAAATTCCTGAAAATGTGACAATCAGCTTGTGCTTCAGCATACTACTGTGGCTAAGCTTATCATTCATATCATACGGTCAGTAATAGCCAATGCATTTTACTACCTCACGCCTCCATCTTTCTGGGATGTCTTCCTCTCCCCTTGGGTAGCCAGTAAATTCTTGTATCACCTTTACCACTTAGCTCAAGCCTCTGCTCAAAGTCTACCCTGCGTGTCTACAAGCTTGGCCATGATCTGATCCAGCATATTGATTTTAGATAAAGAACTATGTTGGGTTCCTGCTTTCTATGGTCCCTGGCCATTACCACCTGAACCCATAAGAAAAGCCCTCCAGAAGATTTAAAGCTAAGGGATCCCATTTGAGGGGAACTCAGCCTTAAAGAGATTGAAGCCTGGGGATTTGTTGGGGATTTGTGACCAACTAAAAAATAACATATAACAGAAATTATGGAGTGAGGATTGAGCAGAAAGAGTAGATACTTGAGTAGACTTTGAAAATGTCTTTCTGTTATTCTTAATTTCAAGCACAATTGGCGCCTTCACTTATTAGCTATGTGATATCTCTGCCTTGATTTACTCATCTGAATAATGAGGATGATCAATCATAACCACACTCTAGGGTTGTTGTAAGAACTTAACATACGGGAAAAGATTACAACAATGCTTGTCAGAAGGAAAACACTGGAATCATGTCAGCTATGTTGGTGATTTTCCTTTATAGGTTCTCCGCCATGCTGTCTTTGTACACATGCAAGCTCTCTTTGGCCAACACTCCATATGACCAACTTCAGCTAGGGAGATTTTTTTTTTTTTTCAATTCCATTGCTAGTGCCAACTCTATCGGTCTTTGGGCTGCTAGGGAAGAGCTAGGAAAGACTTTCCTGCCAAGGTAATTTCCTGAAGTTTCCATTTTTGGAGGAGAAAATTAGACAATGTCCAAGGTCAGCAGTTTGAGGGTGGAGGAGGAGAAACCTGGAGCTTCTCTTTGCCAACCATCTTGTCATAGCATTTTCCAGGCCCCCAGGTGCAGGGGAGAGAGAACGACCCTGGCTGTGAGCAGAGCATGAGGTCTATCAGTAGAGTGAGCCCGAATGCAGAGCATAAATGAACAAAGACACTTTTGGTTCTGGGCACTGACTGTAGCCTATAATTTGTATCATGTTTTTAGTTAGTTTAATGCCCCTCTGATTACTGGTTATTGAGGCCTTGATCATGTCAGAGTTTCTAGGACTCAGTTTCCTCATTTGCAAAAGAGGGATCAGAACAGTGGCCAACTTGTAGAGTGTTGCAAAGATTAAGAGGGATGCCTAATCACGGTCATCCTTCAGTAATGCTAGCTATTATGACAAAGACAGAGGTTATGTGTAGTTTCTCATGTATTCAACTAATACATATTAAATGCTTGGTATATGCTGAGTACTCTGTGAGGGGCAAGGATACAGGAGGAGAAATACTAGTATAGTCCTCCCAATGAGCACATATGAAAGATATGCAGGTGGTATAGGGTCATCAATCTCAGGCTTATTTAGTCAGTAAGAGAAGTATTCTGAGAGAAGTGACCTTGAAGCCAAGCCAAGGCTGACGGGTGCATCAGGGAAGAAGGCAGTAAACGCTCCATATTGTGATGGGAGCAGCTCAAGGGAAGCGTGGTGGCCTCTCTCACCCACCCACACATATCAGAATGTGAACCTGTCCTGGAACCTGATGACCGCATGGAGCAAGCCAGTCTGAGACCATCCAACCCAATATAACTTACAGATCAATTTGGTCTGTGGGGGGCCATTTTACTAGTACGATTGTCATAAAAAGTGTGAAAGGGATATGTGTCCATTTATGCTTGAGCTAGACCTACTGAAAGAGTACAGTGGAAGCATTAAACTAAAAAAAGAGAGGGATTAGGAGGGAAGGAACGAATGAACGAAGGAAGAAAGTTTGGTTCAAGCAACCCATCTCAAGGAATGCCATGGTTTAAAGTCAATGTAGCCTTCTCTCTGGCTAACCTAATTACTACAATTTGTCATTTCAAGTGACTATAATTCAATCCTTTACTTCTTTGAGTTAAAAATCAGAAAGCAATATTGGAACTGACTTTATATTATCATTTACTTTCTCACTTAAGAGGAAAGGGAAGGCTGGGGTCAAACTTTTTAGGATCAGCTCCATTATACAAAGAGGACGAAGCACAGGGTAGCTGAGACCCTTTGAGAAGCACAGAATGGGGGATTTTCAGTAAAAGCTGGAATATAGTCCTAGGCCCTGAGAATATACCACTGAGCCAAAGAGACAGTCCCTGTCCTCCTAAATCTTACCATCCAGCCAGGTGTGGTTCACGCACCCAGTGGCTTTCCTGGGCGAAACCAAACCACCAATCTTTCCTTTAGTTCTAGGAATTGTAACCCAATTCTCATGTTTGTACTAGCGACTCCCTCCTGATCCTTAGGAGGCTTTTAAATTCTCAGAGATGATCACAGGGTAACCTTCACATGTCCTTTCTCTGAAGTCAAGCAAATTATTTACAGAATTTGTTTCTTCTTGGCTGCACGCATGCACTTCTCTTCTGAACCAACAGAAACACCACAAAACCCCGACCCGGGGTGTGTCTTCTCAATCTCTCCCGGTCGCTGTGTGTTTGGGGGCTATTTACTTTGATCTAACTGCCCTTCCTGAAACCACACTCCAACTTGTCAAACACAAGCACCGCCCAGAGGACACTGGCCGTGGTGTGAGTGGGCTTAGCTATGAACCGAGCTTGCACCACCAAGAAGAAAGCCTGCCTCCCGAGGCCCCTCGACACTGGCGACTGATGGTTTGTGCATGCGAGGAACACTCTCATTAGAATGAACCACTGTTAAAAGCAGGTAGTAGCTCGGTTTACCACTTGAAACACCCTGGCCATCCCCATTGCAAGAACTAAAAGGCCCCAGTCATTCTTTCTCTTCAACACTGTGTGTCTCCATGCAAATTCTAAGCTCATGACAGCTGGCAAAACTTAGACTGGATTTTTTAAGGGGAAGCCAGAAAGTGGCAGATTTAAAAAGTCACAACATCCACCCTGAGCTGCACACACTCCTTACCTATTACCCTGCCTTCCATTCAGTAGTGAACACAGGAAACAAATGCCCGGTGATTGAAAAGCATGAGCCTTCCCATGTTTTACTGACTTGTCACTGCAGATAAATTGACTATAACTTACTTCCAGAGTAAATGACTAGATGTTCATTTTTTAAAAAATGTTGTACATTACTGTTCCTAATTAAGATGTTAAACATGATTCAATTTTTAAGTTGGAGGAGCCAAGGAAAATGAAACATGCTGATGTGCCATATTTCACGCTATTTTTTCCTTCCTCTCTATCACATCAGTTTACAGTTTGGATATCTGATAGGCAGATGTGGCAAAGCATACAGGAGTCCTTGAAGGTTCTCTTACCATATGCTTGTTTTGGTTTGTTCAGTTTATGTGTCTCCCTGTGTCTATGTCACTAATGCTATCCTTTAAAGAAATTCTGTGAATCACATATTGCTGTGGAGACCTAGTTGGTTAAATCCGAGAACTCAAAAGAATTTGAGTTGAGAAAGTAGAGGAGGGACACCTAGGCAATCCTCCATCAAATTAAGCTGAACCATCACAGTATTGAAAATAAAAGAAACAGAAACATAGGCTGTGCAGATAAAAATAAAAAATAACCTGAATGATGTTGTGTGTTTTTCTCCAAACATGTGCGATTGTGGGCAATGTCTTGGAAAGAGAAACAGAAAATGTTCTCCAAAGCCAAAGAAATTTACAAGAATCATCCACACGGGTCAGAATGGAACTCAATGGGCTGAGAACAGAGGAGGCAGTGTGTCTGGATGCTTAACTATTTGCCTTCATTAATTCGGAAAATATTTGCTGAGCACCTGTGGTGTGTTGGGCACCAAGCTAGGTACAAATGAGCCAAGAATGCACACACAGTGTCTCTAGCCTTGACACGAGCCATTTGCCCCAGGGATCACACACACTCACTGGCAGGCTCTCAGCTCCTTCCTGTCTGCAGACTTCTGATATGTTCCTTCTTCTACCTGGAAAACATTTTCCCTTTCCATCTCCATTCCCCTAACTTCTCAAGCAATAATCCTCTCATCCTTAAATACTCAACGTAAGTCTTACATCTTCTAATATCCAGGCCAGTTTGGTCTTCATGGCACTTAGCACAATTGCAGTGTGTTTGTTTAAAGCCCAGCTATGCCAACACATTGAAAGGCAGTAGATGGGCAGGACCAGGCTTTTCTTGTTCCCATCTGTATTCTGAGCATCCCACTGCCTCACACAATAGTGTCTTGATAGGCAATGTGTCAGACGAGTGAATAATGAATGGAAGGATGAGTGAATGACCAAGTGGACTTCCTCACCATGTTCCAGTACCCGGGACTCAAGAGACACAGCTCTTATCCCCTTGAGAAAAATCTATTTTAAAAGCTTAAAGGACCATTGACTAACCAAAGTGCACAACATTTTTCTACTTTACCTATACCATGGATGCCAATTAATACTACACAGTGTTTCTCAGCCTTGTTCCGACCCATAGACCCAAGAAGGCAGATTTTCCAACATTTGCAGACCTAGGGTAGTTTTCAGCTCTCTCCAACCCTCATTCTTAAGCCTCCCTGCTTTGGAGAAGACCCCACACGCACCAGAAAGCTGCTACTTAGGGCCTTAACTCAAGACCTACTTCTTAGAAAAGCAAATGGAAGAGGAAGAGGAAATACCATCCCGCCCACCCAGGAGTGGAGACCTCCATACTTGCCCTCTGGATCCAGCTCTTCCCTGACCCAGGAAATAGATTAGGACACTTCTTCCTTCTTTAGACAATACCCCTGAATACTGTCCCCACCCCCCAAATCCCTTCAGGCTCTTATTTGAAATTCACATATATCTACCTGGCAGCAAGTTCATATGTCCCCTGTCCTGCCCACCAATCCATTCAGCAAATATTTATTAAGTACAAGTTATGTGCAGGTGCTGTGCTAGGTGTTTATACTACACAGACACCTGGAGCTCACCTCTGGTAGATCTAACACAGGGTGAAGGCCGTGTCTACAAGGCTCTGGACTTTCCAGATACTGAAGCTGAATCTCAAACTGTGGTTAGTGGTTTTCAACCAGGTAACTCCCAAACTCTAGAGCTCAGTGTGCAAGCCAACGATACAGCAGCTGGCTTCATGCGCCTTCTGAGCACTTGGAATGTGGCTGGTGTGTCTCAGGAACTGAAATTTTGGCTGTATGTGATTCCCACTAATTTCCTTTTAAATTTAAAAACTGAAGCAGTGCAAAAAAAATGTTTTTTCTGTTAAACACATCTCTGACCTTCGTTTTGGTCAGAGTCTAATTCACATTAACCGCTGAACATTTAGCATCAAAATTGAGATACACATCAGATTTGAGACTTGGCACCTGTAAAAAATTGTGAAATATCCCATTAATGCATTTTATATTGATCACATGTTGTCTTAATCATATTTTGATGTATTTATTGGGTTTAAGATAATATTAAAATTCATTTCACCTGTTTCTACCTTTTTAAATGTGGCTACTAGAAAACATAAAACTGAACATTTAAAACGTGGCTCATATTTTTCTATTACACAGCACTACTCTAGATGTTTTAATAAATAAATAGCTAGCGAAAACAAACACACGCATATCGTAAGTTTGACTGTTTGAATGATCTTTGGAGTGTCATATCTGATTCTGATTCCAGGGGTGTCACATCTAGCGACGTGGGAAAAGAGTAAAGAAAAAGCCTTTTCCTTCTTGTAAAGTTGTTCACTTTCAAAAATCATCATCTAGACTCCTCAGGGTAGAATCACTAGTGAGCATTTGAGGATGCTGGGAAAGGCAGCCCCAACTATTAGCTGGGGGTTGAAGCTTCTTAATCTAGTTCACAATTCCAGGTATTTTCAAGGCAGAAAGGGAGAAACTTCCAGGTGGGTGCATGTCAAATGCAACACACCCTGCTTTCAACAGAGTCCTCTCCCCCTCTCAGCTGCCACCCCTCAGGCCTCCTGGGACTTCCCACTAAGAGGCTTTCACTGCATAATTAAATGCAAAGTCCTGCAGTCAAGCCTCTCTCCTCTCCACCTTTACAATATTTTGCTTTGTTGGAGAGAAGGCAGGAGTATTTTTTGGTCCTAGGAAGCATGCCTGCCTTGCTGAAATACTTTATTCTTCTGTTACCTAGAAAGTTCATTTTCTGGTTTCAGGGGAGGAGAAAGGAGGAATTTGGGGGAAGAAGAGTGAGGAGTGAGTCCTGAGCTGAATAAGGTCAATGGTGTCATAGTGAAGCCCTGAGTCAGGGGAGGGGAAGAAGCTATGAACAAACTGGACATACTGGCTCATTTACATCTGTGAGCCTAGTAACATTCCAGTTAGAGTGAGATTGCAACTTGCCAAAATTCTAAAGGAACTGGGAGAAATGGGAGAGGGGTGGGAGGGGTCTGGCTGGTCAGGAGAGGTGGTACAGATCAGGGGTTAGGACCACATTGCAAGGTCTCCAACCCTCCCTGCTGCCCAGCCCTGCAAGTTCATGGTCAGTGGAGGAAGGGGCTGAGGCTTTTCATGGGGGAAGAAACCATGGAAGCCTCTTGCCAACCAAACATGTACAGAGGGTGGGGAAGGGTGAAAGTGGGGTAAGGGGGTGAGGGGTAGGGGGGGGTTGATCCTGGCCTGGCACCCTGCTCATACTGCATCCTGGTTATCTAACCCTCTGACCTAATCTCCCCATTTCCCAGAGGAGGGAACTGAGGTCCAAGAGTGATGTAGAAGGCCCCACTAGTTAGTGGCAACCCTGAACTAGAGCCTAGATTGCCTGCATCCTTAGTTCTGGTGAGGTTTGAAGGGCACTGACTTGTCCGCACCAGTGCCAGCCACGGGAATCTCACGAGGCCTTTGGGACCTGTGGTTTTATTTTCCAACTCTTTGGCCATTGAATTGCTTGAGGCTCTAAGGTAGGGACCCTCTTTCTAGAAAAATGGACTTGGGCTGAATCTTGAATCCCTTTTTAAAGGATTTTATAGAATCCTTGAAGGTAGTCCTTGGGTGTCCAGCAATGGATACACTGCATATAAAGAGACCAACTATCATTCAAATTCAAATATCAGCTAGAAGGGGGAATCATTCCATCTGATTTTTTATTACTACCTGAGTATAAATTATATATATGTAAAATATAAATATAAGTGTATATAACGTCCAATAAGTGGCAGATGAGGAATGGGATCATATAAGCCACAGACCAAGTGAATTTTTTTAATGTTTTGTTTTTTGCTTTCTCTTTATAAAGAAAAATAAAGAAGGAAAAGGAATCTGCTATTGGTATTGCAAACCTAATTTTTCACTTTCTTTCTGTTTCCTTCCTGTTCTGCTACATGTCCTGAGGCAACTCTACCTCCCTGCAGTCCTGGGCAGGAGAAGGGAGAGCCCCTATTGGATTGATAAGGAAACCAAATTTGCCCAGGGTCACACAGCTAAGAAGTGACAGGGCAGGGCTGGACAAGGGCCTGTCTGACTCCAATGGAGATGCTCTTAGCCACCATGCAAGCCCCAGCTCCTGCCCTCCCCCCGCCACAGGAGCTCTCCTGGGGACCAGCATCCCCACCCTGACCTGCTTAGTCAAATGACGTGACGAAGATGGTCATTCAGCCAGAGATCAGCGTGACTCCTAGAGAGCACCAGGTGTGCACAGATGTCACCTTCCTGCTACCATCGCCTCCAAGAACAGTCTGATATTCAATATGCCCCCAAACAATCCCATCCATTGGTCAACCGGCCTTCCCAAGTCTGGGGTGGTGTGTGCAAAGTGCCTTCTCATTCACAGCAATGGAATCTCCCAGCTGCCAGCCAGCCAGTGTCTCTCTGGGCCTCCCACTTATTTTTATAAGGCTCTAAAAGTGAATTTTCTCCTGTGTTGGAGAGCTGGAAGTTAAGCTTAATGTACAAACCTTTATTTTCCAAAGAGGCAGGTTGGCCTTCCTGTATCGACAGACTCCAGCACTTAGATTTATTACAGAATGGTAATCAGGCAAAAGAATAAATACACTGCATCTTTAATTCATTAATCACCACGGAGAGCGAAATGAACTACAGTGAAGAAGACAATATGTTTTCCAATGCTGGGGGTGGGGAAGAGGGAGCTGGTTTCTCAATAAAATCCAGTCGCTAAAATCCATTTTGCGTGCAGATTAGAGGAAGGACAGTCTACCTCTGAGGCTGTCGTTCCGATGGGAGCAGGAGGCTCTCTGCAGAGGAGGGTGGCAGGGCCGTGTCTGTGGATGGCCTCTGGGGTCCGCCGCTGGGCTCCTGCTGTAACTCACATCAGGAATCACAGGCTGGTTGAATAACCAGGCAATGGAGTCAAATTCCTGCTCCCTCTGGAAGTGGGGAGGGCTGAGGGGTGAGGGGGCCTTGCCTTGAACCTGCCTACCTATGAAATGTGAGTACCAGAAGGGTTTTGTTTTCTAAACATTTTATGTCACCAATTTTTCATTAAAGCAGACCTGTACTAAGGCTGGAGATGTGTAAGCGAAACTTACACATCAGGTTTTCTGACCAGCCACATGCAGTGGGGCACTCTGAACACCATCTGGCCTGGGAGTCTTGGATGCTAAGAGGCCGACCTACTCCTGCTGCTGCTCCTGAGTCCTCCCAACCTGGAAACAAGAAATTGGCCAACTTCCCACATACATCACAGACCTGCAAAGTGAGAAGCCGTTAAGTCAGCATCTTGGATGCTTTAAGGGAGAGAGTCATGTCTGTGGAAGGATATGATGGAAAACCATAATAACAGAGAGTGATTATTGAGCACTTCTAGGAGCTTTACATGTATTATCTCATTTAATCTTTATAACTACCCTTCATTAGTCCTACTGTGCCCATTTCACACTTGAGTAAACAGGTCCATGGAAGTCAAGTTTCTCAGCCAAGTTTACAACACTGTAACTCACAGACTCAGCTAAGAGGTTAAGAACTATGGCAGTTTATTGAGCACTTCCTGTCTACGGTGCTTTCACTATAGGATCTCATTTATTCTTAGCAACAATCTAGAAGAACAAGTATGACTATTTCCACTTCATAGATGAAGCCAGAAGAAGCTCAGAGACTTCAATCCAGGTTTCTCCATCTCAGCACGATTCACGTTTTGACCTGGATAGTGCTTTACTGTGGGGACTGTCCAGTACACTGCAGGATGCTTACAGCATCCCTCCCTCCACCCACTGATGCAATTAGCACCCAGTCCCCAAGTCGTGACAACTAAAATTGTCTCCAGAGGTTGCCAAATGTTCTCTGAGGAGCAATATCACCCTGGTTAAGATCCAGTGCTTTAAACAAATGGTGAGATCAAGCAGGTGAGAACTTCAGAACTGAGAATGGGAGTCCACCTGACTCAGCCATCGGACCGTTTTCTAAACGCTGCTTCAGTTACCTTAGAGCAGTGGTTCTTACATGTGGCCCATTCTAGCATCACCTGGGAACTCATTAGAAATGTAAATTATCAGGCTCCTCCCCCAGACTGCCTGAACTGAGAATTCTAAAGATAAGGCCTAGCAATCAGAGTTTTAACAAATCCTCCAGGTGATCTGATACTCACTGAAGTCTGAGAGCCAGTATCTGATAGCATTGTGTCAGCCCCGACTGAGTGCTCCGATCACCTGGGGACCTTTGAAAACGGTATGGATGTCATGGTACCACCTCAGAATTCTGATTTAATTGATCTGGACTGGGCTTAGGCACTGGGATGTTTAAAGCCTTCCAGATGATTCTCATGGGTAGCTGAGGTGGAGAACCGCTGACCATGAGGGAGCTGACCCCAGTTCTCAGGGAGGCACCAGTCAAAGACCAAGCATGAAAATTAAAAACCATTGAGGTTGGTCCCATGACCCGGCAGCCCAAATCTTGGACAGAAGCAGCAACCATCGTGGAGTGGTTCCCTTTGTTCTCAACCTCAAACCACAGCCCCAGACTGCCCAGCTGCTCTCATTGTTCCTTTTTTTGGATCCCTCTTCCATCGATTTACCTAAGTTTCTAAACATTTTGGAAGCTATTTAGTTCGACTCTGCACCAGCTCAAGAGGTTAAGGAGGCCACTAAAGCTGGCAGGTTAAAGCTTTGCATTAAGTTGGAAATATCTGCAAGGTAAAGGAATCACTGCTGCAGGTGGAAATGGAATTCAACTTTTAACAACACCTAAACACCCTCCAAGGTCCTGCCTAACCTACTCTGTCCCTCCCTCCATCACCTTCCACAATTGTCCTGCTACTCACCTACCTTCCTCAGCCCTGGGCAAGCCAAGCTCACCTTCCTTTGTAAAGTCCAAAGCCATTCCCTTACTAACCTGGCCGTGTCTCTTCCCATCCTGATCCCCATAGCCTGAAACAGCCGTTCACTGATTCCTACATGCCCATAACCTCTCATTCTCCTAAGATCCTCCTTTGTTGGCTCCTGCCCACAATGACCTCCCTGCCTCTGCTTATTTTGTGCTTCCCATCAGAGCAGCAATGTGAGCGATGCATTTGAGCCACTTGATACTGCTCTGTTAAATGTTCATGTTTTCATCTGCACATCCCAAACAGGGGTGTGCTGCTAAATATTTAACAACCGGCTCTCTGATGGGGAGGGGTGGGAGGAAAAGGGCTTTGATTTTATAGCATTTGCATTCTGTGCTGCAAATATTCCTATCATATGGCCTCTTTCATGCTACCAAAGGGAAGTTCCTGAATATGGACTTGAGAGGAGATGCACCCAGCTGGCTCTTGCGAGCCTATAGGAGTGGGTTCCACACATCACTGTGAGTCAATCCGGCAAACACCTGCTGGGAGTGTGCTCTGTGGGGTTCCCTGTGCTAAATGCTGGTCGTGGGAGTAAAAGATACAGACCCTGGATCTGTCTAGTGCGGTATAAAGGAAAAAATAGACGTGCGGCAGGGGCAGCAGTCAACTTTTGTCAGCTAGACTACAGGATTCCCTTGAATTCTGAAAAAAAAAAAAAAAAAAAAAGATCTTCAAAGTTTTTGAGCAAAAAAAAAGACACAGTTATGACTGGTCACTTCGACTGCCCATGAGTAATGAGAGCCTCCTGGCTTTGCACGAGTGGATGCTGCCTCGGCTTTCTCATTTAACTTGGACAGGAACTGCCTGCGGCTGGTTCTATCAGCCCCATCTATGGAAAGGAGGTGACTTTCCCAAAGTCTCCAAGGCCTGACATTGACGTCTGTGCAGCCTGCCCCACCCTGAAGGACTGCTAAGTGTTTCCAGTGAGGGAGAGGGTCTTCTGCTCCATCAAAGACCATCTGACCTGGCATTTACCGGGAAAACAATTCCCTCAAGTGTTTTGAAGTTGGCTGCAGAGGTCATGGAGTCCTTGGGGTACAGAGAGAAGAGGGAAGGGGTATGAACTTGGAAGGCCAGCCCCACCTCCAATAGCTTCTCATTTCTCTTTTATTCAGTGATCCCACATACACTTTCATTTTACAACAGGCCCTCTGCTGAAAGAAAACCAAACAGGCTTTGAGACCTCAGATTTGTACCCAATCCTTAAATGTATGGAGGTGGTAACTGAAGCCTAGGGAGCTTCCACCGGTCATTCCACCCCCCATGCTTCTTTCTCACTTGTTACAGTGTCAGCATACTATAAGAATAAAGTAAAACAGTTAGGGGAAATTTTCAGAAAATGCACCCAAGCTCAATTACCTACCCTTAAATGAGAGGACGCCTGAGGCGAATTTTTTTGTTTGTTTGTTTTGTTTTAAATTTCTTTATTGATTAAGGTATTACATATGTGTCCTCATCCCCCCATTACCCCCAATTTTAAGCACATTTGTAACCACTGCCCCTGGACTGAAGCAGTGAGTCTGCATCTCCCCATTCTGTCTTCTCCTGGGTTCATGTTCCATAAGGCTGCAGGGTTTCCAGCCTTGGCCTCCACAATTTGCCTCAATTCACCTTGGAAATACTTTTCAACCACATTGGACAAAGTCAGTTTCATACCATTTCTCAGCAGGCAGCTCTGCCCCTGAGTCAGGATCTGCCCCCCAAACGTAACAGGTTCCAAGATCTGGAGCTGCAGTATTTACCCCTCTCCTAACCTCCAGGCACCCAACTCACTCTCGTTTTCCTTTTCCTTAGAGAAGACTGGAACTGCATTGCTGTATTTTAAAATATAACACAAATTAAAACCTGAAAGAAGTAACACATTTTTCTGTCAATGGCTTAAGGGGATTCCACCTCTAAGCTGCAGCTAAAGCTCCCTTATTCTTTCTTACATTTGTAGCATTTTGGAGCAATTTGCTAGAGTCAAAGAAAGCAGTGAAATTTCCACAACTGACTTCAAAGGCCCCAAATCCTGTATCAGTGGAGGGGAGCCTGGTAGCAACACCAGAGGGGACGTTTTTCAAAGAGGTGTGTGGAGGGACTCCAGGCATCTCTGGCCTGCCTCTCCGATTGATGTTAATGGCAGACACGTGAACAAATCCCCCTGTAGTTCTTTGAAATGCCCCCCTCCCCTACGCCCCCCTAACGCTTGGGCTGAGACAATGCAGATGATACAGGGAAGGGCTGAAACAGAGAAACTGCTGCCATGGCTCAGTGAACAATACCGCTCTCAATTCAATTTACACCTATGCGTCTTTTATCGGGTGGGGAGCACTGAGCGAATTCAGACTGATCAAGAGGTGGACGAACACCTGGGTGGCTTCACAGTTGTCACAATGAACTCCAGGCAGCAGTGACTTCAGGGAAGGCAAGCATGCAGAATGTCATTCCTAGTTCATTCCTCTCTTTCGATTTTTGTCTTCTGTTACCATGTCCCCAGTGGCGTGCCTTTCCATTTCTTCTCCATCTGACCCGTTTGCCCATCTCAGACCATGTCCAAGGCAATCCTTCCTTCCCCAACTCACACCCATAAAGACACCGTTGATTCCAGCTATACCCGGACTACTGTATTGAATTAAAATCCCAACACGAAATCTGTATAAAAGGGTGTTTGGCCTGTGAATAGTCTATGCTGTAAGATATCATTAAAATGAGCCCCCTAACAGGTTGCCCAATTTACAAACTCACAATAATGTATGAGACCACCCTGCATTTCAGCCCAAAGGAAATATTAATTCTTCTTATCATTATTATTATTTGGATATGATTGAGGATGAGCATTGTTTCATAAGATTATTGATTGTGTGTCCATTCTTTCACCCATTTCCTATCAGGTTGTTTATCATCTTTCTTATGGATTTATTAAGAGCTCTTCCTATTAAGGAAATTGGGTCTTTGACTATCTTGTGGTTTGTAATTTTCCCCACTATGTTGTTTATATTTTGATTTTGTTTATGGCATTTTGTTATGGGTAGTTTACTTATGTAGCCAAATTTATCAATCTATTTCTGGGTAGTATCTGGGTGGTGCATCAGGCTATGGAAAAGCTTCCCTATCCCAGGATTAAAAAATAAACAAACAAAAAAACAACAATAAAAGAAAAAAACACCCTTAGTTTCCTTTGGCTACTTTTGTAGCTTTTGCTTTCGCATATGGTGATCACAAAATGATGAAAATGACTATCATTTTCCTATATTCCTCACAAACCCCATCTTCAAACAGGACCAGCATTTATTTTTTCAACTGTCTGTTCCCATCAGTAATAAATTTTGAGAGCATAAACTGTGTCCTATTTATTTCTGAATCCTTTGGTACTGAATCCATATTCTAGATTATACAGGGTATACACTAAGCATTCATTGAATTAAAGCTTAAAATAAAGCGTAATAACTTAGATACTAAACCAGCCAGAGAAAAAGGGGTCTATTTTCCAATAGCTCTCCAAAAGAGGACATTAAGAAATAGGTCTGGTGCAGACTATATTTAACAACCCATCCAGGAAAAGAAACTTCGCTCACCAAAGTGTCAAGGAAATGGCAGGATAAGGGTCTGCTGAAAAGCTGGGAGAAGATTAAGAGAACAACTTGTAATTTTGACAGATGGCAGAGATGTCATCTTCGTCCTTTCAGAAACTTTCACTAGATTCTTATTACCCATTTGTTGGCTTGTTTGTCTGTGCACCTAGTCGCTTGCTCAGGTACACCCTGACACTTTCCAGAAAGGATCTGAGGCACAGGTGCTGCGTGCTGCTCACCGACACAGGGCTGTGCTGGACACAAAAATAAATGAGGCGTGAACGCCACGCTTACAGAGTTTAGAGCCCAAGAGATGAGAAATTTAAAAGGTAATTGTCTTACAAGGTAGAGTGAAGAGTGCATTCAGAGTGGGCCATTTCTGTGTGGTTCAATGCCATGCTTTAGTGGACGATCAATGCGTCTGACAGTGTGTGATCAAACATCTTGGTTAATTCCAGCCAGCACCATTTTCCTCGGTCCTGTTTCTACTACAACCCCAATCACACACTAAATAAGTGTGTGGCTGTAATGATGACAAATGAGAGAAACATATCTCATTGGTATCTGCAAAAGTTTGTGCAAATAATTTGAAATACATCTATTCTTGTAACTCAATAACTAAATACACTTTTCCATGCAGAATTAAAAACAAGCTATCACCTGTTTAAAATTTGCCATTCTGCCCTAGCGGCGTTTGGCTCAGTGGAGAGAGGTTTGGCCTGCAGATTGAAGGGTCCCGGGTTCCATTCCAGTCAAGGGCACATGCCTGGGTTGTGGGCTCAAACCCCAGTGGGAGTATGCAGGAGGCAGACAATCAATGATTCTCTCTCATCATTGATGTTTCTATCTCTCTCTCCTCCTCCCTTCCTCTCTGAAATCAATAAAAATATTTTTTAAACTAAAATAAAATAAAATTAGCCATTCTGCTAGCTCAAAACCCTCACTATCTCCCCTGGTTCATGTGCTGGATCTATGCTAAACTGGTCAGTTACCAGGCATTATAGACTCACAGAAGCCTTCTCATTCTACCTCAATTGACCCATTTCCCAAAAGAAAAGAACTGAGACCCAGCAAGGTGATCAGGGGATGTGGCCTGCTCAGGTCACCTGGCTGCTTAGTGGCAAAAGGAAGGTCTAAAATGGAGGCTTCCAGACACTACCTCCAATTCACTTTCCCTGTGTGTCTTATCTGACTGTCTTAGCCTTCCTTCTAAAAAATAGAGTTGATTTTAATAGAGGACTGGGAAGGCCAAATGAACAGGGAAAACACAAAGCAATTGTTCATCCCTTTTAATTTTAAACTGAACCTGAAAAGCGCTGAGTTGTAAGACACAACAATAAAATATGGGAAAGTCACAAGTGGGTTTTTCACTTTCTGGGTTTCTATAGATAACTGTGTCCCTGGATTCTCCTACTAGGAATTCTCTCAATCCTGATTGTGCTGAGAATTAAAAAAAATACTGATGTTTGCATCCCATCAGCCCCTAAGGGTTCTGATTTAATTGGTCTGGGGCAGGGCATCATTTTTTAAACTATATTTATTTTTACTGATTTTAGAGAGGAAGGGAGAGAGAGATAGGAACATCAATGATAAGAGAGAACCATTGATCGGCTGCCTCCTGCATGCCCCCCACTGGGGACCGAGCCCACAACCTGGGCATATGCCCTTGACCAGAATTGAACCCGGGACCCTTCAGTCCACAGGCCGACACTCTATCCACTGAGCCAAACCAGCCAGGGCCAGGGCATCATTTTTCAAAGCTCCCCAGGTGTATCCAGGGTTGACAACTCAGCCTCTAGGTTCATGCTCTAATTCTACTCATGTCTATTTCCTAAAGGGGTATACATGAGTCTTGGGTACCAGTTTCCCTCCCCCAAGTTATGAAGTGCCCATCTCTTAAACCTTGTCCCACTCCATTCTCAAAAATTGGATTAGTCAGGCAGCTGCCCTGAGGGCCCACCCCTAGGCACTGCTGATTGGGTGAGAGATAGACACCTGACCAAGGTTGGCCAATCAGCTATCTCTTCAGAGCACTGGAACTTAGAATCTCTAACCCACCTCTGCTGGGGACATTTAGGGGAGGGGCCAAGAGGTAAGTGTGGTAATCACGTGTACTCCAAAGCAGGAAGTCCTGTCTGTCCTCAAAAGGAAGAATGAAGCAGATGTGCAAAGAGAGGGGAAGGAAGAGGGTCAGAGGCATGAACCTCTGTTCCCAACTCCCCCCAGCCTCGGCTGTATTTCACGCCTTTAATATACTGTATACCTGTATTCTAATAATAATCCAACAGAAACCTGAAGGCAGAATTTTTATGTCCAAGATTCTAGGAAATGAACATATTCCCAGGACCTCTGACTTCCTGGGAAGGCTCGTCTAATCACAAATGGCCAGGCTGGATTTGACAGTGATCTTGGGTTTTTGGTCCTGAAACCCCATAGGGAACCCATGAAAGCAGTAATGGCATCTATGTGCCATTCTTAGTATTGTAAAGACCTACAAGACAACCTCCTGAGAAGGTTTTCTAATGCTTTTGACTGAGTAAACATCCGTGGAATTACACCGTTTCTCCTGATGATCAGAAACCCTATAGCTATTTTAGAGGCTCTGATTAACAAAACAAACACAGAATTACAAATGAATCTTTCAGAACATGGATTTCTTGGCAGACATTAGTAAAGGGGTTATTTGGTACTAAATAAAATAACTCAGACTTCCATGTTTCAACAACCATTTTTCAAAACTGCCCTATGTAATGCTAGTTCCATGAGATAGTTGGGTTAGAAAACAGGTTCTATGTTCAGATATGTTTGGAAGATGCTATGTGCCAACCCTGTTGGGGTGTCCCCACAGACTGCCACAGTACCTACCAGCATCAAAACTTCTGAGACAAACAACAGCAAAGTAAATATTTAATTTTGTCTAATCCTTACTCTCCCTAAATTATTTAATCACAGAACTCCCCAAGCACACCTTTGTTAAAAAAAAAATACTTTTCTCAGTGGTGGTATTTCTCAAGGGAGAGGAGCTACAGGGGTCCTCAAACTTTTTAAACAGGGGGCCAGTTCACTGTCCCTCAGACCGTTGGAGGGCCGGACTATAGTTTAAAAAAAACAAACAATGAACAAATTCCTATGCACACTGCTAAGTCAGCTGCTAAGCAGGACAGGCAGCGGCGGCAAAAACACCCGGCGGGCCGGATAAATGTCCTCGGCGGGCCGCATGTGGCCCGTGGGCCGTAGTTTGAGGACCCCTGAGCTAATAGTTCTAAACTCCTGTTCTAAGTTCCTCTGGATCTTCCCATTTTGACATTTATTTTCAAGCAGAGAGGAAGAAGTCCAATGTCACAATCATAAAAACAAACCAAAGACTGCAACATGTCAAGGTCAAAGTTTTATTCTATGTAATACTGACCCGGGCCAGGCATGGTGGGTGCTTACTCTGTGCCAAGCGCTTTACATACATTATCACATTTAATCCTTTGCACTGGCCTTTGAGGAACTAGCCCTATTTTACAGATGCAGAAAGTGTGTGTTCTTTTTCATGTCACCACAGATTTTGCTGACAACTTTTTATTAAAGAGGGCTTTCAATGGAGTGATTTAACACTGATTTATCTTCACTATCCAGCAATTTCCTGAGTGTCGGTTGTGCACCTGGTGCTTTACACATTACAGAGTATTAAGGAAATGTGCCATCTATTATTTTTTAAATGCTCTTGAAATGACAATCTTTATCTTTGAGTAGGGAAAGGCTGCTCTGTTACCTACCAAAATCAAACTACAGAATCATTTGTTTTTAGGGTTAAAGGGGTCCTTGGGGTCAAGAGCATGAGAAAACTATCTCCGGTCTTCTAGATGTTAGTCAGATTATAATGCTTTTTTTTTTTCTAGGCTTCACTCAACTCCACTGAGAAAAAGATGAGCAAGGAGAGAAGGCAACTGAGTTCATAATCCATTGCTGAGGTTAAACACTGGGCTTTTTTTAATTGGGAAGGAGGGAATAAACTGACTAGGGCAGGGGTGTCCTGGGCTCTACCTAGAAATATCCACATGACTGTGGTATAGGGCTGAATTATATCTTAATTGCTCTGGGCCTGAGTTTCCTTATCTGTGTAAAGGGGATTACGATAGCTACCTCTCTACTTGTTGTTAGGATCAGAAATGGCATAGGCCCTAGCTCCCAAGAGACCCCCCCGCCCCGCCCCATGAATGGTAGCTGCCATCCCCATCGCCTTTGTTTGGATAACCTCCAAAGGGCAGGGCTGGGTGGGACATCCTGATCTTCAATCCACGAAAGTCTCCTCTAACTCTCAACCAACTGGGATGGCTCCAGAGTGACCAGAAGAAATGCTAAATATCAACACTTCATTCAATATTTAAAAATCTGGTTCTCAATAGTCTCTAGAATGGCAGAGTTTGAGGGGTGGGGAGTCATCAGCTTGAAGTCTAGCTCATCTCTGAGAAGTGGGATATTGAAAACAAAATCTATAAACATGTTTAATAAGATACGTACTTGGTTTAGTAACCGATACTATTTACATCTATGGGGAAAATGATGAAATATTATGTTCAAAGCCTCAGAAACTGAATGCTCTAAGTCTTGTCCTCTGGAGCTCTGTGTATATTTGAGAACTCGTGTATGGGCCCCTTTTTTCCTACATCTTCTTCATTTTTGTGATCTTTGCAAAAACTGAGCTCCAGATAACTGCTGACTCAATCTCCCCAATACCCTTGACACTGGTTACATGTGCTGGCATTCTGGTTTCAAATTTATGTCCCTGGTATCTTTGTAAAAATATTTTCCAATTTCAGAACATAAAATTCCACTAATGAGCAAAAATCAAAACAAACAAACAAACAAACAAAACTAGCAAATACCAAGCAGAATATCTGCTTTGGAAAAAAAAAATCATATTTCAATGAATGTGATAATCTGGTATTCACTTAAAATGAACACTTACTTTACCACAATGCATAAATGTCATTCCTTCATGAAACATTTTATCATATGCCTATTATGTGCTATGGTCATTGTGTTTATAATTTATAGAACACATTAATCTTTATTTTATTTTAATGGAATGTTTTGGGTGTGTTGTCTAAGTTTGTACCAGAGAACCACCCATTTTGCCTCAGGAATTCACACCAAGCTCTCCCCATTAGCAAGGAATCCCAGGTCTAAACGCCCAGGACTCAGGTGGCTGCCAATGTTTATATTGATACCTATCATCAATTTCACCTCCACTTTCACACAATGTATCATTTTACAAACGTAAAGATTTTATCATGTAGTGCCTTGTTTCTAGACAGAATCCTATAGCCCTCTTCATTTCTCATATTAACGAATAATATTTAAAGTTGTAAAGACAGACAAGGAAATCGATAATGAAAAAAACTTCAGGGCTCCCCAATAAATACCTCTTCTGACCTGACAAATATGAGACAGGGTTTGACACATGCAGCCTTTCAAAAAGCTAAACTTCCAGGTTCCAACCCAATCGTCCCAAGAAACATAGGACTAACTTTTATTTGCTATTAATCACAAATTATTATTTTGTAAAAAAATTAATTAAAAACACGAGGTGAAATAAATATTTCAGGCGACCAGTAGCAAAATGGGAAGATACCATGTGTTTGGAGTTTTAGTGTCCTCTGAGTACAGAAATTTATTTGCAGCAAGCAGAAAAGAGACAGCAAGCATAAAAATACAGCCGGGTCCCCCTAGTAAAATTATTTATCAAGCTAACAAGGGAGGGACCCTTCTAGTAACAACAAGCCAGTGAGGAAAAGACATGGCTTTATATTTTACCTTTGGGTTAGCAAACCAGTAAAAATGCCAACTGACAAGCACTTCACATAAAGATTTCTTTCTAAATGAGCTTCCTTGTTAGGAGGAAAGAAAAAAAGCTCTTCCCAGCTAAGGAGCACCATAGCTTACAGACCCGGAATCCGAGCACGTAACCGCGGACTCTTTAGTGCAAAAATAATATAACTGAAGAAGTAAGTTAATGTGAATTACGAAGGGAGTTTAAAAGCCAAATTAGGAGCTCATTAAAGAAAATGTGCTTACATTCGTATCGGGGTGTCCTCATGCTCGGATGCTTACAGAAAGGCACGGCGTTGCATGATGCTTTTTTCAAGGCTAGGATGAAGAATATACTCACCTATACATTCCCATACACAGATCTATATGTACTGACAAGCCTCTACTGTACAAGCCTCATTGCTAGATGTTTTTTTTTTCCCAAATATTTATTTTATCAGCAAAATCCCAAAGCCAGTTATAGTTCAGTGATACCAAACTTGGATTATAAATTACAAGTCACTTTTACTGCACCTTGCTAGAGCTAAAGGAAAACAGAAGGAAGGAAAGAAGAGAGGGAGAGAGGGAGGGGAAAAGACGGGAAAAAAATAAATAAATAAACCAGGCAGTGGCCTGATCCCAATTAAATTTCAAAGAAATAGTAAAAAGATGCACTCTCAGAAAAGCTGCATCCTCAAGAGCTTTGGAAATAACTCCCGACAAATTTGCAATAAAATCACACACTCGGCCGTCCTTCCTGAAGTGAAAATTCGACCAGCGAACCCTGGGGCAAGTGTGGCAGGTGCCTTTCTGCTTGTGGGAGGCCATGATGCCGGTGAGGACGGGGACTCTGGACGGCACTGTGAAACGCTGAGGAAAGGCAGATACCAACACCTGGCGGCGCCTGCACGGCCCGGTGCCACCCCAACCCCTGCCCCACGTGCCTGGCCAACCAATGCCTTAACCGTTCAACTTTTCCCCAAAACGGGGGTGGAAAGGTTTTCATGACCGGGATCAGCCAGCTCGAATAAAACAGGAGGAAAAACAAATAAGGACAAATCCTTACTTTTTGCTTTCTTCTCTGGAATGGCGACTTGCACCCCGCCACCGAAAAAAAAGCTCTGCGCGCTGGCCGGACGGATGAAGCTTCCGGCTTTCCGGCAGGGAGGCAGGTGGACTCGTACTTTACTTCCGGGGTCAAGGGCCAAACCCTCCAACTCAAATCCCACCAGCTCAATTGGGGAGCTGGGCAGATGACCCGCCTGCAAATCTATAGGGAGGTTGAATAGCACCACCACTTCATGGTATTTCTGCTATTTTGTGAGCACTGGTCTTTTTGTCCGTTAGACTAGGGTCAGGGTCAGGTCAGGATGCTACTAAGTAAGCAAAGATCAAAGCAAACAGGGGTAACATTTTAAATGAGGTTCCCCAAACTGCTCACTGAGCCTATGGGGAAGCCATGTGTCCAGGAAAAGAGCAGGGCGCTAAGGGGCCTCCAGTGCACAGCGACCTCCTGGGGGCAGCTGGGAGCCCCGCCCTGGGTAGCACAGCCTCCTGGAGGCTTACGGAGAGTCCGTCCTCATCACAAACTGTGTGCTTCCCGGGGAGGGGGGACCCGGGCTCCACCCTCCAAACACACCTGGTAAAGCTTGAGCCAGCCCGTGCACTAGGCACTTTCCGTCTCCTAGGCCCGTGGTCGGCAAACTGCGGCACGCAAGCCACATGCGGCTCTTGGGCCCCTTGAGTGTGGCTCTTCCACAAAGTACCACGGCTTGGACAAGTGTATTTTGAAGAAGTGGCGTTAGAAGAAGTTTAAGTTTAAAAAAATGTGGCTCTCAAAAGAAATTTCAATCGTTGTACTGTTGATATTTGGCTCTGTTGACTAATGAGTTTGCCGACCAGGCTTTCAGAGGAGAGAAAGAGAAGAAAGAGAAACAAAATGTCTGGGAAATCCAATGACAAACAAAACAGCCCCTGAACATCAGCACCAAACTTCAAGTATGTGCTACCCACAGGAACAAAGGGTGAGAAAGCAGTTCTTAGCTTGGATCTAAAAGGCCAGCACCAGTGAAGGAATTTCCGGTCTCCTGTCTACCCGCGTGCAGAGAGGAGAGCGATGCCTCCTCCTTCCCAGCAGACCCGCATGGCTTTCTAAAGTGCGATGCAGGCTTCCAAACACGGTCCAGCCATCATGTGCAATAGAGAGAGAGAGGAGGGAACATAAGGAAGACAAGTAGAGAAAGTAAACAGAACATTCACTTCTCACTATTCAAATTCTTCAGCCCAATAAGAGACCCCGTGTCTGCTTGGCTCCCATTTCCTGTACATCAGGAATAAACCTCATTTTAAAACATAAAAAAGCGGAAGGCACACCACAGCGGTATAGATTCAAGCCCTTTAATGAACTGCCATCGGTAACAAAAGATGTCTCTTTTGATTAACTTTGGGGGAATCAACTCTGACGACAGAATCCCTTTAAATTATTACAAACCCCCACCTAAAATTCTGCTGGCAGGAGCCAGGGAAGAAGAAAGAAACTTTGTTTGTAGAATCCAGTTTAAAGGAGCCTGATCTCCATGTCAATTTCAGATCAATTTCATCCTCGCCTCTACTGCCTCCCTGCTAGCAAATGAACTTACTGTGTTTTTCAATAGACCCAAATAACTAAAAAGAAATCCTCACCGGCTGCTTATAAGAACTGTTAGATGATGCTATTGAGGGAAAGGCACACGAAACCCAACCAGTGTTCCCCCTTCCTTTCTCTTCTGTCATTCTCACCTCACCTGTGATTAAGTAGCAGGATGCACCCTGGATGGTTAATTAGGTGTTAATATCTTCCAGTGGCTTATTCCCAAGGTCACTCATCTGCGGCTCTGTTGTCTCAGGTGACAATACCTGTAATTCCCACAGTTAGTTTGTTTTTCCCACTCAACACCTGAAACTGCTTTTCCCTGCTCCCCAATGGGCATTACTTCCCATCTGAAATTGTGTAAGTGTTAATAGCTTTATTATATTTCCTGTAGATGCTGGAAAGAGCAGCCCACCAAATTTTCCCACTTGTCCCAATATTTTCCAAATATTGTAAAAAAAAAATAAAAAGCAAACCCAGCCCTTCTGCTTAAGCTCATTTATTGCTGATAATTTCATTAGATGCCGGGAAAAGCAAAAACAAACAAACAAACAAACAAAACATAGACCCTAAACAACAACCCTACAGTAATTTTTGGATCGAGGAAATGAAAGACTCAGCAAGCGGCAGGTGAAGGGAGTTTCAACATTGGCATCGGTGAGCGGGAGCAGTAAATCTGAGATTTTGGCAGGTGACTGAGCGTGTGCTTTTAAAACAAAAGCTCTTTACAGAAGCATCATTTAGTTTTAAGTAATGAGTGCTGTACTTTGGCAAAAATTCCTCCTTCCTTTCCCCGCCCCCTCCCTACTCCCCTACACGCATAGTGTTTCTTTCTTCAAGTTGTCCCCTTCAATAGTATCCTAGAGACGACTAAAAATAATATGAGTGCATATGGCATCATTAGGCTCGTTACTCTGTACCTGCCCTGCTATAATTAATAGATTAAATCAGCTCAGGAGTGGGCCAGCGCCCACAGAAAGGAAAACAGCCTGGCAGGAAAAGAGGGTGGGCTGGTGGTTGGGGGAGCGTACTCTAAATAAACAAACAGCAACAGCAAACAACTGGGCAAGCCCCAGTAATAAAACGCTTTAAACATAATTATTTCCTCTTCTTTTCTCAGTGCCAACACACACACTGATGTCATTTGCTGAGGATGCACTCATGGGAGCCGTGATGGATCAATTGGTCCCCTCTCCAAATCTGCACGCACCGCCGCATTCTACTCTCTGCGGTCTCCCAGGAGGGGGCTCACGCTAAAGACTGAGTGTTTAAGGCCCGAGGGGCCTGAAGTGAAGACAGAGTCGAGATCGGCCACTGCTTTCACCTGGGCTTTTCAAACAGAGGCACCCGAAATCCAAAGTCTGTCTTTTTCACGTGTCCTTCTCACGAGAACACCTGATTCACCATTTCTGTTAAAATATTGTGATGGGCTCTGCAAGGGAAACAAGGTTATGACAGCTTCAGTTTGACACTGGAATTCAGTAGCTGGGCTAAGGCATCCACATCAAACACCGGACGTCAGGAAACCATGCTTGCCTTTGACTTCTGGAGGATTACGGGCAACGTGGGAAGGCCAGTTCTAACAAAACAGAAACAAGATGTCGGAGGACTTGTACTGTTTGGGGGTGGGGAATGTTTTGGTTTTTATCCCAGTTCATAAAATAATAAAGCCTTCCTAGCGGGATAGATGCAATCAGGATGAAGCATGTCCACCCTGCTGGCGGTAAAGACCAGGGGGAAAAAACTGATGGCTACTCAGAGCCCAGGAAGTGCTGTTTACACGAGTTCCATCAGTTTCTCCCATAGGAGACAGGGAGGCTACCACAGGCCTCTCCCCTACGTCTGTGTCCCACCTGCCCTGCCGGAAGCTGCTCTGTAAGGCTAGGTTGCGTCCGGATGGGTCTTAGCCAATGTCAGGAACATCTGGAATGGGCAGAGCACAGACATGAGCAGGCCAAGGTCCCGATAGCACCACCTTCTGAATTAGTGTTTCACACGAAATGAAAGAATGGGTGTTGAAGGCCCGCTTTCAACGTTGGCGTAAACCATGAGTAGTTGGGTTATCTCCTTTTGAGCAACCAAGCTAAGAGACAGCCTTTAAGGTGAATTCCAAAAACATCCTTGGTGTGAGGGCCAAACAATATGACTTGTTCCCATGGCAGCAATGCTAACTAACATCACACCTTACCCAAAGAGGCTGCCATGGGAAAGTTTACATCGAATACCAGTGTGTGATGGTCTCCGTTGATCTTTATGTTAGGAGATCTGTCTTCAGGATAAATCATGCATTTTGATATTTTGTGTTAAGCTAATGGAAAATATTAGTGAGGATCAAGTGATGCTACAGAATGGAGAATTTAATTTTTTTGTGTGATAGCATTTAGGATATTTTGTAATGTGCTCAAGAACCATAATATAATCTAGACTGTGTTTCTAAGACTAAATGAAAGGTAATTAAATGGCCTCTCAAATGGCTTGTGATTTAATTTTCACACTCTAGCCTAGGAAATTGCCAGAAATAAGCCACGAAGCTGTACAGAGTTGCAATTACCCAGAGAGCAGAAAGCTAGTGGCTTCCCATTTTTGGCTTCCACTGCTGAAATCCCTTAACAAAAGTGACTTTCTGGAAAATAAACTAACTCTCCCAAGAGTATCAAGTACTGAACTTTTCATATATCAGTTTATAATATCTAATATCACAGAGTAACTTTGAGGAATTGTCTTCTTCCTTCCCCAAATTCCCCATCTGGCCAAATGCCTTTCTCTTGCTTGCTCTCAGCTGTCAATCATGTTTGCAGCTGAAATTTGATTTCTCTCCCACCAGTAACCTTATATGAAATATTACCAGGGAGGTCAGGACTAGTGTGAACCTTGCCTTAAAAGTTCATTAATTCTTTACTCAAAATGGATGTAACAAAACTGGCTGGTGGACATAGATCATCATATTTAATAGATGGCTTTCAAATTTCAATTATAAAGACAAGGATAAAAGAAATGAACACAAAAGGAAGGAATTAAGTATTGGTACTGCATGCACACACATGGACACACAAATTAATCCCAAAGGGATACATTGAGTTAAAATCTTTGTATGAGAACTGTTAAAGAAAATGTTAATTTTGTATAAGCCTCAGAAAGAAATCATGTTAAATATTCACAATCCAGTAATTCAAAGACTCTCATAATATAATAGCAGCATGGAAAAGTAAGAATTCAGATACGATTTTTGAAATAGTGCGGGGAAATGGGGTTTCGTTTTCCGATACTAAATTCACTGGATCCTGAAACTTTCTCCTTTGCCAAAGGTTGCAATTTAACATTGTGACGTCTGCCTTCTCAGTTTCTCTAGAAAACAAAAACTTTGTATTTCATGCAAAGTTCTCAGCAGGCAAAAATTTTCATTAAAAAAATCAAACTTCTTTCCATTAGCCAATGAGAGGTAACAAGTATACATAACAGGATGACACTCAATAATTATTGGTGTAAGAGTGTTGATCTAGTTCTCTGAATGAAGAGGATTCATAATTAAATTCACACTGGGATACTTGGCATTGAAAACCCATTGAAAAAGCTTAATTTCATTTTTTAGTAGATGAAAATCCGACTTCTGCCTCCTGCCCATCTCCTCCCCTCTTTGTCTGCTACAATTGAAGTAGAGAGTAACTCCAAAGTCACATTTGCATGCAGAAGGGGGGGACATGTCATGCTTTGCAATTATACTAAATTTTCCAAATGTGAGTATGGAGGGAATGACAAGAGACTGTAGATTAGAAATGTCCATGAACCCCAGGTTTAGGCACCAGCTGTACAGATTCCCCCAAGTTCTCAGGTAGAGGGACTAGCTGGCTCTGCGTGTCGATAGACTGGTGCTCAGACTAAAGCTCTGAGATTTACTCCAACTGGATTAATTACTCTGTACGCCACACCTTTGGAATGAAATAAACACAGAAATACGTGCATGCTGCTCACACATATTGCATCACTTCCCTTCACCCGGTGTCACTGTCTCTGCTACTTGTGAAACCCACAAACTGAAAGACTGAAACAGGAGCTTTTCACACCCCGAGAGCGATCAGCATTCCTTGCTTGCTCGCTTTCCCCCTCATGGAAAACTCAGTAACACAAGCACATGCAAATCAGAAAGCAAGATGTACCTCTTTGACTTCGGGCAACAGGAGCTTTCACATCACTGATGTAGAGGATTCCCTTGGGTACCTGATTCAGTAAATATATTAAAATAAACAAAGGCTCATTAATAACCACGCAGAGGGCTTCAAAGACAGTATGTTAAAGGCAGCCTAACTATCTATGAAAAGGGCAGCATGAGACCAAAAGAAGAGTGATGTCGTTCCACTTGCTTTGGCGTCCCGGCCTCAGCCCTGCCAGAGGAGGGGTTCCTATGGAAGGGAATGGCGTGCTATGCAAGGTCACTTCCTCTGGCCATGGCTCCCACCCCAGGGAGTCGGAGACAGTGATACCCACTGGCCTGGCAGCCTGGATCAGCTTGGAAACTGTCCTCAGTTCAGAGAACTGAGCAAGTCTGGGTTCACAGTGGGGGTGGGGGAGGGGGGCGGGAATGGTCTCTGAGGATGCTCATAGATCACCTGCCCCGCAGAGAACCAAACTGGTCCTGCTTTCGCTGGCACGTCTAGGGCATATCCTCTTCCATGTCCCCCCTCCTCCTTCGTTGCTCTGGTCTATTCTGCTGGTACCGCTGACCTTAATTGCAAATGTTCTCTTAACAAATAGAACCATTTAGATAACACCCTTTTATTTATTAACTTCCTCTCTGTTTAAATTAGTAGCAGGGAATGCTTAGAACAGTAATATGAAAATGAGGTTGCTTTAAAAAAAAAAAAAAGGCCTTTTTTGCTTCACAGTGAATAACAAAGCACAGTAATTCAAAGTAGTTAGCTTTCTATGGTTCAAAAAACCCTTATTGCTATTAGCTGTACTAATGTAAGTGGCAAAATAATTATCACTTACTGTACGGAGTCCAATATTTTCCAGACAGCAGTTTAATAACAAAGCAGACCTGTCATTTCTCCCTATAGTTAGTCACACTGTACAAGTTCAGACTGTCAAAATATATTTAAAATCTAATTTTAAAAATTCAACATGGCTACATAAAATCTGTGTACGGTAACTGCGATAAACTAGCAAGTTGATCTAATTTTTTTCCAACATGGACATTCAGTATTTTTCTTTAATCCCCCCTTTTTTTTATTCGGATTACCCTACAATCGGTGTGAACAGAAAGATACACTACACTCATACATCTGCTAAAATCTGTAGGCTGCATAACTGAACACAGAATCATTCTTTACTTAAATTTTCACTTTGCGTAATTCTAATTATTTCAAATGCCCTTTATCTAAATGTTCTGAGGATGCATCAAAACAGATAAACAAATCTGTACTCTGGTATCCGTCAGAGCCGCCCCAAATGCATTACAAGCTTTCCTTCACCTTTCCCATTAAAAACGCTTTTAAAAATCTTACGGTACAAACTACTCTTCTTCATGTAACAAGATACATTAATCTTTCGCCACATATATTATTTCTATGCCAAAAAGAAACAGAAACAAGAACCATGCTGAAGATATAAAACCTGGAAGGGTTATCATTAATATCAGTTGTTCTCCATTTGGAGTTCAAATGGCTAATCTAAAAAAAAAAATAAAAACATAACTTCCTATATAAGGTTACTTTTTTTTTTTAACAAAAATCTTTAGAAACAACAGATTCTTTTAGAAACGCAAGTGAATGGAGTTTAAAAGCTTAAGAGATTGAGGAGAGAGTATTTTTGTAACTCCTTTGGGGCATTGCAAACATATGTTAAGCTTCTGCAAGGAGTATTTACATGAGATCATATACTTAGGAGGCATTTTTCAATTTTAGAAAAATATTACAAAGCAATAATTGAACAGAGGCTTTGCAAAATGCCCCTTTGCCTTCCTGACCATCTCACTGACAGTCTCTGTTATTTTTGGAGAAAACGAATCAGGCCTCATTAAATGTGATCTTTGGCATCTGGCCTGAAATCTCATAAAGTAGATGTCCTCTTCAGATCACTGGTGTCATTTTCCTCAAGATGACCTCTACTCTCTGGCTACCTGGGGGCCCCATCCTGTTATCAAGGCATTCACTTGCAGAAAGGAGAGGGGAAGAGATTCTGTTTGCACACCCGAGCAGAGTCCAAAAGGCATTGTGGTTTCTCTGTTCTCATCGCCTCCTTCACTGCCTTTACCCCGGGGGCTAGTCTCAGGGGAAGCTTGCTGGGGGCAGGGGGTCTCGCATGGGAGTGAGAGAGATTTTTGATCTGGACCACTATGGTGTAGTCCAGGTCAGATGTCTGCCAGCACAGAGCCTCTAACAGTTGGATCTATTTACCTAATGATTATATAATATTTTTTAATAGCATAGGAATGTGCAGTGATATTCCAAGGAAGATTTTAAAAGGTCTCCTTCCTATACAGTGCAGGGAAACATAATGATCAGTGGCCCCTGACAACTTGCTACAGAAGGTCAGCGTGTGTCCCCGGAGTTGGCCTCAGTCCTGCCGATGGGGGGCCAAGGTTTTATGGGCAGATCATGCTTAAGACTGACATTTCAGGCTATGTTCTGCTCGTGCCTATCAAAATATAGAGTAGACTGATTCACTCTGGCGTGTGATTATTTTTATTTCATAATGTAGGAACTGCAGATTTATCTTTTAATAGCTTCCTCCTCTGCAATGCTACTTGAAAGAGTTCTAGAGATCGCTAGATAAATGATAGCTAGATAGAAGATAGATAGACAGATAAATGGCAGATGAAAAAAATATGTTGGAGTCACTGCCTGAATGCAGAACGCGTCAAACGTCATTTTTAACAGATTTAATCTTAGATGATTACCTCGGGTCTCCCCCATCCCTTCAACAAGGAGTTTAGTATAATCTGACAGTATAAAAGTGTCTCGGATGCTGAGATCATTAACTTTTAGTTTCAACATATTTATATGAACATTAATGAATCCTTCCTCGAGAGAAAGGAAAAGAAAAAAAAAGGAGATCTATTTTAGAAGGCACAAAGATATTTGCCTCACTCCTCCATAGTCCCAAGATCTAAAAACCTGAGAGTCCCTATAAGCAAAAGCCCCTCCAGGGAAGGGCTCCTTTCTGAATGAATCGTTTTAAAGTTTGGCCTCTTAAAACAGTTTCTGAGTCCCCGAGATCTGACTGCAACTGTGTTAAATTCCCAAATGCAAGCAAAACCCTCATGCTAGAGCTGCTGGCAAAACTCTCATAAAGTTTGCTTGACCTGCTTTCCTTTATAATGAGCATCAGACTACCACAGAAAACCCCAGCCCTATGGAGATTTCTATAAAGATTTTAAAACTGGCTTTTGGCCTACCCTCCTTTCTTTCCCTTTTTCTCCTTCCTCTCTCTCTAACCAGATAGATCTGGAAAATGGGCCGGAAAATTAATGAAGTAAAAAAATCCAGTGATCTGGAGGCTCTGGTCTTATTTACAGAAGGTTCCTAGGCAGCTGGAAGGAGGATCGGGGGATCCCAAGGTGAAGGGCAGAGCCTTCCAGGGCTCAATCCCTCTCTCCCTCCCTCCAGGCGCCCGCCTGGGAGCTCAGCGGAGCAGCTAGTATTGATGTCCCTGGGAGCACCGCTGTGGCCAGGAAAACTTAAACCAAATTCCCATACAAATCCCAGTCCTCTGCTGGGGTGCGGACGCAGGGAGCTCGGGGTCCTGGGCGCACTGGGTGTGCCCCTGTAGAAGTCCCAGACACCGTGGCAGTGTTGGGGCATTTGGGAAGGGCACCCCGGCTAGCTTCTGAGCCCCCAGGCCTCCGGGCCTCCCTCGGGAGCACAGCTGCGGTGTTGGGGCCTCAGCCAGGCCAGCACGCAGGGACCACCCCGTGACCTCAGGCTGCTGCTGGGACCCACCCCTTCTGTCCAGCCTCTTGTCCTTCCGCACCTGGGAGCCCTCCCAGGAACCCCCAGGATGAGCACACCTGGCCCTACTCAATGTGGCCACTAGGGAACCAGGCAGTGATGCCCAGGGGGAAGGGTCCCAGCAGTGCAAGTATACATAGGGAGGAGGCTGGGGGAGGGGAGGGCGCCTGGGGGGTGGGATTTGGGGACGCAGGGAAACTGGGAGAGGGGACGATCTCAGCATCCTCCCTGCCTTCATTTCATCTCCTTCATTCCAGGCTGGGCTTCCAGACTCTTCCTTGGCATCAGAAGCTCCAGCCAGCATTAAACATCCGGGTCATGTGCCTACTCTTCTCCCAGAGCAGCTGCAGGCCCTGCTCCCCACCCTAGCCTCTGCCTGGGGCAGGTGTGCTGAAATGGGTCCAAGTACTGACTCAAGTACTGACTTCTGAGTCTCTGAGGGCCCTGGGGGACCAGGCATGAGAGGAAGAGGTCCCAAAAACGATAGAGAGGACACTGGAATGGCACAGGGGTCGGGCAGTAAGAGGCTGGAGCCTGGGAGCTCAGGACGTCGCTCTTGTTTTCGGGACTCCTGTGATCTCAGGGTTGGCCAGGGCTTGTCAGTCACCCTACAAACAGATCCTTCCTAGTTGGATGCAGGGGCCCTGGGAACCACCTAGAGGTGACCCCTGGCAACTGGAGGTCATAAGCCAAGGTGGGCTTCTCTTAGTAATATTCCCAAGGGCCCCTGCACAGCCGCATCTTCCTGCTCTCCGCTCTGCTGGGCCTCTTTCAGGATTGCCTGTTATACTGGCACCTTCAGGCCTGCTTTCCTGCGGAGAACTCCCAAAGAAGGCCAGAAACCCAGGTGTCCAGGCCTCCGGAAGTGGACGAGGCCACGTGGAACCAGAGCAAGTCTGCGCTGCAAAATGGGCATCTGCACCACTGACCTGATTCTTCAGCCCAGGGCCCCCTTCACAAGCATCCTCCCTGGGGAGTCTCTCAGGGGAGCGGTTTTCAGTCCTCCCTGCCCAGCTCTATATGATTTCCCGACTCCTCCTATTCCCCACCCGAAAGAACCAACCACAAGGAAAAGCAGTTCTTTGGAATCTTAGCGTGGAAACACTCAAGGTTGGTGAGCAGAATGTTTAGAATAGAGAAACTCAATCCAAATCCCCAGCGTGCAGCTCACATCCAGGCCCGGGCTGCGTGGGGACGAGGGGTGTGGGGGCTGAACACAGAACTATTTCCGCTCCTCCCCACCCTCCCCAAATCTCCACAGACACCCCTCCCTCATCCTCCCTTCTTGAATTAAGGCCCCTTTCTAATCCTAACGAAAGATCCAAGAATCTGTGAAGGGAGGGATGTGATTTTGCAATCCAAAAATCCTAATTATAGAAAAAAAAATTGTTATTCAACAAAAAGAATGGAAAAGAAAATGATTTTTTTTTTTTTTAAACAAGGGGAGAGGTGCTCAGTTGATGATTATGTTCATTCCAATCCTAGCTTCTTGGTGGAAAATATGTCTTGTGAGTTTCTTAAAACTGTCCAACTCTGAAGCAAATTCATATAAAAATGTTAATTCGGTGTGCTGCGGATGTGTTCTTTCTGTCTCAGCCTTGTTATATGGGGCAAACTTATGGGAAACACACAGACAAAAGTCTTTCAAATGTAAACAATAAAAACTGTCATGAGGCCATCAAACCCATTGTGGTGACCACATAAACATTGGTATAATGTGTCTGACCGTCTAAAACATCACCACCCTGAAGTCACAGACTGATATGTTTGTAAATGCCTCAGAGTTAAGACATGAACAGTTTCCCCAGATTTGGGTTTGATCTCTAAAATTATTTTCAAAAAGGAAACCCATGTGAGCCTATTTGAAAGACATCGACAGCCGAACCCTTGCTTGCATCTGGCGTGTGGACTCTGGATCTGACTTCAGCTAGTGAGCAAGTGAAATCCAGGCGGGCACCGGGGTTATTCCTGGGACTGTCCCTGTGAGGTCCTCCTCTCCCTTCTCTCTGGCTCCCCCCATTTCTCACCTCCCACAGATGGTGCAGGGGACCGGAGCCTGGGGTTTTGCTCCGCCTTCGTGCACAGCAATTTGACTTGCTTTGTTTTTTGTTCTGTCCCTCTCTCTAAAGGGTAAAGATGTTCCCACATTGTTGCAGGACTGTACTTCTTTATGCCCCGACAATCATGAGACAGCCTGGGAGACTGAAATCCTCTCACCCTGTCCTCTACCCCCGCTCGAGAAAAAAATGCTAGACAGAGCTGGGTTTGTTCCGGAGCCGGGGCAGAGCAAGGATTGGAGAGAATTCCTCTTTCCTGGGGCTGTTGGATGTCTCGATTTTTGAAGATTTATATCAAGAGTGACAAAAGCAGTGTTATCAGAAGGTGGGTTAAGGCCCCGGCTCTGTTTTCCAACAAAAGCAAAAACAAACAAACAAATGCTGATGCCGATAGCTGGGCCCCAGACCACCTCCTTGATGGCTACTGTGTGCTCTGCCTTGGACTTGGGACATCTTCTAAATTTAGGATGGGCTCAGAGTGAAAACAAACTTCAGGGTTCCTCTTATTTATTTATTTTTTTCTCTCCAAACTACAAGGCACCCACTCCCAATTTTTCATGCAGCATCCTGAGGAATAATCAGAAGTGGTACAAAAATGATAACTTATCACTGTAGATAAAGCTTCCCTGAAAAAGAGAAAAAAAAAAGACTTTTCCTCAAAGAAGGGTAAAATTGTTATTTAAAAAAAAAAAATATACATATATATATATATATATATATATATATATATATAAATTTCCTTGCAACTCAGCAATCTCAAGCTGTGAGCCTTATCGGATGTTTCTGAGGAGTAAGGCCCCAGAGCCTGGCTGTGTGTTTTCCTGACACGGAAATCAAACGGGTGAAGGTTGTCACTCATGTATTTCTGTCTTCCAACCTATGTCAGTTAACTACTGACAGGCAAAAAATAGTCATACCCGTGTAGCAAGCCGACTTTTAAATTTATTGATCGGCCTAGAATACCGGAGGACTACATTTTAGGAAGCCAAGCGTGTGTGAGTTCAGAAGTAAGTTGGCCTTCACAAAGCCAACAGCAACAGCAAAAGCTCCCCCCGCCCCCCCAGCACTGCACTTGGGAACCTCTGCGTGTGTCACAGCAACTTCGGTTATTTAGTGGAGGGAAATGCTAGGAATGCAGCTACTGTGACAGCTGTGCCCCGTGTTTGCGAGGGTGGCTGCCATGTGCCCTCTGCTCGCTGCGCTTAGCAGGAAAGCTGGTGGCTTGGCAAGGGGAGGTCCTGTTTAAGAACAGAAGGATCTAGAATCGACGCCACTAAATAAAAACTACCGGGGGGGGGGGGGGGCGGGAGTAGGTATAAGGGCGAAACGATCAGAGCTTTAGGATCCTACATTCAGTAATAAATATAGGGCATTTCCCCCTCCACAGCGGCCTGTGTAGAAAGGGGCCCCGGGTGGTTATGGCATGGAGACAGATAAATAAATATGATATTGAGACATCATTTCCTCCCCAAGATCAGGAAGTGGAATCGCTGCCTATTTGATGCCACTCTATTAATGTGTCAGATGCGTTGTAAAAAGTTATTACATGGCTTTGAGAGAGGAAACATACAAGGAGCAGGGAAATTAAAGGGAAGTCATCTCGTGAATGTTTGGGAACAGAAAAGGGGGAGGGCAAAAAAAGCACACAAGGAGGGTGTGTATTTAACTTAACTTTGTATTTTGCTACACATTGTTTTCATTTACGGCTGAGTCTGATAAATAAACACATTTGACATCACTGATACATACAACATTATCTGGGGCCTCCGAGAAAGCCAGGCTCTGCTAAAGCTTCTGCCCATGGCATCTGCTTTGGGGCGGGATGGGGGGGGGGTGGTTGAGAAGAGGGGGGAGTCCAATATTTTTTTCTCCTTGGTGAAATTATCTGCCAGGGAAACAATGAAGCGTGAAAAAGTACTATTGAGAGTGCATGTCTACATATGCTTTACAACTGCTAGCTGGTACCCTTTGGGATTCTTCCCTTCCTATAAATGTATATGTATCTATGTTTTACATTTCAGTGGGTTTTTAAAAACGAATATTACATTGGAAAACAACTGCGCCTATTCCAGTTCCGCACATCTTAAAGCGACAAGCACCGGTTCGCTTTGCTACGGGTCAGTATAGACGACCCTCAGACAAGTGGCATAATTAATTAATACGGAGGTTATATATTTAAGAGCCTTGTTCTCTAACGCAAACATTTTTCTTTCAAAAGGAAGGAGACTAAACGGAAGTCAGGGGCAGGTTGTAGCCTACCACTGCAGATAATACTACTGCTACTGACAATATATTTTTTAATGCACAGTTCTCACATAAATTTCATTTCATGAAATACACTGGTAAGTACATGTTGCTGGGGCTTCCAAAATGTAGCGAATCCCACTGATGGCTCCAACTTGCGAGTGGGCTCAGTTCTGTAATTGGAATGAAAGGAATTTTAACACTATTTAGACAAAGACTCAAATGCAGTGTAAAGGGAAAGCTAGATTTCATTATATATATATATATTTATTTATATTTAATTTAGAGACTTATTTGTAACAGGGACACTTAGGCAGGATTTAGGATTTCTTTGTTAAAAAAGCATGTATTTGTGTTCACCGCTCTACTTCGAAGTTTTTAGCAACAATTATTTTCAAAAACACCTTTCACTAGGCGCTAACCTTCTCTTACAGACAGCCACCAAAACCCCATTTTTGTCGGCACCCCTCTGCTTGCCTTCTAATGTTTTGGGCCAGAGCTTTCTTATTATATTGAACTGCCTGTAGGGTTCTATCAAAATCCTTAATTGTTACCCAACTGTATTTTTCTCCCAAGTCCCATTCCTCATGAGATCACCACAATAACTCCATCCTGAATGTCACTCTTATTTTAAGAATGTGTTTGCCTAAAATATGTCATCTGATGCTGAGTTTTTTTGCATCAGTGACATCTTCATTTCTGCTTCTTTGGGGGGAGATGGCCTATCCCGGAGTCGGGATCAGAGGAAAGAAAAGAAAAAAAATCTCGGAAGCAGAGAGCAACTAACATCTAGCACGTGAAGTGGTTTACTATTAAGACTTTTGCCAGGCAAAATTAAATGTGTATTTGGGAGCCCTATCCAAACTGGCACAGAAAGGAAGGTCAAAACGTACAGGGTATGTGCTGTTTATGGGAAAAACAAAAAGGGGGGTGGGGGGAAGGAAGACATGATGATAAACTGGCCAGAACTCATCAGCGCCAAGCACAACCTGTTTTCTTCAAAATAAGGCCTTCGGTCAGAGTTGCAATATTATCTTAAAAAAGAAACGGAAAACGAAATAAAGCAAAAGTCATGGTGTTTAGCTCTATTTTCAAAACAGTATTGGCTTTGTCTAACATTCTGTTAGTGTTAGAATTCTAGGGGAAGTTGACCAAGAGTTGCATGAATTTGTGTCATTTTAAAAATAGGTCAGTGCTGTTGGGGAAGGTAGCGCAAGACTTTCCAAATGATACACAACATGTTTTGGGGGGTAGATACCAACAAATCAAAGCACAGCCTTTATTCCACCAGGACACTGTTTTGGGGAGTGTATTTCAGGAACGAAGGTGATCTGAAATCATTACCAGCTCATCTTAGTGGAGAAGCCCTCTGTGAAATATTTACCGGGAAATATGATTTAATAACAGAGCTTAAACCCAGATATGTACTTGGAGTTCTATAAGTGAGGGGTGGATTTTTCTTTTTCCTATTGAAGAAAAATGACCTTCAAAGTTAAAACACAAACAACTTTGATTTGTCCAAAGTGTTGATGTTACATCTTGTCAGGCCTTGCTAACAAGAAAATCCTGGCGTGTAAGGGAAGAAGGGAAAATAATCAATTTTAGCCCCGAAGTGAGCATTGGTGATCTTTGCCATTAAACGCACAGGCACCCAAGCCACCTCTGCCATGCCTAATTTTCCTGGCTTATTTTCCTCTCGATGGGCACACTGCTGGCTCAGATGCTCAGGCGATGCTGCGAAGGCCCTGCTCTATGGCTGGGAATGTTTGTTTTCACCAGAGGGCACTGATAGCTCAACTCCTTTGAAAACTTTAGGGGTGGAGGGGTGGTGGGGGTGTAAAATATGAGAGGTCATAATTTATATTTATATTAAATATTGCTAATTATTAAAAGGAACTGGCCTCCTCCCACCTCACCAAACAGCCTATGCTTCACCCTGAGTTATTGCCTCCCTACTCCTCCATTAATCCTTCCTCTGGAGAAAAGGGTGCATTTTACACTTCTAATGCGGTGTTGGGCCCAGTTAAACTGTACACTAAGAAACTGAGTACAGAATCAAAAAAAAAAAATGCAGTTTATTATTGTAGATTATTCTTTCTCTTGATATAACCAGAATTGAAAATGAAAGAAAAGCACATAGGAACATCACGCGTGGTTAGTTAGTAACTCAAGATATAAAACAATTTTGCACAGCAAAATATGTAAAAGAAAAGTAACTGACAAGATTTTTTTATATTTATTGTGGTAAGATTTACTTTTCATTTTTTTTTTTAAAGACAGGATGTCAGTCCCTGAAAATAACATTTACTGATTATTGCCTTTAAAACTGTGGATTTTTTTTTTAAGTTACAGAAAATCCAGTTCTGCACCACAATACAACTGTAAAAAAATCTGCATCATTTTAAAACTGTGCAGTAATGCCATTTTTATAACTGCATAAATTTTATTAGCGTTCTAAACAGTTTTGCATTTTTTTTTGTATTATATGCTTGCAGGTTATATCTTAGTGCAATTCAGTCCCAAATACTTTAATTTTGAAAAAAAAACAACACATACATTTTGAATGTAAAATACCCCTACAGATATAAACAGGGGTGTTTCCCCTTTTAATACTTTGGTTTTCAATACAGTCAGTGGTATAGCAAAGACTACACATACCCAACTTATATTTAAGTTGCAAGCACATGCTGTATAAGCTACTTTTTAAACAGTCCCCTTGCAAACTCTACCCCCCTTAACATCACAACAGTAAACAATTTAGTGCATCAATCTTTTAAAAAATCTACAGCTAAACAGACCTAACTCTTTCAAATTTATCTATAACATTCCTTTATCTGTAGCATACATTTTAACTGGGCTAACAGATTATAAAAACTAGAATTAAATTATATACTAGAAACCCATAGCATTCCACATTTGACAATGACCAAAAGCAAAAAAGAAAAAAAAATAAAATAAAAATAAAACAAACCAAAAATAACGGGGCAGATTTCTTTCTTGAAAAAATAAATTTTAGACTGCTTTCGGAAACAGCACAATTTGAGTCCCCCAAGTGGGGTGTCATTCTTACTAAAAAGAAAACATTAGGAGTTCTTTACTGTTTGCCATTTAAATTTTTTAACCCATTCTGGCATCTTTGACAAGGAATGCCTTCAGTGCATTTACAATGGGAGGCTGAAGTTCTGAGTAACTCAAAGCAGTTTTGGAGCAGATGCAAACTTTCATGGGAAGAAGGCTCTAGGGTTGCACTTTTTCGTTCTGAACTCAAAAAAGTCATGAGACAATAAAACAAGAGTATGAATGCCATGCCATAAGTCTTTGAACGTCCATTTCCAAGCCAAAAGGAAAAAAAAAAAAGAAAAGAAAAAATAATTATACCATACATGTCCAGCATGCAGGCTTTTTTTTTATTAATATAATGTCTCTTTTCCATAAAGTTTTTGAAACAGTTATAGTTCATCGTTGCTAAGAGAAAGTAGCAAGCATAATAATGCATGAGATGAGAATGAGTTTTTTTTAATGGCAGACTAAACTCTCAGATTTGGCATCATAAGGCCAAAACTCACAAGTCACACCCAGAAGGTTGATGCAGGCTTGATTGTGGCAGGTTCATGAGGATTTTTTCTCTATTTTAGCGTAACAGTGCTAAAAAAAAAAAACCCCGATGGAACTCAGCACGCTGCAAGTCTATAACATTTCACATTGTTTTTCCTTTGCAAGCTCAATCTCACATGAAGAACTCAGGTGGAGAAAAAAAAAAAAACAAAACACCTTAGCTTTTTTCCTCTTTTATCCCAGAAGAGATGGGTTGAGAGGGAGTTGAGGGTAGAGGTTGGAAAAAAAAGGTCAACACAGCAAGCTCCAAAAAAGTAGAATTAAAAAAAAAAAATCCAAACAAAATGAAAACACACACAGAAAATGGAACACCAGCTCATGAACTGAAGAAGAAAAAGAAAAAAAAAATATGTAAATGATGCAGGCTTCAAAGGTGAGCATGAAGAACTCTGCTGAGATCTTTGAACATTGTGCAAGGGGGGACGGGGGGGGGCATAAAAAAAAAAACACCAAGCTACCAAGTTATGGAGATTTTCAGATTGGCAATCCAGGAGCCAGACATCCATTCCCTCCCCAATTTAAAAACAGCCACCGCCGCCACCAACTCGGGGCAGGGTGTGTGTGTGTGTGTTTGGGGCATCTGGGGGTGGGGGCAAACTTGGCAGGGAAGGGGGCGAGGTGGTGGCCAGCGTGGCTCTGGAACTAGCAAGCCCACTCCCGAGTCGGACCCCCACGGAGCACTTATCAAGGTGGCTAGCTGGGATCGCGTGTCAGACTCACATGAAAAACTCGGGAGAGGACGGGTTGTCGCTGCTCGAGCCGTTTTCTCGGAAGCCGCTGCTCACCAACTTCTCGTATTTCTCCTTGTACGCGTCCCTCTCGCGCACCAGCCTGGAGATCTCCTGCTTGAGGTGGTCGACCTGCTGCAGCAGCTGGTTCTTCTCGGACTCCAGGACGTGTCTCTGCTGCACCCTCTTGAAGCGGCAGGACTGGGCATAGCCGCGGTTTTTCAGGGTCCGCCTCTTCTGCTTCAGCCGGATCACCTCCTCCTTGCTGACCCCGCGCAGCTGCCGGTTCAGCTCGCGCACGGACATGGTCACCAGCTGCTCGTCTGAGAAGCGGTCGTCGAAGTGCAGGCCGCCCGCGGCGTGGTGCGGGTGCAGGGCGCCCCCCGCCCCCGCCGCGCCCCCGCCGCCGCCGCCGCCGCCGCCACCTCCGCCGCCGCCCCCGGCGCTAGCCGGGCCCCCGCCGCCCGTGCCGCCCGCGCCACCGGCCGAGGCGGACGCGCCGCCCGGGGCGCCCGGAGCGCCGGCCGTCGGGTGGTGGTGGTGGCCGGCGGCGTGGTGGTGGTGGTGGTGGTGGTAGTGCGGCCCCGCGCCGCTCTGCGCTGCGGCCGCGGCGATCACGGCGGACACCACGGCGGCGGCGGGGCCCATCTCTTCGCCGCTGCCGCCCAGGGAGGCGCCGGCGCCGGCCCCGGCCGCGGATGCCAGCTGCTGCGCCCCGCGCGCATAGCCATCGAAGCCGCCCTGGAGCTGGTGGCTGTTGCTGATGAGCGCCTCGACCGCGTCCTCGGGGCTGAAGCCCAGCGCCTCGGGGTTCAGCTGCTGCGGGTAGCCGGTCATCCAGTAGTAGTCTTCCAGGTGCGCCTTCTGCTCGCTGCCCGAGCCCGGGCTGGGCGCCGAGAAGCTGGGGGAAGGGGGCACCGAGCTGCAAGGCGTGCTCATGGGGGTGGAGGACAGCGAGCCCCCGGCGATGAGACGGCCGCACTGGCTGATGATGCGGTCGGTCTCCACCGGTTCCTTTTTCACTTCAAACTTCATCAGATCGAAGTCATTAACATATTCCATGGCCAGGGGACTGGTGGGCAGGTCGGAGTTGCTCATTGCCAGTTCTGATGCCATTCTCCTGCCGCCGCCGCCGCCGCCGCCGCCGCTCCGCCAGATGGGCTGCAGGAGAGGGGCCAGCGGGCTGTGCTGGGTGGCCAGCGGGTGAGCCAGCTTGCCGGGCTGGGGCGCTTCTAGCTCGCGCGGCGGTGGCTGGCCCGAAACCTCCGAGCGCGCACACACCCCCCCGCCCTGCCCGCGCCCCCCGCGTCCGCCCTCCCTCCCCCACTGCTCACGCCAATATGCTCGCTCGCCCCGGCCCCTCCTCGCCTGCTCTCCTTAGTGCGCGCCGAGCCGGCGGCTTCAGGCTCGGAAAGGTCCTCCGCGGGCTGCGGTGGCAGCGGCGGCGAAGCCGGAGGAGCCCGGCCGGTGGTGCGGCGTCCCCCGCTCGCCGCTCCGCTGCGCGCTTTGCATAAGGAGGGCTCGCCTCGCCGGCCGGGCTGCAGGCGGGGCGCGCGCAGCGGCCGCTCGGGGCTGGAGGCGCGGCGGGCGGCTGTCCGAGCGGCGCGGGCCTTGGCACGGGGGAGTTAACACTTCATGCTTCTCGCCTCCTCTTCTGCCTGGCTCTTTTTTTTATTTTTTTTTCTTTCCTCTCTCTCTCCCTCGCGCGCTTTCTCCGTGCAAAGTGCAAGACAGAGGTGCAGCCGGGCTCGAGGAAAGGGAGGGGGGAGTTGAGTTCTTTCTTGCCTTTTTTTTTTTTCTTTAAAAAAAAAAAAAGCAAAATAGCGAAGTCCTGGGGAAAGGCGAGGCAGAGAGCAAAAGGGGGGAGGCCGAGCCGATGAGCAGCCTGAGCTACAGCTCGAAGATGAAAAAAGATTTTAAAGCCTCTGATCCAGCAAGAAGAGTTTAAAGCAATTGCTGAGTTTTATAGTACTTGTGACGTCAGGCCCAGATGGGAAATTGACTGGTACTCCGGGCCAATGAGAGGCGGCGAGAGCGGCCGCGATTAGCATAATAGTATAGAAACAAGGAAACTTTTCGGAGCTGTCAATCAGGGCCCAATCAGCTGACTGTCAGCTGGGACAGGCGCGCTTAACCCTTCCCGCGCCGCAACCTCCCCCGGAGGGAGCAAAGCGGAGCACAAAGTTTGGTGAAAGAGAGCGAAGAGTTTTCCAGAGGGGCTGCGGGAACCCGGGAGGACAGGAAGGTCGGTTTGATTTACTTTGGAGCTCGAAGAAGCCTGCTTTCCGGAGCCCCGGCTGACCCTCCACTCACTCGGCGGGGATTGGCCTGGCTGCCCTCCCCGGCCAGCTCCCCGTCCCCGGGATTGTGAATTAGCCTGGCAGCCCTCCCTCCTCGCTCCTCGCTCCACCTTCGGCACCCAGGTGTCTGCCCCAGGGATCTTCCTTCCCCCAGCCTGGCTGTGCCCAGAGCTTAAACTTGGCCCCAACTCTTTGTCCCTCTCGCGTTCCCCGCGCGCGAGGGCACCCGGGGTCCCGACTGCATGCCTGACGCTGCTCCGCCGCGCTCCGGGCCGGTGGATCGGGGTCCGCGAAGAGAGAAAGCCCATTTTATCACTCTCTTTCAAAGGAGGCAACATAACTTGTTCAGGGGCCATTATGCGCGGGGACCGGCTGCTCGCTGGCGTCGCGTGCCCTTGGGGGGGAGCGAACGCCTACGCGAGTTAACTCCGGGAAAGCTCAGAGTCTGGTCAGCCCTCAGGCTTCCGACTATGGCTGGAGTTTGACCTTAGAGATTTTCTCTCTCTCTCTCTCTCTCTCTCTCTCTCTCTCTCTCTCTCTCTCTCTCTCTCCTCTTCTCTGTCACACACACACACACACACACACACACACACACACACACACACACGCTAACTCACCCCTATGAAATCTGACCCCTGTTTATCAGGGTCCCGCGCGCCCTTTGCACTTTTATGTTTCAGTAATTATTTTACACCGGATCGTGGCGAGGAATCGGGGGGGGGGGGAGGGAACAACACCCCATCTTTCCCCAGCTCCCCTCGGAAGGGTTAAATGTTAAACCGCGGTTTCTCGGACAAGCCCGGAAACGCAGAGTGGGGGTGGGGTGGGGAGCAGCTTCCCCCCCTCCCCATTACAGATGCTAATAACTGTTCAATTTTCTAGATCGATTCTTTTAAAGCTTATGCAAGAAGAAAAAAGAAAAAGGAAAGGAAAGCAAAAAGAAACAACCAACAACTCTGTTTCTAAGATTTTAAAGCGATAGGCAAGTCGGAGAAGCCGAGATTTACTATTTGGGGGAAAAGCAAGAGTGCGCGAGCGAACCCAGCGTTTTGGAAGACCCGCCCGCCTGCTTGGATGTTGGGACTGTTGATTCTTCCAATTAATGAAATGCATTTGGTGTTAATGCTATATATATATATATATATATTTTTAACTTTGTGGGAGGGGAAAATGCTAGGAGGGTGCATTAAAAAAAAAAAATTCTGAAAAGCCTGCAAAAGGATCGAAGAGTGAAAACTATTGTTGGATCGAGTTGGTTTTTACCTCAACAGCGCCACCTTTCGGCAAAGGTCAGTTGAAATTGATCCGTGTCCAGTTTTGTTGAAGTGAAAAGAAGCTGGTTTCCCAAGGTGGGAGGAGGAAAGAGGCTGCAGGAAGTTTGACTGCAGGGGGAGAAACCAACCTTGTAGGTAAGGGGCTGAGGACAGTGCAGGCAGGTGAGGGAGTTATTTTTCCTCCACTGTCCCCCTTGATTGTCGACCAAGGGGACAGGGGACACAGAAGCCTTTTGGAGTGTAATTCTGTCTCGGGGACTTTAGCAAGTGGATCCCATGTAACAGGGCCCCCCAAGCCCTTTAAAAGTGTCAGGATGGATTTCCAGCGGGCTTTATGGCAATATCAATAGAATTAAAGTTACTTGTAATTCAGTGATAAATGAGATGTCTCTAGTAAGTAAGATTAAGTGCAGCGCTATAAAGTTGTTTATCTGAAAAGTAATTCTCAGAAAACTTGACTTCTGACACTTAGTCATATATTAAGCCCTGCGTCTCGAACATTGCACTTCAGAAAGCTGTCACCCACCCCACAGCATACTTTACTATTTATAACGAGACCTGAGGTGTCACTCACTGGCTTCAGACTCCAGATTAGACCTGTGTTAATTTCTCCGATGCCGGCAGCCTTGGGTTGCAGCAGACCCCAGGGTTCCTGATGAGAGAATCCCCCAAAATAAAGGTTTGTAGGCACATCAGAATCCTAAAAGGCCAGTGCTGTTGGTATTTTCCAGAAAAGCACCTTTTCTTTTCATCGTGACTTCAGCGGAGGAGCTGTTTATAAGGGTAGTTTTGGTTTTATGGGAATACTTAGTAGGGATGGAATGAAGTATGTCTATTACCAGTGTGGAGGAGAAAGAGTGATGGTTATGTCAATATTTATGCAACCTAACAGAATTCCTTTGCTTTCCACCTCTTAAACAGTATTTTACCTAGTAACGAAGTGAAGGGATTATAGCTTGTTTATTCAGAGGAAAATCTTAAACCATATAAACATATTATGTCACTTAGCATTGTTCACAGCAATAGGTTTCTAGGCTTCTTAAAAATCATTAGCCACAAATGTCTGAAGTTTATAATTATTCATGTAAAACACGAGTTTAAATGCAGTTAGGAAGAATGGATTCTTTTTTTGTTTATAATTTTTTTTTTTAATCCTCTGGCATCACATTTTTGTTAAAAGCTGTAAGAAATGATTCTTGTCTCTCATGAAAGTATTTTTTGGCCAGGAGCACTGAAACTTCTGCATTCATAAACAACATATATAAACAAAGTTCGCTCATGACGAAGACCATGTGATATAGATTCATGGCCATGCACCTAATTGTTGCAATTATATATCATTTCTAGAAATTAAATGCTCATGTTTGGGCAGCTAAATGTATTATTATCTGCACATTTTTTATGGTTTATTTCTGTATACTGCTGTTAAGCCATGGTATTTTTCTTCCTCATATTGCAGAGTCTTTTACAGTCTCTTATTTTCTCTTGGAAAAAAAAAAAGAGAGGACCAGAATTATTTTTTAGATGTGTAACAGTAGTGCTCTCAGACTTATAACTAAATTCTCATTTTTGTCCTTTTTACTTTATTATTTAGTGATTCACAGGGGTGTCCAAACATTTACAGTTCTCCGTTAGTGGCATTTCTTTTACAACAATTGAGCTCTCTTATTTTAATTAGTACTATTCAGGTTTTTGATTCTGTACAATTACAGCAGGCCACATTTCTTTAGACTTCTTTGCTCACATTGTTTGTTTCACTTCTCTCCAAGCCCATCTAATCCAAATACAATACGAACCCTGTTTCCGTACTGCTTAATATCCCCTTGCTATATATACTCTAGTAATCTCTGTAGAACAATATAGAGTAATTTCAAAACCATGCGTTTGTCATTATTGACCAATTCAAACCAGTAGCATTAAAGTTTCTGAAAGCCGTGAATATTTATAGAAGAATTTTGGGAGGGAGGAAGGCATGAGTCGAATCATGTAGAAGATTGCGAAACCGTAACATCCAAAACACAACTGTAGATTCGTGTCAGTACATACACAACAACTTCGGACAAAAAGAAGAAAAACCCTGTTCGTGTCCAAATGACAATGATTAAAAGTTAAAAATAATATATTTTTTTCCCTGATGGTGAGTTACAGCTACTCAGGTATATCATGTTGGAATCTGACATAGATAATCCGAAAAGAACAAAACGCACCAAGAAGTGTAGTGTTTCTCCAGGAGCTGATTTTATGGTACAGAACTAACCAGAGTCCCCTCAATTTCACTGTGAACCTCGCTAAAGTGATTTGAGAAAAGTAACTGGATGATCACATAGACTGTTCTTAGCATGTTAGATACATCCTCGTAACAGTCTTTAGTTAGCAGGGTAAGTAAATCACAAATCACTGTTAGCAGATTCATGGAGGAAAATTAATAGAATCAGGCGAGATAATCTGATAAGGGCAAAATTGCTGAGGAAACAGTCTTGCCTCATATTGGAGAATGTGAAACAACCGCCTGATTACTAGGAGTCGTTATGAATAGGTGAATTATGTGCTAAATAATCATCAGAGTAATTCAGCCTTTATTAATTCTTTTCTCTTTAAGCGATTCACAGTTGTAAGTTAAAGCCGATCTCTCTTTGAAGACACATCTTTTATAATTTTTATTGGAGGTAATTTATTATTTGCATTACCTGTATTTACTTCATAATTGAACATTTTGCATTCAAATTTATGTAATGCATTATGCTTGAGAATATATTTCTGCCTGATTAGCATAAATAGTCACTTACCTCATGAATTACTAACAAAGTTTATCTTAAAATATAGGTTTTTTTATTAAGTGGAACACAAACATATGTACAATAAATTCTGATTTTCCGGTGCAGTTAGAGAACAGCTCACATTTGATTTCGGTGAAAAGAGGCTACAAGGGGAGGGGAGTAATCTTGAGAAGAAGGCAAAACAGAAATGAGATTGGTAGGCTTCCTTCAAGGGGGTGTTTTCAGATGGGGGTGTACGCCTGGAGTGGGCAAGGGGCCAGTGCTGAAGGAGGGTCTGGGCTCTCCATACCCTGTTTAGGTTGCTTACTAGAGGATCTCGACACGGACTGTGGATCCGGAAAAAAACTATAACTCATCCTCTCTACCTTTCTGAGGGACCGTGCTAGCAAGTGAATCGCACTGACTGAGTTTGGGGATTGTTCACTTTCTGTTCATTTTATTTGTTGTCTGTTAGCTTGTTTTGGTCTCCTTAGAGTCCCCCTGTAGAACACAATATACATCATTCAATTCAATACTCGTTGTTTTGCACAAGAGATGGGGCAAACCCAGTTGTTTTCTCCGGTAAGAATTCCTGGGCAGGTCTCCCCAAATTTGCTCAGTTCCCTTCCCGATCTTCACCTAAAAAAAGACACCCCATCTAGCCTGGCAGACAGGAGGTGATTAAGAGTTCTGTGCAAACATTAACATTTGAATGCAAGCACTGCTACAGTTTTAGTGCAATAGATGGAAATGCTAAATGCCCAGGCCTCTTTCCCCACCCTGGCCATTCCAAATCAACAGATCCCCCTCATTCCCTTTTCCAGGGCATAGCCATTTCCTTAGAGTTTTTTTTTTCTTCTCCCTTCATTAGAGACTGCTTATGATTCCTCCTCCATTGTCATCCCGTTTGATCCTATTCACAGCTTACACTCAGGAGGGAATTTGTTTTGAAAGCATTCAACCCTTCAAAGATTTTTATTGTGCTGAAATCAGAACTGATTGAAAAAAAAAAAAAAGCAGGGATTAAAAATAAGGGGGACCTGCTATTGGGACATTGTTTATTCAGGCTGCATCTTTTATGCATGATAACTCAGGGGACAGGCTGTGGGTGGCGCTAGCTCAGGAAGTTTGGGTCACCCTGGAGATGGGGTGATTCAAAGGGACTGCTCCAGAGGCATTTACCAGCCATTCGACCTGGGAAAATGAACCTGGAGTTTTAGAATACTCAGACCAAACGTAAATACTCGTGTGATTACCAGGAGAAGTATGTTGATGCCAATGATTGCTGAATTTGAGGGTTTCTGAGTGAGATCGGCTGTGGTCCTGTTTTATAGCTTAGTTCTTGGTTGCATGATGGGTTTTGCTGTGCTGTTCTGTTCTTTGGACACGCAAGATATGCCCAGTGACACCCTCCCAGCATCATTTATCACGACAGTGTTTCTGCTCAAACAGAGAATTGGGCTAAGCAACCCTCCTCACAATAAAAAGTGAAGTCACATTTATAGGCCTTTGCTGGTATTCTTATTTAGTTATTTTATAACAATGATACATGCTGTCAAATACAATCATTTGCATAAGACAGAAATAGGAGGCTATCAAACAAAAGAACCACTATTTCCCACTTCACCCCAATCCTCTAAACCTGGTCTCAGGTGTTACCATCTATATATATATATATATATAAAAGCCTAATATGCAAAGTGTCCCCTTGGAAGTTCGACCAACCGGGAGTTCGATCTCTCACTATGACATGCGCTGACCACCAGGGGGTGGCGTGGAATGAAGAAAGGCCCCAGCCGGCAGCTGCTAGGGACCCTACCCGTGCACGAATTTCATGCACTGGGCCTCTAGTCTATAATAATTGGAGTCCATGCATATACTTTTTACAGAATGGAATCATGGTATACATACAGCTTTTTTAAAACTTGCATTCCCAGCAGTAACACATCCACCTTAATATCCTCAAAAAGTGGTTTGGAGGACCCTCTCTCCATGGGCAGAACTTATCTAAGAGAATCTCAGATGGGGGAGTTTAAAGATCTTACCTTAACAGCCTCCTACCTTCTTTACAACATCTGGCCCGTTGAGTCAACGGCATGCAGGATCGATTTTACTAGGCCCAGCAGACACCGTGTCTAGGACCCATGAGACTGTCCGGGGCCTAGGAGAACATTTAAGTTTCTTTTAAAATCAGAGGAAAAGAAATGAATATAATGCAGCATGTATTATATCTGTCATTATACCAACATAGTCATAAAATGTAACTAAATGTTTATGGAAGAAGAGGTCCACAGAAACCAAAGTGCCTCACAGCTACCAAAGTCCAAGTGCAGTCTCAACAACATGCACTTGATTGCCCCCAGTGACAGGGTGCTCACTACCTCTCAACTTTACCTTACACCCTGTCCATCTATCTTTCCACAGTTCTTGAGGTTGTCAGCCAAGCTTTATGTTTGTTTGTCTAGTATGAAGTCGTATCCCCTTCTATATACAAGTCTTGATTTCATACACTCATAAGGCCATGAGCCCTTATATCCCTTATGCTCTCTGGGGAGTAGAAGACAACCAATATGATGACACCTCCGCCCTACCTTTCATATTCCATTCTAAACACAGTCAGTGCCTTTAGCATTTCTACTTAGGCCTGAATTTTAAGTGCCTCTGCCTTTAGGGGGCTGACTCCCAGATGTGCCCACCTGGCAGTTGTCCCCCTTGGAGGGTTCAGGTTCTAGAACTGAACCCAGATTCCCCGGGGGTGAGTTTCTCAGCACAGAGCAACTGCCACCCTCCGCCTCCCGGAGCCAAGTCTGGCTGCTGTTCCTGCAGACCATAATTGCAGGAGCCTCGGCAGACATGTAACACCGGTGACTCATTGTGCACGGCCCGGGGCCTTTTCTTCTCACATTTCCCCCTCCTCTATTTGTATGCTTATGTTTTTGAGCCCAAGCGCAGAAACACACAACCATGCCCAGTAGGCTTCATCTCATTAGGTTCAGCCTGGTCCCTGCTTGTGTCAATCTCTGTGGATCTAGAATATGCCATCGACTTGTTTTAATTTGCCTCCCAGCTTTGTGGCAGCTGCAGATGAAACTGATGTGCTTTTTGATGACTTAACCTCTCAGAAGCAGTTCCCTCCCCTGCAAAATGGGATATTGTCAGGATTAGAGACTGTGCCTGCGAGATGAGGCCACGGAGGAGCTCTGTGAATGGTTCATGCTTTTCTGAATTTCCTACCATCTCCCCCACTTGTTGATAACAGCATCGGAAGGTACAAGACCCAGTGGTGCCCCAGTGGAGACTGTCCGTCCCCACCCAATCATTTACACAAAATGACTTGCCAGATCATTCAAGTCTCCTAGTGGACATTTTAAATTAAATGGCCTTATAACATCTCTAATCACATCAGAATCACAATGAGATACCACTTCACACCTGTTACCATGGCTATCATCAAACAGACAAAAGATAAGTATTGGTGAGGATGTGGCAAAAAGAGAACCCTTGTACACCGTTGGTAAGAATATAATTTTGTGCAACCGTTATGGAAAATAGTCTGAAGGTTTCTCAAACACTAAAAGTAGAGCTGTCCTACAATTGAGAAATCCCACTTCTAGGTATACATCCTAGGGAAATGAAACCAGCATCTCCAAGAGATATCTGCTCCCCCACATTCATTGCATCATTATTCACCCTGGCTAGAATCTAAGTGTTTGCCCAGGGGGGAGTGGATAAAGAAAATGTGGTGTGATATACACTGAGTGGCCAGATTATTATGATCTCTGAACACAAAATAATCTGGCCATTCAGTGTATATCCTATATAATAAAAGGCTAATATGCAAATTGTCCCCTTGACCAGGAGCTTGACCAGCAGGCAGGCTGGCCAACTGCCCATGTCCCCTCCCCCTGGCCAGGCTGGCCGGACCCCACCCATGCACGAATTCATGCACTGGGCCTCTATATATATATATATGTGTGTATATATATATATACTGAGTGGCCAGATTATTATGTGTTCAGAGATCATAACAATCTGGCCACTCAGTGTACACTATGGAATATTATTCAGCCTTAAGAAATAAGGAAATCCTGGCATTTGTGACAACATGAATGAACCTGGAGGACATCGTGCTAAGTGAAATAAGCCAGACCCAGAAAGACAAATACTGTATGTACTCACTTATATGCAGAATCTAAAAAGGTCACATTCATAGATGCAGAGAGTAGAATGGTGGTTACCAGGGACTAGAGGGCTGGGGAACTGGGGAGATATTGGTGAAGGGGTACAAACTTCTAGTTATGCATGATGAGTAAGCTCTGGAGACCTACTGTATAGCACAGTGACTATAGTTTCAGCTACTACTGTATCATTACAGTCACAGTGACTATAGAATACAATGACTGCTGTATTGTATATTTGAAATTTGCTAAGAGGGTAGATCTTAAGTGTCCTTGCTACACCCGAACACACACAGAGAAAATGGTAACTATATGAGGTAATCGGTATTTTAAATTGTGGTAGTCACTTCACAAGGTATACATATACCAAAACATTACATTGTACACTTACATGTATATAATTTATATTGTCAATTATACCCCAATAAAGCTGAAAAAACAAACAAAACCCAACTTGAATGGGCCTATTGGGTAATTGGGCTCATTTGAAACTAAATTGCCCCATCTGAATGTCCACACACATCCTTCTAATAAACTCTAAAGCAACTTTACTTTCTTCTGGTGTAGGCAAAGCTCTCTGTCTAAGAGGGCAGATTGCTTAATGGTTTGATGGGTCACCCACCCGGATTTCTGTAAACCTCTGACCTGTCAAAATTGTCCAGAGTTGAGACCTCAGAGACTAATAAAAAATAGATGGTGCCTGGAAAACCAAAGCAGAAGAGCTCTGTCTATGTAGAAAAGCGTCTCTGAGATCTGTTCTTTCTTCCCCGTTTTTTTTTTTTTTCCTTGCCAACTTCCCTGCCATTTCCTGATGCCAGTTTTGAAGCTGGGAGGCTCCAAGTCATTTTCTCAAATAGAAAGAGTTTCCACCTTTGAATTGCAACTGGTTCCCCTGGTATCTCGTGAAAGGACCTAACTGCAGGCTTTTGCAGAATCCGCCCATCATGGCTCCCATCTTGGCCCCTATCAGAGACACCTGGGAACAGGAGCAGAAAAGAGACTGTGAGTTTATGACCTGCTATCTGTGGTCTGGTCCAGCCATAGGGATCGGTGCTGTCTGGTTCTACAGACCCAGCCCGGGACCATCAGGGCTCTGGAGGAATGACGGGGGCTCTGCAGGCAGGCGTCACTGACTGTGGGCTCTGGGCTCTGTGAAGGGCTGCTGGTCAGGGACGAGTTATGGGGGTGCTGGTAGATTGTGGTGGGGGAGGGTAGTCTAGCCTAGAGAAAGCCTATTAAGTCACCCTCTGACCTCAGCAAAGTGCTTCAATGTCTTCCTCCAACTCATTTTTTAACATCTATTTTTATTGATTTCAGAGATGAAGGGAGAGAGATAGAAACATCAATGACGAGAGAGAATCATTGATAGGCTGCCTCTTGCATGCCCCACACTGGGGATCGAGCCTGCAACCCGGACTTGTGTCCTGGGAATTGAACAGCAACCTCCTGGTTCATATGTCAATGCTCAACAACTGAGCCACACCAGCCGGGCTCCAACTCATTTTTTTTTTTTTTTCAGGCTGCAAAGGAATTGAACTGCATGAGGAGGCAAGGAAGATTCTGGATTGCATGGAGGGAATATTCTCAGCCCTGTGAGATTGAACATAGGTAGGTAAACACAGATCAGACACCCATACACAGACAAAACTGTCATACTGGGTTCTTGTAGAGCATTGCTGCGTCAGAATGATAAAGTTAGAATATCTTTGGGGTCAGAATGGTGGGGCCAAACATCTGCAGGCCAGAGGATGCTTTAGTTTTAGGTTAATAATGTTTAGAGCCTCTGGTGGCAGAGCAGTGAGGCAGCAAAGCATCGATTTTTGAGGGTCACTGAACAAGGAGACATATTCAAGAGATGCTGTAGTTTGGCACCAGGCCAACAAGCGTGTGAATCCTGCTCCGTCCCAGGCGTGAGACCTGGGCAAGTTGGTTGACCACCCTGGGCCTCAGTCTCCTCCTCGGTCAAAGGTGAAGAGTATTTTTTTTTTTATTATGATGAGCATGTACATCAAGTGCTTGGCACATGTCACCCTGGTAAGTGCTCAAATGAATGCAATCTATTAGCATGGGCCTAAGTCTGAGTTTATATTCTTCCCACACAGTTTCCATTCATGGGGCCTAGTGTATATTGGGGACTCAGGAAATGTTTTCTCCTGTGTTTATGCTCCTGGCTTATAGTTGTAGTTACCCTGAACCTTAAGTAGATCTTCTTTTTCTCCCGAGTTTTGCATAATTTTGCTCCCCTGGAACTCCACCCCTCCCCTTCTGCCCTGCCCTCTGCCCTATCTCCTGGCTAATTTTTTCTTCTTCTTCAAGTCTTGTATTTCCTCTTAAAAGCTTTACCTGAGCCCTGTGCCCAGTAGCCCCAAAGCTGGCTGGGTGTTCATTCTCTGCACTCATTGCTATGCAGTCCTCATGGTACCATATTAGTTCCTCACCTACCCTGCATGAAGCTGGGCCGACACCTCTCATCTCCCCAACTCCCTTGTCTAACACAGGCTAAGTAGGTACCCAGTAATTGTTCATTCAATGAAAGTGACTAAACACATGCTTGGATTCCCACCTCTTTTTTGAAGTACTAACCCACACAGAATGTACTGCCAGGTGTCCCAGAAAACATGGCTCCGATAGGAAGAATTGCAACAAGACAATTCTTCCATTCACCTCTCACTAGTCCAATTGGCCCATCCCTCCATTACCAGGATGCTTATCTTGGTCACTAATTAACCTATATCTTCCCAAGATGGAATTGGGTGGAAAAACATGGTTGAGATGTGTGGGCCCTGGAACCGGAGTGGAAATCTGTACGTCTTGCTGGGATGAAATTTGGGATGAATAAAGGGATGCAATGAAATACAGTCCCTGGGTAAGCAAGGCGTGCTGTTCACTTTCCTGGCTGCTGCTGCCAAAGAGAGCCCTTTTCAGCCTTGAGTCACAGCTGCCTGAAGGCACACAGATACTGTTTTGTAATTGCTAAGTAAGAATGCTGGCCTGCCCCCATTTCCACAGGCCCAAATCTTGCTCATTCTTCAAGCCACTGCTCACGCACAGGGTTGCACATGAAGTGTAGCACAGTGACTGGCATCTCACAAGCATTTAATAAAGGTTAGTTGTTAATGCCATAGCTTCCCCAAGCCCTCTCGGGCTCCTGCCTTTCAATTGTGGATCCCTACGGTTGTAGCTTAACCTGTTTTCTGGAACCTTCTGTAGCTTTGGGGAGCAGCACTGTGTAATGGTCAGGCAGAGACAGGTTCAAGGTTGGTTTCTGCTACTTACTTGCTGTGCTCTCTCTGAGGAGTTCTTTATAGGTTCTTTGAGTCTCGGTTGTCAGCGAATAATGGAATGCCATTTAGCCCTCTTTGAGTTGTAGGTGAAAAAATTTTTGACTTAACTAGGCTGAAGCAAAAAGGGAACATATTGGTTCACAAGACTAAAATGTGCAGGGACAAAGCTGGTTTCCGGCATGGCTGGGGACAGGAGCCATATGATGTCATTGGATGTGGCTTCCTTTCACCCACAGTCCTACACTACATTTTACTGACTGGACACCAACCAGTAGGCCTCCCAATGGGAGATGATGGTGGGAACAGCGCCAGTTCTAAATCCCCCCAGGATAGGTCCAATGGGGTCAGTTTGAGTCCTCAGCAGGACAGATCAAAGTCATGGTTTGGGTCGTTGAATTGCTCTGGGTCATTAGGTTATCCAGCCAGGCCTGAACCTATCTCTGTGGCAAAGGGTGAAATATGCTGATCGGCTCAGACTTGGACTCCAAAATGGAGTGGACAGGGACCAGGGGACTTCTCTGAGCCTCTTTGAATGATGGGGGAGCTATTGCCTACTTCAGCACCATGGAGCCCCGCCTTCAAATGATAACATTACTAACAGTCTACATGTGCATGCTACTCACCCAGATCTCGCCTTCAGTTTTAACTCATTGATCTTTGCAACAGTCCTATGACATATGTGTTGCTGTTATTTGCATTTGACTGAGGAGGAAACTAAGGTACAGAGATGTTATGGGGCTTTTCCAAGGCCACTCGGCTGGTGAGTAGTACAAGGTGTGAAACCAGTCATAGTTGCAAAGTCCCTGCTCCCAACCACTTTCTTTATAATATACTAGAGGCCGAGTGCATGAAATTCATGCACTCGTGGTGGTGGTGGGGGACTAGAGGCCGAGTGCATGAAATTCGTTCACTCATGGTGGCAGTCGGGGGGCGGGGGGGAAGTCCCTCAGCCTGGCCTGTGCTCTCTTCCAGTCTAGGAGCCCTCGGGGGATGTCCGACTGATGGCTTAGTCCCTGTGGGGAGTGAGCCTAAGCCATCAGTCAGACATCCTTAGCGCTGCCAAGGAGGCGGGAGAGGCTCCCGCCACTGCCACAGCTGTGCTCACCAGCCATGAGCCCAGCTCAGGGCTTCTGGCTGAGTGGTGCTCCCCCAGTGGGAGTGCACTGACCACCAGGGGGCAGACACTCAATGCAGGAGCTGCCTCCTGGTGGTCAGTGCGTGTCATAGTGACCGGTCATTCTGCCGTTTTGTCTATTTGCATATTAGCCTTTTATTATATAGAATTGTAAGGGGAAGACAGACAAGAAACTAATAGACAAATCAAGATATACTATAAAATAATGTAATGTAGTTTAGTCTGGTATAATGTAATATAAGCCTATATAATAAAAGGCTAATATGCAAATTGTCCCCTTAACTGCAAGTTCGATGGGGAGTTCAACCAGGGGGGCGAGGCCGGCCAGCCAACTGCCCACGGCCCCTCCCCCTGGCCGGCCCTGCCGCCGATCGGCCAGACCCCACCCATACACGAATTCGTGCACCAGAGCCTCTAGTATAATAAATAACATAACTATAATATAGCATTGTATATCATCATATAAATCATATCATATGGTATCATATCAACTGGTATCATATTACATGGCAGGCCTTGGTAAGCGGCAGCCCATCTTTGTAGCCATCCCGACAACATCCATCATCAGCATGAGCATCAGAGGTGTTGAATGAGTGTTGACCAGCTGAATCATTTTATGTGTACTGTGTGAAGCCTTTGATCAGAGAACCCTGTTTCTGCCATGGCAACATCATCATCTTACATTCCTATGTTTGTTTCCGTCACACGAGAAGAACAAATGATTAAAAGGAGAAGACTGAGGAAAGATCAGGCGAGCTGAAATTTCTAGATCTCCAGCTCTCTGGCTTCTAATAGTGGTGGGAGCTTAAAGATATCAGGCTGACCCTGTGTCCCTAAGACCATCCTGTTGGACACTCTCAGTGGAAAAGATCCAAAGAAATCTGTTTTACAGACAGGTGGAAAAGGAGTTAAGGGGCAAATTCAAATGATACAGATATTTTGTAACTTAATCTTTTCCCCTTCTTTTTAAAAACTGCCTTTTCTTTTTTGAAATTTCTGTGACTATCCCTAAATTCGTGTTTGCTACACACAAATATGCATTGGTCTGTTTGCAGGTTGGTTTTGAGTGTTAAGATGCCCAGGATGTGCTGAGAAGTGAGTATTTTGTGTTTTATTTAATGATGAGCACACCCCCTCTCTTGACCTTCTCACAGCGTAGATATGAAGGCAAATGAAAATCCTGGGATCTCCTCACTTCATTCCTGCCTCCAACCTTATAGCCTAGTATTATGAGAGGCATTTAATCAAAGCATAGAAACAATTATAACAACACCCTAAAATTACATTCACATCTGCAATCGGAATTGCTAATATCTCGCCTCCCTCTACTATGCTTCTGTCGTCTGATTTCAGTTCCCTTGTGGTGACTAAGAGTCTAGTCATTAATATCACACCCACCAACTTTATTGGAATTTACTGTCAGAAAGGTCTGTTTCCAGCAACTCCCGAGCTGAATGGAGCTGCTGTGCCAGATCTTCTTATCCATTGCACAAGTCCATGCATTTTCTTTGTACTGGAATCACTTCCCAAATTTGGGCACCAACATGAGATTGCTATCCATTTTCTATGTGATAGGGTGGAAAGACCTGGTTTAAAGTCATATGTTACCAGAATTCGACCGACTACTAGAATATTATTGCTCACATTCTTACCTTTTCAACAACACTGGGATGATTTAGTAGTAATGTAATAATAACAATGGCGATGATGAAAACAACAACAACAATAATAAAAGTACCCATTTGCAGGAACTGCTGGGAAGAGACACATAATGCAGACCCCACAAAGAACTAGTAATGAAAATCTGGAAAATGGGAAATTCTGTAAGTCAAATATTCCAGTTTCTTCCACTATTAAATGACCCGTAAAAGACAGGGGGTGAGAGGAGACTAGCATAGATTAAAACAGACTTTCTTTCTTTTCTTTCTTTCTTTCTTTCTTTCTTTCTTTCTTTCTTTCTTTCTTTCTTTCTTTCTTTCTTTCCTTCCTTCCTTCCTTCCTTCCTTCCTTCCTTCCTTCCTTCCTTCCTTCCTTCCTTTCTTTCCTTTCTTCCTTTCTTTCTATACATTTTTATTGATTTCAGAGAGGAAAGGAAAGGAAGAGAGAGATGGAAACATCAGTGATGAGAGAGAATCGTTGATTGGCTGCTTCCTGCACTCGCACCACGCCCAACAGAAGGTGCCACGTGATATACGCTCCCATTATCTGCACTCTGCTAACTTTCCCTAGCACTTAGAAATAAAATATAACTGGCTAGCCCCTAATTTCCTCAAATACAGTGATATATTCTCACAGTAAGTGCCCTTATTGCAAAATGCTTGTCTATATAGATTTTGCACAAATTCTTACATTCTGCAACCAGAAGTTGGGAAGTGAAAAGGTCTACAAAACCAATGAAAGGGAAAGAGAAAAGATACAGCGAAAAGTAAAGCCAGGGCTTATAATTGTGCCCATGTTGGTGTCTTACAGGAACAGAGAGCAGAGGCACTATGACGGGTGTGAGAAAGAGTGACAGAATTGGATCAGGGCGCTGTGCTGTGTTGAAGATTACTGCTATGAAGGTGTTACAGCCATATGTCTTTATATATGTTATGGGGTTAAGGAATTATTGACAACCTATTCAGAGACAGGACTTTTCTCACTGCTCTAAGGGAGTCGGCACTTACATGTTGTCTTAAACCCTGATGGATAGGCTGTTTAGGAGACACTGGGAAAGTCATTTTGGCTCTCTAGGCTTCTGTTTGACGTGGGAGCTATGTCAAAGGACCACACAGACTACAAATCGATATGTGTGTCCATATTTCTCATTTCCATTTCAAAGCACGTGACAGTGTCCCCAGGCTGTGCCTGGCACATGGTAGCCAGAAGGGATTCCTGCTTTCCATCTTATTTTCTCTTGGGAGGCCTTGGGAGGTGTCAATATACCTGTATGAGTATCATCTCTGTTGTACAGACAGTTAGTGTCAATCAGATTACCCACCAAGATGCATTTTATCACGAAAGCTCATAGCTCCTTTGAACAGTGCTTTGGAATTTCCATTGGCAAAGAAGAGTCTTGATCAAGTCACAACAGGGTTGGCAGGACCAGGACAAGATCCTGGCTCTGCTGACTTCTGGCCACAAGACTGCATGGCCTCTCTTTTGTACCCTCTCTGCCACATCATTTACTTACGTCTGACATGGGCTCCCCATGCCTCTGGGAGGCTCCACTACAGCCCAGCTCTGTGAAGTCTGACACCTGCCCTCAGTCAATAGGGCTACTGCTATCATTACTAATCGTCAGAGAGAATTCATAGAAATGTGTGACTCGGCTTGTTTTGCTTCTGAGAACCAGGGGTTAATGCTTGCTCCTTGGAGGAAGTTCTGTGGCTCAGAAAGAGAGAAACAAAATCATATATACCAAAGTGACCTTTCACCCCCCAACTGTTGTTCAGAGCATGAAACAAATGAGCCAGGTCCTACTCAGGTTGGAAACTGAGAGCAATGGGAACAGTCGCCCTGCGAAGATGACACGGTCGGCAGGGTCCCCCGTTTATTCTCTCGGTGACTCCTGCATTAAATGTGTCCAGTTTGCTGGTCACAAGCTGGTTTTTCAGATGGGATGGCTTGGCGGCTCCTTCCCGGCCTTGAAGCCAGCAGCCAGGAAGTTGGGAGGGGCCCTGGGATGGTGAGGGAGACCACAGCTTGGGTTCTCCCCTGACGCACCCACCCTGGCTTTGCCCAAGCAGGAAGAAAAAAAAAAAAATCACAGGCCCACTGTCGGTCAACCATGATGGGCCACCTGCCAAGGAGGTGGGGGCAGCAGGGCCTGGGAAAGGAGGACACATGCGAGGCAGAAGCCTCCCCAGGCGCCGAGTCACCCAGAGGGCTGCGGGGGAGTGTTGCGGGGTGAGGAGCCTGGGCTCAGACCAGCCTGTGGTGAACATCCTCCCACACCAAGGAGCCAAGATGACTGCACAGAGCGCGGGCGGGGGCGCAGCGTGTGGGGAGGAGGTGCAGGCTTGGGAAACAAAACCCGCCTCCTCTCTGTCTCCCCTGATGGGAAGCTAGGGCCAGTGGAGGGGGCTGGTGGTGGGCATGGTGCCACCAAAACCACACGGCTTTTGGTTGATTGGGCTTGAGGGCTAACCTAAGCCTTGAGACATCCTAAGAGAATAACCTCAGGCCCTTTAATTCCAGGGCCGACTTTAGATGATCTATGAATATAGGGAAAGAAAATAATGAACCAAGTCACTTATTTTTCTTTCTAATACCCCCAAAGTATGGGTTATAGAGACACCCTACAAAAGACCATGTGCATCTTAATAACGTGCCCACCTTAATAATCTTCATAATGTGCCCACCTTCATATCACCCTGTGAATCCTTCTATTACAGAGTTTACCACTGACTATTCTTTGTCGTTTTCTTCATATACCTGCCAGCTTTTTGAGGTCAGGGATGGAATCCTATGCTCATATCTCCAAATGAGTAGTATAGTAGCAACTGGGTTTATTATGTGAATAAAGGAATGGATGAGTGAAAAGTCAATAACTTTGGAAATTAGATATCGCTATGAATATAAGAGTGTGCTTCTTGGGTGACTCCTGGGGCCAGAGGGAATTTCCTTGTCTCAGGATCCCGTGAGTAAAGTCGACTTCTGCCCCAGCCTTGAACATTCCCGTGAAGACAAAAGCATGTTCATTATTTGCCACTAAAATTTAAAGCAGATTAAAATGCATCCTCAAAAAAAAAAAAAAAAATGAGACGAAGACTTGCTATCTAATGGTAATGTTAAGTGTTTGTGGGTCTTTTTTTTTTTTTTCTATCTTTATTTCTCATCAGCACAAGAGAATGTTCTTTTTGTAATTGACTTTACCAGAAGTCACACTTGCAGGTATACAAAAACTAAGATAAGTTTCTAAGTAAAGGAAGCCCCGGAGTTCTCTCTCTGTACATTGACTGTGACCTGGGGAAGCCAAATGCATTAAAATGTACCACATCCTTTCGATGAAAGACCTGCCACATTTTCAATGCTTTGCTGGCCTGCGCCCTAAGCATCCATGGGGTTAAAGGTCGTCTGGTGATGAAGAGTAAAAAGGTCACCAAGAAGTAGGTTTTTGGATTTCTCTAAAAAAGCAAATCCCCTACCTCAAGGCACTCCCCCACCCTTTTACACTCGATGGATGAAAAGGAAGAGGTCGATTTTGAGGAAATCATCATGAAATTATTAAAGATGATGGCAGAAAGGAATCGTCACAAGCATCGGCAGCAACGTCAGTTGAGATACCAGGAGGCAGCCTCCATTGCCCTCTCTCTCTCCCTCACACGATACCACTCTCCAAAGTCCTTGGGTCCCATCTCGAGTACACCCTCAGTCCATCCTCACCCATTTTTGTGCATCCATCACTTGTTATTAAAAAAACATCTTTATTGAGATACTAGAGTCCCGGTGCACGAAATTCGTGCACGGAGGGGGGTTGTCCCTCATCCCAGCCTGTACCCTCTCCAATCTGGGACCCCTCAAGGGATGTCCCCCAGGGATCGGGCCTAAACGAGCAGTCGGACATCCCTCTCACAATCCAGGACTTCTGGCTCCCAACTGCTTGCCTGCCTGCCTGCCTTCCTGATTGCCCCTAACCGCTTCTGCCTGCCAGCCTGATCACCCCCTAACCACTCTGCTGCCAGCCTGTTTGCCCCCAACTTCCCTCCTCTGCCGGCCTGGTCACCCCTAACTGCCCTCTCCTGCAAGGTTGATCACCTCCAACTGCCCTCCTTTGCAGGCTTGGTCCCTCTCAACTGCCCTCCCTTGCAGGCCAGGTGCCTCCCAACTGCCCTCTCCTGCTGGCCATCTTGTGGTGGCCATCCTGTATCCACATGGGGGCAGGATCTTTGACTACATGGGGGCAGCTATATTGTGTGTTGCAGTGATGATCAATCTGCATGGTACTCTTTTATTAGATAGGATAGAGGCCTGGTACAGGGGTGGGGGCCAGCTGGTTTGCCCTGAAGGGTGTCCCGGATCAGGTGGGGGTTCCCTTGGGGCGTGGGGTGGCCTGAGCGAGGGGCCTGTGGTGGTTTGCAGGCCGGCCACGCCCCCTGGCAACCCAAGCGGAGGTCCTGGTATCTGGAATTTATTTTCCTTCTACAATTGAAACTTTGTAGCCTGGAGCAGAGCCAAGCCTGGGGCTCCCTCCGAGGCCCGCAGCCATTTGTGTTGGGGTTATAATTGAAACTTTGTTGCCTTAAACGGGTGGGCCTGGCCAGGGTGTGTGGAAAGCTTTGCTTCCCCTGTTGCCGGCGGCAACCCTGGCCTGCTCTCTCAAGCTCCATTCTGCCGCCATTTGTTTGAATTTGTTTACCTTCTATAATTGAAACTTTGTAGCTTGAGTGGAGGCTTAGGCCTGCAACAGCTGGCAGAAAGCTTGGCTTCCTCTGTTACCTAGGAAACCTTGCTCTTTGTGGCTGTAGCCATCTTGGTTTGGGTTAATTTGCATGCTCGCTCTGATTGGATGGTGTGGCTTGTGGGCGTGGCTTGTGGGTGTGTCGGAAGTATGGTCAATTTGCATATTTGTCTATTATTAGATAGGATAATTCAGAACATCAACAATTCAACCATTTAAAGTGTGCAATTTCATGTTTTTTAAAAACATTCACAAATTTTGCAACCATCACCACTCTTTAATTCCAGAGCATTTTCATCCCCTCACCCCTAAAATTGTACCCAGTTGCAGACACTCTTCATTTTCCCTCTCCCAGCTCCCAGTAACCACCAATCCACTTTCTGTGTCTATAGGTTTGCTAATTCTGGATATTTCATATCAATGGATCATTGTGTCTGGCTTCTTTCACTTAGCCTAATGTGTTTAAAGTTCATCCATGTTGTAGCATGCATCAATACTTCATTACTTTTTTGATGGCTGGGTAATAGTCCATCAGAATGATGTACCACATTTTGTTTATTCATTCATCTGTTGATGGTCGTCTAACTTACCTCCACCTTTTGGCCACTAGGAATGGTACTGCTATGAACAGCTGTGTACAAGTTGTTGTGTAGACATGTATTTTCATTTGTCTTGGGTATATACCTAGGAGCAGACTGGCTGGGTCATCTGATAACACAATGTTTAGTTGTTTGAGGAACTGCCTGTTTTCTACCTTTTCATTTTCGTTCCCATCCAAGACCACACAATGGCCTCTTGAGTGTTCTCTTCCTGCCAGGACTCCTCACCACAGCATCAGGGAGCAAAGTCTACCACCCAACAGACACCTTTAGCACTTGCATCGTGAACAACATGGGCAAAGTACTTCAAGCATAAGCTGGGTCACATCCCTTCTTACGCACTGCTTGCAATAGTTCATTGCACCTAGAATAAAAGCACAGCTCCTGTCAAAGGTCTAGGTCTAGAAGGGTCTCCTCTGCTTCTCCCTCCCTCTCAGTGGTTTCCAGTCACTCTGGCCTTCCTTGCACACTGGCTCTCTTCTCCTGCATTGAGCCTTTGCACATAGCCTTTGTCTTGTGTCCCCTGCCTGGATTAGAAAATGCCATTCTTCACAAAGCTGGCCAAATGAATGAGCAAGTACATTGAATTCAATATGGTAACATGTTCAAGTGCAGCTGGTTGATGGCACAGTCCCCACCAGATTCTTATATCAAGAGCTTTTTGTTTCTTTTGAATCTTTCCTAGATGATCACGTAATATATGAGCCTGTATTGCAGACCCTTTCCCACCTCTGTATCAGGGTTTCTCGACCTCAGCATTACTGACACTGAGGATTATAATTCTTTGTGGTGGACGCTATCCTGTGAGTTGTAGGACATAGTTATGCATCCCTGATCTCCACCCACTGGATGCCAGCATCATTCCCCCCACTTCCTCAGTGTGACAACCAAAAATATATTCAGACATGCCAAAGTCCTTTGTGGGTGGGGGGTGAAAACCATCCAGTTGAGGACCACTATGTATGGCTATGGTCTTGTTCGATGAATATTGGTGCTGAAAATAGCCAAGGGCATTTCCAGTCCCTGCTCACCAGAGAAAGACTTTTACCCAGTTTCCCTTCAATAAGGTAGGAAATAAGACCCGTAAGAATTTAGAAGGCATTTTAACAAGAAAGTTGGAATCCAAAACATTTATGATAGAGCTGCAGGTAATAAGAATATTTGATTTGCCAGATTCCTCATTCTTCCAGAATTTTGGTTAATATCAACTTACTGGGATTCCCAACCATCCTGGGTCAGGCCGGTAGTATGATCTTGCCCCTTAGGGAGGCATTTCTACCAAGTATTTTGTCTGGGTTGCTTGTCTTATTCTTTCCAAAAGATCAGAACTTTAGAGTAGCCATGGTAACAGGATGGGGGAACACAGGATCAGAGAAAGAGACCTTATGATAAGGGTTCATTTGTAAGAGCTTCACCTTAATATCAACAAGTTGCACCTCCTATAGCCTTCCTCTTAGGCTTGAGCCCGAAAAGCAGAAATTAACACAATTGCTCTGAGCCTTTCCGATTCAGGACGCTTCTCAGCTCCTGCAGTGCTGTTCAGACTTGGTGGGGAGCGACCTGAGGCCCCATTAGTTATCCCCGTGAAAAAAGGACTCATCTTAGCTGGAGATGTCCAAACACAAGATTTCATCCTTTTCGCCTGGGCAGAATTAGTAAATGTGCACGATGTATATTAAATGTTTAATTAAAGTTCAATGCTAGAACATTTCCAGGGAGTTATAAAAACTCTTTGGAGGAGGTCTGGAACTGGGGTGCTGGTGTTGGAGACGTCCCTTCGCTGATTGCCTCTGCCTCCCAAAATAGGGACTCTTACTTGCATTGCTGGTTTGTTTGCCATTTGCTCATTCATCCAGGCATTTATTCACTCTCTCAGTTATTCCACATAAGTCTATTTAGAACTTTCTATGTATTGTGCACTATATTTGTCTCTAAAGTTGACCTTGATCGATCATTGACTACTATATGCCAGGCACTGTTTTTATGTTTTTGTTTTTTTTTAAAAAAAATATTTTTATTGATTTCAGAGAGGAAGGGGGAGGGAGAGAGAGATAAAAACATCAATGATGAGAGAGAATCATTGATCGGCTGCCTTCTGCATGCCCCGACTGGGGATGGAGCCTGAAACCTGTGCATGTGCCCTGACCAGGGATTGAACCGTGACCTCCTGGTTCATAAGTCGATGCTCAACTGCTGAGCCACACTGGCTGGTTGTTCTTGAGTGATTTTACCTGAACTACCTTTAATTTCCAAAAGTCCTTTGAAAGCAGAGGGTTTTCTCCAGCTGGAAGCAGAGGGGAAGGTCAGAGAGACTCAGAGCACAAGAAGGGCTTGAGCTGCTGTTGCTGGCTTCAAGGTGTAGGGGGTGTGTGGCCAGGAATGCAGGTGTTGTTCAGAAGCTGAGTGTGCCCTGCCCTGTAGCCCACAGCCTTCAAGGAAATGGGGACTTCAATCCCACAGCTACAGAGAAATCAGTGCTGCCAACAATTTGAATGAGCTGGAAAGTGGGTCTCCCCAGAGCCTCCCATTAGGAGCTCAGCCGAGACGGCACCTTGATTTTGGCCTCATAGAGGCCCCTTTGCAAAGAACCCAACTGAGCCCAGTCAGACTTCAAACCTCCAGACTGTGGTACAGCAGGTGGGTATTGTTTTAAGCCGCTAAGTTTGTGGTATCTGTTAGGCAGCAGTAGAAAACGATTCCAGCTCTCATCATTACTGCTGCTAATGGACTCATTTCATTCTCATGATAAGCCTATGTTTTACTCTTTGGGTTACAGGTCAAGATACTGAAATTCAGAGAAGATACCTATTCAAGCCCACACAGCTTGGAAGGGGGGCAGAGACAGATGCAAATAAACCAGCTCTTCTGACCATGGTTCTGATGCCTTCCTGGCCGTCCGCACAGCCTCAGTCCAGAGCTCAGACATCTTGTTCCCTCTCTCCCTGCCACCCTCTGGCATTGCAATGAGGGACGCACGACATTGGAGAAAAAAGAGGGACAGTGCTGTCCCATACAGAACCCAGTGTGAGTAGAAGCAGCCCTGGAGCCAAGAGCAAGGTGAACCCGTGGCAACACAGATGTGGGGGCCACAGAGAAGAGGGAAGGGGTGTGGAAATGGAGGCGCCATCGAAGCAGAGAAAATAGGGACGATATTAAGGTCAGGATGTTGGGAGCTTCTAGTTTTTAATCCGTTTTCACTGCCAAAGATGCACCCCCAAAGGCCCAAAGCGACAGGAGTCACTGCATGTGCCACAGGCTCTGAGTCTTCCAGAGGCTAACGCACCCTCGTCTGCCCTCTGACAGCTGTCATTCACGGTGGGCACGGACTTCTGCCTGCCGCACCCACCTGGCTGTCTCTTCACCTTGCTGTCCTGGGGGTCTGAGGCCGCGCACCCAAGCACTTTTTTCTGACCCTCCACGTATTGCTGCTGCCTCCCCTTTTGGGGGCAGCCCCAACTACGTTGTAAAGAAAGATTATGCTAAAGCAAAATGACCAGAATCTCAAGTCTGACTTCCTGAGCATTTTTGTAAATCAGATCTATCTCTTCTTTTTCTGATTCTGATAGTATTTTTTTTGCTCATTACAGAAACTTTGAGAATACAAAAAGGAGAAAGAATAAAGTGAGAAAGAATAACGTGAAGACTACATAGAAACAGAGGTTGTTCATGGTGTTTTTCTCTAAGTTATTTTTGTAATGAGTATACAAAAATATACAAATATGCAAATGTATAACTAAAAGTATTTTTAATGGAAATGGAAGCAGATTGAATCTACTTTTTATATCCAACTTTTTACTTTGTAATATACCATCAATTCTTTTCCAGGCCATTGACTACTATTTGAAAGAATGTCTGTATTGGCCACATACAATTTAATCATGTGGTTATAAGATAATTTATTCGATTATTTTGCTTATTTGGGGGCATTAAAATCCTTTCCAGTTTTTCCAGTAATATACATATTACTTTGCTCTATATCCTTGTACAATTACTGAATATCTGATCATTTCTCTACGATAAATATAAAGCCATGGGGTTACTAGGCTGTGATGGTTAATTTTACTTGTCAATTTGAGCAGGCCTTGGGGTGCCCAGATTAAACATTCTTTCTGGGGGTGTCTGTGAGGGTGATTCTGGATGAGGTTAGCATTTGATTCCTGGGCTCAGAAAGTAGATGCCCCCAATGTGGTGGGCATCATCCACTCCATTGAGGCCCTGGACAGAACCAAAGGCAGGGAAGGAGGAATGTGCTCCCCCCTTTTCTGTCTCATTGTGTGAACTCTGAGAACATCTTCCACCCTCAGACTACGATGCACACACTGGGCTCCCAGGGTCCTCCAGCGTCTGGACTCTAGCTGAGGCCTCCAGGTTGCAAAAAGCCGACAGAGGAGCCTCTCAGCCTCCATAACCATGTAAGCTAGTTCCTCACAATAAATCTCCATATATATACTAGCACATTTATATATATATAATTCAATAAGGTATATATCTATAGATATAGGTATATACTAGTAGATATAGATATAGATATAGTATAGGTATAGATATAGATACATAGATATAGATATAGATATAGATATAGATATAGATATAGATATAGGTATAGATATATAGATATAGAATATATATATTTCACTAGGGAATCCGACTCATACATAGGCTAAAAGGTCTAAATATTTTAGGGTTTGGCTATGACAAAAAGACTGTATTTGTCCTTCCACACTCTTGCTAATATAATGTGTTACACAGCTTCAAAAAATCCCTGTCAGTTTGAACTACAATATCTCCCCTTTAATGGCATTCTGTCTGCCCTGGACTTTTTCCTTTGACAATTCTTCTACATTGTCTTGTTCCAAACAGCTCTCCCCGCCCCCGCCCCCTGGTAATATACATGACACTGGCCTCGCTCAAGTGTCTCCAAGTAGAAAAAAAAAAGACTCTTTCTCTACATATCTACATTTGTTTATCTATAAAGATAGCCATATGCATGGTCATGTAATTGCACAGCACATATATCAAATGAAGATCAGATGCCAAGTAATGTTTACTTCAAAAGAAAAAACAAAGGGCATTTTTCTAGAGCTCTAAATCTCTGTGTGTGTGTGTGTGTATCTCTATATATTTATATAATTTTTCCATTAACTGTTTGTGTCCAAACTCCTGGTTCACAGCCAAGAACAGCATTGTCATTTAGCTGAATCTCTTTTCTGAAGAGGAAAGAAAGAAAGCAAAACTGACGGAAGATATACCACGTGCCTCTGTATTAGACTGTTTTGTACATTATTTTTTAAAGCCGCATGAGGTGTTCTTTTCTACATTTCTGTGCCCAGAGAAATCAATGTCAACGTTCAGAAACTTGCCAAGGCCTGCAACCAGTACTGCAATGGGCAGAGAGAAGATGTGAACCCATGTCTGTGTGCTCCAAGTCCCATGTTCTAATGTCATGGAGTCTCGCCACCAGTTCCTCCAGAGCAGGTCCTGCAGCAGACCACTGCCCACAGCAGGGCCCGGACAGCACGCCCCTTATATTGGTTTTTCCTCCTTGCTGTCCAGAGTCCCCACCCCCTCTCTTCTGCTCCCTTCAGCTCTCCAGTGCCCCACGCAGCCTCTGCTCTTAGGGGTCTCCAAAAGGTACATTTACTGAAAACACCCGCAGCTTTGGGAGGACCCCGTGGAGCAGGGCACCGCTCAGGTGTGGGCTTATCGTGTGTCCTGTCTTCAGGTCGCCCAGAGGCAATTTCACTGTGTCCTGCAGAGACAACCCTCTCCTGGGAGCGACACCTGCCCGCAGAGCTTTTGCCTTCCTCACAGATGGGCCCACGCATGACCGCGAGTGAGTCACAACTGAAAACGGGAGACATCTCCCCCGGCTGCCTGGCTCCGGGTCCTCAAACCACATTTATGTTTTTATGTATGTGTTGGGATGATTCAGCGGAAACTTCTGGTCAAACGGATCACCATAGCAACTTTCAATAGGCATCCAGCATGCAAATTAGAGAGTGGAGAGCCACTTTCTCAATAGCCCCAAACCCTCATCCTCTGAACCTCCATGGATTAAACACTAGATACTTTGAAGGTGAAATGCAGAGTCTGCTTAAACGCACGTTGGCGCCTGGCCCGGTCTGCTGGTATCTTCAGACGCCCAGATGAGAAAAACAAACTCCTACACTGAATTCTTCATCGCACAGGGAGACATCCACACCGGAGCTGGGACACCGGGGTTCACATGTTCTCTGTATCCTTCCTAAGCCTCAGGATGTTGGCCAAATCATGAAAACTCTATGACCTTCAGATTGTCATCTGTAAAATGGGGGTAAAATGCTTGTTTATTGGAGATATGGTGTGTCGAGCTAGTGATTAGAACATGCTTTGCCTGGATTAACCTCTCCATACATGATAGTTACTGCCAATATCCTCTTTGGACCGGCTGAAGCCTGCTTTCTCTCTCTCGGCTTCAGCCTTTGATGCAATGCCAGTTCCATGGAGAGTGTGGTAAATGCCAACACGCTTCAGCTCTCAAGGAGCTCCAGGAGTTGCTGAGAAGAGGGTAAAATGAGGTCTTGGGCATTAGGCAGTTGAGGTCAATTGGGTTCAAATTAATCCTAATGGAGTCTTCTCACTTAAAAATGAAAGTCTGTGGTACACAGACTTCAACTTACAAAGCAAATAGGATGTTGGAGAAAAGGAAGTTGTTTTACTGAGACATTATTCACTGAATCAAAGAGGAGTGCTTTTGGCTATAAGCAACAGAATAACAAATTAATAAAGAAATAAGCAATTGAACAAAGAAGGGTGAATCTTCCTCTCTCTCTCTCTCTCTCAAACAAACACACACACACACACACACACACACACACACACACACACACACACACGCACACACAGAGTCCTGGAAGTAGTTGGCTGCTCACATTAGTTCAGTGGCTTAGTAATATCAAGGTCACCAATTCTACAGTCTTCATGTCATTTCCTTCTCACTGTCACATCAGCTTCCTAAAGTAGCTGCTACAGTTCCAGCCATCATGTGTGCATTTCAAACAGGAGAAGAAAGAAAACTGACAATACCATTGGAATACTTACATCTTATTTATAAGAAATGAGTCATGTGGTCATTCCTAGCTACAAGAGTATTTGAAGAGTGATTTTTCAAAATTTTTTTATTTTATTTTCTTAAATGTTTTTTATTTCAGAGAGAGGAAGAGGGAGAGAGAGAGAGAAACATCAAGGATGAGAGAGAATCATCGGTCGTCTGCCTCCTGCATGCCTCATACTGGGGATTGAACCCACAACCCAGGCATGTGCCCTGATTGGGAATCGAACCATGATCTCCTAGTTCATGGCAATATGCTCAACCATTGAGCCACACAGGCTGGATTATTATTATTATTTTTTTTTTCAGATTTACTGGGTTCTGTAGTAAAGATAGAGCAAAGGAGTTCAGGCAGTCAATTTGTAGTACCTGACACATTCCCCTTAGGTTTCTTTATTTTAGAACTATCTATTTAAACTAGAGGCCTGGTGCAAAAAAATTCATACACAGGTAGGGTCCCCAGGCCTGGCCGGCCATCAGGGCCGATCTTGCCCGGCTGCCAGCAGCCAGCTCTGCCCCACACTGCTGACGCCGGTCGCCCTCTGTATGTGGGGTGACTGGCAGGGTGACTGGGCCCCACTCACTCCCAGCCGCCTTGGTCTGGTGCCTCCCACATCTGCCGCTACTCACCCCCAGTTCCCCATTCCACATTGGGGGATCAGAGCCTGCTGGCCGGGGGGAGGGACCAAGAGGTTGGCCGGCAGGCCCCAATTGGGCGATCGGGGCCTGTGGGCTGGGGGCAGGTCCTGCATTGAGCGTTTGCCCCCTGGTGGTCAGTGCGTGTCATAGCGACTGGTCGTTCTGCCATTTGGTCAATTTGCATATTAGCCTTTTATTATATAGGATATGATTTGAATGATTTGACTTTGCAGAATTATGATATAATTTCAGAATTAGGCAAAGCAATTCTTCCTCTACATCTGAGTTTAAATGTGAGTACCTTTTTGCCTGCCTCTCTGAAGCCCCAGGAGATGGTCTTGTGCCTTCCTTCAAAAATCACAAGGCAAATAGCTGCCAATCAGCTGTCATTTCATAAGCTCTCAGATGCCTGGCACCGGGGGAGGTCCTGAAGAGGAACAGAAAACTACACACAAGCCACAGTTTCTGAGCTCAAAACTCCTGGCTAGCTGGGGAGTCTACACTGACACTAACCAACAGGAGCACATGCCCTGGTGAACTGCATGTCAAGTCTAAATTGTCTTCCTATGTTCTTCCTCTCCTCTGAGAGCCAGATGAGAACGACACTCAGGCTATCACATCAACTTGACTAATGACCCAAGGAAGTATGTATATGACCCCAAATCATAGTAGCATTGCCTTTTTGCACAGCTTGACTCTGGTTCAGGGGTCCAGAGTGTTGACCTCTGAATTCACAACCTTCTGTATTGAGCCCTGATTGTGTCTAAAGGGAGAAGTAGAAGATGTTAAGGGAAACTGTGTGGCCCTCCCCTAAGCACCTCAGGAGAAGCACAGCCGTGGTGATTTATTTGGTCTATTCAGTGAGAAAGTGAGGGGGGGGGAGAGAGAGAGAGAGAGAGAAAGAAGAAGAAGAAGGAGGAGGAGGAGGAGGAGGAGGAGGAGGAGGAGGAGGAGGAGGGAAGGGGGAGGAGGAGGGGGAAGAGGAGGAGAGAAGAGAGAGAAGAAGAAAGAGAAGAGAGAGATGGTCGAGTAGACAGTATAGCCTCACTCTAGTTGTAACCTTCAGTCAAGGGACAAAACCAGCCTACAGTGATTGCACAGGGAGGGGGGGCAGGAGATACCCCATCCCCCTTCCAATGTTACTCATAGGCCTGACCCAGATGGGAGTCAGAGGGCTTGGGGAGTCCATTCATGTGTCTGTGTAGGTCTGAGCCCGAAACACAGAGCTGAGTGAATATAGGTGGAGAGCGGATGTGGAGGAGGGGGAGGGGTGCACACCAAAAGGACATATAGCTCAAAGTTGAATGAGGGGAAAAGGCACATTAACACACACCCAGTCCTTTATGCTGTTGTAATTATCCCCATCAGTGAATGTTCCAGAAGCTCCATGGCATGCTTAAAGATGGGGCTCACACATAGTACAAAGCCCCTTTATACACAGCGCCTCGCTGCCTGCCTATTTTCACAATCCAACCCACACTCTAAATCTTATGATGGAAGATTAGAAATACCCTCAGTTGTGTTTCCTCCTACATGTGCTCCAGAGAGTTACACTTTGGTGACAAACACTCATTGCCAGTGTTATCACTGTATCCATTTCATCAAGAAATTTTAGGATCCAAATTCTAAGAATTTAAGTTTCCCTAAGGGATTGGGTGGAATGAATTGGGAGGGGGGGGGGGGGAAGGGAGGCAGTTTACACATTTTTCCTTTAAATGGTAATGCAATTAGAAACTACATGATTTGCAGATTGTTAATAGATATTTAAGATAAATGGCTGGTGACAAAAGGGAGGGGAAAGTCATGTACATATCAATTATATATGAATATATAAGTGTATATTCATTTAGTGGTGTGTTTTTCCAGTGACCAATCAACTCAGTCAAAATAAAGGCTACAGTAGCCACATCCACAGCTCATTTGTTTCTTTCAAGATAACAATGAAAAGGATGTTAGAACATTCTGTGCCATTCTCCTGAGCGGCTCCTACCCTGAGGCCAAGGTGTAGTTTTCTGGTGCTTTGGAAATGTGTGTTGGGAGTGGGCGGGCATGGTGGGTCCCTCTTGAGGCTCTGCTTTTCAGAGAATCGCCAAGGATTTCAACACTGAGTTTTTGGAGTGGCAAGAGGCACATAAAAATGTTCTCAAGGAAAAATCCAGGCTTCAAGGACGACCAACTTTGCCTCTCCCAACCTGCCCTCACAGATATAAAAAGGGTGGGACGTGGCCTGGGAATCTTTGGGAGCAGGCGTTGTCTCTGGCAGGAGATGTGGGCCACCAGATAGCATCATTTGAGATATTAACATGGTGGCAGAGAGCTTGATGGGATTTTCACACAGGGCATGGTCGGAAAATGGAAACAGGTCAAATAATTTTGGCAAATTTGGTTTCAATTCCTTCCTCCTTGCCTTGCAGGAGCTTGAGGGAGGGGAGGGGAAGGAGGAGAGGGAAGGGAAGGGACGGGAAGAAGGAAGGGAAGGGAAGGGAAGGGAAGGGAAGGGAAGGGAAGGGAAGGGAAGGGAAGGGAAGGGAAGGGAAGGGAAGGGAAGGGAAGGGAAGGGAAGGGAAGGGAAGGGAAGGGAAGAAGGAGATCCCAGTTCATGAGATCAGTCATTTTCAGGTTGGGACACACCAGCAAACTGAGAGAACACTGTTATCATCCTGAAGACATTCACTGGAATTGAACACTTTCTTTGTGTCAGACCCTGTGCTCCACACCAAAGCCTGCCCTCCAGGAGGTTTCAAGTGGATGGAGAGGCAGACAAGCAACGTCATGATTGTGGGAAAGGCTGAATTTTTTAGATTTCTTTTACTTCTCTTCCAGTCTAACATTGTTTCCATTTTTATTTTTTAAAATATTTTTTACTGATTTTTTGAGAGAGAGGAAGGGAGAGGAAGAGGGAGAGAGGGAGGGGGAGGGACAGGGGGAGGGGGAGGGGGAGGGAGGGAGAGGGGGAGGAGAGGGAGAGAGGAGGGGGAGAGGGAGAGGGAGAGGGAGAGAGAAACATAGATCTGAGAGGAAAACATCAATAGGCTGCCTCCTGTATGCCCCCTACCAGGGATCAAGCCTGTAACCTGGACATGCGCCCTGACTGGGAATCCAACCAGCAACCTTTCAGTGCAGGGGCCAATGCTCAACCAACTGAGCCACACTGGCCAGGGCTGTTTCCATTTTTAAATACATGTAGGACTACCATCATATTCCAGTTCTTGGACCCTCAAAAAGGTTCAATCCAGCCAGTTAGGGAACACAGATCCCCAAATCTGGAGGTTTAGGGGAGATTTCTGGGAGAAATGAGCTACTACTCATGCTTCAAAATGAAACGGAGCAGGGGCAAGCTGAGTGAGAGGAATAGATGGAGATGCCCAGGTGCAGGCATCCTTAATGAACAATCGCAGGGCTTCCAAGCCACCTCTTCCCATTCCACATCCAATTGCCTGTTGAGATGGGAGGTAACAGCTGAGGGCTGGGGGCCTGTTGTGTGTCTGAGTGAGGTGGCACCATAGAGCACTCAATACAAAGTCTGGCCTGGAGTGAGGGATCCAGAATGTTGTGAATGTTGTTCCTGCTTGAGTTCAAATTCTACCTTATTATTAAAGGTACTTATCTCTTAGAACGTAGACTATCAGCGTTCCTGCTGGACATTCTAGGAGGCGGCAGCATGGTGCTGGCAAGATATCTGAACTCACATCAGTGCACTTACTGGGCATTTACTTCACACCTACTGCATGCAAGGTGCTGGGTCCCAGAGCAGATCCGGGTTGCGGGCCAAACCTGACCCTGGGCTTTCCGCCTCCAGAGTCAGCCACTCAGGCAGAACAGTCTGAGGGTTGTTACTTCTGACACTACAAGTAAAACCTCTGAGGATAACGATGCAGAGGAATTTTACGGGAGGCCCAGAGCTCACACAATGAATGAATCCCATAGCTGTCCAGCTATGCCCAGATAAACGGGCCCTCCATGAAACTCTCTCAAATGAACTTCATTCACCCTGAAGTTAGCACGGGGAAATGTTGGGGATCCAGGGAAGGACAGCAATATTTGTTGAATGTCTACTATGTGCCAAGTCCTGGGATTTTGCAGACAAGATCAACTCTTATCTTCTTAATCCTGGGCAATTGGTAAAATTACCTCTCCGAATGACAGATGAAAAAAATTATGCCTAAAGAGGTTAATTTTCTTCCTGGACATCCCAGAGCAGATAAGAGTCTTGTTAGAACTTAGCTCTGCTTGACTTTATCCAGGCCTTTTCTTCTCCTTGTACTTAATGCAGAATTGGACCAGGAGAATGACCCTGGACTTCAGCCAGTAGACCTCTAAGAAACTTAAGGGAACGGGACGCATGCTGTCTGTGTGCTAGCTGCTTTCCATGGGTTTCCAATGCAACCAGCGGGGAGAATTCCAAGTACCCTTGTGACCAGAGAGGCCTCAGACTTTAATCTAATGGGCCTGGAGTTTGTAGGAACTCCGGGGACAGGGGAGGCGATTACAGCAGTTAGGTGCATGAGGGCAGGGCAGAGCAAAGCCAAGTAACTACTTGCTAGTCCAAATAGTATCTCAGGACCCCTTAGGAGGTTCCAGTAGGTCTGGAGCAGTGGGCTATATGCCTGGAACCTCATTACCTATTTCTGGAGACCAGAGACGGAACCAGATAGCCTGAGAAGGAAACCAGCCTGTGTTCAGAGTAAATAGTTAACTCTTCTGGGCTGGGAGAAATGATTATTCAAAACTTGGTCCCCACATACAAATGCAAATGACATCTCTGAGACACATGAATGCTAATTTCTCCAACGAAGTCTGTAGACAAATGCTAGTCATTAGAAACATTTCCGTGCATTTATATTAGGCCGTCCTCTAAAAGACTTTTCAGACAAATATGTCATCAAGATATTCAAAACCATGTAATCTTATCCAAAGTTTCATCTATCAACAGTACAGTTTTCATCTCTTGCAGCTGTGTGTCAGAGCGTTCGGGAGATTACTCAGCTGATACGGAGGAGCCAGGGAGGGGCTGAAGAAGTCTGGGGGTCCATAGAGCGCCCCAACAGGAGGGTCTGGGTTTTCAGGGCGGGCTAGGTCTTTTAGCCACAGGTGAGAAATTCAAGGCAAGAAGGGGTGATCTCTGACAGGTTAGAGAAGAAGCCTTCAGGGGCAGCTCCTGCTGTGCGCCTCTCCATCGGCTGGCCTTCACACACAGTGCTACCCAGATGACAGGTTACGTTAAAGGCAGAGTGACTGGGAGCTCAAGATCTTGCCTTCACCAGCTTCTGCAAGGCAAAACCTCAGACCTGTGGACTGCTGCTCCCTGGGAGACGAGGAGCGAGGAGAGAGGCTTAGGTAAAGTGACAATAAATTTTTTAAAGGATGGTGCAGCTTTAAGTCATTTATCTGAGTGTGTGGGCACGGGTGCTCATTTCTCTCTCCTTCTCTCCCTCCTCTCCCCTCCCTTCCCTTTCCTTTTCTTTCTGGAAAAAGTGTTTGGTAAAAAGAGTGCCCAGAGGGAGTCTTCATGCTATTCCTAGGGCTGCAAAAGTTACTACTATTTAATTGTTTTCTGAAGAGCCATTTGTATTTGGGTCACTTGATTTAGTGTGTGAAAGGATGGTAGGTTTGACAGTGATGGAAGGACATTTTTCTTAATTAATTACATAATAAAAGCGATTCCACTGAATAACTTTTTAATCTGTTCATCCACCCATTCATCAATAGGAATATTCATCTACCCAACTACCCATCCATCCACTCACCCATCCTCTACCCAGATAGTAAGGTCTGAAGAACCCAAGATCATAGCACAACTATTATCCCAGTTCTGTGGTTGGAGGAACTGAGGCATAGAGAGGTTAAAATATTGGACCAAGATCCCCCAGCTAATAAGGGATGGTTCTGAGAATAACTCATCTATTCTCTGGTTCACTCAATTCAACCCACGGACAGCCACTGCTTGAATGCCTGCCTTGTATCAGGGACCAAGCCCAGGCACAACAGGAAGGCAAAGGTGTCTCTGTCTGGCCCCTGCCTTCAAGGAGCTCACATTCCCAAATCAGAGCCAAATGTCACATGGCTCACTGTGAGCTGTGTGGCCTGAGAAGTTGTGGCCCGGATGCAATGGCAGTTGTGAGCTGGTACAAAACCCCACCAGCTAAGGGGCCTGGAGTACACTGACACTGTTGGGGGGTGACTGAGGGTCATAGGTCTCACCATCCAGCCTCCTTGGGGACACTATCCAAAGGACACCTCTTCTTTATGGATGATTAGAATGTAAATCTCATCCTAATAGCTGCTGCTTGGAGGGGACTCAGGAGAGAGCAGGCTGCGGGGAGGCCAGCTTCTCTGTAGGTAGCCACACTGGGTCCTCTAGACAGTGCTTCTTAGAGCGGAGGATGTCATCTGAGACTGTTGGCTCCTGCCAGTCAAGGGCATGGATGGCTCTAGAGAGAATCACTGACTTTTGGAGGCCATTCTTATTGGAAGAAACAGTTGTGCAAAGGCACAGAAGGTATAAACGACAATGAAATAATACAGCAAGGTGGTTACACAGTTCAAGCACAAGTAATGTGTGATGGAATGGCTAATGGAGGGGCATGGGAGACAACAATGGTTAGAGTAAGGCCTCATGGTGAAGGGTCGTACATGCCAGCTGGCAAGTTCGGACCTTAAGGAGCTACAGAGATATTTGGGCAAGAGAAACTTATATCCGATGCTTTAGAAAGAATACCTGGCAGTGGATGTGTAAGTCTAGAGGCAGGAGCATTAGTTAGTTGATTATTTCAATAATTTAAATGAGGGCATATCCTAGACTCTAGGAGTGGGAAAATGATAGATCACAGCAGAGTCTCAACATTTTTGAAAACTAAAACTGAAAAGATGTATGATTGATTACTGTGTTGAATGGAGGGGGGAAAAGAGCTAAGCTCAACTCTCCGGTATCCAGCTTGAAATCTGTGTGGAGCATTGTTTCTCAGTAATTGGGACCATGAGAGAAGGGGCTGGCTTTGAAGAGTGTGAGATGCCAGTGGGATATTCCAGGGGAGATGCCTAGTAGGCAGTTAATCTTGCTCTGGAGTTCAGAAGATAACATATTGGTTAGCAATGGAAATTGGACAGTCATCAGCATATAGAAAGAGGATGGCAAATAGGTAGCATACATGCCACTCATCCTCACTGCTGCACCCAGAGCAGGCATCACTAACCCATCCGGGAATTTTTTCATTGAGCCTGGCTACTAAAGCACCATGGTCCAGGCAGCCACACCAGCAGATTAGAGCTGGCATGGAAATGGAAATGTTCTTGATGGCTATCATGGAGATGATGACAAGCTATGGAGGCGTCGGGAGTGCCCTATTTGGAGAGTGAGGAGTGAAATGCATTGAACACTGGCGCCTACTGAACCACACAGCGGCCATGGAAAGAGTGTTGGCCGTGACAGAAGATGCCCTGGATTCAGATCGCATTGTCAGCACTTAAGGGCTGTGTTAACTTTTGGAGATTCACCTCAACTCCCTAGGTCTTATTTATTTATTTGTAAAACAGGGATGGCGATAGCGCCTCACAGCATTTTTGATAACATTATGGTCTCGTAAAGTGTTCCGATAAGCTGACACATAGAGGATGCTCAGTAAGTGTTCTCTGGGAGACATGGGAGGAGCAAGGGGACCTGTAAAGAGTCAGACGTTTCCTCAGAGACTTTATACGTCATAAGACGCCATAATACCCTTCATCACACAGGAGACCAGCTGGCATTTGGGAAGAATTTGAAACCCTGCTTCTTTCTCAGACTCAGTCCCCCGATGTGGGATGGCATGTGGTTTCCACCGATGCCTTGGCCCCTCCTTCAACTCTGAAGGAGGCCATAGGGCTTGGGGGTTTGCTGGACACATTGATTAGACAGTGCCTCCTAATTTGTAACAGCTCCTCAGTGCAGAGTTTAGCAAAAGAGAGGGAGGCTTTGATTTAGCACAGCAGCCGTTGGGTCTCAACTCCCTGTGTCTCACCAAGAACGGCAGATGGACGGATGCCGAGCTGCTACCCAGGAGGAGAATGAATCGGAGTTCAGTTGTTTCCGATCAAGAGGTCACGCTTTATTTTAGCATTCCAAGTGTGTGTTACCTGAGAAAGGCCTTGTGGCCTGCCTAGAAAAAGCCTGTTAAAAAACAAATAAATACATATATAATTTATTTATTTGCCTGGTTTGCTATTTCCCAATCATTGTCCTCAATCTACAGGCAGTCACGGTCTTTTGGGTGCAGTATAGCATCTAAAGTGTTTAACAAAGTGGCCTCAAATTTATGTAGCGAGTATCATATTTATCTGGGTAAATAAAAGACTATGTTTTCTGCCGGCTCTGCCAGCCTTTAATAACCTTTGCCAGGAGACTGGAACCACTTTATATGGGCTTCATGACCACAGAGTGGGGGAGGAGAGAGTGGCCTTCTAATGTTATTTTTCACTCCAGATGTGACGGTAAAGTGAATGACTCTGATGCAAAGGGTCACACAGCTTCCTGGACCGAGTGCAGAACTTCTGGTGACCTCGTGGGGAGGGCAGCAAGGCTTCAGGCTGTGACAAGTCAGGAGATGCCCAGAGGCTCCAAGGCTGGCTGATGTTTTCCGTACAGTCTGCGTCCCTGCCATCTGTTGTTGGGTTTGCTATGGTTGGTTTTCTCAGAACACTGAGTCAAAGACATGTTTTTGGTCTTTACTTTTAACTTCCTGCTGGTGTGCTGGTGGGTATGTGTGTCTGTTCCTGGGACCATTAGTGTATTTGCTTGTGTGTGTGTGTGTGTGTGTGTGTGTGTGTGTGTGTGTGTGTGTGTGTGTTAGTACTGAAGGGAAGAGAGAAACGGCCAGAGAGACAAAGGGGGAGAAATATAAGAGGGTAATGACATGAGAGGCAAAGATTATGGAGGCCTCTTAAGAAGGAGGTTGTCCAGATTTATTCATTCTTTCATTTATGGGCCAGGATTTTGTGTCTGATGCCGTTCCAGGTTCTTGGAATACTACAGTCACCTAGAGGAACAAAGTCCCTGACCTCATAGACTTTACCATCTACTGAGGGGCACTGACAATCTCAGATAAACTGGCTGGTCCAATGAAGAATTAAAATAGTGGCTTCTGTCTCAGCAAGGTTGACTCTGTCAGATTCCAGGGGCAGCTCTTACCTCTGAATTTTCCTGCCTGAGGGAGGTCATCTCTGGAATACATCTGCTTCCCTCTCGACAGGCTTCTACTTTTACTTAGATCACTCATCCCATTTTAAGGCTTAAAGTCCCTGATGTCAGCCTGGCCTGCATGGCTCAGAGGTTGAGGGTTGACCTATGAACCAGGAGGTCACGATTCGATTCCTGGTCAGGGCATATGCCCAAGTTGCGGGCTTGATCCCCAGTGTGGGGCATGCAGGAGGCAGCCGATCAATGATTCTCTCTCATCTTTGATGTTTCTATCTCTCTCTCCCTCTCCTTCCTCTCTGCAATCAATAAAAATCTATTTAAAAAAATTCCCTGGATATCAGGGGTTCTCAACAGAGGTTGGTTTTGTCCCACACAGAACAATCAGCATTGTCTAGAGGCATTTTTGGTTGTCACAACTGGAAGATGCTGCTAGAACCTAGTAGATGCTAACCTTCCTACAATGCACAGGGCAGTGTTATCCAACAGCCAAACACTAGGCACCGAGGATTGCAGTGGAGAAAGACTGGTTATTTTATTAAGAATGGTGCCACCCAGCAGAACAGGAAGCTAATGCTCAAAAGCCTGAACTCCCCGATGGCTTGTGGGTTACAGATTATATAGGGCAACATCATAAGACACCTTGGTTAGGGGTTCAGGGTTGTTCTGGGAGCTGATTGGTCAAAGGTGAAGAAGGCTAATAAATCATTTTTCAGGTGTTAAGGACAGCTCTAAGGTCTGTTCTGGTGTCCCTCTATCTGGTTTCACAGGAAAGTAGTTAGGGAGTCATTCCACCTTAGGGTTGCAACATAACCTAGGTCAAGATGTTATCTTTAGCCTGTTAGAGCTCCAAACCTGTGATCATTTGTCAGGTCCAGGTTATTATCTCTGGACCTAATTATCCAGGGGAAAAGCTAGGTCCCTGAGAGAGAGAGAGAGGGGGGGGGGGAGGATTTCTAGAGTTAGAATTTAAGGCTAAATTATTATTATTATTAACCCTTACATGAGGCTATGTTTTTATTAATTTTTAGAAACAGAGAAACATCAATTAATCCATTGCTTCCCCTAGTGCCCCAGCTAGGGATAGAACTCACAATCTAGGTATGTGCCCTGACCAGGAATTAAACCCATAATCTTTTGGTGTATGGGAGGATGCTCCAACCAACTGAGCCACCCGTCAAGGGCTTAAAGCTAAATTGAGTCAAAGCACTAAGGACCCTCATTTTCAGCAGCCCCACATCAAAGTATGGCCAAGTCCCACATGTCAGCTGTGCTGAGAAACTCTGCTTACCTATTTAGTTTCTGTCCTCACAGTGAGAAGGTATGTGTGTGGTTCTGTCTTGTATCCATAGTATTGGCATCTTATAGATGTTCAATACATATTTGCTGCCTGGCGGTCCCTATAATAATGCTCACTACAGAATAGGTGCTATAAAATATTTGCTGAGTGACTACCTCATATGCTCTGTGACTAAATGGCATGTCACTTTGGCGAGCTATCCAAACTTTCTTTAAACACACACACACACACACACACACACACACACACACACACACTAGAGGCCTGTTGCACAAAGATTCCTACAATAGGCCTTCCTCCCCCTGGCTGCAGGCACTGGTTTTTCTCTGGCACCCGGGACCCAGCCTTCACTCTGGCCAAGGCTTGGCTTCTCCGCTCTGGCCACAGTGGAGAAGCCAAGCCTCTTCAGTCTTCAGTCTTCAGTCATCTTCAGTTTTCAGTCTTCAGTCTTCGCTTGGGCCGGAGCCTTCAGTCTTCACTCTGCGCCTGCATATGCAAATTAACCCGCCATCTTTGTTGGGTTAATTTGCATATTCACTCCTGATTGGCTGGTGGGCGTCATGGAGGTATGGTAAATTTGCATATTTCTCTTTTATTAGTGTAGATAATTTATTTCAGAGAGGAAGGGAGAGGGAGAGAGAGATACCAGTAGAAACATCCATGATGAGAGAGAATCATGGGTTGGCTGCCTTCTGCACGCCCCCTACTGGGGATCAAGGCCACAACCTGGGCATGTGCCCTTGACAGGTATCGAACCTGGGACCCTTCAGTCTGCAGGTCGACCTCTATCCATTGAGCCAAGCCAGCTAGGGCCATCCAAACTTTCTGTGCTTCAACAACCCCCCAATCAAGAATGATAAGAGCCAAGTGCCCATAGTGTCGAGGTTGAGAACCCCTAACTTAAGTTGGTGGCTGAGGCAGTCCCAGCACAGGGATTGCAGGTGTGTACTTATGTGTGAATGGGTGTGAGATCTGCCAGGAAGCCTGGCACTGCCCCTTTTGGAAAAGCCCTCACCACAACCATTTGCCTCTTCCTCTGGGAAACTGCCTCCCCCGACACTGAGTTGGAACCTGCCTGGCCTCCGCTGGGGCTGCTAGCAGAGCCTTTTGCGGAGTGGCTTGCGGAGCCCTGAGGATGGAAACCCTCATAATGCCAGCCTGGGAAGCTCAGGGCTCACCCCAGACGTGTCCCCAGGAAACCTTAGCCACCAATCCCTTCCTGTTCAAGAGCATTTGCTGCCAACATGTTTCCTAACAACGTACGGGATCAGCCCGAAATGTTCTCTGCCTGTAAATTCTGCCCCTGAAACCACTTCTCCAGGGGAAGTCACTCACGCACCCCCGGTGACCAGGACGCAGGCTCACTACTTGCACCAGTTCACTACCACCACCGTCTGAGCCAAGGGTGTTTGGGGGAAGGAAAATAGGGATGAAATATCTGGGAAATCTGAGACATTGTTTTAAAACAACGGGTTTTTTTAGGGTGTTTGATTTACTATTCAACTGTGCGCAGCTGCTGTTCGGAAAATAGGATGCATGCCAAGCCGAGAGAGCGGGTGAAGAGGGCCGGGGAGAGTGGGGACAAAGGAATGAGCGCCGGTGTTTGCACACTTCACGGGTTACCTCCCCTGGTGAAACGTCCTGCAGACCCTCCTGAGAAGCCATTGGCTGGAGTCTCTTTCCGTTGCTAGCTATCTGTTGAACTGCTGTTTCCCCCGCCTCACACTTGCCTTCTTTGTCTTAATTAAAGAGATTTAGGAGCCTGCCCTGCCCTCCATGTGCACAGTTTAAATCAGTGTTTCAACAATCACTGCCCCTTTCTGCTTCCGTTTTCTTCATTCTGAAATCAAGACACCCACACATTAACTTGGGAGGTTTATTTTGGGGTGTGTGTGTGTGTGTGTGTGTGTGTGTGTGTGTGTGTCCCCAAATTTAGGTAAAATGGACATAACCTAAAGGTAACCATTTTAAAGAGGCATTTTAAACATTCACAACGCAGTGCAACCATTCTATCTAGTTCCAAAGCATTTTCATTACCCCGAAAGGAAACCCGTTTCTATTCCTCATTTCACCCTCCCCTGACCTGCTTTCTGACTTTATGGATTGACCCATTCTGGAGATTTCAAAGAAATGGGATCATACATGTGGCCTTTACTGCCTGGCCTCTTTCATTTAGCATAAAGTTTTCTAGGTGCATCCATGTTGTAGCAGTATTTCCTTCCTTTTAATGGCTAAATAATATTCCATTGTATAAATAGACCCCAAATGCAAGATTTTGTTTATCCAACCTTCCATTGACGGACCTTGCATTGTTTTCACATCTTGGCTATTGCAAACAGTGCTCTCTGGGTGCAAGTATTTATGTGAAGACCTGTTTTCAATTCTCTTGTGCAGACATCTAGAAATGGAATTGCTCAGTCATATAGTATTCCTCTGTTTAACTTTCTGGGGAATCAATAATCTTTTAGGCCCTCACTTCACAACCATCTTTGGTGTCCAATCAGCTAATATGTCGTCTACCCAAGAGGAACCCAGAGTTAAATTTGGGGTCACCTTCTGAGACAGTGGTGGCTTTCTGCCCAGGAATGAGAAGGCTGAAGAGGGGCAGAGACCTCATGGAGCCCCTCTTTTTCTCCATCACCAGAAGACTTAACTATGCCCTTAACATGGCCTGAGGTGTTCAATCCCATGAACACCCCGAGAGCAGGCCTTCTTCTCCTTATTTTTTTTTTTTAAATAAAGAAATAGGGACTCAGAGAGATTAATTCACTTCCCCAAAGGACACACAACTAAGAATTATGGGCCTTCTTAGTTGTACAGACCTACTGAAATTATTTCACCAGATTTAAAAGATTGGCGGTTCCTTGCCTAAGAAAGCTAAACCCTCCAGAAAGGACTGCCCCCAGCTCAAGTAGAAAAACCCCTTTCCTTTACAGGGGAGTTGGATGCAAAGACAGACCGCAGGCAAGAGGAGATTTCCTTCAGCCCAGGTGACACAGGAAGTAGGGATTAACTATTTTCCCAAAAGATTATTTGGTGAAATGTGTTATCCGGAATGATCCTCTAACAAATTCCTTACCTCAGTCAATCTCTCCTGTCTTGAGCTTCCCCCAAGGGAGAAATAGCTACCTTCCCAGAAGATATTCTCCTTTTTAGAGAAGAAAAAAGAGCAGCGTTAAGAAGCCAGCAATCTCTTCCTAAGCATTTATCTTCCATAGCATGTGCTAATTTCTTATGGTATGAGTTTGGTGCAGCTGCTATTTTTATTCTGATGAGAAACCTGGCATTTGGAGAGGTTACAAAACGTGCACAAAATCTCCCAATCAATAGGAGGAGGAGCCAAGATTCCAACCAAGAGCTTTCTGAATGAATCTCAAGTCTATGGATCCTGGCGCTCTGCTAGGCCAATCATTGACCAATCATTGTCTACTGTTGGGTGTCCCAGACCCTGGGCTAGGTGCTTTCATACATTGAAACTTTGTAAACATCTAGCTTGTAGGAAAGGAACTTAAGGCTTAGGACATCACATATGTTGCCCAAGCTCACACACAGCCAGTGCCCACCGAAGACACTATTTTGGAGCCATGCAATTCCAAAGCCACATGAGGTCTCCCAAACTGCTCTATTTCTTTGTCCAATGTGGTGTTAAGCTCATCAGGGGCCATGAGGAATGGCTGCCAAGGAATCTCACTAGGTTGCATCATAAATTTCTGACAATCTCATCTTACTCTGACTCCAGTCAACCACTTGCCATTGGAGTTAGCCGATTCCCACATTCGAATGGAGCTCTTAGAGGAAATGGTTTTCAGAGTTGCTAGTGGTGCGTGATTTTCCTAAGACACATTAGAAAGAATGCTACTTCAAAGGGAGGTTAGTTTGACTCGACAAGAGCTGAGGTATAGCATCTTTGTGTTAGGATGCGTGGGCAAGCAGATAAGGAGATGTGTATGTGCGCATGTGCTCGGCATTTGTGTGCAGCCATATGAGCACAAATCATATGCACACACACAAACTGCACAGAAATATTTGTTTGCAAGGGTGGGTCTTTATACATTTGTGGAGGTGGACGCATTTGAGTGTGCAAGTGTATTTCTGAGTACACGCATCAGGGGTGGGCAGTTAGGTAAAGGCCTAGTGGAAGACATCAGATTTCCCATTATGACTGACTGCTGAAGGCCTTAGACCAGGAGAATCATTTTGAGCTCTTTGAGGGGGTAAGACTGAACCTCTGTGTATCCACAGGGACCTTCTGGCTGATGAAAACAACAGTTTCCTGGTGCCGGTGACCTGGTTCCTTGGGCAAGGTCTCCCTGTGGCCTCAGTTACTCCAGGCCCTGCTTGTCACTTGCAACCTCCAGCCCCATCTTTGTGTGGAGTTCTGTTCTGATCTTCCCCACGGCCTTGGAGTGAGGATCTCCAAGTTCATGCGGGTGGGGTTTGCTGGGAGCTCCTCAGCATGCAGAGTCCCTGCTTCCACTTTATTCTGACTCAGAAGGCTTGGGTTGGGTCTGAGATCCTGCATTTTTGTTGTTGTTTGTTTGTTTTGTTCTTGCTAATCCTCACCCAAGAATATTGCTTCCATTGATTTTTTTTTTTAATTTTTTTGAGAGAGAGTGAAAGGGAGGGCGGGGGGAAGACAGAGAGAGATAGAGGGAAACAGCTATATGAGAGAGACATTGATTGGTTGCCTCCTCCACATGGCACTGGGGTGGGGGATAGAGCCTGCAACACAGGCATGTACCCTCGACCAGGTATCGAACCTGAGACCGTACAAGGGCCAATACTCCAACCACTGAGCCACGCAGGCCAGGGCTGAAGTCCTGCATTTGAACAAGCCCCATGAGTGATGCTGATGCAGATGACATGGACCACACTTGGAGACTCTGGCTTAGAGAGCATTCAGGGTTTGACTGACACGTGTCCATCCTGAGCACCTATTTCCAAGAAGGTGCTTCAGACATGCTCTTGTGCTATCCCTGGAGGAGCCCACTGCCTCCCCACAGTGTCCTGGCTTGAGCGTGATACTCATTCAATGCTAACATTAGATTCTATTTCCTCTTTCTGTGTGTGGAGAAGCTCTGGACCCAGTCTCAAATCATCTACCCATTTTGTGATGAACCCTCACCTTCCAGTAAGGAGACCAGCACATGGTCTATCTGTGCCACTTCTCTGAAACCTATGTCTCACCAAAGAACAAAAAAAATCACATTTTGCAGATTATACTCAGCAAAGCCCTTTCTCCTGAAGTCCACAGAATCCATTAACCTTAAGTACATTTCCGAAGTTAAAATTCCAACTTGCTGAATGCACACTTTACAATTCTAGAGGAAGAAGGACTGATAAACAGCAGTGATGACTTCTCACCCATTGGAAGTGACTTTTCCAACTTCCCATTTGCAACCCTATCTTAACAGGAAGGAGTCCCCCCCACCCCCCCCACCCCCTTAACCTCTCTCAACAGGTGAAGGTAGGCTTGCTTGCAACAACTATTTGGCAATCCATATCTTCATTCTCATCAACCAAATTCTGATTTCATCTGCCATTGGAATGCAGCCGACAGCCCCTAAAGAAGGTGTGCGTGTGGGAGGGGGATGCGATGGGAGACTTAATTTGACAGGGTTACAAGGAGACAAGCTGGAAGCAAACATTTGACACTCCAGCCCTGGAATGCTGTAAAAATTTAATTAGGTGGATCCATTAGTCATGCCCACAGGAAGGTTTCATACGGGACTTACAAAAACGCAGGCTACTGAGGGAAAGTTTCAGACCTTCCTGTAAATGCCCTTTCCCTCGTTATTGGGCAATGTGGTCTCGGTGGGACCATTGAACTGGGCTTGGTGTTTACAAAATATGGTTAGGACGAGATTAACAACACGGACTGAAGGCTTTTTCAAATCCAAATAAGAGACGACGACTTTTTATATGGGTGTTTGGCCTGCCTGGCTGCCTCTGAGTCAGCTGGGCTGAGAGACGACTTGGTAGCCCACTGCCTTTTGTCGCTTCCGGACTCGAAATTTTAGGTTGAAAGGCACCCGGAACAATGTCGTATGGTAGACTCTAATGGGATGAGCGTGTGTCTGTTTTCAAGTGGAAATTAATAGGCAGTCTCTCTAGTTCCAAAACAGGGTGCGGAGAGGGGGTTAATTCGGGAATCAATCTTCCACATTGCAGGACCTGGGATACTTACAGCCTCGCTTGCAACCAGGCATGTTCCATTTGCAAACACTGTTATGTTGATTGCAAGCCTCTGATTAGTCACTGTAGTTGGGAGGAGGTAGATGGGGAAGATATTTAATACAACTGTTTATATGGTAATATTTGAAAGACATTGAAAATTAACTCAAGACTCTGCGCTCTTAATCAGTTCAAATCACAGGAGATTTCCCACATAGACCTTGGGCATTGTTTCCTCAGAAACATTTCATGTAATTCAGTCCAATATGGTGTTAAGCATTCGGCTGAAAACGAAAGGGTTTGGAATAGTATAATACTATTGTTGTAGAGCCACGGTTCTCTAGAGATTGGCTGTGGGCTGACTTTTCTGTCTTCAACTGTATGCATTCATCTATTTATTCATGTGATTATTTCAACAAACACATATGTCTTTATTATACTCTGGATTGAGACATAAAGTTTAACAAGACACAGTCCCTGCCCTAGAGGAGGTCCCTGTGGATGGGACAAGTAACCACAGTGCACTGGGATCATAATTATAATGTTACAATTTATTGTGTGTCTATGCACCAAGCAATTTACATATGTTAGTTCATGTACTTTTGAAAGCAACCCAGTAAGACAGGATTTTTCTTTTTTTTTAAAGATGAAGAAATTGAGACCCAGAGACATTTAAGAGCTTTCTTTCTAGACACATGGTTAAGAAATGACAGGGCTGAGATTTGAACCCTGGACTGTCTAACTCCATTAAGTTGCATTGCGTCAGAGTCTCAGGTCAGGATAATGACTGAGGTAGAGGGACAGAAGAAGGCAGTGCACATAAAACCCTTTGGAGAAGAGTTGGCAAAGTTTTGGGGGCCCTTGAAGGATGAATTAGGGGCCCACAAAGTAGCATGTAAAGCACTTGGCATTTCAAAGGGAAACCCTGCCACATTGTGGCTAATATTTTCTGGTTATTGTTACTTCTTTTTTTATATTTTTATTGATTTCAGAGAGGAAGGGAGAGGGAGAGAGAGACAGAAACATCAGTGATGAGAGAGAGTCATTGTTTGACTGCCCCTGCACATCCCACACTGGGGATCGAGCCCAAGACCTGGGCATATGCCCTGACCGGGAATCGAAGAGTGACCTCCTGGTTCATGGGTTGACTTTTAACCACTGAGCCACACCATCCATACGGTATCCCGAAAAGTCTTTTGGCTTGGAAAATATTTGGAATCTTGCTCCCTTCCTCCCCAACTGAAACATTGCACATGTGAGGATTTCAGGCGTCAGCCCATGGCCCTATTTAAATTACTAACTGAATTTTGGAAAAACTTAGGTATATGCCAGCAGAGAAAGTACATAACTTTGGGGAAACCAAACTCTAATGGGAGGAAATTAGTGAGTAAAGTGGAATGAGTAACCGACACAAAGGATGCCTGTGAGCGAGGGCTGCAGGTATTTGGAGAAATGCACATCCTGCCTGTGTCTTGGATGGTCAGGCTCTGAAACAGCTAAACTTTGAGTCCTGTAAGATTTTTCACATCTTTGACTACAGGGATCTTTGGTGTGAGATCAGTCACCATCATTGTTTGTGGGAGGGAAGGAGAAACAACAGACTACAACCTACTTTATTCAAGTTTCACTTTTCCAAATTTCCTGAGACTATGTAAATGTAGATTTATTCTTTAAGCTCCCACATGCCTCATTCTGTTTTATCTGTTCCCCCAAATTCAGCCACATGGGACAAGACTTGTTAAAGTCAACTGGTCAAAAATTAAGCAAGACTCACACTGGGGCCCTAACTCTCAAGTGTCTTACATTGAGCTCCTCATCTATGAAATTCCTAGAAGAGCATTCATAGTAAAGACCAACTGGAGCTTCTCAAAAGGCGATTTTCATAATCCATGACAAACTGTTCCATTGGCCTCCATCATGAATGCCCATCTCTGGTGAACATCTAACACTGTGTGTCTGCCAAACACTTCCCTTGCCTCTAGGGATCCATCCCCCACGCCCACCCCCACCCTTGAAGGGTATCTGGGGCTGACTCCCTGCACTGTCCCTCTGGAGGTGACAGTCCTCACCTAATAGAAATTCCACAAATACTGGATTCTGCTGTGAGCAGTACTCTACCGACCCAAGCCAATAAGCCCCAAATTTAGGACTTTTCAAAACTATTTGGAGGGAGAAGCTTATTCTATGGAGAGTGCTTATGGTAAGGATGATTTAAGACAGAAGTTTCCAGTAGCTGCATTTTTACCTCAGTAAGTGAATTTGTGATCCACAGGATCATGTTCCTGGTGGCCCTGTTGACATATCTGCATCCAGTCATGCCAGGAGCCAGTGTTCCCACTGGACTTTCGAAAACGTGAGCCCATAAGTTATGTTGGCGTGTTCTTAAGCTAGGATGAATGAGTCTCCTGTCACTTACAAGCAAGAGCCTGATACCATCTCTCCCTAGGGTGCCCCAGGCTGCCTCCCCATAGCTTAAAGTGTGTTATGAAATTCTCCAAATATATTTAAAACACTTAATAGCAAGTTCACTTCAATTTGAAATAGGAATCTATGAGTGAGGCCTGAATGTCCCTAAATCTAAGAGATAGTTACAGGGCAGAGCAACTGATTCAAATTAGGATTCACTTCCTGGTGACCCATTCACGGTTCAGCAGAGCTCGGCTGTTCGGCAAGGGACCAAGGGCCACATGTGGCAACAGAGCACTGATGTCTAGCTGGATTGGGAATGGAAATGAGCTATAAGTATAACACACACCCTACATTAAGAACACTTAGTACAAACAAACAAAAGAATGTAAATGGCCTCATTAATACTTTTATTTTGATTGCATTCTCAAAGCGAAAATATTTTGCAAATATTTGGTTAAATGAAAAGTATCATTCAGTGTGGGAGCAAGGTAGCAAAGGGTAAAGGGTGTCAAAGATATGGTGCCCCAAAGAGAACTGACTTTGAGTGGTGAACCCACAATGTAATATACAGATGATGTTATAGAATTTTACACTTGAAACCTACAGAATTTTATTAATCAATAGATTATTTTAAAATACACATATAATTCACATTATATTTCAACTGGATGGTGCGGCATTAGAGCTGTAATTACTACAAGATCCTGCTTTAAGTTGAACCCAGACCTCTGTCTCTGACACTCCCACCCTGTTTTTCCTGATCTTGAACTACTGTGGTTGACTGCGGGGAACAAAAATATGAATCAAGTCCATTATTCACAGTACAGCCCCTCAGCTATTTGAAGCAGCTCCAGATTCTTCCCATAACTTCTCTTTTCTCAGCCAAACACCCTACTTTCTTCAAGCACTGTTCATAGAATCTACTTTCCTCACTTTTCTTTGGACATCTTCCAGTTTCCCAAGGATCCCCTTAATATATGGAAACTTAGCTGCCCCCCTGGCATGCCAGCTGTAGTCTGAGCACCGAGTTTCTCACCTTCTTGAACTAGACACCATATTTTTATTAATTTGACCCCATTGCAATGATCAGACTTGGAAACTAAGGCTTCTCAGTGGTTCTCAAAGATTAATCCCCTGACCGGCAGCATTCACACCACCTGAGAACTAGTTCAAAATGCAAAGTCTCTGGCTCCACCTAAGACCTCCTGATTCATAGACTCTGGGTGTGGGACCCGGGGACCTGTGTTTTAACAAGCCTTCCAGGGGATTCTTGTGTGAGAATGAGTGTGAGAAGCACTGGCTTATATCCAAAGTCTTCTAAAATCTTCTGCCTTTCAGACAGGTTCTCCCTGTTTTAATGGTTGGATTTTTTAAACCACAATGCAGGAGTTTGCATTTGTTTCTATTAGTGCATCAGAATTTTAGTTTCTCTAAACGAAACCTTCTCCAATACAGATTCTGCCATTTCTCCCTGCACTGTGTCAACGGCACACTGAATAAGGCCGATTTTCGTCTTTATCCAGAGCTCTGATACCAATGTTGAACAGCACAGACCCCAAATCAGGATCACACTTGCCTCCATGCTCCACGTCATGCTTTTCTTTCTGCCTTTGAGTTATGTTTTCAAAGCCCATCTCCCTCCCCCTTCAGGCACCTCTTCCTGGCTAGCCCACCAGGGCCTGCATCTCCACTTAGATATCACCTCCACAAAAAAAAAAAATAAAAAAAAATCAGGTTCAGGGTTGGTCATCTGAGCCCCCTGTGTGGACAGCTATGAGTGTTTTATTCATTGTCCTCTCCTCTTCTGGAACACTGGTTCTCCATTGGGGCAATTTTGCCCACAGGGGACATTTGGCAATGTTTAAACACGTTTCAGTTGCCACAGCAGGGGTTGCTACTGGCATCCACTGGGCTGAGGCCAAGGATGCTGCAAACCACCCTTCAAATGCACAGGGCAGGCTCCCCCTACAAAGAAGGACCTGGGTCCCAAATGCCAACAGGGCTGAGGCTGATGAACCTGCCCCAGATTTAAGTCACAGGCCCTATTTGGCCATCAGTTTCATTTCTAGCCCCAAAAGAATGCATGGCTTACAGGAGGTGCCACCCTCCTCACTCGGAGGAAACGTGAGAAACACCAATCAAGATGACCTGTAGGTTTATAACTTTCTGTTTTAGGAAATAACTTACCTAGAGACTTAATGTGGTCAAGAACATGTGGAAGCTGTTTTAATAAAAAGCTAAACTAGCTTTCTTATTAGCATACCCATTGCTAATTAATACATGTGCCTCTAAAGTGCTTACAAACCACTAAAACGTTTTTGGATCTCTAAGTTGTGAGCATGCTCCTTTTGCTATCTTATTGTCCTACTAATTGCTGGGTAATATGATATTTATTGACTGTGTGAACTTGGGCTACTTTATCTCTTCAAGCCTCGGTTTCCTCACAATGGGCTAAAGCAGCGGTCGGCAAACTCATTAGTCAACAGAGCCAAATATCAACAGTACAATGTTGGAAATTTCTTTTGAGAGCCGAAAACCGACTTCTGCGCATGGGCCACGAAGTTTCAATCGCACTGTACGTGCGCGCCCGCACGTGGTATTTTGTGGAAGAGCCACACTCAAGGGGCCAAAGAGCTGCATGTGGCTCTCGAGCCGCAGTTTGCCGACCACTGGGCTAAAGATACCGACCCTCCCAGAAGCCCTGTGCTGCAGAGGATGAGGATGTAATGAGATGGTGTTGGTAAGGCCAAGTGCATCGCTCAGCCTGGAGTTATCATCTGCCATGGTGGATTTTTTTTTCTTCGTTTAATCCTCACGGACCCTGTGGGGCCAGTAACAAGTATTAATCTCAGAGATGATGCCTCAAGTTCAATCAGGCCAACCAGCTGAACTTACCTGGGTCGTCATCAATAAACACATCTTATTGGTGTTTATGATTGATTTTGACTGATCTGGAGAAAGACATTTCTCCCATTGACAGAGCTTTTCTGGAAGCTTCTAAAACATTGAAAAGACTTTGTATCAAGCCAACTAGTGTAAGGGTCCACACTTTTGCATTTGAAGCTAGCACTTCCTTTCAGAGACTTCCAATGGAGTGGGCTCAAGGCGGGAGATCAAACTTGTGTTTAAAGTGATGATATTTGAACTCTTGAAGGAAGCCAGCAAACACGGGCAGGGGATGCTGCCCCAGGGCTGAGGCCCGAAGGCTCAGTGTGGAACCTTCCCTGTGTTGTGTTCTTATGTGAGCTCACTCCGCAGAGCCCACATCCGCACCTGGAGTCCCACGGCAGCTGCTCTCCTGCTCTGTGGGGAGAAGGGCCCTGGCTGAGTGTGTCCAGAGTGAGGCAAGGCTTGGGAGCCAGTGAGTCATTCTGTCTTGGCACAGAGTCCCCAGGGCTCTTGGGGGAAACAAGCAGACTTTGTTGAAAGGAAATCGTCCTGTGTATGAATGGCCCCTAGTCAACCCTTCAGAGGAGGCCTGTAACCTGCTCCTGCCCCTTCTTCCCCCTCTTGGCCTGGAGAAACCACAATGACTTGGGGGCGGGGGGTGGGTTTAGAGCACAGGCCTTTGTTGTCAGCCTGGAACAAAGGCCCAGAGCCTGGCCGGACAGAAATTTCCTGGGGCCCCACTCAGGGGCTCCAGCTTCTGACTCAAGTTTAAGCCCTGTGGCCATCGCTGGGGTTAGCAACAGTCAGACCGGACACCCATTGCCCCATCATCTCGCTTACGTGACTGGATGGCTGTCAGGCTTCTCCCTAATACTGCAAGTGCTCTCACTCTGGGAGTGTACTTCTGTGATGTTTATTCACCTTTGTTCACGGCATTTCTCTCCTGAACAAGGCTTCATTATGTAATGTGAGGGGAATATTTTATTTTCTTGGCAGCCGTTGTGAACATTTTTTAAGGGCAGACACCCACTCTTAAGAGAGAAGAATATTCAAAAAGATCTTTTTGGACATGGGTGATGGAACTATCTTCCGGGGCCTGAATGTGAGCAGGCTGATGGAGCTGAGAAGGGTTTGTGTTGCCCCAGGGAGGGAAGGAGGAGGAAGGTGGAGAAGTGAGTGTGGCACTAAGGTCCGCAGGCCACACGCCCTGCGATGTACCCCTTCTGGTGATCATTAACCTTCCGGTTAAGCCACCGCACTCAGGATCTTTCTGAGGAGTGGACTGAATGTGGAAATCCCTTTTAAATGCGAGCTTCTCTTCCAGCTTTCTGAGAGTGCAATTGGAAGCCACACGCAGGTGCCTGTGAGCTCAGAAGTTGAGAGAAAGTGAGGAAATAACTGTTGAGGGAATTCACAGCAATTGTGAGGACAACTCTGGATCCTTGAAAATCTGTGAGCTAGAGGTTTGGGCTAATTTAACCTAAATCTCCTAGGAGTGGGGGCCATGGGGAACATCTGAGTTACATTATTAGCATCCCTCTGCTAGCCTGCACCCACACCGCCATTTCTCTGACAGAGTAGGGGCTTGGGCTATATCTGTGAATTCTTGCTCTGATTGAGGGCATGGAATAGTATCCAAGGAGGAGGCCATGCACCCAACATGAGGTGTGACTTTGTTTATTAGCTCCGAGGAGGAGGGCAAGTGAACTGGGACAGTGTGGCAGGTACATGGTACGTCTTCCACTCATTAACTCAGATGGAGGTCACAGCTCCATCTTGGCTGCTGCCAGGAAACAGCAACTTGTCAAAACTTCAGGCGAAAGCACGAGGTTCCAGCTCATTGGAACCCCATTCCTAGACGAGTGCAGGCAGAAGAGGAAGCTGTGCTTGACTGGCCCCAGATAGGCCAAGCAGATGTTGTGCGGGGCTCCTCTCTGCAAAGCTCAAGTGCTGGCTGGGCTCATCACGCAAACTGGGCCCCAGGGAGAGCTGCTGATGAGGGCCCCGCAGCGCTGGGAGCCGCTGAGCGCTTGGCTCTGTGCCCCACCCCTCCCAGCACAGGGTGGCCTGGCCCCCTGCCAGCTCAGTTTGGAAGGGAGGGCTAGGCAGTGAGTTGCACATGGGGAAACTCTTGCAAAAGACACAGCAATGCTTTTGGACGATGTCCAGTAGTCACAGGCTGTGGAGACTTCACGGGGTTGGGTTAGTAGGAAGCTGGGCACTCAGGGAAGGCTAAAGAGATTCTTTTCTGCACCGCCCTTGCTGAGGGGGAGAGAGGTAGATATAGACTGTGTAATCCAAAACAGGTCCCTGAGCTGCTCTGCCTGCTGTGGCTGGGAGAATAACCATAGTCTTCCCCAGGCCGAACAATTGCTTGCCTTGGAACTCAGACACGTTCCAGAAAGAAATGGGGAGTCTCTGTGTACATGCTCAGGGGCATGTGTGTGTGTGTGTGTGTGTGTGTGTGTGTGTGTTGATTTGATGTGTGTTTATGGGTATATGTTTGAGTATGGACATACTCAGTAAGTGTGTGGGAAGCTATGCATGGTCAGTGTTCTGCATGTACGCATGAACAGTGAGTGTGAGCTTTCTTCACATGCCTGTGTGTTAGGCACCTTGGGTGTGTGTTGCCTGACCAAGTGGGCCTGTATATGCACAGTCAATGTGTACATGTATATTTGCAAGCTTCTATGTATGCCTTTGAGTGTACCTGCATACTTGGCCACATGTTCAGTGACTCATTTCTTTTGGGTATATATATCCTCTATGTGTATGCATGGGGTGTAGACTCCAAATACATCTGTCATCCCAGTAGGTATATTGTATGTGCATCTAGTGGGCGTGCATGTCCCATGTGTATGTATTTTTGTAAAATCACTGTATGTCGGTTGTGTGAATGAATGAGAGAGCAAAAGTATAGAATTGGAAACAAAGAATGTGTCTGTGCTAACCATCCTGCTGACCAGCCTATCAATGGCCATCTCAAGCCATTAGTACTACTTAGCAGAGCACACAGGACCTGTCATCCTCAAGCCCTCCTCTCTCTCCTCCACTCCAGCCCCACAACCTGACATGCCCTGGGCCTCCAACTGCTCCCTTTGCTCGAATCCTATAAACTGCCTCTAGCTTCCTGAATAGGCTAGGTTGCTCCATCCCTCTGAAACTGCTCAGGCTGTTCTCTCTCCCGAAATACCTCTCCCCTCCTCCCATCTGCCATCTCTGTTACATCTACTAATCATTTCAGATTCAGTTGAAGTGTTGATGCATCTATGAAGACTCCTTGATATGGCTGCTGGGAATAGCCATGTCCTACTTTGTCTCCCAACTATGAATGTGAATGCATTTCTCCAAAAGCACCTCTAACGTCTGAGGCACTGGTTTGCCTCTGTGTCTGTTCTCATGCACAAGATGATAACTGCTACAGTGAGGAAGACAACTCTGGCCTCTGCATTATTACATCCCGGGCCTTCTGAACAGACTCTCATCCTCAGCAGCCCGGCTAGATGGGTGACTTTTTCCTCATTGTAGAGATGGGTCCCTGAGGCTCCCTGGGGGAGTTATAGACCTCTTGAGTAGCCAGGCAGGAAATGAATCCTGTATCTGACTCTAGTGCCCCGTCATTAATTTTCACACCATTCCTAGATTGGAACTTACTCTTCTGATTGATTGATTTATTCAAGAAATATTTATTGAGTGCTTACAGAGCATATACCAGGTGCTATTCTAAGTACTCAGAATATAGCCCAAAATTTCGGTATTGCTCATGGAACTTGAGTTCTAGTTCTGGTCCATCTCATGAGGCTGAGATGGATGGATGGGTGGTAGGTGGATGGTGTATGTGTGTTTGTACATTCTATATTTGAGCAGGAAAGTCCTAGGATCCAAGATTATCTCAGAAGGATAGTACCTGAAAGATTCATTATGCAACTGCCAAATAGAGAAGATGAGATACAGACTACCAGAAGAAGGACTGTGGTAGTCAAATAATGGCTCCAAGATGTCTATATCCTATTCCCCCAAAACTGTAAATATGTTAGGTTACACAGCACAGAGAAATTGAGGTTGCAGATGGAATTAAATTTGCTAATTCACTGATTTTCAGATAGGGAGATTATCCTGGATTATAAGTGTGGGTCCAATGTAATCACATGTGTTCTTAAAAGTACAAGAGGCAAAATAAAAAAGAGACAGGGTGATGTGATGTGGGGAGGATCTTGACGCTCACTGCTGGCTTTGAAGATGGAGTAAGAGGCCAGAAGCCAAAACATGTGAGCAGCTTCTGGAAGCTGGAAAAGGCAAGATAATGGATTCTCCCCTAGCACCTCCAGAAGGAATGCAGCCCTGCCAACACCTTGAGAGACCCATGTGGATACTCTGACCTCCAGAACTGTAAGAATGAATATGTGTTGCTCTGAGCCATTAAGGTTGAGGTAAATTGTTGCAGCAAAAACCATAAGAAAGAGGAGTCAATGTCTCAGATTGAGAGAAACTGGTTATTGCATTAAAATAGAACCTAGGCGGGGATTTGGTGGGTTAAAGGTGTAATAGAGGGTGAAATACGTTGAACAGAACACATGAATGAGCAACTTCTGACTATATACGCTCAAAAGGCTGATGGTCACAAGGCATGCACACGGAGCGACTGGTTGACCTTGACCTTTATGCAGTGACAGGTGCATTTCACAACAGCTACTTAAGTGAAGATCATGGGCTATTCTTCTTACTGCTAATTTTTGGATAAAAGTGAGCCCCACGAGAGACTAATACTACAGTTTTCCGTGATAATATGAACTTGACCTCACACAAAAGTTCCCAGAAGCTCTGTAGGCAAAGCGCTGGTAATGTGCTTCACATCCCATCCTGAAAGAAGGCCATTCTGACTCCCAGTACACTTGGACGGCGTCCCCGCTGTCCAAAACCCAATGGCCACTCAGCGTCGGCTGCATCAATAGCAATAAAATGAATAATTACATATTTCCCACTTTTGCACATTATCGGGGGCTGAGAGGAGGATCCACAAATAGGCTAAGGAAGCATATGAGGGAAACTGGACAGAAGCTGAGCATGACTCGGGGTGGGTTCCATTACTGCAATTAGCACACTGAGTAAACAGCACTTAAGGGCTGCTCTGGGAGTGTGTGGTGATCTATCTGAAATAGACAACAGTTTTATGCAGGGAGGGATTTAATAGTCTAGTCTGCCCACAATCCTCTTCTTCCTTGTTCACCTCTCCCCTTCTTTCCCCTCCTTGGCTCCCAGCCATGAGTCCTCTTTTCACAGCTGTGCTCCACTGAATGGTAAACCAAGCACGCTAAAAACCTGGTGTATGGAAATCTTTTGAGCATGGCCTGGGCTCTGTTTATCCGGTGGTGGGGTTTTGCTGGATTTCTCCTCCCTCCCTCCCTCACAGTCAGAACGCTATTTGTCCTTGTCTCTGCTACTTTCGTGTTGCAAGTGCAAGGGGTGAGGGAGCCCTGTTTGCTATGGAGGGAAGGTGTTACTGCAAGGAGTTAAGAGGCCCCAGGAGACTCCTGCTCAGACCTTCCTGATTCTTCTCACCCTTCCAGGGTCTGCAGGTCGCATGTTTCCACGCAGCTTCTGCAGCTTCTCCTCTATTCTCCCCCAGTCCTGGCTGAGGCTACCATTTTGTCATCCTACTGGACTGCGAGTGAAGCAACTCTGCTCAGAGCTGGGGAAACTCCAATTACTAACTCGGTTTTAGAAACGGAAATATTTTATACCCTTTCTGGCGACCTAGTCTTTTCCCTTTTGCTTTTCTGCTTTGGATTTTTTTATAGGAAGTAACCACCAATTCTCATGAACGTGTTAACCAGTTTAAAAAATTCTGACATTGGCAGTATGACTGTAGCAGGGGCATGGTTTCCCTACCCTGTCCCCCTAGCTCTCTGTCTACGGAATTTGGGGTAATACATTTTCTTTAGAAAGCTTTTGAAATGTTGAAAGTAAGTGCCTGAGTTTCGACAGATTGTTCACAACTCTAAGGATTTGGGGGTAGTTCCAAAGGCCACATAATGGGTGGTAAGGATGGCGTTGGTTGTGGCAATCAGATTTGTGCTTAAACATGGCCAAATGTCTCCCGTGGGCACTGTGGCCCCTGGTTGCGAACCACTCTCTTCAATGAATGAATTTTGACAGCAATTCTATAAGTTTCAGAGGTGATGTGTCCTGCTTGAACCATCCAGGTCTTAGACTGGGTTCCAACTCAGGTCTCAGACCCTTTCTGTAGCTCTGCGGCTGGCTGTACCATGATTGTTTGAGAAAATCCCAGGCAGCCTGAAGTGGGGGCGGCCCATCGAGGGGTCGGCACAGGGGAGCCCCCTTTCTCAGCGTGCAGAGGACTTCTGGATCTGGCTGCTGCCAAAAGTACAACACAGGCTCTGTTGCGAAGAAGCCCACAGCTTGGAGAAAAGAAAGCGACACGTCTGATTCATCAGGATGACTCAGACCTGGGATCACTTCGCCTCTGCTCAGCTTCCCGAGGCCTGTCTAGGCTTGTGAAGGGCCATGGCGACTTGAAAAGAGAAAAACTCCCTCTTGAGCGCTGGAGACGGATCCACCCGTCTGGGCAGAGAGAGAGCTCAGCACAGCCATCAAGATAACTTTATCAGGGACGCGGAATCTCATTGCAGAGGATCCAGCGTGTGTTGCTTGGAAGATCCTTGGAAGTCTCCAAACCCGTCCTGGCCAGCTCAAGGCGCCCCTCCGTGAATAGCTTACGGACTTGGGAGCCGTGACCAGCAACAGTGTGCAAAGGAAGGCATTCAGTTATTGTGCAGCAAGACCGGGGCTGGAGGGGAAATGGATCTTCAGGTGGAGATAAGGGTGGTAATTATCCTGGCGAACGCATTAAGCTATGGAGTCCATCTCTTTACATATAAACCGATGTTGCCACCGTGATTACATCAGGCTCTGGGACGCCATGTGCCAGGCCCTCTATTATCTGTTGATAGATTACTTTGTAATCGCACTCACGTCGTTTTCTTAGGACAAGAGGGTGTAATCTTCTTGCTTCGTGGGTCTCACATTTCTCGGTGCACAGCTAATCCCCCATTGGGCTTGCTGAGTGACTGGTTTGACAGAGGAACTGGTGAATTTCCACCAACCCCATTAGGGGTCTTTGTGCCCCTGGAGCAGACAGTTGCCCAAATCCCACCCATTAAAAAAAAAAAAGAATGGGCTAATTAAGCCTGCCAGTCTAATTTTGTGCCTTCTAATTTTGCCCTTTAAATGCATCATAATGATCAGATGCAAAATACATTTTCAAATGCAGAGCCACTGACGGGTGTATTTTTAAATGTGCGGGGCTAAGACGGGAGTTAGCAAGGAAGCAGGCAACATTTTTAACTTGCACGGGGCAGGGAAAGGCCACTGGCTCACTGATTCCTGCCACTGCACTTGGAATGAAAACAGCATTTATTCGATGTGTGACTGGAATGGATGTCACTGTGTTGCTGTCCCTGGCAGTGCTGCTGGGTGACATGTCCTCTGGGCTGCACTTACACAAGTGGGCGCGTGGCCACAGCCCTGGGCCTCTTGGCTTCACATTAAGGCACGGAGTACACGCCTCCTCAGAGGCCGCATGAAGTCAGGGTTGATGTAGACATGAACTTGGAAGAGCTCTTAGTGACCACATGATGCAATCCCTTCCTTATTATTTTTAAGGGTTTCTTTGTTATTGACAAGACCGTGTACCTAAAGCCTTGGTCACTGGGGCTTTTGGAAAGTACTGTTTTTTTTCCTTCTCCCCAAACTGTCCTAACAGGCATCGTATGATTCTTTTCAAAGTGAAGGTTGAAAAAAAAAAAAAAGTCATAAACAATTATGTATCATATTCCATTTAAAAAAGAGTGGTATTTTGTTCAGTGTATGTAATCCACATACACTCAACACCATAAATCAGTATAACATAATGCATTTCAGTGGGTCTAGCATAAAAATAACCACAATAGCACGTCAGCTTGGGACTGAGAACCCTGCAGTTGTTTCCTCTGCAAGTATAAGCACCCCCATTTCAGGAAGCCCCTCCTTCTAGAGATGGGGAGAGAGGCCCAGAGAGGGGGAGGGTGTGCTCACGTTCCTATGGCACAGATGGGAGAAGCAGGGTGGCAATGGCAGCCCCTCCAGGTAGACCCACTGCTCATGCACAATATAATACAGTATGCAAAGGCCCCAATCAAGGGTCATTCATTCGGTCAGATAGTCAACAAGTAGATACTGAGTGCCAACTTGTGCCAGGCTCTGCTTTAAGTGCTGAGAACAAGACTAGAGTTTACACTCTAGCAGGGGCGAAGAGACAATAAACTAAATAAATGCACACATGATACAGAGCATTAAACAATAACGTGGAGAACATTTCAATAGAGGATGAGGGTGGGAACAGCTGGGGCAGAGGGTAGCTTGCAATTTTCAATAGGATGGTCAGGGCAAGCCTCCCTGAGAAGGTGACATTTGAGCCTACAGATGAAGGAAGCCTGCAGAGAACCTTGCTCAGGAGGGGAAACGAGAGAGTACCAATTCCCTTGGTCGGAGGATGCCTGCATGAGAAACAGTGCCTCCCAACTGCCCACTGATGGGTTGGGGTGGGAACAGAATGATTAGAGTTTGACTCTGAGACTGCCAACCCAAATTCAGTGGGACTTCTGACCCACAGACTCTCTGAGTCTCAAATATTTCCTAACCCCCTGCCCAATTGTGTAGAGCTCTAACCACCTGTGCCATAAATTAATATATTCCTGTGGGGACAGAAGAGCCTCCCTGCTCCCCCTCTCCCCCCCGCTAAAGATGTCTATATTCTAAACCCAGAACCTTTCAATATTTTGTCTTAACCTTTTGCACTCGGATGTCGAGATTAAAATTACTCTTTGAATGTATCAATAATTTGAAATATAACAAAATCCAAATAAATAAGTTTGTATGAAAAGAAACTCCAGTTTTTTTATTCTACTGCCGCGCTTTGTACAATCTGGGGTATTTAAAAAATTAAATCCCGAGTAGAATAAAGGAATCGAGAAAAAAGCAAGCGAGTGCAAAGGGGTAAAGGGCAAAGGGGACTTTGCAGATGTGGCTAAATGAAGGATCTCAATGGGGAGATTATCCTGGAGGATCCACTGTCATCACGAGGGTCCTCCGGGGAAGGAGGCAGGAGGGTCAGAGGCAGACAGAGGAGGCAGAGATCAGAGTGGCACAGGCAACAAGCTGAGGAATGCGGGCGGCCTCTAGAAACTGGAGAAAGAAATGGATTCTCCCCTGGAACCTCCAGAAAGAATGCAGCCCTGCCAATGTCTTTTTTATTTTACTTTTTCAATTAGGAATTAATTAATTAGTTAGTTAATTAATTAATTATTGAATTTATTGGCATGACATTAGTTAATAAAGTGATAAAAATCTCCTTCCATCACCATTTATCCCCCATTTACTTTCTTCTTCCTCCCCCCAACCCTAAACCCATTTTGAACTTCTGACCTCTAGATCTGCAAGATAATAAATGTGTGTTGTTTTAAGCTGCTAAATTTGAGATAAGTAGTTACTGGCAACTTGCAGGCCAGTAGGAATGGGTTGTCTTACTAGACACGGTGCTGTGGAGGGCAGGTGGAAGGCGGCACATCAACCCCCATTATCTAACACCAGGCTGGCTTGATGCATTCATGGGACCGCTGTGGCCATGGAGGCATCTGCTTTTGTGAAACCTGGTAGAAGCTTACAGCACACATCACCAAATCCTAGAGTCAACTTTACAAGTGTGTCTACAGGAAAAATGTAAAACATCACCGCCATGACCACTTCTCCTCTGTCATCATAGCAGATGAAAGAACTGAGGCCCAGAAAGGGCAACAGACTTATCCCATATCCCAGAAAAGCTTGTGGTAGAGATGCAATCAGCACTTGACCATCTTGGCTTTCAAACCAGTACTCTTTCATTATTGCCAGTGAAGAGGCGGGAGGTATTCTCACTTACTCATCCGCTCATTCATTCAATTGATCATGCAGGCAATCACTTTTTCTTGCCTCCCTCTCCAGCCCTGTCTGGCACCATACTGCCCTTAACTCTGCCTGCCCTTGCCACACTAGTACTCTGAAGTCCTAGCAGACACCATAGTTGATTCTGACACAGGCCCTTTGCACATGCCATTCTCTTTTCCTGAACGCACTCTTTTTCCTCCTTGCCAGTTGCTTCCGACTCACTTTTGTGCTTTCCTCAGGGGAGCCTTTCCTAGCCTGCTTCTGTCATATCATGATATTCTACACTCTCAGTGCATCACATACCCTCCTTCCACGGCATTTGTCACAGTTTCCAGCTTTTCTATTTTTTAAAAAAATTATTTTAAAGGACAGTTTGACGGTATCAAACTTACCAGTTAGACTGTGAGTTCAATGATGGCAGAAGCTGACGTGCTCAATAAATTTTCTTGAATGAATGAGTCGGTGATGATTCAACAAATGAATTCAAAAACTGACAGCAAGCAGGTGCTAGGGAGGCAAATAATTAAAATGAGAAAGACATGAACTCTGGAATGAACAGGAGAATGACAAACAAGATGTATGTGTGAATAGTTATAATTCAACTGAGGAAGTGACATATACCTCAAGAGAAGTTGAGATACACATAGGGAGTCTCGGGGTTAGGAGCTCACTTGCATGGTGGAGTGTAAGGGATTGGTGTGGGGAGCAACCCAGAGTGTAAGGGATTGGTGTAGGGAGCAACTCAGAAGAAGGCGGATTTTAAGCCAGATTTGTCCTAGGAAACCTCACAATCTAGCAGACAGGACAAGACAAGCACCAGAAGCTGGAGAAATGCTATGAGGTCATGGAATCCAGGGCCTAGTGGCCTAGTACAGGCTGTGCCCATATGGGTGTGTCCCCCAGACAACCGATGGGGCCCTGGCCTATGGGAATTCTTAGGGAGCTACCAAGCCTGTGTAGGATGGGACTAAAGGCAGTCTAACTAGCAGGTGGGGCAGTTCCCACCCCTTCACCCCATAAATGTAGAGGGACCCAGGTTTTCCCACATGCCAGGGTCTAGAAGTTCTCTGGCGTTGGGTGGTTCCCTTCAGGGGATATTCCCAGGACCATTTGATGGCAAAGAAGTTGGCATAGCCCTTTCCTCCACAGGGAGATCTGGCATCCAAAAAACTCACTGGGTCGACAAATTACTAAACTTGCTTTAACATAATGAAAGACATTAGTAGGACACTCTCAAAGTTGATTATATTAAGTATCCAGTTCACAGAAAGGGTGGAGACTCACAACATCCTGAGAGTGGATCGCATCTCCAATTCAGCCAGTGCAAAAATTGCCTATCGCGTATATTTTGTTCAATGTGGTCACAGTTTATGCTTGGAGACACCTACTGTAGCCATGTAAGAACTGGCCAAGGAAGACTAGGTTTTCTGTGTATTTCCCCTGGGTGCCCACACCAGGTCTATGAAGGATGAGGGAGGGGTGCTTCTCTCTCCCAAGACAACTAGAGGGGGAGTTGGAAGGTATGCCCCAACATAGGGTCTACAGGAGGTGTGCTTTTCTCACAAGAGCCCATCAAGAACGCCTGGAAACAAGCCAAAGAGGAAGAGAGCCAAAGGGGCTCTTTTCTGTCTAAATCTATGCAAATTGGCGGTTTGCCCTCTAAACACCAGTGTTTATCTCAGTTTCCTTTTTCAGCTAATTGAACAATTGGAAGAAAGCAGAGAAGGTGGACCCACCCCTACCCCTTCTGCTCCTGTGAACCCTTTTGCTTCTCCAAAACCTTGGTACTTTGACCCCACCTTTTACTAATGGAGGAGCTCAAAGGCCTCCATCTACTGCTCCTTGCACAGTCCTGAAAATGCCCTCCTATCCTGTTCCCAATCTCCGCCTCGTATTTGCACCAAAACTGACTTCTGTTCACCAACCGAGACATTCTTGGAGGTAAAAAAGCAGAAGCTACCCTCCGTAGCTTTCTGGAAAATGAGGCACAGAACTAACCTCATAGATGTTGGTATTCGTCTGCAGAGTCGGAATGTTAACATCGGCTAGGTTTGGGTGAACACCAAGTCCAACTCTTCATGTTACAGACAAGAAACCAGAGAGAAAAGGATTTTCCTGAGATGACTCAGTTGGTCACTCAGAAGACCTATCTGGAGGGTTGCAAGACACTTAAGGGTTGGGAGAGGCTGGTACAAAGCTGAGAAGGCTCCCTCCCCCAAGCCAGGGATTGAACAGTGGCTGCGGTGGATTCTCACATTCTCGTAACTTCATATATGTTATCTCTATCTTCATGAAAAAGTCTAAGGCCACAGTGGTTTCTTTCTTTTCTTTTCTTTTTTTTTTCATTTTCTTAAGAAGTCAGTGACCTAGTTAAAGAATCTGATGAAATAGAAACCTCTCTCCTTTATAAAAATACATATGAATCAAAAGTTACATTCAATTTTAAGGGCTCCTTAAGGATCCATGGACTCCAAGCTAAAAGCCGCTGCTTTGACTTAAGTAGCACTGTTTTTCTCATGTAGAAAATGAGCAAGCTGAGGTTTAGCATGGCAACTCCGTTCCTTAAATATAGATTGGCTGAGCTTCAAAGCTCAAGTTGGTTCCTTACCCCAGAATACACTGAGATGAAAAGCAACTGATTCCAGAAAGCAATCAATATGTTTTTTAAGCATCTACTAAGTGCCTGGCATTGAAATAAGAGATGGCCTCTTGGAGCTTACAAAAAGTTTTGCATAGCTGGTAGCTAGCATTCCTCTCTCCAAGAGAGAGCCTTCAACTGGGAACTCAAGGCCTGCCTTTCCATGATGCTTAAGACAGGATGTCCTCAGTGAAGGAGATGGTGGGGGGATACCCTACTGAGGGCTCTACTGGCTGAACAAAGGAGCAGCTGAGGAATAAAATTAGCCATCTAAGTTGATATGCAATGTGTCTAGATCCTACAGGGAGCATTTCCATTCTGCGTATTTAAGAGTTTAGGTTTTGCCTTAGGTATGATAGGCCCTCTTCTCCTGCCTTCTTCAGAGGTGATGGGGCTGGAGACCACGTGTCACCTTGTTGACCCTCTTCACCACCTTCATGGGTATCAAAGTGACATCTGGTTAAAGTAAAGAGTATGGAAACAGCAATGGGAATGGAGGTCAGAATGGGAGGAGAGCCTGAATCTACTAAGTCAGAACGGCTGTTTAGAACAGAACAAGTAGCCCAGCCTGGTTTGCATAGGTCAGTGATGGCGAACCTATGACACGCGTGTCAGCACTGACACGCGTAGCCATTTCTGATGACACGTGTCCGCTGAGGCGGCTGCATGCCGAGGATGAAACATTTGCTGCTCCTGAGGATGAAACATTTGCGAAATAATGTTTTTTCCTCAAAGTGACACACTACCCAAGTTATGCTCAGTTTTTTGGTGAAGTTTGACACACCAAGCTCAACAGGTTGCCCATCACTGGCATAGGTGATGTGAGGAACTAAGTGGAATCTTCTCTTTATTCCATTTTTAGCCTGAGTCATTGACCACTCCACAGTTTCTGTAGCATCTTGGGTTTCCCCTGAATTTAGCCCCAGGATATTTTTCCTGAGGTATGGCTATTAGGGTTTCCTCTATCTGTCCTCAGAGCTGATGAAACTCTGATGGATGACCTGAGACCAGTGAACTAGACCTCCTATATCCAGAGATAATGAATAATTCTAGTTCATTCTATCTAGCCTAGATCTGCACTGGTCTTCATGGTGACAAAGCTTGGGAAATTATCCCCCTTAGTGAAGTATCATCAGAAGGGGCTGTGGAGGGGCATGGAGCAGGGTTGGATAGAATTGCACAGCAGGATGACTGAGGTCCTAGGAAAATTAATTGATAATATTAAAGCAAGAGGAGTACAGGATTATAGTAATTCTCAACATTGCCTTTGGAAGTGGTCACTCACTGAGGCCACTGACTCTCCTGTATATTAAGGTCATTGAGTTCTATCCTCCCTCAGCCACCAACTCTGTGTGAACTTGAACACGTCACTTCTCCTCTTGGGGACTCAGTTTATCTACCTACATAACATGAGGGACCACATGATTTCCACAGGCCTCTTTTTGTCTCCTAAGTCTAAATTTTTCTCTCTTTGAGACTTGAGAAACAAAGCATTCAATATGGTTTTCTTAAATTGGGGTATAATTTGCATACAATGAAATGTTCTTCAGTGTACGGTTGACTCAGTTTTGACAAATACGTATACTGTGCAACCTCACTGCTCCCAACCAGGACATAAAATGTTTCCATCACCACAAAAAGTTCCCTAGTGCAATTTTCCAGTCAATTCTCTACCCCAGAAGCAACCACTGATCTGATTTGTATCACTATATGTTACTTTGCATATTCTAGAATTTCATATAAATGGAATTGTACAGTATGTACTTTTGGGTCTGATTTCTTTCACTCAGCACATTTTTTAAAAGATTCATCCAGGTTGCTGCGTGTACGTCGTTTATCCCACTTTTTTCCCCCGAGTACCATTTCATTGTATGAATATATCACAATTTATTTATTTTCTTATTGATAGGCATTTGGTCTTTTTCCAGTGTTTGGCTGTTATGAGTAATGCTGCTATCAACATTCCTATATAAGGTTTTTTTTTTTTTTTATAGATTTATGTCTTCATTTCTCTTGCATAAATATCTCAGAGTAGGATTGCTGGGTGATTAGGTATTTTGTGCTCAATTTCTGAAAAACATTTTCTAAAGTGGTTTTTATCATTCTGTACTCCCAGCAACAATAAATGTGAGTTCTGGTTGCTCCACATCCTCTCCATCATTTGATGCTGTCATTGTTTTTCTCCTTAGCCATTTCTTTCTGAACAAGTTATACATGTGGGATGTGTGTCTGCGTGCTTCGCACTGATTCTCTAGATTCTGTAGCTGCAGGCTCTAGCAGTTCAGGGTGAGTGCAGTCCATTAGGTGTTTTTTTCCCCCCCCATAGCTCATGATAATGGTCTGTTTTCTGCTGCTGCACATCACATAGAGGCTCTTCCTTTACAGAGTTTGGGCTTGCCTCTGAGAAGGAGGAAAGCAAAGAATGAGAGATCACAAGCAGAGTTTTGAAAAATTATTTGAGCTGCTGCTGGGTTAAGGGATGGCAGTGAGGATGTGTTGCTTAGACCAGTGGTCGGCAAACTGCGGCTCGCGAGCCGCATCGGTTTGCTGCTCTGTTGACTAATGAGTTTGCCGACCACTGGTAGACTAAATGTTACCATGTAGTTGGAAGCTGTGAGGATTAGGCAATTGTGGCATGTTGTGTGCAAAGAGGTAAAGGGTAGTATATGACAGTGGTCGGCAAACTCATTAGTCAACAGAGCGGCAAACCACGGCTTACGAGCTGCATGTGGCTCGCAAGCCACAGTTTGCCGACCACTGGCTTAGACATTCAGGTCACCTGTGTAAGAGATACTTACCAAGCCATTTCTTATTACTGAGAGCAAGTGAAAAAGGCCCCAGGAACTGAAAACTTGAGGGCTTATGGCTTACAAAGAGCAGGGTCTTGAACCATAAAATCTCCAAAGTCCTGATGAAATTCCATGTTAAAGAAGGCTAGTCAAGAGTCAACCCTAGTAAGTCTGTTATGGGTACGGATAGGTAAGCAAGCCCAAAGAAAAATATCTACACATTGTTATGACTGACAAAGCAGAATCTCAACACATGCAGGTTGAAAGTAACTGATTAAAAAGGAGGTGTTTGGTGCAACTTCCCATATTGGAAAGAGATGACTCAACTACCCATAAAGCATGGGACCTGGAAGCTGGAAAAAGCCAAGCGGCTCTGTAGAAGACAGTGGCTGTATAACCCTGATTCATGTGGTTTGGCTATAGAGTTGGACCATGAGCTAGACATTAAATAGAAATCCATCTCTTGTGAACCAACCACAGTGGCTGAGAGAAAAGCCTCTATCTCAACACATGAAAGTTTGGACCTGAGGAAGGAGGACTCTAGGAGTGGTCAGGAAATGAAGGTGCTTGCAGGGAAGAACAAGGAATTTCTTTTCAATTATTCTACTTTTCCATGCGATGGTCTTAGGACTATACTATGTCCCAACAGTCATGTAGCTAGAGTCACCGAGATCTTCCTCTACTTCTTCCTCCATATCCAATCAATCCCCAGTTAGTCCCCAGGTTCTCATAAATACCTTATGAATTTACTCAGTCTCAGTTATAAGGGCCGAAGCTCAAGGCCCCATCCTCTTTTGCCTGGATTATTTTAGCACTTCCCTTAAGTAGACTTCCTGCCTCCAATCATGACTCCTTACAGACTAATTTATGCTTTGGAGTCAGACAGATTGTTTTGGAACTTGAATCATTACTTAAACTTCCATAGCTGAGGTCACAAAATCCTCCCTGATCTCACCTGGCCAACCTCTTCATTCTCCTCACTTACCACTCCCTGTCTCCCAGTCTGTTCCATCACACCAACTGTTGGTCATTCCCCACACACGCCTTACCTACTCCTTCTTGCCTTGGTGATTTTATTTATCCAATTTCTCCCCTTGGAATGTGTTTCTACTCAAGCCAGGAAGAAGCCTCCTCCTCCGGACTCCCAGGGCATCCTTGACCAACACCTTTCGTTTAACTTACCACATGGTTGCACAATGATTTGTTTATGTATTGGACCTCTCTCTGTGACTTCTCAAGGGAGTGCCACTGGGTTGAATTTGACTTATATCCTCATCATCTATCCCAGTGCTGGCCACGTGGTCAACATGCAGTCAATGGCTTACACAGTTTATCCTTAACCTGAGCCCATGCAGCACTTAAAAGACTTTATAGACATGAGTTCAAATCTCTCCCTCATCACTTTTCTGCTATGTGCTCAGGGATCCTTCTCAGCTTCAGTAGTCACATGTGTAAAATGGTGAAAACAATTGGCTCATTATGACAATTACAAAAGTGAATGTATGCGACGCTCTCACCACAGTACTTCACATGTGCTCAGCAAATAGTCCAACTTTTGTCATTATTATTATCACTGTTATTATTAGCAGTGCTTCCTCTTCAGATTTATTACTGGGGCTTTCACTCCTGTGTTTGACCTTGATTTTCTTGATGACATTTATTCTTCTTGATACCATGAGGTCATGGGAGACAAACTAATTCATATACAATACTTCCTTTTCATCACATAATAGAAGTGCAAGCCTCCCAGAGATCCCATCTACGTCATTAACAAGTGTGGTTAATCACAAGCATTTTGAGGGTGTACATAGAAACCAAAGGAAAAAAAAAATCAGGCAAAAGGCTCACTAACACTAAGAAATACAAATATATATTATATACTATGTGTTTTTACTTTTTAATGTGTTAGATCTAAGCTAAAAGTCTGCCTTTGGTCTCTGGCCTAAGCAGCTACCAAAAATGGCCTATGCCTGGAGTGGGGGCGGGGGAGCAAGGGCAGGCTAGAAAGGGTCAATGGGGGAAAGTAGGGGGTATATGTAATACTCTCAAAAATAAAGATTAAAAAAATTAAAAAAAAATGGTCTATGACCTCATTATTTAGTTTCACAGTTTCAGTGAGAAACCTCATTCCTCAACTTAGTGAAATCCAAGAAGTGATTATGTTTAAGAATCTAGGGAGGGTTTCATTCTATTCACACTTATTACCTTTTCCAAAACAAACACACTGAAACAAGGTGTCAACTTGTGTGTGTGTGTGTGTGTGTGTGTGTGTGTGTGTGTGTGTGTTGGGGTGAGAGGGTCCTTGGAAATCCAGATGTTACCATTGGTAGTTTCTGTCAAGGCTGACTACCCTTAACTTGTCAGAAGAGGTTGAAAGATTTACCCAATCTAAATCCCTTCCATGGCCTTCTGGTCTACTGTTGTTCTCTGACCTACCACAGACCAAAACAATCATTCTGTTTGTCAAATTCATGGTTGGCCTTTGTGGGAGAACCCCACGCTACTCAGGAAATATCCTCAGAAACGATTATGGCAAATCCCCTGTTATTATTGGTTGTCTCTTGTTTTTGTTAAGAACCTGTCTCAACCTTTTGAGCTATCACTCCCTTTAAGTTGCCACAGTGCTTCACTTGAAAGGAGGTGAATCGTTCTGGATTTACTAGTATAAAATGGTATATGGGCTTAGTGCCAAATTTCTTTCTTAAATAATAATTGTGAGATTCAACATGTTGCCGGGGACTGTGCAAGATACTATATCACAGGGATCTTATTTTATCATCATGACAACCTGAAAAAATGTTACATCCATGAAGAAACTGAGATTTGGAACAGTTATTTAACTTGTCGAAGGTCACACAAATAGTAAACAGTGAAGAAGGAATTAACAACCTTTTAGAGCTTAATCCAAATTCCACGCTTTGCATCACCTTGTCTCTTTTTTAATGCCTCTGAGATTTTGTTTCCTAGCCACGACTCTGAGCAAGTTTTTCCGTGGTGGAGAATATAGTCAGGGAGCAACCATAGTGGTAATCCAACAGGAAGAAGAAAGAGCCTCCTGTCTCTGCGTAGGTTGAGAAGACATACTGTTGTGCCAGAAATTAAGTATCTACTCCTCATCAAAAATGAGAGGTTACTGACAGAGATGTGGGGAAAGCATCCTGCAGATATTTCCTCTTCAGCTATAGAAGTGAGTGTTCTTTACCTAAAAAAACCAGCTCAATTATAAAACAGAAGGTAAAGTTTCTTTCCAGGTGCACCCAGAGACTATTGATTGCATCTCTAAAAGTGAAGAATTCTGCTAAAATAATCATACCTTGGCCACCAGTAGACCCTGAGCTTCCAGAGTGCCCTTGCTCACCGTAGAGACAACCCCCAGGCCTTGTGTTGCACACTGGGAGAATTTCCCTTGAGTCTTAAAGTTTGCTGTGGCCAAAACTGGGTCCCTCCTCCCCAGAAGAGACTGTTCCCAATTGGAATCCGTGTGGGTGCTTCTCTGCCAACAAGAATTGCTGAGGGATCTGTTAATTCCAGAACCTGGAATAGCTACATATTAATTGCATTTAATTATGCAAGACTAGATCATCAAATATCTTCCAGGGCCTTAGTGCATCATTTTAGGCACTGATGTATAATTTGAAATATAAACAAATGTCTCTTGAAAATCTGAACTAGTCCACTGTTCTACCAAATGGGGGCCATTCCTTTGCTGTTTGTGAGATTAAGTTTGCCTGTTGGCCTGTCTGCACTGGGGTTATAGGTAATGGAAGAATCATCCTTGTCCCAGTAGACACCATTTGGCCCAAAGCGATCTGTGAATAATTAAGCAACACGTACAGCTGCAAGTTCTAAGATGCTTAATGCTTAATACAGGTTAAGTAACATTTCTTCCTCCTATTGGAGAAGAGGAGACTAGACAAACGAGATTTTTTGTGTGCGTCTAGATTGAGTCCCACTTCCTCAAACTCACTTTGATGATTACTCTGTTCAGAGATCAGTGTTTAAGAACTGCTCCCCTCCATCAACTAGGCCATGGACTTAGTAAGACTTTACTATGTAAAAATCCCAGATCTATAGGGAGTGAATGAGATAAACAGCATTGTGATTCATGGGAAGACTAGGGGTACTGTACCTCACTTGCCCAATATTATTAGCTGGGCTTTGGATAGACCCAACATATCTCTAAGTCTCATGTTGTTTCCCTATGAATAAGAGGATTGACATATCTGAATTCTAAGACCTCCTCTACAGCTAATGTTCTATGTAGTTATGGCAAAGTATAAAAGAACCCGAAACTGTTCCCCAATATATAATTGGAATGGAGCAAAGGAGAATTGGGGCAAGAGGTTAGAGGTAATGAAGAGCCACGTTTGATAACAGGGAGACCTGAATTTAAGTTCTGCCTTTTACAAATAGTGTAACCTCAAGTTCCTTTTCTCTGAACTTCCAGTTCTTTCTTTGTAAAAAAAAAAAAATAATAATAATAATAATAATATTATATGCCTTGAGGGATAGAGGTGAAGATTAACTGTCATAAATATTAAGCACTTGGTGCAGTTCTGAGGCAGAATGAGCGCTCATTAATTGCTGGCTCTAAATAACAATTTAAAAAACAGTAACTGGCACATCCCTACATCGCAGGCGTTTGTCTCCTGAGGCTATTTTGTCTGTCCATCCTCCTGTCCTCCTCTGGCTGGCTCTTCTTAACCCTTCGTATGCCATAAGCATCTATAGATGCAATTAAATTCAAAATATCGTGGCGTGTGGGGATGGTTTTCGTTTTGGACAAATGGCAGTTAACTGGTTAACCCTCCCTCTTAAGTCTTTTAGATATCTGTCTTTTGTCTAAAAATCAGAGGATCTATAGTTGCTAATTGTTCACAGTAGGGCTATCTAAGTTATCTTTATAGTCCACAGAATTGTTCACAGTAGGGCTAAGTTATCTTTATAGTCCACAGAATTAAGACCATGCTTTGCATTGGAAATTAATGGGGGCACTTGTTTATGGTGTCCCTGTGCTGGCCTAAAGTTGGTCTCCCCCTCAGCTTTTCCACACACCTCTCAGTCTATTTAAACACTGGCTCCAGATGATTATATTCATCCAACATGCAAATCTCTTTAAAAGCTTCCCATGGATTTTATTGGTAAAGTGAAAATTCTTAACAGAGCCCTGCTAATTTTAGGCCAGGCCAATTTAACCATACTCACATTGTGTCTCTACCTTCTCTAATGATAAACTTTTTTTTTGAGTATCTTAAAAACACACACACATTCCTTTGTGTATCACGACCATTGACACAATGCTTCTGTCACCTTAAATATCAGCCCGCTCCAAGCATATTCTTGGTTTTCAGCTCAAAAGCTTCTTCCTCCAGGAAGCATTTCTTTCATATATATATATAATTTTTTATTTCTTACAGAGAGGAAGGGAGAGGGATAGAGAGTTAGAAACATCGACAAGAGAGAAACATCCATCAGCTGCCTCCTGCACTTCCCCCCCCCCCCCTCACTGGGGATGTTTCTGCAACCAAGGTACATGACCTTGACCGGAATCTAACCTGGGACCCTTTAGTCCGCAGGCCGACGCTCTATCCACTGAGCCAAACCAGTTAGGGCCAGGAAGCACTTCTTGATATTTACTCTCATTCCATCAATACAAGATAAGATCAGGACTTTTCGTAAACACATTCATGAGAAGCCTACACTGTACAACTTCTTTTTAAAAAAATAGCAATAATCACAATAGAAGTTTAACAATTTTTGATGCCACCCATAGTTGGATGTCTATTCTCGCCTGCTCCCCATGTAAGTTCCAGGTTAGACTGTGACTGTCCTTTCCACTACTATGTTCGCATTGCACAATACAGTGCCTGGCACATAGTAGGTGTTCAATAATATTTAGCGACTGAATGCCTGGCTACTTGGATGCAGACATACACACACAAAGTGGAGGTTCATCTTATATTGCAAGATGTGGAGTTGGATGCTCATAAATTATTTAAACAGACAGGAACAAAATGATCTTGAGATCCTGAAAGGCTCCAGGATGTACAGTTGTTTAAATGTCACCTTTAAGACGTGGGTATTGATTTACAGTTTGCCTTCCTGAGTACATAAGATTCTGTACTAGCAGGGAAGAATCTGGTTTCTGTGCCTCAGTGAAGAAGGCTGTCAGGTTTGGTATCATCTGTCAGGTTGTGTGTGTGTGTGTGTGTGTGTGTGTGTGTACAGTCTCACTTAACGGTTTTTACATTGACTGGAATTCTTGGTGTTAAGAAGAAAAAAGCTTTAAGACTCACTGTTTTTTTCATCCCAAATTAGTTTGTCTGTTTCAATACTTCAATTGAATGGAATAGCATAGCAGTAATCTTGTATCTGGCTTGTGCTCAGCCTAATGTTTTTGAGGTCATTGATGTTGTGAAGTATATTAGTTGTTTGTTGCTCTTCATTACTATATAGAATTCTATTGTAGGAGTGAATCACTAGTTGCTTACCTATTTCATTTGGATGGACATCTGAGCTCTCTTTATGGTTATTTATATTATTAATAGAGTTTTCAGAAATATTATTGTACAAGTTTTTGAGTCTATATGTTTATAATCGCTTATCTTTCAGCCATCTTAGTGTGTAATATTACCTTATGGTTTTAATTTGCATTTTCCTGATGACTAATGTTGAAGATATTTTTCATGTACTTATTGACCATTTGATATTTTTCTTTGTTAAGTTCTTGTTTGAGTCTTCTCTCCATTTAATTTTAAGTTGTGTCATTTATCTTTTTTTATTATTGAGTTTCATATGTATATATTTATTTAGGGAGTTTATTGTATATTTTGAATGTGAATTAAAAGTCAGATGTATTACAACTATTTTCTCCAAGTCTGTGACTTGTCTATTCACTTTTTGAGGTGTTTTTTGAAGAGCATATATGCTTAATTTTGATGAAATACATTTTTCTCATTTTTTTTTCTTTATGGTTAGTACTTCTGTGTTCTAAGAAACCTTTGCTCACTTAAATGTTTTGGAGATATGCTCCTAGTCTCCTTATAAAAGCTTTATAGTTCTAGCTTTTATGTTGAGGTATATTACCTATCTCAAATTGATTTTTGTATATGGTGTGAGATATGAGTCAAAGTTCATTTTTTCCCATATAGGTAAATTCCTTTCCCAATGAAATGCTGTGCTCCCTTTGTTGAAAATTAATTGACCTTTTCTAATTATTTTACATTTAATTATTCTCTTTAGTTTATTTACATTCATCATATATGACTGGTAGAAATATTACATAATGATTTGAGACTATCCATCTCTTCCCAACTGTGTTCTGTGCCACTAGGTTGGTAGCTTTGAACTCATCCATGGGAAACCCTAGCCAGTTTGCCTCAGTGGATAGAGTGTCAGCCTGTGGACTGAAGGGTCTTGGGTTCGATTCTGGTCAAGGGCACATGCCTGGTTTACGGGCTCAATCCCCAGTTGAGGGCCATGCAGGAGGCAGCTGATCAATGATTCTCCCTGATCATTGATGTTTCTATCTTTCTTTTCCTCTCCCTTCCTCTCTGAAATCACTAAAAAATATTTTAAAAAAGAAAAAAGAAATCATCCATGGGAATATTTACACCACAGAAACAGGCAAACACTACACATCCAGACTTAGTTTAGTGCTATTTTGATTCTCCAGACTAAAGAATGAGTTGGAAACAGTGTTAATAAGGCAGATTAACCTTAAAGTTATACCCTGTTTGTAACTATGACATTGAGAATAGAACACGAAGTTGAAGAAAGTATTTGAAAGCTATTATCTGAGTCAGCAAAGAAGTCACACACCTCATCCACGAATAAGTAAAGTTCCTGCATACCTCATCACTTTCACCTTACTCATTAATGTAAATAAAACTATCTACAAATATTAATGGGGAAGGATTGTTATGATTCTACTAGAGGCCTGGGGCACGAAATTCGTGACTGGGTAGGGTCCCTAGGCCTGGCCAGCGATCAGGGCCTATCTGTGAGGCAACTGCCAGGGCAATTGAGGCCCCAGCTCTCACCTGTCTTGGCCTGGCACTACCCGCTCACCTGCTCCACCATCCCGCCGCGGTCCCACTCTCATTGGGGCCCACCGGGGCCAGCAGCACCTCCACTGCTGCAAGCTGCCAGAGCCACGTCACCGACGCCCACCATGTTCTGTGCCACCCCCTGGGGGTCAACACATGTCTAACTCCCGGTAGATCCAACTCCCGCCCATGGGGACAATTTGCATATTAGCCTTTTATTATATAGGATTTCAACCAGAGGTGAGCTACAGATATAAATATTTGACCAAAAAAAAAAAAAAAAATCAAGAAAAGCATCTTGGGAGAATCAATGCACTATGTGGAATGTACAAAAAAAGGTCATTGCATATTTCAATACTGTTTTTAAATGTTATGCTTTCTATTCTTTATTACAAATGTTTTATATCCTCAACATTTGTAATAAATACAGGCATGTATAGATATGCAGGCATTACTTCCCTCCCCAATCCAGCACATACTAACTCAGTGACTAAGACAGTGGTCGGCAAACTGTAGCTTGCGAGCCACATGCGGCTCGCGAGCCGCGGTTTGCCGCTCTGTTGACTAATGAGTTTGCTGACCACTGGACTAAGAGCGCCACAAGAATGCTTAGACATTGCAAGCAGCTATGTGAAAGTGAGAATTAGTGTATTCAAAGAATCATCCAATCTGGATAAAATTAAGGAAGAACTTTATGGGGGAGGAGCTCTGATGCCTTTGAAAGAGGAAGCCCGGCTGAAGGCTCCACCTGAGGAAAAGCACACAGGTTGTTAGGGGCAGAAATAGAATATTGGGAACCAGCTATAATTATAGGAAATATTAACCATGCTCTGTTAACTGTGATTGTCCTGATTAAAGGAAGCACATTCTAACCTGACTGGAGTTGCAAGTGAAGCCCAGCCTCCACATCTCGGAGCTGTCTATTATCATGGAAAGATTAACAACCTACTTGCAGAAACCAGAGGCTCAGTCCTAAGGAAATCCCCAGGCCTTTGCATACCCCTAGGCCTTTGCAAACCCTGAGCCCGCAATACCTGTAAACTGCCTATTTTGCATACCCATTCTTATTCCTTTTGTCTACTTCCCCATGCAATCTTGTCCTTCTACTCAATATAAGCAGCTGGTTTATGATGGGGGGAGAGCAGATGTTGTGGATGACCTGCTGCTCTCCCATACTGCCGCATCATTGGAATAAACGCTCATATATGATTCAATTCCAGCAAATGCTTACATATTTTCATTAATGTACATTTTAACATATATTTACCATTTCCAAGTGCTTGCTACTTAATAAAAGGAATAAAATAGAGGTTTGCTTTTCTTTTTAAATGGAAATATTTAAAGAATGCTCTCTATTTGCCCTTGGGGAGATGACTTGAGGCCATAAAGACTAGAGTGCTTGGGTCACGTTCTGTGACAGAACTTTCTGAATTGTCTTGTTTATTTGGAATATAGAGGAGACACTCTGGAGACCACTGAAATGTCAGGAGCCATCTGAAACCAGCCAAGCATAATTCTTAAGAAAGGAACATATTCTTTTAAAAATTATTTTTTGGAAACTATCATATATTAGAATATTCCAGAAGTTTTAGAAGTATGTTTAGGGTAAAAAAATTCCTAGAGAGAATATTCTCATAGACCAAGTGATTTTCAACCTTTTTCATTTCATGGCACATATAAGCTAATTACTAAAATTCTGCGGCACACCAAAATATATATTATACATTTTGCCAATCTGACAAAAAAGACAATAGGTATAATTTTGATTCATTCACACTGGATGGCTATTGTTGTGCTGACTGTTGTCATTTTTTTATTTGACAAGCTAAGGGAAAAGAGGCAAGTTCCCTCTGATTAAATAGTCAGGTATTGTATGTTTTCAAAATTCTTTCCACACAGGGGTTGAGACTCACTCTCATAGGCCATTGGCTCAGACAACTGGTGAATTGATATTGCAGTGAAATTGGTCAAAGAGAAGGCATGTGTGTGTTTTTGCAAATCAGATTGCATTATTTTAAGCCATCTTTTCCCATTTGTAATTGTAAAAGATATGACTTATCCATTAACTTAAAATGGATCATGGTTGCAAACAGAAAACATGGAACTACAAAACTTCTAGGAAAGTAATATAAGAAAATATTTAGGATCTAGGTCTAGTCAGAGAGACTGTATGCAGACTTGATATCAAAAGGAAAAATTGATAAATTGGGTCCCATCAAAATGAAAACTTTTTGCTCTGTGAACGATCCCACTGAGAAGATAAAAAGGCAAGCTTTGGGCTGAGGGAAAAAAATTTCACCACATATCTGACAACAGCTTAGTATTTAGAATATACAGAAAACTCTCAAAATTCAACACTAAAAAACAACCCCATAAAACCAAAATCCAAGCCATCTAATCAGAAAATCAACAAAAGACATGAATAGATATTTCACTGATGAGGATATACAGGTGGCAAAGAAAGATGTGAAAATATGTCAGCATCATTAGCCATTAGGTAAGTGCACTTTAACACCACAATGAGATATTACCACACACCTATCAGAATGCCTAGGACAGTGGTTGGCAAACTCATTAGGCAACAGAGCCAAATATCAACAGTACAATGATTAAAATTTTTTAAACTTAAACTTCTTCTAATGCCACTTCTTCAAAACAGACTCGCCCAGGCCATGGTATTTTGTGGAAGAGCCACACTCAAGGGGCCAAAGAGCCGCATGTGGCTCGCGAGCCGCAGTTTGCCGACCACTGGCCTAGGATAAAAAATAGTGACACCGCCAATGCTAGAAAAGATGCAGAGAGATGGGTCACTCAGACATTGCTGTTGGGAACGTAAAACGGTAGGCCACTCTGGAAACAAGTTTGGTAACTTCTATCTAACTAAATAGGCTATTATCCTATGACCCCCTTCTTACACTCTTGGACATTTACTCCAGAAAAATGAAAATGTGTGTTCACACAAAAAGCTGTTCGTAAATATTCAGAGCAGCTTTACTCATAATAGCCCCCAACTGGAAGCAACCCAGATGCCTTTCAGCCGGTGAATGGTTAAACAGACGGTGGTGGAACGTCCATCACCCATTCCATGGAATACTACTCAGTGATAAAAAGGAACGAGCTACTGACTCATGGATGAATCAGATAATCAAATGGCATGTAAAAGCCAATTCCCAAAAGGTCACAAACTACATGATTCCATTTATATAGCCTTCTAGAAGTGAGAAATTATAGAAATGGAGGACAGATTAATTGCTGCTGGAGACTAGGGACCTGGTCACTCTGGGCTATCATGGCCTTTACCAGGAGAGTCAAGACTTGTTCAGCCCCATCTAGTTGGGAAATTCAAGCCCGTTATCTCTTACTGGGGAGGTGGTAATGACCGTCATGGAAGAGGGAGACCTCAATTTGAGCAAACAGCTGTCTTTTCTTGACAACAGAAGGGTAAACGGGGCTCAAGTTGGCCCTTAATGAAGTGATCCATGGAAAGGTAGTTTAAACAGCTTCTCTCATTGAGCACAGCGAGGAAAACACTCAGCCTCACTCCCTGTCCCCGCATAGGTCATGCACGGGGGGCAAAGCGCCCTGTTTCTCTGGGAGCAGGCAGAATAAAGGGACCCCGTCCGTTGTTGCCCTGATTTCCTGTCCTCGCCCCAGGCTGCCTGTCCCCGGATGTGCGCTCTCATTTTAGGAAGGTTGGAGCCCCAGCTGGGAGGATTTGTAGTTCGGGAGGCCCTGTGTCCTGTCCTTGCCCAATTATCTAATACTTACGTGGTGGGCCCTCCGGTCAGTTTCCCTTGGCTCAGTGAGGTGGTGCAGCATTACCTTTTTTCAGCTCTGCTCCTGGCCGTTGCAGTGGGGAGGACTCCGATGCAGCACTGGAGGGCTGTGCAAACCCGTGTGGTTGATAGTCAGCTGTGATTTTCCATCAGCTGCATCTCATTATCCTGTCAGGGCTCCCTCGTGCCTATGGCTGAGAAACAATGTATAATCACTTGCAACTGATTGCAAATCACTCCGCAAGCCTGTGTGAGCCCTGGCCCGTGACCACGTGGCTCCAGATTGCCAAATGGTTCTGTGACCCCACACTGCCTTCACAGGGGGGCTCCAGGAGCTTGGAGCCCAATGACCATCCTTTCTTCTTGGATTGGAGTGGGAGAGGGGACCAGGTTAAAGAGGGACGTTGGCTAATCACAAACCCCACAGAACTACAGAGTCGGGTTCCGAACAGCTATTTTGTGGAACTCATTTCAGAGACAAACAAGTGGCCAGGCCCTCTTCCTTTTATGGGCAACTAGATGGGCTCTAGGATTCTAGAACCCATAATTTGATGGGAGTATGGGCCCCATGAAAAAACAAATAAATACAGTAGAGCATACTGATTGTAGAACTGAGACACTAAAGGCACTCAGATCCAATTCAAGTCCTGATTCTGAGAGTTACTACCTGAGTCACATTGGGCTCTGAGACTCAGTTTTCTCATCTGTAAAATGGGAATAATAGGAGCACCAAGTATTTAGAGGTGTTTTAATGATAAGGTGAGAAAATAAATGCAAACTCTTTGACTCACTGAATTCCAATTGTTGGAATTAACATGATTTGAAGTTGAGGAAGACACTCATTTCCTAGTATTGGACATCACCACCCATACTGCGTCCTCTTTCCATCTAAAAAAAAATCTGTGACAGAAAACCACCAAATCCCAAGCGTTTTCTACTGAAAACTACACTAGTCTTCCCAGGGGACACTAGGGGCAGACACATATGGTAAAATATACATGGAAAAGGAGTTTAAACATCTCGAAGCATATTAGCACACAAAGGTAATGAAGTCCGTCACAGATACACATTAGAATCACTTGAAGAACTTTCAAAACTAGCTGTGACGTGAGACCAGCAGAGTCAGAATCTCTTGGGCTGAGGCCGTGGCATGTTTATTTTTCAGGCCCTGCTTCCCCTCCTTCCCTACCCCAGTCCTGCCAGGTGAGCTTAACTTAGGGCCAGGGTCTCGGCTCCAGTATGGAAGCTCTGAGAGCTGCTGCAATTACTTTGTTTAAATGTCCCATTTTATTTAAAAGGAGCAATTCACACACAACTTTCACAGATAATGAAACTCCTCCTCTTCCTCCTCCTCCTTCTTCCTTTTCAGCTCCTCCTCCTTCTCCTCTTGCTCCATCTGCTTTCGGAGCACAGGTTGAGAAACCATGCTGGAGGCCTTCCCCAGCTTTCTCAGGAAGGGGGAGCCTGGGTTGAATGCTTTCTGACTTTATCCGTCTCTGGTGCTAAAGAGCTCCCAAGAGTCAGGACAATGAGGGAACAGTCTAGCATTACTCTGATTATTCTCAGCAAGCATGCCCAGAAAAGGCAGAATCACAGACATGCCCAGGCCTTCCTACAGGAACCCAACTGGGCAAGAGCTTAGGAAGTGGCCAAGCATCCTGAGACCAAATGGCAAGGCTGTTTCCTCCTTCACTGGAAAGACTTTTCAATAGTCCTAGACAAGGAAGAAGTGTGTCCACCCTCTTACATTTTTTAAAAAAATTTAAATGATTGTCTATTGCCAGCTCCCCAGTATTAATTACCACACAGCTTGTTAATAAGGCAAAGCCGAGTTTATTGCTTACCACGGTAAGGAAGAACACCGCCCAGACAGAGCTCTGGCAGCGTCGCAGAGGAAGGAGGCAAGGTCAGAATTTATTGAGAATTGGAAGTTCAGTTTAAGGCAGTTCCTTTAATGTGGGGGCCTGATTAGAATTGGATAAGGATCACATACAACAGTCCAGGGTTCACAGACTCTTGGGGCACCAACCCTCTGCTGGTGCCTTCCCTGGAAGAGGCGGGTCTTTCCGGAAGCTCCCGCAATGAACAATCAGTGCCTGGGGAAGAGTCGCCCTGAACAGTGCCGAAGGCAGTAAGCGAGACAATGGAATGGTCGTGTCCGGTTAATGCAGTGTAGACAGTTAGTTCTGGATGTGCCGGGTGGTTCCAGTTCCCCGTGTCCAAGCTGTGTGGGGGGTACATGACTTCGCTTCTCATGTGTTACTTTTTTTAATGTGAGGGAGCATTTTCTTTCAGATGGTAATCTCTCGAAATTGTTGTGCTTGCCCCAAAAAACTCTGGGACTTTGTCTCTTGGATACTGCAAAGCTTGGGGTTGATCAAGTTCCCTTCCTTGTTTTGCCCTCAGAGAAGGTCATAGCCAAATCACCTTTAGTAAGTGTATGTCATACCACCTTGAGCACAGCCAGGGCCATCTTGGGTGTGCTGACCATGGTCCCAATATTTTTGTTTTCTGTTTACTCGTAGCAGTGGTGGGAGAAATGCAGAATGAGATACTATGGTAGCTCTTGATAGGAATCACTTATTGTGAAGAAGGAAATAGATGCCTGGGACAGGGACTGTATTTGTGACTCTGGGTTCCCTCAGTCTATGATACCTGATACAAGTGGCTTGAAATTTAATAGGAGAAAACTCCAGAAGATATCAGGCAGTCAACAAGGAAAAGTACTTTTCCATTCAGCAGTTCCCTCTTTGGGAAATTATTTCTCTCCCAGACTTTTATTTCTCTCCAATACACCTTTCACTTGGTATATGGGAACAACTGGATTTTATTCTTTTAATTACAATTGTAATAGGCATTTCTCATATGCTTGAAAATATACATATTTGCCATTTTATGAAATATTTCAAGTACATAGAAAAATATAGAGGATAATATAACTTAGCCAATGCAGTCATCAACTTGGTTACATCTTAAGTCTTTATTTGACCATATTCATTTTTATGTTTTTCCCTTAAATAATACATCATTAGAAAGATAGTTGAAATCCATAGCATCTGCCCCATTCCATTTCTCTCCATTTGTTGCCAGAGGGACTAATTACCCTGAATTTGATGATTATCAGTCTGCCTCATGGTTTTATGCTTTTACTAAATATATAAATTTCCATAAACAACCTAATTGTATTATATTTATATTTTAAGTTTTATGTAACCAATAATCTTCTGTAACTTTCCTTTTTCATTGAATATTATTTAGGAGATTAATTCATTTTGATGCATGCATTTCTAATTGATTTATTTTCTCTTCTGAGGAGCATTTCACTGTATGAATACACCACAGATCATTTATCCATCCTCTTGTTGATGGACATCTGGATAGCTTCCCACTTTGGCTGTTATAAACATTCTAGTTTATATCAGAAAACACTTGAGTACCTGCTCATCATGCACACATGTGCAAAGGTTTTTACAGGACAGAGTCCTAGAAGTGAAATTTCTGGGTCACAGTTATGCTCATCTTACTTTCATTAGATTTTGCAAAACTAACCTTCAGAGTGATTGTGTAAATTTAAACTGCGATTGGAGGAGCATGAGAATTTGCTATGCATTTTTGTCAGCACTTGGTGACATTCAACTTTTCAATTCTAGACTCTCATGAGTGTGAAATGGTATCTTAGGGTTAATTTTGTGTTTCCTTTATGACTAATGAGATTGGGCATCTTTTCATTGACTTTTTGGCTTGTTGGGTTTTCTCTTCTTTGGCTTGTCTATTCATACTAGTATATTTGCTCATTTTATCATTGGCTTCTTTGCCTTTTTCTCATTGATTGTAGGATATTCTGGATACTAACCCTTTGATGGTTATTTGGTGTTAATAACTTCTTTATGGTCTTGTAGCTTTATATATAGTGTCTTTGTTGTTCATAATTTTTAAATTTTAATTATGCCAAACTCACCAATTATTTCCTTTACATATTACACTTTTTGAGTCATGGTTAAGAAATATTTTCCTATCACAAGGTATAAAGATACTCTCCAATATGTTCTGACAAATTTTTTAAGTTTTGCTTTTCACATGTAGATATTAATCCATCTGGAATTTGTGTGTTTGTGTGTGTGTGTGTGTGTGTGTGTGTGTGTGTGTGTAATGAGGGAGATATCTAATTTATTTATTTTTTTTGGATAATCAGTTGTACTAGGACTATTGATTATAGAGTGCTCTCCCACCCCACAAATTTCTATGTCCATCATAGTATATGTCAAGTTACCATAAATGCTTCGCTCCATTTTGGAACTCTCTATTTTTCTCTCCTTACAACAATGCTACAATTGCTATAGCTTTATAATAAACCTTGATACCTGGTAAGTCCTTCATTTTGTTCTACTTTTTAAAAATGGTCTTGAGTATTCTTTCCCCTTTCTCTTCCCATATGAAATTTTGGTATCATCTTCTCAAGGTGCTTGCTGGGGTATTAATTGGAATTACTTTGAATTTAAATACAGATTAATTGGGAAGAATTGCCAATTTGTATTCTGCTCACCCTGACCATGATCTGTCTATAGACTGAGATTTTATTTTAAGACTTAATGCAGACTGGTGCGGCCACTGTGGAGAAAGTATGGAGTTTCCTCAAAAAACTAAAAATGGAACTCCCATTTGACCCAGTGATTCCACTTCTAGGAATATATCCCAAGAAACTAGAAACAGCAATCAGAAAGGACATATGCACCTCTATGTTCATAGCAGCATAATTTACTATAGCTAAGATTTGAAAACAGCCTAAGTGCCCATCAGCAGAGGAGTGGATTAAAAAAACTGTGGTACATCTACACAATGGAATACTAAGCTGCAGTAAAAAAGAAGGAATTCTTACCATTTTCAACAGCATGGATGGAACTGGAGAGCATTATGCTAAGCGAAATAAGCCAGTCAGAGAAAGATAAATATCACATGATCTCACTTATTTGTGGAATATAATGAACAACATAAACTGATGAACAAAAATAGATCCAAAGACAGAGAAGCATCGATCAAACTGTCAAACCTCAGAGGGAAGGTAGGGGAGGGTGGGGGGAAGGGCGAGAGATCAACAAAAGGACTTGTGTGCATGCATATAAACCTAACCAATGGACACAGACACCAGGAGGGTAAGGGCATGGGGGGAGGGTAGAGGGGGGGGCAATGGGAAGGGATAAGGACACATATGTAATACTTTAATCAATAAAGAAAAAAAAAGCAGCAGTCCCCCAAAGTTTAATAGTCATAACTATGACTTGAAAGGTTTTAAATAATTGAAACCCACACATGTGTTAGAGCAGAGATGGGAAAGAAGACACGGGATAATTTAAAGTAACTTACTGCCTTTGCGAATCTTCTTCTAGTGTATTATAGATCATTGGAATGTTAAAGTACAATGTTTAGTAATTGCATCCAAGTTATAAGCCAGGCTCTCTAAATAGATAACACAAGAATCTACCTTTGGAAGAATCTTGAACAACCTCTAGTTCCATGCCCAAGATCTCAGGATTGTATCATATATATCTCTTTCACTGTTCTTTGTCCTTGTCCCCTCATCCTTTCTCCTCTCTCCTTCCCTCCCCTCCCCCTTTCCCTCCTATTCCTAGTACTGTGTTATGACTTTGGTACGTCCTAGAAATTTCTGCCAGATCATGGCCCCCTTCTGCCATAAAATTGAATTTAAATATTATATTTTATGACTACATTGGTATTAATATGAGTATAATCTAGGCAAGTTTCAATATGACATATTCATTATAATTACATTCACTTTTTTTTCCTTCTGATTTTAAAATAAATTAAAATTAAAACATTTCTGTGGGCCCCTAAAAGTATTGTGGGTCCTAGTCATTAGGAGTCCTGTACCTGATAGAGAAATCAGCCTTGTTCTTGTCATTTGTTGATTTGTTCACATTTGTTCCTTTCCTCCTTCCTAATTCTTTCTTTCTCTCTTTCTCTCTCCTCCTTCTCTTCTTCCTCCCTCCCTTGATCTCTCCCTCCTTCCCTTTCCAATTTATTTATTTCTGTCTCTGTCTGTCTCTCTCTCTTGCTTTCTACTTCTTCTTCTTTCCTGCCTAGACTTGGCATACTAACCAGGAAAAACAAGTTTTCAGTTTCTCCTACATCTTGCTTGCAATAGTTTCTGTTCAAAGAAGAAACAAATAAGGTATTTCCTCCATCTTCCTTTAAAAATTGAATCTAACTGCGAATCTAACTTTTTTTTTTTCCTGGAATCCAACTGGTTTTCTTTTTACCCTATCATCGGCCGTTTAGATTACCCACGTTTTTCTTTTCTGCAGCTCCACCTCTACACTACAAACATTTCTGCGGAGCCCAGGAAGTTTCTTTAGCAGCAATTATTGGTAACCCTGGCTCAGCCTCTGGGTGCATCCCCCTCTCTCTCAGAGTTTAGATATGGGGGGCTTCTGCTGGTAACGTAGATGACACAGGAAGACAAGAAACGAGAAAGGCGTGCCCTATCTTGTCAGTAAGAAGCAGGAGTCGCTCTGAGATGCCTGGTGACGACAGGGACCCGGGCCTCACTGTGCACTCCCTCCTCTTGGAGCAGCCGCTGGAGCTCCGCAGCTGTTTCCCATTGCCGTTGCAGCGGCCTATCTGCCTTCAGATATGGCCTTTAGGAGTCAAGGGGCCCTCTTCTTATTTACTTTTCTAAAAGATAACTTTCCCTATATAGCACTGGAGTCAAAAGGAGAAATTCTGAGTTCTAAACTCAGCCCCCGTGACCAGGTGACTGCGGGAGGCCCTGTTTCTCCTGAATTGCAGGACTGTGGATCTCTGGGGCTGGCGGGGTGAGGGGGTGGGGGTGGCGGGGGCGCCAAGGAGGGTCATGTTTGGCTGCTTTTGGCCACGGGCTGGTGACCTCGAACCTCAAGAACGCGCTCCAGGTTTGAGTGATAGACAATTTAGTACTGGATCTGCACCAGGCCTCCCCTAGGGCACCTCCTTACAGCCTCCTGATGAAGGGACAATGGGCTCCCCATGGGGAGCTGCGGATGGATACACCTGACGCTAGACACAGTCCCCTGTAGAACAGGAGCTAGAGATGAAGGGTGGACAGAGATGTCAGAGCTTCCATTGTTCAAATAACTCAAGGTCTCCCTACATTTCGCATTGTTTCATATCATGAAGCGGGTGCTAAGGGAAGGAAAATTCAAACACAGGCTGACCTCAATTGATTGCACTTCACTTGATTGTGCTGTACGCATGCTGTGGTTTTCTTTCACAAAGTGAAGGCAAGATCCTCCACCAGCAAAAAGATTATGACTCCCTTTATTGTGATCTTCACTTTGCCAGTGTCCTGGAACCCAACCTGCAATGTCTTTGAGGTAGGCCTGTAGTGATTTGTTTAAGGACTATTGGATATGACTGCTCAGTGAAAAATGTGGGCAACATCTGCACCAATCTTCTTCTTTTTTTAAAAATATATATATATATTTTATTGTTTTTTTACAGAGAGGAAGGGAGAGGGATAGAGAGTTAGAAACATTGATGAGAGAGAAACATCGATCAGCTGCCTCCTACACACCTCCTACTGGGGATGTGCCCACAACCAAGGTACATGCCCTTGACCGGAATTGAACCCGGAACCTTTCAGTCCGCAGGCCGACGCTCTATCCACTGAGCCAAACTGGTTAGGGCTGCACCAGTCTTCTTGACCCATTCTTCTTCCATTGGTCCTTGTGATAATAGACTGTTTCCTGAGTGATTACTAAGGCGCAGCCGGTGTGCTATGTCAGGGCTATGCAGACATTGTGCTGTAGAGACCTGGCCAGGACAGTTAGAAGGAGGCTCACTGTCTCCATTCACTGTGAGGAAGCTGAGTCTCAGGGAAGAGGAGAGAGAGGGGTGGAGGGCTATAATCATTTCTGCTGTACTGAATTTTCGGTAATTTCCGAGTCTGCCGCTATACCGCTGTACCTAATTTTCGGTACTTTGCCTAGACCTATTTTCTACAATGTCTCCAAGTTCCATCTTATTCTAACCACTTGTTTGCATGTAACTAACATTTTTCTATATCGTGTTGATTTTTTCTCTTTAATGCTCAGGAGCCCAGACAGGTTCAGGGCCTCAGGTCTGGTAGGGTTAATCTTCAGTCTGTGAGACTGATTTCTAAATGGAATGTGTACGGATGAAAAAAGTCCACTTCCTGAGGGGACTTAAGTCTATTTTCCTAGAAAAGAATCTTTTCCTAGTGAACAACTAAAAAGTATATGTCTCCTTTGACCCCATGCAGTGTCCCCTGGATTTGAAGTTGGGATATCAGGGTTGGAGTCCTGGATCTGTTCATCACAGTCTGTTGGAGGTCAGGGGAAGAGTGAAAGACCAAGTTCACCCCTGCTTCCCACGACTATCTGTGCAAGGCTGTTTTGCCCTTCCAGACACCCTGGAAGGTGGGGACCAGTATCATATACTTAACAAGTGAAGATTTTTTTACTTAAAGAAACCCAGTAACTTTTCCCAAGTTCACAAAGGTGATGAGAAAGCAGGCAATGTTTGGGAGGACAAAAAGCCAACTTTGTCCATTTCCAAAGCGTGTGCTCTCTCCCACCTGCCACTTTGTCTGGTACAGTCACTTTCTGAGCCTCCCTTTCTTCATCTGCAAAGCAGGAAGGATGATACCTTCTTTGTGCTTTTGTGCTGTGGTGTGTGTTAAATACAGTACTATACACAATGATGCCTAATACAGCACCTGATGTATGGGCAGAAAGTGATAAATGCCATTGAATGAATGAATGAGTGAATGAACCAAATGAGTCCTGCTGGCTTCTGCTCCAGTTTGTCCACTGAGCTCCATCCACAGTCTTCTCCTGGTCCTCACGCAGGTGTTGACAAACTATGGCCCACAGGCCAAATCCAATCTGACACCTAACACCTCAATAACTCTGTGTGGCCCAGGCGTTAATCATTTTTTTTTTACATTGTTAAGTGATTCAATATTTTCAAAGAATATTATTTTATGGCAGTTAAAGATTCTATAAAATTGAAAGCTCAGAGTCTACAAATAAAGTTTTATTGAAGCACAGGCATGCCCATTTGTTTTACCTAATGCCTATGCTAGTTTCTTGCTACAATGGCAGAGCTGAGCAGTTGTGACAGTGACGGTATGGACCACAGAGACTAAACTATTTACTCTCTGGCTCTTTATAGTAAAAGTTTGTTAAGCTCTGGTCTAGACAGAGCTATGGATGGAGATGGTCGAGGCAGAAGCAGAGAGCCTTTACACCTGCTTGCCTAGGCAGCCCAGCATGGGAGCTTCAAGGCATGGAGTTGTTTGGTATTTTAGGACATACCTGCCTGGAAAGCACCTGGGGAACGCAGGGTCAGCACAGACATCCAAGTGGACAGAGGCAGCGGTGTTGTGGGCAACCTGCAAAGAGATTACGACTCCCTTTATTGCGATACTCCCTTTATCACGGGTTGGGTTCCAGTGGCAGTTTGGACAGTGATATCAACACATGGTCAGCAGATTCCCAAAGTAGTTGTTTTAAGATACCACAAAACATGCCCCGAAGCTTCTCAGAAATGATTGGGGCAGATTCTAGAAAGATCCAAGAGCCTGTAAGGTCAGCATAAATTTGTATCAATATGAACATGACTGGGTTTGAACCAGTGGTTTGCAGAGGATTGGGAAATCCCCTTTGAGCTGAACTGTGATGACATCCTGCCACAGGGCCACGGACTCAGCAGCTCGAAACGTGGCCGATGTCTACCTGCCCAAGATGAATCTGAAAGAAGAGGCCATTTTCAGAAATCAGAAAACATGCTTTGTCAACATAGCCACCTAAATAAATCCGAAATAGCTTCTATTCTTGTGCATTTTCTTGGTATTTTCAGTTTTCTTCACATTTGTTCTCTGATTATTGAAATAGCATATAGTCATTGTGGGAAATGCAGAACCTTATAGCAGAACCTAAATGATTATCATCTCACCACATGGAAGCAACAAGTTTTAAACTTCTGGGCTATTTCTTTTCAGTCCTTTTCATTTCCCGATTTTCTTCCTTTCCTCCCATCCTTCTCTCTTGCCCCCCCCCCCCCCCCGCCCCTTTTCCTTCTTCTCCTTCTGTGATTGTTTTGTATAAATAAGATCACACTCTCTAATTTTTACTTTTCTGGTTTTGTTGCCTATTACAGCATATGTAATTTCTAAGGTTATTGAAATTTTACGATGGACCAATACTTCTCAAAGTGGAGAGGGGGCAATTTTGTCCCCCAGGGGACATTCCACAATGTCTGAGACATTTTAGTTGTCTTAGTCATTGCGGGAAATGCAGAACATTATAGCAAAATCTAAATGAGGGGGGATTGCTTCTAAACACCCTGCAATGTACGGAGCGCTTCCCTACAACAAACAAGTACCTAATTCCCACTGTCAATAAAGTGTATTGTTGACCAACCCTGCTGTAGATACAATTTTTGAGGGTTGCATAGTGTTCTATTGTTTGAAAGCCTTTTATTTATTTAAGCACCAGCCCTCTGTTGTTGGACATTTCTTTTTACTTCTTTTATCTAACACAAATCATACTGAAATATCCTTATATGTTCTGAATTAACACAAAACATACATATTCCTCTGTTTTCCTATAAAATACTAACCAAATTATAGCAGTGAATATGGTAAATGTCCAAGGATCATGGACCAACTGTTGTGCAAGCTCCTTAAAAAACAGGGCCTGTATGATTCTTTGTACTCTCAGGGCCTGGCAGGCATCCTGGAACATAATAGGTGCTCAATAAAAATGCCTGTACAATGGCTAATAATGTTAATAAATGCTTGTTGCTGGTGAAGAATGTACAGGTTTAGCTACACAGCATTCCTTTAGGGTCTTTTTTATAAACTTTGTTGGCTATCAAGGTGGTAGTTAGAAAACTGATGTTAAGTCAGCTCTGCGGTGTTTTGCCACCGTCATGGGGGTTTCAGGTATGTTGGTAACAGTGCACAATTGTTATGTTACACCAGCCACTACAGAGCAGAAGAGGGCATCTGTGCAAACATGAAGACCGAGTGCCTCATTTAATAGATGAGGATGCTGAGGCCCTGAAGGAAAATGACTCCACTAATTGTTGTTATACCGGCTGACCGACGAGCTCACAGCTAGTAAGAGAGGGCCTTTGCCTCTGTGGCCACCCCTGTGATATGCTGGGAGAAACCCTGCAGAGGCCTGGTGGGCCTTGCTCTGTGGCAGAGCTCTGGGCCTCTGAGCCAGGAACTGCACCCTGGACCTCTGTAAAGAAGAGTGTGGTCTTGGACCATCTGCATCAAAACCCCTGGGATTCTTACAAACCAGTACATTCCTGTCCTCCCCCTCCCCGCCCCGCAATGTACTGATGATTTTATATCAGTTCCCTAGCAATTTCATGCTGAAATTAGAGCAGGTTTAGGCTAAACCAGGAGTCAACAATTTTTTTTCTCTCTCTAAAGGCCCAGATAGTAAACATTCTAGGCTTCACAGCCTTACACCCTCTGTTACAGAGACTCCGATAAGCACTGCAACCTGAAATCAGGCATGGACAAAGCAGAAATGGCCACGGCGATTCCCATCCCAAAGCACTTGAAGCCTGGATTCGTGAGTAAGTTGGTCTCCTTTATCCTCATGTGACAGAAGGACATTACACGTTGGGATGCCTGAGTCTGACTGCATGTTCTACTCTCATCTCACTGTGTGGCTTCAAGAAGTACCGTCCTTCAGTAGGACTCAGTTTCCCCATCTTGTAGCAGTTGATCTCAGTCCTCAGTGAGCCTTGATTGACATGAATCTAACTTCTCTACCTGATGGCATCCCAGAGCCCCAGCAGGGTTCAGCTGCTGCCCGTCCCAGCCTTTGTGTGGAGAAGGGAGGGTGGAGGAGGCCCTGGCCTGGCCCAGGCCTGGCTTCCCAGAAACTTCCCATAGCAGCTCCAGGTTTCTGGGCACAGAGGAGGGCTCCAAGGGCCAAGGATGAGTCACAGGGCGGGAGTGCCGGGACTTGCTCTGCTCATTCCCTCTCTCCAGGTGCTGCCCTCCATGGCACTGGGCTGGAGGCCCGGAGGCATAGGAGGGAGGGGCAGCCCTCCTCCTGGCCCCACCCTTGTGCCACCCTGATGGCTTTCCATAGGCCAGGCAGTGTCAGCTGGGCTCCACCCACAGATCTGGGACCTCTTCTCCATTTTCAACTACCTGTCCTTGATCACATGCCCAGCAGCCATAGGCAAATGCCCGTTTGGACCACAGGGGTCTCAGGTCTTTTCCCCACACCCTTGCCTTTTCTGGAAGTCTTGTGCCTACCTTGTCTATTCGGCAGATTGCTGCTTTTTTTCTCATGTGCCACCACCTCTGAGAAGCCTTCCCTGAATCCCTGAGGATGCTTACTCCACTTCTCCTGGATGCCTTGCCAACACTTGTACATTTTGGACCACTTCTCAGCATGTGGACTTTTGTTGTGACTTGGTCACACCAGGCAATGCATGCTTCAAGGGTGGGGAGTGTATTTTACTAATCGTCATATTCCCTGGTCTCCATGAAAGTCTTCATCCACTGTAGGGTCTTAAGGTATATCTGAGAAATTCCATACGGGCAGATTTCATTTGGGGCTTGGAAAAAAAAAATGAAATAGGGCTTTTTCTACCCGGTAGCAAACTTATCGTTACCTCCAAGAAGTAGAAGGAGCAAAACTATGGATTTCTTGTAGTAGGAAAATCGAGACACTTGGATGCTGAGAGAATCCTGATGGATTGTGGGAATCTTCACCCGTTTTGTTTTCACTTCATTTTCTCAGTTGCACATGCCTTGTCTCCCAATGGTGGACATTGTCCAGATTTTTATATTGAATTCTCCCTTAGTTTTATTTTTTCTGTCTTTACAATGGTGGTCCTCAAATGCGTCAGAATCTAAACAGTTAGATTTCAGGGTCCACGCTGGGAGAGTGGGGTTTACAGGGCTTGGGTGACCACATTTCTAACAAGCTCCTTGGGGGATCTGCATGCTGCTCCACACTCCAGCAAGGCTGCGCTGCACTTCTCATCCGAGTTAATGACCTCCTCTAAGACCTTCAGCCGCTACTTATTTAACAAGTATTTTCTGAGCACTGACTCTGTCCAATAGGCATTGACTATGGAGTGAGAACCAACATAGCATAACAGTCATGCACTACCACCAGCCTCCCTAAAACCCCAATGACACTGGCACTACCTTTTGCTTCAGACACTCTTCCAACACATCTTTTGAGATCTCTATGGTTAGGCTATTCTGGAAATTCAAACTCAGTGTGTCTAAAACAGCTCTTCTTCACTCTTCTCCTGCCAGCTGCCCCAACTTTCCTGTTCCCATCATGGCACAGACATTCTTAGTCCAGTCACTCAGTTTCTGGGTTGTCTGTGAATTATCTACTCCACCCTTGCAGGCATCATGCCTTCTTGATTCTTTATCAACAGCATTTATCTCTCCCTATGTTCCTTGTCATCATCAATCAGATGCTTAGAAGTTGGTGCTATAAATCTACAGAAGACTAGTCGTTGGTCATGCTGTCTGCAATCTCACCTTGTTAATTCATTTAAAGTGGTTTTATAGTGCACTGTTTCTCAAACTATAACATGCATTGGGGTTACCTGGTAATCCTGTCATTTCCAGGAACTTTCAGGTCTGAGTTCTGGAGGATGGTCTGAAATTCTGCACCCTGACTACTTCCCAGGTGAGGCCGAGGCTCTGGGCTGTGGATATCACTTTGAGAAACAGGGTCCTTGAACACACTGCTTTCTCTTTGTAACTTTCCTCTCTTCTAAATTTAAGACCGGCATTCAGGGCCTATACCTGACAATGACTTTCTTATTCATATTTTATCTCCCACTTCATAAATGACTTCCTTTGCACCAGATCTCCTGCCTGCCCTAGTCCCCATCTTTGTTTATGCATCTTTCACACTAAGAATGCAACCATCTTTCTCTCTGTTCTTATAAACCTTACTTATCCTTCAAGTTAAGCTAAAGTTCTATCTCCTCCACTTCCCTAGTTCACAGATCCCAGCCCGTGTTTTGAATTCCCAAGATATTCACATTTTTATACATTTCTCTGACACATCTCACTAGCAGCCAATTTAATGGTTGTGCCTTATCTGCCCAAATAAATCATTTTTGAGTCCCTTGTAGGCAGGACTGCATATTATCATCTGATATCATTTGCATAGCACTGTATATTTCTCTTCTTTGTGTACAAGTCATATCTGAAATTATTCTAATTTTACTATTGTTCCCAATTGTTTGTTCCTCTCTCTGTAAGAGGATCATGTAACTTTGCCTATTATCACATGACCTACAGTTCCTTCCTATGGGAGGAGTACATTTTCTCATCCCACTTATGTCAAGCCAGGCCATGTGACTTGCTTTGGCCAAAAGATGTGAGAGGAAGTGATATATGTCATATCCCAGTGAAACCTTTAAAAGAACCATTATGTAATTTGACTACTGTACGCTTTCCCTCTGTAACAAATAAGCATATACTAGATAGGGTCTGCTCTTTCAGTGTGGATCTACAATTGGAGAAGAAATATAGATAAAAGCAATGACATGCAATATAAAGGACTAAGTAAACCTTTGCTATTTTAAGCCATTGAGATGTGGGGGTTGTTTGTTCCTACAGCATAGCCTGGCAAAAGCACTGATACAAGGTCTATTTATCCTGCCAATCTACCAGCTGTTTAAGGTCAGAGCAAAGTGTACTTTGTCTTCCAGTGACTGTCAATGACCTACAAATGCGCTTGTAACTACAGTCCCTCAATAGATACTTGTCTGATGGAAATACTCCTCTGATGAGCTCCTCTATAATGTTATCTCCATCTTAAATCAAACCTTTTTTAAAAATATATTTTATTGATTTTTTTACAGAGAGAAAGGGAGAGGGATAGAGAGTTAGAAACATTGAGAGAGAAACATCGATCAGCTGCCTCCTGCACACTCCCTACTGGGTATGTGCCTGCAACCAAGATACATGTCCTTGACCGGAATTGAACCTGGGACTCTTGAGTCTGCAGGCCGACACTCTATCCACTGAGCCAAACCAGTTAGGGCTTAAATCAAACCTTTATGAAACCCCTACTATATACCAGACACTGTGCTATATACTGTCTTGCAAAGGGGAACATAGATTGAATCACATGCTAAATCTTTCCCATTAAAAATATTCATTTTGTAAATAAATAAAAATATATCAACATTTTTTAAATAAAGAAAAGCCAACATACCAGATATCCATGTTTTGGCAGATTATATTGATGGTTCTGATATTTTACCTTTGTCTGTATCATGTGACTTTTCAGTCCCTTCCCCTAAAGAGTGGAGTACATGTCTCTGCCCTTGACTTTCTGTTGAGCCATGTTTCTTCCGTTGGCCAACAGAATGACAGTGCACTTATTTCAAGCCTAGGATTTAAGATGTCTTGTGTGTTTCTTTTGCTCTTTTGTGTTTTTGCCAATGCCATGAGGTGACCAGGACCAGACTAGCCTGTTGATGCCAGGAGAAGGAAGAGAGATACATGGAGCACAATCCAGCTAACACCATAGCTGATCACCAGACATGTGGATGAGCCCAGTCAAGATCAGCAGAACCACTCTCCACACCCAAAATGGATCAGCCTGTTCTAGCCAATCCACATTTCCTGTGAGCTAAACAAATACTAATTTTTTGTAATAAAAATTGAGATTTTGTGGTCGTTTATTATGTAACTACTAGAGGCCCCGGTGCACGAAATTCATGCACAGGGCAAGGGGGGGCGGTGTCCCTCAGCCCAGCCTGCACCCTCTCCAATCTGGGACCCCTTGAGGGATGTCTGACTGCCTGTTTAGGCCCGATCCCACCGGGCAGTCGGACATCCTCTCACAATCCAGGACTGCTGGCTCCCAATTGCTCGCCTACCTGCCTTCCTGATTGCCCCTAACTACTTCTGCCTGCCAGCCTGATCACCCCCTAACTGCCCTTCCCTGCAGGCATGGTCACCCCTAACTGCCCTCCCCTGCAGGCCTGGCCCCCCCCCAACTGCTCTCCCCTGCAGGCCTGGGTCCCCCCTAACTGCCCTTCCCTGCAGGCCTGGTCGCCCCCAACTTCCCTCCTCTGCCAGCCTGGTCACTCCTAACTGCCCTCCCCTGCAGGCTTGATCGCCCCCAACTGCCTTCCCTTGCAGGCCTGGTCTCTCCCAATTGCCCTCCCCTGCTGGCCTGATCGCCCACAACTGCCCTCCCTTGCAGGCCTGGTCCCACCCAACTGCCCTCCCCTGCTGGCCATCTTGTGGTGGCCATCTTGTGTCCACATGGGGGCAGGATCTTTGACCACATGGGGGCAGCCATCTTGTTTGTTAGAGTGATGGTCAATTTGCATGTTACTCTTTTATTAGATAGGATAGAGGCCTGGTGCACGGGTGAGGACCGGCTGATTTGCCCTGAAGGGTGTCCTAGATCAGGGTGGGGGTTCCCTTGGGGCATGGGGTGACCTGGGCGAGGGGCCTGTGGTAGTTTGCAGGTTGCCCACGTCCCCCGGTGACCCAAGCGGAGGCTCTGGTATCTGGGATTAATTTATCTTCTACAATTGAAACTTTGTAGCCTGGAGCAAAGCCAAGCCTCCTGCTTGCTCCGTGGTGGCAGCCATTTCTGTTGGGATTTATTTATCTTCTATAATTGAAACTTTGTAGCCTGGAGCGAAGCCTGGGCCAGCCAGGGTGTGCGGAAAGCTTGGCTTCCTCCATTGCCGGGGGCAACTCTAGCCTCCTGCTCTCTCCAGCTCCATGGCTGCCGCCATTTCTGTTGGGATTTATTTATCTTCTATAATTGAAACTTTGTAGCTTGGAGTGGAGGCCTTGGCTGGCCAGGGTGTGCAGGAAAGCTTGGCTTCCTCCATCGCCGGGGAAACCCAAGCCTCCCTCCTGCTGGCTCAGTGGCCGCAGCCATCTTGGTTGGGGTTAATTTGCATACTCACTCCTGATTGGCTGGTGGGCATGACTGGTGGGCATGGCTTGTGGGTGTAGCGGAGTGATGGTTAATTTGCATATTACTCTTTTATTAGATAGGCTAGTTAACCAATACAGGCATATATATTTTTAAACTACTAATTTTTGAGCAACACTTGTAATGGGCCCTATCCTAAGGAGTTCACATACTGTAGCATTTAATCCTCTCATTACAATGCTGTGAGGTGGATATTGATCTTATTCCAATAATCCAGAAAATGAAATCAAGATTCAAAGTAATTAAGTGAATTGAGTTGTTTGAGTAGGCACTTCTCACTCTGAGGCATATTTTTCTCTTATCCTATCCTCTGAGGGATATATTTGTTCAGATGCACAAGAAAATACCTGGGCTTGATTAGGGCAAGAGTGGGCTTGGATGTTTTAGCAGCATGTAGGTAGAATCTAGTCAACTTTGTTGCCAGCTCCATTTCTACATTAATCTCCTCAATCTACAATTTTTAGGAACCCAAGAAGTCAATTGTGGTCATGGGAGTATCTTGAATATATTGCTTAAACCAGGGAGTACCTTTATTGATGTTGCCTGTCTGGTTCTGAGGAATTGAACCTAGACTTTGGTGGGTTGAATTCAGATATCTAGGAACTGTTAATTCTCCCCAACCAGGCAGGCAGCCAGAACATGTGTGTTCAACTATTTTTGGGTTTGCAATAGCAATGGAAATTAGGGGGGGAATGATAATGATACTTATGCTTAAGTTATGTGAGGCTCTCAAGCCAGAATAATCTTTTAGAATGCAAATATGATAATATCATGCCTTTACTTAAATCCCTTTCGTGGTTTATTTTGAGCCTATCAAGTCAAGGTACTCTCTCTTCTGACTCACTCCAAGAGAAGTCAGCTGTCACTTTATGTACTACCCTATGGAGAGCCTTACACAATAAGAAACTGGGGGAATGCCCCCCAGCCAATAGCCAGCAAGGAACTGAGTTCCTCAGTACAATAGCCAGCAAAGGACTGAGTGGTGTCAATCACCAGGTGATTGAACTTGAAAGATTTTCCTTCATTTGAACCTTCAGATGAGACTGCAGCCCTGGCCAACACCTTGACTGCCGCCTTATGAGAGACCTTAACACAAAGGCATCCAGGTAAGCCACAGTTGGGTTCCTAACCCACAGAAACTGGGAGGTGATAGATGTTTCTTGTTTCAAACCACTAGATTTTGGGGGCAATTTGTTACTCAGCGATAGATAACTAATACAGTTTGTTAAGCTAGTATTCCAATCTGTTTTGAAATTGCACATAAAATCAACCCTCTCATATAAACATTGAGCTCTTAATTCCACAGATTTAGTATTGGCCTATAGTTAGCTATTTATGAATCCACACATAAAAATTCACATTCCCTTAACATGGAATAAAGACCTACCATATACTGGGCTATCGAGTGTGGAAACCTGGAAATGGAGACCTGGTCACATTTATCTCTGCACCCTGAGGCCTAGCACAAGACTTATCCCTTAATAGCTATTCAGTAACCATGGGTTGAACTGAAATGTCTCAACCATGGTTAGTTATTATGGCCCACATTTTACTGAGAGAGGTACCTAGAGTTTAAATGATTTAGAGAGAGTCATAAAACTGAAATTAGGTCTTTTACCCAAATTCTGAGACTGCTATTTGTGTCCTCCAAAACTTCCATAGTGGGTAACATGGCCCACTATGATCTAAAATGGCAATGTTTTTCTTTCTCCTTAACATACTACCTCAAAATAAGCAGGTGGCTTTAAAAATGTTTTTATTAAAGGATTTCATCCAAAAGCCTTTATCTTGTTTCTCCCCTGAAGTACAGTGAAATGGCTTTTTACTGCATTTTAAACGGATTCCTGGGATATAGTTCTTCAATGATAACATGTTAGAAGTAAGTCACAATTAGGTTATTTCAGTCCTTGCTAATAATTTTCATGGAGCAATTGGTGTTTCCTTCTGAATTAATATGAAACATTTGCAGCAAAAGCATGAGACCCTGTAGATAAAGCAATTGGCAAGAAGTGGTTTGTTTAAATACCAGAAAACAGCCCATATCCAAACAGGTGTGCGATAAAACAGTATAAATAAACTGCTTCTATGTGCAGTTCAGTCCTAACAAAATTGTGTAAGAAATTTTGCTCCCATTCTGGAGGGGGGAAAAAATAACCAGGCCTCTTGTATCCTCCTCAGACTACACAGCTGGAAAAACAGTCCTTATTCAGAGAGCCGAAAGTAAAAGTTGTTTTACTTTTTTTTTTTAATGGCCAGTAAACAAACCTTGCAAGAGGAATGATTATGCTTTTGCAAATGTGGCCTTGAGCTAGAATCTTGTGAAAGACTCACCTCTTTGTAACCTTTAGGAAATAAGTCTGCCTCTTTGAATTAGCGATGGTCCCTTCCATGCTGTGTTCTGATACTTTTAAAAAATGTTTTTGTTGGTTCAGTTCTCTTAACCACGTGGGCACTTGACTGGGGGCGTTAAGAATATAGGTGCCTGGGAGAATGTTTGGTTTCCATTAAGACCTGCTAAGTGCACAGGAAATATGGTTTCGAGCTGAAAGAGGTTATAAAAACTGTCCTTCGTCTCATGCCATTTCTCTCTGGCAGGGAACAGAGGTGGGGCCAGAAAGTCTAGAAGTACGTGGGTTAAATATTTCCCACTGGGCTGATTCTGGTGTTCGGGATCATTTGTTCTTTGCTATCCGGTGTCTAGGTGGTGGCGGCAAAAACAATGCAGACATAGCCTGAAGCCCCCGGGGTCTCAGTGGTGAGGAGGGATCGTGGAAAGTGAATGGTCCTGTGACTTCAACAGTTCAAATCCCACTCAGCTTCAGGTAGCATGGAACTTGCTTTCCATCTGTAAAATGGCCTTGTATGGTAGGATTTCATTCTTTATTATGGCCAAGTAATATTCCATTGTATATATGTTTTACAACTTCTTTATCCATTCATCTATCAATAGACATTTAGGTTGCTTCCATATCGTGGCTACTGGGGGGCTGGAGGGAAAAGTGAAGGGATTAAGAAGTACAGAATTGACCTTTACACATAGTCACAGGGATGTAAAATGCAGCATAGGAAATATAGTCAATAATATTGTAATAACTATGCATGGTGTCAGGTGGATCTAGACTCTAGGGGATCTCTTCGTAAGTCATGTAAATGTCTAACCACTATGCTGTACACCTGAAAATAATATAATATTGAATGTCAAATGCAATTGAAAAAATTAAATTGTTTTAAATGGCCTTGTATGCATGGCAGCTGTGACAATTACAAGCAAAAACATACATCAGGTCTGTCACAGAGTGCACACTCAATTTATGGCGGTTTTTATTTGAACTATTGTTACTGATCTGCTCAAGAAGTATTCGCTTAGAATATATCCCTCCTCTCACACACCCATCCCTAGACCCCTCTCCCTTCCCTTGGAATATATGCAGTGTGTGCAGAGTGGCAGCAGGGATGCCACGTGAAATAGGGATGACAGTGGTTGCGTAGAGGTCATCTGGTGTGGTCGTCAAGAGTGTGAATTCTGAACTCAGGCTCACTTCAAATGTTGGCCCATTTTCTTTCCAGCCGAGTAAATTCTTTGAGCCTTAATTTCCTTTCTGTAAAATGGGAATACTAGCAGTGCACTCCTTACTGAGCTGCTCTCTTTACAGTGCAGAGTACAGATGCTCAGAGGCACTCAAGCACTTTCTTTGTGCATCTGTGTGACCTGGAGGACTTCAAATGGGATCTTCAACTGGATTCTGCCCCGTTCCCGTTTCTCATTCTATTCACTGTTCCAAGGAGTTCCCGCGTGTAAATAACTACTTCAGAGCCAGAAATCACTGGCTAGTATTTCAAACCCTAGGAACAAACATTGTGATCTATGCTGATCTCAGGGGCTCTGACCTATAGTCACCAATCCTGTCTGTATCCAGAATGAGACGGAAAGCCAGCATTCCTTCCTTGGAACAGAATTTTTCTCAAAGAGACTCTGGGTGAACAGACAAGCAGGATGAAAGTTCTCCTTTCTGTTATTAATGAGGGGCGGAGGGAGAAAGTCGGCATTGTGGCTTATGGCGCCTGAAGTACATTTGGTATCATTTTGTGCAGCGTGCGCTCTCTCTCCTTCTTGTTTTCACTCTGCCCCCTTCCCCCATGGCAAGTATTATAAATAGGCCTCCTTCTTATCTGATCCTCCCCTAAATGTTTTTCATATGAAAGCCACAGTTAATTTTAGATAATTGTCCGAGATAATCTCAAATTTGTGTGTAATAGAGGCCCTGGTTCTAAGAAAAACATGACATTTCTTGGAGACCTGGTGTTGGTCCCTCTTCCTCTGTTGATACTCCAGCCAGCATCTCTGACTTCCCGCCCTTTAGCGGAAACAGGTTGTATCATAGGCCTGCTGGCTTCCTTTTCCAGAAGCTGAGAAACTGCCTGTCTAACCCAAGAGCTTTCCAGGTGTGACTATAAAACTGGACACGGGGCTCAGGGGACCGAGGAGTGAGCCCGGCAACGTTGCCTCCGGGATCAACCTTGCAATGGCAGAGTGGCCTCCACCCTCTGATTCTCAGCAGGCAAGCCCTCTCCTGATGCCCACGCAGATAGCTGCTTGTAAATGTTGTGCAAAAACTGCCGTACAACTCTTCTAGAGAACGGGCTCTTTCTCAGAGCCCGGGCCACATTTGTCCTGGCTCGAGTTGAGAGGTAAAGAACATTCCAATTGTGAGCTTGGATGGAAAAAAAATATATTTGAAGTTTTCTGCTAGCAAGGTATGCAGAGGATTCGAGTTCCAGTAAGAGAAGGTTCAAGATGGGCTGGTTTTGCAGATACAGTCGTCTCCCCCCTCCTCTTCCATTTTTCCATGAAGTGCCATAAAAAGCCACTACACTAACAAACATTTTGGGAAGGGAACAGGCTCCAGGCCAAGAAGCCACAAGCTTAAATGAGGGAAATCTGAGCCTTGAGGCACAGTTTCCTGAGCAGAGTCATTACTCAAGAAAGGATCAGGCATTAGCAGCACTGCCCAAACCAAACTGACCGCCACCCCGGGCTCCCCTGGGGCGTGAGGTCCAGAGACAGCCACTGTCCTCCACTGGAGCAGCACACGCATCCGGACTCAAAGTGTAATGAGAGTGCTTCTCGGAGACTTTGGGTTCTGTACCTGAGACACATACACATCCTGCTTTGTTTATCGGATGAGGAGCAAGTCCAATGCAATCGCAAGCAAAACTCCAGCTGCATGTATTTATTTCTTTTAAATTTATTGTTGTGAAACACAGGAATATTGTGCTCAAATGGATGCAGAAGAGTCAAGTTCCCCAGAGAGCTAGGTCAACCATGAAAAAGGAGAATCGGGGGGAGGGGCTGACCCTACAAAATACTGACATCCTACACAACTATAATAATAAAATCAGTATGGTACTGGCTAAGGAACAGAGAGCAAGGAACAGAACAGGTCTATTTATAAATGAGGACTGGAAGTATGATTAACACAGCTTATCCATCCTGGGGAATGGTTAGATTAGTTAGTGGATGGTATTGAGAAACTCACCAGATGGAGAACAAGAAAAATCTATATCCCTATATTACACAAAGGTGGGCTCCAGATGAATAAGAGGTTAAATAAAAGGCAAAATTAAGTTAACAGAAAAAAAAATTAGAGGAATATTTTTATGACTTGGAGGTGGAACAAACTTTCTAATCAAGACCCAAACTCACAAACAATAAGGGGGGAAAGTTGATGGTTTTGATTATTCCAAAAGTTTGGAGTTCTTCTTAATAAAGGATCGCAAAAATGAAGTTAAAAAGTAACAAATTGAGCCCTAGCCGGTTTTCCTCGGTGGTAAGAGCATTGGCCTGCTGACTAACGGGTCTCAGGTTGGATTCTTGGTCAAGGGAACATTCCTCAGTTGCAAGTTCCACATGCAAGAGGCAACCAGTGGATGTGTCTCTCTCACATTGATGTTTTTTTTCTCTCTCTCTCTCTCTCCCTCCTCCGTCCTCCCTCCCTTCCACTCTTTCTCTAAAGATAAATGGAGAAAATTCCCTTGGGTGAGGATTGAAAAAAAACATGAACAAATTGAAATAATATTTTTTCAATGTCTAAAACTGACTTAGGATCAATTTAGCATATGTGATGGACACTTGTTAACAAGAGAAGGATCATAAAATCCAATAGTAATAGGGGCAAAGGATATGACAGGCAACTCACAAAGGTAGAAATCCACATGGCTACCACAATATGAAGAAGTGTTTAAACTCATTAGTCATCAGAGAAATGCAAATCCAATCTAGAGAGATACAGCTCACTACCCATCAGATTAGCAAAAATGAGAAAGCTGGGTGATGCCAAGTATTGGCCTGAGGTGTGGGAACACTTGATTTCTCTCGTATTGCTCTTGGGAGTATAGATTAGTGAAGCTATCCTAAAGAATAATCTCATAATATCAAGTATCTATCTTCAGTAGAAGCAAGGGAGGGAGCAGGTGCAAGTTTCACTTCTAGGATATCCCAAAGAATCCTCCCTGGGGTCCATAAAAGAGACTATAAGAACATGTTATAGAGTCTGATGGACCAAGGAGGCAGCCAAGGGGTCCACAGTTGAGGAAACGGGGAAGTAAAATGCTGTGGGGCCCATTATGGAATACTATGCACGCAGCATAGAAAAAAATCAGATGGAATTACCAGTTAGCGATATGCGAAGTTCTCAAAAATGCAGCGCTGGGTGGAAAATAAGGACACAACTGATCAGGATTGTTGGGGGGATCAAATGGCAATGAAACAACACGGTGGCTGGCCTAAATAAGGGATCTAAGTCTGTCAGCAGGTGGGCGGGAAATCAGCAGGATCAGTCCATCCTCACAAAAGTTTCAGGATTGGAGGGGAGAGGGTGGTATCTGAAACTGTTCAAATCAGAATTTAGGGATCTGCCAGCAAATTGTCCTTCCTGTGTCCTTTCTTTCTTACTTGGAGGCTGAATCGGGCTTCCACAAGGAGAAAAACTCAACACATGAAGCACTGGCAGTCTACTTGTCCTGATGTTAGCGGACAGGGTCCAGCGTGGCCCCAGCCAGGTGCTAGGCTCACCAGAGTTAATTCTCAGCCATATCTTTGTGTGGGTTGATAATTCATCACTGCCTTTCCGGCCCATCCATGGGCAGCCTGTGTTACACCGCTATGGGTGGAAATTCTGCTGAGGGTTTTTTCACTGTGGGATAAATTTCATATAGACTAGGCAGGAACCGATTTTGATTGATGGAAGGGTTTTTTTCCCCCCTCTTCTTTTACCATGTAACATTTTGGGGGCATATCTATTCTATTAATGGTACACTACCAAAATATGAGTGACTGATAGCCATAGAAGTGAAGAAGGGAAATGAAGGAGGTTGTCTAACATTCCTGCTTTGGGAAGCCCAAGAGTTCCATTCTGCAAGCAGGAGGTCAGGGAGTTCTCTCTTAGTGCAGGATACAGCAGGTTATTTACACTGTATTCATGATCGGGGGTCACAGAGAGGGTCACGGAGCTGAATTCCAAGAATGGAACAGAATCCAACTCTCTCTGAAGGAAATCCAGGGTTTGGAAAACTCCCAAGGAGCAATAATTCATCTGAACTAACCTGATGAACTGTTTTTAAATGAGTTTGGAGAAATATAGTCAAACATTGAACAGCTTCCTAGAACTGAAGCAACCGGGCAAAGGTAACCTTTTATTAGACCTTAGCAGTACACTCGGCTTGGGGAACTGGTCAGAGTGTAGAGGTCACCTTTCTCGGGAACAGGGAGAGGAAGACCTATTTGTTTGTTTGTTTTTTAAATCCTTGCCCAAGGATATATTTTTATTGATTTTTAGAGAAATGGGGTGGGGTGGGGAGGGGAGAGAAAGAGAGAAACATCAATTTGAGAGACAAACATCAATCAGTTGCCTCCTGTAGGTACCCCGACTGGGATCAAACCTGAAACCTAGGTATGTGCCCTGACCAGGGATGGAACTTGCTACCTTGGTGTAGAGAACAATGTTCCATCCAACTGTATCACCAGCCCAAGGCAAGGAAGACATGGTTTTAACCCTCCATTAAGAAGGTTTCTAGAGCAAGGCATGAGCTTTCTACTTTCTGATAATTATTTCTTCTAAGCTAAAGTAGTGGGCCAACAACTCACTGCATTGAATGCCTACTGTGTGCCTATTGATCTTCTAGGACTTTCCCCTATCATATCTCATGTAATACTCTCAGAATTCTGTAAGGGAGAGATTTTCTTTCTCCATTTTTCAGGAGAGGAAAGGGAGTATCTGGGAGGTTAGGAAAGTTCTGAAGGTCACATAGCTTTTAGAAAGTAGATGTTGATTCAATCCCTGACAGCTAACTCTAAATTGAAACTTTCCTCAACTCATGGAACCATGACCAGATCCATACTTCTGAGGGATGACAGGCAGCCTAGAGGATCCCATGATATCACGATGAAGGATAAATGGTCCTGTCCTCAACCACTGTCAAGCAATGATGCAATAGCAGAAGCTGTGTGCTGAAATGAAGCTGGGGCAGAAATAATGATAAATAGCGAGAGTGAGCTTTTGTTGAGTGTTTCTTATGTGCCAAGCATTGTGACAAATGGGCCTGTATAAGCCAAAATCTTATGAGTTGATTATATTATTATCTCAAATTTTCCATGTGGGGACACTGAGTTTCAAATAAATTAGTTGCCCAAACTCAAACATCTAGTACTTCATGGAGTCAATCCTAAATTCATCTGACTCTCAAGCCAGTGTTTTTAAAACACTACTCAAAATTGCTTTCTTAGGGTATGACAGTGCAGCAGTGGTAGCAATGAAAGGTATGGTGGTTGTGTTATGGCGGCAGTAGCAGTGGTGGTGTCCTTAGAGGTGGTGGTAGGGGTGTACAGATGTTAATGGTGGTGATAGTGTGGATGAGGGTGCGATAAAGGTGATAATGGTAGTGATGGTAGTGGTGATGGTGGGAGTGATGATAGTATTGATGATGGAGGTGGTGGTGACTCTGTTGGTTGTGATAGAGGTGATGGTGGTGATGATGGAAGTGGTGATGGTTGGAATGATAGTGACGTTAGTACTGATGAAGGACATGGTGGTGATCCTGTTGGTGGTAGTGATGGTGATGTTAGTACTGATGATGGGGGTGGTGGCAGCAACAGCAGTAGTGGTGGTAAGTATAGGGTTAGAGATGGTGGTGCCTGTGACAGTGGTGATAGCCATGAGGGTGTTAGTGGTGTTGTAGCTATACCCTCCTCTGGATTATTTCTGAGACCTCTTCCAGGGAGTTTCTGGGGAAAAGTGTCTTGTATTTTCTCTGTGCCCAGAAGCGTGGATCAGCTTTTCTTCCACAGACTGGTCTTTAACTCCTCTGCCTCTATTCACTTCCATGCTGTTGACAAGAGCTATAGCTGCCCAGGACCAGCTGGAGAGAGAGAGACCCCGTGACCACTTCCCCAACGACGGCCTTTGGCCACTCTGTGCTGGAACACATGACCCCCTGCCTCACCCTGGCACATTAACCAGGTGACTGCCTCCTAAGGCCCAGCCCAGTCCAAAGGGATTTGGTATTCAGAGTCCTAAACAAGGCACTGATTAGCTGGTAATCAGGCAGCGATTAGCAGGTCGGGTCACCTGCAGTTCAGTGCCCATTGTTCCCTGCAAAGTCCTGGGATGTTTGCCACGCGGCCAGAGTCTGAATGTCTGAGGCTCCTGATGCCTATAGCCCTGTTGTGTACAGCTGTGATTAGAGAAAAAGTCCTCTGTTCCCCTAAGCCCATCCCTGCTGAGGAGGCAGTGCCATGATCCCCCTCTGTCTATCCACACACAAAGGCTTGGGGCCGGAGAGGGGGCGGGGGGGGGTGGGGAGAAGAATGACCTGCTAAGAGCCCAGCAGTGGAAGGTAAGGCCCCAAGGATACACTAAAGAACTAGAAACAAATTAGCACATTCCTGCTCATGCATGACGTTGAGAATGTGAACAGGGATATCTGACAATCCTAGGTCCAGATCGGGATCCTATGACCTTGAACATGATATGCAACCTCAGAGCCTATTTACCTTAGTTTTTAAGAAGATTACTAATAATGCTTGATCTCCTAGCATTGTTTGAGGTATAAATTAAAAAAACAAACAAACAGGTAATAGAGTCTCTAGAAGAGAGAAAGTGCCCAGGAAGTGCTATCATCATGACCATCAGTTGTAGTAGAAATAGCATCATTATTTGAAATACTTCATTTAATAAATGCCCAATAACATCACTTCTAAGATGAGAGAAGCCCTTCTTTTGTAGGCCATCATAAGAATAAGGTGAGATAATTCTTATAAAGGATTCAACAAGGGGCCTGGCACATAATTAGTACTCAATAAATGATAGTAATAATGATAATAATTGTCATTATCATTTGCTCAAAGATAGATGTGAAAGTATTTCTCACAGCATATTTTCCTGCACTGTACTATATAGTCAAAAAAATCTAGACAGAGCATGATTTTGAACTCGAAGGGACTTAATGAAATAATGCATGGTGCATTTTGACCACCGAGTCCTATACAGCCTTGTAATCCATGTGCCCTTAAGCTACCCGGAGATCTTATTAAAATGCAGATTCTGATTTGGTAAATCTGTGTTTCCTTCCTTCTCCAATAAAATATTCCATCCTTTGCAAAAATGTAATAATAAACATGTAAAGAAAACATTTACAAATGCAAGAAATACTATCGCTATCTAAAGATCTTTCCTTCTCCTAAATCTTGTCACGTGTCCAAGTTTTCCAGCACATTCCTTGCCAGGTCCGCGTGCCTGAAGCCCGGATTTTCTTGGATAGTCACAGTAGGCCTTTTCAGGGTCTCAACCACAAGGAAATCACATTAATGCATGCTCATTCTGTAGGCCTCAGCTCTCTGAGGAGCAGGTTCACCCCGGCCCAGAGAGAGCAGCTAGCCAGGGTCTAGGACCTGGGGCCTGCAAAGCAGCCAGGTGCAACCTGGACAGCTAGTAACTTAGAGGAGCCCAGAAAGTTCTGAAGTCTGATTCTGGCTGTCTGTGGAGAGGGCATTCCAGCTAACATTCTCTGGAGGAGGAAAGAGCTCAAGAAAGCCCATCCTACAAAAGGGATGGCTCTGCTGGCCCTCCCTCTAAGGGTGAAATGAGGGGAGGACCCTGGGATTTAAGGGTAGGTGGGGAGAGGATCTTGTCTTCCTTTTGAGTGTCCCCCAGAGAGAATTGGGGACTTGAACCCAATATCTCATCCCCAGCAGACTGTTTTTCTCACTGAGAGGTTGATGGGAGTTTGAATGAGCATAGAGAGGTAGAGTTGGAGAGAACCTGGGTTGAATTCAGACCATGCCACTTAATCGGTAATCTGCCTTGGACTCAAGCAGAGGCTGTTTGCTCCCATGGAAAACGGGAATAGCAATGAGATGGTATGTTCAGGATTAGGAATTTTGGAGCCAAAGATCCTAATTTCTGGTCAGGCACAAAGCAGGTTTGCACATGCCAACACTAATAATTATTCTGATTTTATTCAGCGTTCACTGTCCTCTTCACCTTAGTGTATACCTTGTATCTTCCTAGAGCCCCACACTCATTGTATAGTCCCTTACAGTGACCCCCACCGCCCAAAACCTCCATGTCTCAGGCAGAGGTTAGAGAGAAGCAGATGCATACTCAAACTGGGTAATAGGAGAGTTCAATAAAGGGTCTTTTCACAGAGGTGAGAACAGGGTTTAGGAAATCCATAGGGGACAACACAGGTTCCCAGGGCTGGCAAGAGGGCTGGGATTGAGAACATGCATTACCCCGGAGCTTGAAGGGCTGCAGGGGAGAAGCAATGCAGGAACCAAGAGGGCATGTGTATGGAGAGAGCTGCCTGACAGAGAATTTGGTCTTTATTTGGGGGAGCAGCCAATTCACCAAGAAGGGGATGGCCAGGGAATGAAGAGCCAGACCCTTCTCCTCCCACCTTCCTATAATCAGCTCATGCCTTTGTCAAGATCTTGGTTTGACTTCTCTGACTGATTTCACCTTGATACTTCCCGATCCTGTTGGGTGCCTTGCTTATGTGCTCTGTTACACGCCCATGAGATCAAAGCTGCATTTCCAAGGGGACACCAATAGCTACGCCGATGCGTGATATACAACACAGAGACTAAATACATTAAAAGTGATACCCATGAAAATTCTTGTAAAACTGCTCTGTCAAGGACCACTGCCAGACCCTACATCCTGAACACCCAGTCCCTCTGATGATCTGACCTGACACTCACTGCAAGACTTCCAGAAGCAGAGCACCTCCAGAAGTAGAAAGCTTCTCCAAATATTCTACGGAACAAGATGGTAGCATTGGGCAGAACCCAAAGGGAAGCCAAGTTGCAAGAGAAGCTGTGTCTGCCATCTATAAAGGCCGCCAGGGATCCAGAGCAAGGGGTAGACCGAGGACAGTGAATTTGGAGGAACAGACAGAACATTGCACCCATCCTGTCTATCCAGTTCTGAATATCCCTCACTTCATGAAACCTTCTAGACAACCACCTTGACAGATCCCTCCTTCCTTGGAGCTCACACACCTTTCCTTTAGCAACTCATAACCTCGTGTGAATTCTTTATATGCCTGAATTATTTCCTCAGTAAATTGTCAAATCCTTGAGGGCAGGAAGGTGGTATATTATAGTGCATAACATCCTGTGTTTTCAAATGCTTATGACTATTTAGAAAGATAATATATGCAACATCTTTAGCATGTTCATGGATACACACAGAAAGTGATGAATAAATATATTTATGATTATTTATTATTGTACTATTTTTTATATCCTCCAACATGCTGAAGGAAATGGCTTTTTTGTGCACCTCCTTGGGGCCTTTTACCATGTAGAATTTCACATACATTATTAGAATATTTCTCCAATTTAGTTATGCACAGAATCCATTTAAAGTACAGAAAAAAATGACACATATTAAAATATAATGTTATTTCAACATTTAGAAAATAAAATTCTGTTTAATTTCCTAATGCTTATTGCTCCTATGAAATGATAAAAATAATATTAATAATTTAAATGCCAAGAGAGCTACAATATATTTAAAATTCAGGCTAATAACTTTAATTAAATGGGACAGATGATATGGTTTATAGAAAGCTGGTTCAAAAGTTGCTGCATAAAAGTGGTACTGAATGCTACAGTGCAGGTACATTTCAGTTCCCCAGGCCTACACAGCATGATGACTCAAGTACTCAAGTACCCCGCAATTGTTCCCCATTGATACTGGGGACTGTGAAGCTACTTGACATTAATTTAACAGTAATGCATGATTTTGAATTTATTTCACCTCTATCCTTTTCTCATTCATACAATCAAATTATACAGTACCAACTTGTTTGCAACCACTGGCACTAAGATGCAGTGGCAGTTATTAATTATAAAGGGACATCCAGATCATCTAGACTATGCTTTATCTATGTTACTTTCAATTATGTTTGAAATAGAAACACAATATTAAAAATTCTACTAGAGAAGGCATTTTCCTTCCCCCATTTCTGGAATATGACTCATGACATAGGCACCTTTAATCTCAACAGCATGGGTAAGGTGGGTGCTGTTATTTCTGTTTTCTATATCAAAACATTGAGATTCAGGGGGTTCAGTCACTTACTCAGATTCACTTACCTAGTAAATGGTGTAGTGACACTCAGACCCAAGGCCATGTGTCTCTACATCTAGTCTTTTGATTAGGTTGAACGAATCTTTGAGCATTATTGAGTGCTTAAAGCTATATGATACATAGTAGTGATGAGGGATTGGGGGGCTGTGCTGCAGATAGAGGAAGACATAGAAAGCAAAAAGGCAACAAAATTTGCTTGGCCAGAGATGGTAACCCAAACCCAGTCCACTGAGATCTTGGGTGTAGTGAGGTTAGATGAAAAGCAGTGGGAAGTTCAGTGTCATATGGACGCTGGGTAGCCATACAGAGGAGGTGCACACAGGGCGCATTTCCCATGTGGGGTCACTTTTAGCATCTCCACTTGTGGCTTAGCACTAATCAATCCATTAAGAATTGAAATGCATGGGTTGCTCTATTCAGAATCATATGATCCATGCTCTTATTTCCAGGCATTTGCTATTTCCTGCTTTGAGTCTGAAGCTGAATGTTCCTTCCCAGAATCTTTCCTGTCAATCCTTTTGGATCTTCAAAGAGTTATGGGACTGGCGACACTCAGTTCACACCCACATTCCTTTGGGAAAGCTCAAAGCTGGGGCTCTCTCTCCCTCCAGGAAGGAAAAGGTCATGGAAGAAGTGTTGTCAACCAGTGTTCTTACTGTGGAAAGTCATGGGAAGGTGCTGCTCCACCCACCAACTCCAGGTGTTGAAAATTTAGGAAACTAGCAAAATTGGGTAACCAATAGGCAAAAGTGCTAAACTCTCAACCACTTCGATCCAACAGGCTGATAATAGTCAAAAGAACTTTTGCAAAGCTTGCATTTCCAAAGAAAATACTAATTTAATTTATCTGCTAGTAAAATACCACTTCCCCTGTCACAATATTAACTTTCTATTATTTTGGGATGGCAAATTGAGTCATGTGAAGTTTTAGGAATTGTACACACACAAACACACACACACACACACACACACACACACTCACACACACATCAGGTAAAGCCATAACAAAAGTCCTTTTTGCCTTTCATATATTTTGAGAACAATGAAACCATTCAATCAGTGCCCAGAGTGATAATTATCTTTTTGGACACATGACCTCATATTGCCAATCTATTAAGCACACAAAATCTGAAAATGAGTGGTATTAGCAGTTCTATTGAAATAGATACAAGGGAACTGAAACACAATAAAGCCTGCTTTAGTTCTATAATCCCCAAAAGAATAAGTGCTAAGAGAATAGGTGACTTAGGACACTTAGAAAAGAAAAAGGAACACAGGAAAATAAAATAATGGATGCATGTGGCTTTTTACCTGCCAGGTAACTAATCTTTATTGGTTTGGGTCACATCAGTTTAGGGTGGAGGTAGGAGTGGGAGTTGACTCAGGTGTAGGTAACAACTGTGATGACCTGGGACCAAATTCCATATAAAATGATTAGTTCCAGGACTGCCCTTCAGTTATTTCTGGTGTGTGTGTGTGTGTGTGTGTGTGTGTGTGTGTGTGTGTGTGTGTATCCTAGATAGCCCTTAAAAGTCTGCTACTGAAGCCAGTCCATGGAATGGCTATATTTCAGTAGTCTTACCTTCATTCTAGGGGCAATCACATTCAGTTTACAGACCGCTTTCTTCTCTAGAGACATGGGTACAAGTTACACCAAGTCAGGGCTTGTTAGAAGGCATGTGACCACGCAGTGTTCCTCTCACAAACTCTATTCACTGCTACAGATCCATGGGCGATTCAAGAGAGAATGCAGTCACTGGACAACTCTTCAATTTAGGGTAGCTTCCTGCCTTGCTGGAACGCTTTCAGTACAGAAAAGAAGCCATGTTCCCTGTTCTTAATAGATCTTAATTTCTTTGTCCTGGACCCCACCATCCATAGTTCCAAAGTTGTTATTATTTCTCTTAGAAGGCTAGAAGTGAGTTCTCAGGCAAATGGAAAGCTTGGACAGGCCCCAGAAGTGCTAAGGTGGAATGCTGATCAAGTGTCTCCACTGCCCATCCTTTTACCCCTCTGTTGCCCCCCACTGCAGCCTCCTGGCAACCAACATTAAAAATGTTTCAGATCAGAAAACCTGGTTGATGGATTAATCAATCAAGAACATGTATTTATTGAGAGCACCTAATTTTTTACTCAGCAAATGCTGACTGGAGCAGATGGTGCAGGGATAGGTAATGGAGGACTCTTCAAAATCTGATATTCAACTCACCATGTATTCATTCAATGGATGCCTATTGAATACCCACACATGAACTATGCAGCACTCTGGTAAATAGGGATAAAGAGGACAAATTAAACTTCTGGTCTATGGAATTTAATCAGGGTCACAATTTTTTAAAGTACTTAAAATAAAGGTAATGTGTATTATGATTGAAAACAGGCTGCTTCAGCATCAGCAGCTTATGGTGATGAAGGAAGTAAAGGACTTTAAAGTTGTTTCAAATTTTTGAGACTTGGAGGGATATAACCAAGTGTTGTTTGGGAATCTGATTTTGGCGGTGTTAGCAAGATGGATTGAAAAATATACTGGGTTGAATAATGTTCCTCCAAACTGATCTTATCTGGAAATAGGGTCTTTGTAGATGTAATTTGTTAAGATGAAGCCATTTGGATTAAGGTGGTCCTTAAATTCGATGACTGGGATCCTTATAAGTAAGCCATGTGAAGATATAGACACACTATGGACACACAGAGGAAGAAGGGCATGTGAAGATGGAGGCAGAGACTGGCGTGATGCAGCCAAATGTCAAGGTACACCTAGGATTACCTGCCATCACCAGGAGCTAAGAGAAAAGTGTGGAACAGTCTCCCCGCTAGAGCTTTCAGAGGGAGCATGGCCTTGTTGACTCATTGATTTCAGACTTCCAGCCAAGAAACTAATAAAAGAGACGACTGACTAGAGTCAAGGAGTTCAGCAGCCTCAATAATATGTAAGTCCTGACTTAGGGGGTGGTGGTCTCAGTTGACAAAGAAACACAAGTTTAATTTTGTATGGTTACATGCAAGATAATGATGAAAGACTCCAGTAGAATAAACAAGAATTATTTTTCAAAGCTTGTTTTATGATCAACAAGCAAGTTCAAGGATCATGAATATACAATAATTGGGTTTCTAAAGGCACATCTCAATTTATGGGCCAGAATGAAAAAGAGGAAGCAAGCAAAAGAGTGAAGAAATTACTGAAAATATTCCACTTAACTCAATAGATATTTAGTGAGTCTTGTCTATGGCATGCCCTTGAGAAACACACAGTGAGAGACAGGTGCAAAACAAGGGGATATGGGCAGTGACAAGAGTAGTCTGATAGAATGGAAATAGTACAGAGAAAAATAAATCATTGCCCCTATTGAAAGGCGGTCAGGGTGTCTTTGTAGAATAAAAGGTGTTATCTGAGCAGGGGTTACAAGAATCAATCAGGTTGGGGAGTAGATGAGGGTGGAAGAGAGAGGAGACAACCAGAATCCACTGTTGTGTCTGACACTCCTTGAGAAGTCACACCTACCTCCAGTCCCTCACACAATACACAAAGGCACACAGAAAATGTTGAGTAAGTGAATAAATATATGAAATAATGAAATGACCCAGAAGCCAAGGAAGGAGAGCATTTTGGCAAAGAAGAGAGGATAATGCACATTGTCAAGAGCCAGGGAGAGGCTGACAAGGATGAATATAAAGTAATGAGTAGGTCAACAGAACCTTGGAAAGATCTGAGCTTTGGAAAGTCAGAAAGCAGCTTCTAGGAGTTAAGAAGCAAAAATTGAACAGTGAGAAATGAAGACTTCTAATGAAGATTCAGGTTGCTTAGCAGAAAAATATTGGAGAAGGTTCAATAAGGAGTGAGGGGAAGTTCCATTTAAAGGTGCAGAAGAAGAAAATTGGTAGATGTTGGAGACATAAGGTTAGTTCCTCAGGGGCTAGGGATAGATGAATAAATAAACCAATATTTATTGAGCACCTACTACTACCTGGGAGACACTATACTAGCCATTTTTAAATACATTTTCTCTTTGTCTAAAATCTAGACTTTATTTGAAGTATTAGTTTTAGAAAGAAGAACTAAATTTTCATCTAACGATGGAGGACAGGGTACATGGATGAGTCTTATAAGGACACAGTTGAAGGGGGTCTCCCCTCATTCACCAAATATCCACTGGGCACTTCCCCTGTGCTGAACACCCTCCTAAGGGCCTCGGATACATTACCTCATGGGAATCTTACAGCAACTCTAGAAAGTTCCAACATGATTCTCATCTTGGGTATATGAAACCTTTACCAAATTATTTTAATATGCAGGTAGTTACTCATGCAACCAGGAGTCAAAGCTGAGTGTGTTCCCACAAGCAACTAAATATTTCTCAGCCTCAGTTTCTTCACCAGTTTCTTCTCTCAGGGTTGTTGTGGGTTGAATCCTGGAGAAAGTGCTCAAGAAATGGAGGCTCTTATTTCAGCTCTTACTTTCCCCTTTGGGATGAGGTCATCGAGTCCTCCCTAGACCCTCACTCCTCTGCCAACATTTCCCATCACTCTCTGGAGCTGTAGACTTCCTGGAGCCCAAAAGCAGGTACCAGAAGCATTAGGAAATCAAGTCCACTGCTTCCTGAGGTCCAAGATATCTGCTCCTTACTCCCAGAAATGAGGCCATGTTTGGGATGCGAACTAAATATGGAACATGACCAAAAAGCAAAGGGTGTTTCCAAAAGGGGTAATGCAAACTGAGACAATAGTTTCACGGATCAATAGGAAGCCTTTAAAGGCCACTGATGAGCTAGACTGCAGGGACGCTCCTGTTCTGAAAAAGGAAAATAAAATGGATCAATAAGAGACAAAAACTGATATTAAATGGCTGAGATTTACTCCCTGTTCCCTGGTGCTCTTTGCCAAGCTGGTTCTCTGGTCAGACTTGTTCATTTCCTTCCTTCCCTCTGTAATGCGACTTTAAGGCCCTGGAATAAGAGAGAGGAGCCTGCAAACAGCCCCTTGAAAATTGGCAGCAGAAAAGCCATAGATCATCTAACTGCTCTGATTACTGGTTATCACTATAAAGGGGTAATTTGCCTAAATGCCACAAACTGGGCATGAGGGGAGAATGTGTTTCTTAAACTCAACTCATTACTCGCCACCCTCCAATCTCCAGCAGGGTGGCACATTTTAAAGAAGTTTCTGGTACATTTTAAGAATTCATCTACCACCTATGTGATCTTTGGTAAATTATTTAAATTCTCTGAGTCTTAGTTTCCGTATCTATAAATAAGTCAGGGTTGTTGCAATGAAATTATATAAATGATCACTGTCCCCTTTCTCATCACCACCACCAGCACCACTATCTCCAGCCCAACAATGAGTGTTGATATAATGAATGCCCATGTGGCTTTGTGGGGGGCAGGTTAAAGGCAGAAAGCTGGGTGGTTTTGAGCAAGTTGGAAATCATCTCTAATCATCATATAATTCATCACGGGCCCAGGACAACAATATTTTTTTCTGTGAGGGCTGGAGGAGACAGTAAAGTATTTAGCACAGAGCTGGATATATGAGGAGTACTCAGTATGGGTCCCTTCTCTTCCTCCATGACTCTCTAGTCTGTGATTAGACTGAATTTTTAGGCTAAAAATCTTGGTGAACCAAGATACTCAACTGAGAGTCTAGGTCAAGAGAAAGACAAACAAAATAATCCATTTGGGAGAGTGAAAGGGGTGAAAAGCTGCTTGGTCTGGTGGGCCGCAGGATTGAAAGGGGTCCAGGCAGGTGTAGTGCCCTTTGAGAGAAAACTTCCAACCACTACTGCCCATTCCTTGTTTCTCTTCCTCATGCTCTAGCACAGAGCCCACACCTGCACTCCGAGCTGTTTGGGCGCCTGTGGGCCATGCATTGGGGTGAAGAAATTCTTCTCTTATGCCCCTGAGCATCTCCTTCCCATATACCTCACTGGAGTACTTGGGGTTTTCTGTCTCCCCACCTAGCACCCTCCATTGCTGGTAGGGTCTGGACTCCATTCATACTCCAGGATAGCAGGGTACCATGGGGATCAAGATGACCACTCTTCTGCCCTAGGTAATGACCCACTCAACACTCCCTGAGCCCCTACTTTGTATCATGCACTGTGCTGGGCAGCAGGTTACACAAGATAAACAAAGCACAGTCTTTACCCTTAAGACCATCCTCATAAACATCAGAAGCTCTACTCCTTACACTATCATTCAGCCTTAAAGAGAAAGCTCTTGATTCTATCCCATGTTTATTAAACAACTCCTTGATGTTTCTTCTTGCAGAACCCATAAACCTCAAGAGCTACCCTGAATCCTTTACTCCCTTCATCTTTTCCTTCTCCACACCATTCCTCTCTCTCTCCCTCTCCCTCCCTCTTCCCTTCTGGCTTCTTGTTCTGTAATATCTTTTTTTCTTAATACACTTGGATACATTCCCATCATCTTGTCTCTGCTGCTTGTTGGCCAATTGTCCCAAATGGAGGGTGGGGACATTCTCTTTATATGTCTCTATTTTTCTCTACTCTGAATAAGTAAATATGTAAGACTCTGGGTCCAACTCAGCCCCCCAACCCCAGAAGGGATGCTCATTAGCCTGACCATCTATTGTCCTTATTGTGTGTGGCCTCCAGTGTATCTGGGTGAGGCTCATACAGACTGTAAAAAAAAAAAATTGTTTTTAATTGGCAAGCCAACTCTTTCCTCTATCTGACTAACAAGACTTTTCCCCTCTACAATATTTTTCTGTGATGCTGCTGTTCTTATCACACACATTGCCTGGTTCCTCTGAGCTCTCTTGCATCATTTTGGAATCCTCTTTGGCAATTGTGGCTCCAGTAAGAACTTCATTTTTGAACATAAAGAAAACTCTGAAGTGACAGAAATGCCACTTCATTTCTGTCTCCTTCGCCGTCCTTTTCTATCTCCTTTTCATTTACCAGGGTTCCTTGGAAAGAGGAAAGGGACTGACATTGTGGTATTGATCAGGGTGATTTCTTCCAGTCACCACTGGGCTCAGGAGTGACTCAGTGAGAGCCCAATGCAGACACAAATAATTTTTCACATCATCACCATCACCCTTGAAGAGGCCATGTCTGTAGGGCCACTCACCAAGAATTTTTGGGGACCACCTGGAAAAGGGGTGGGGTGGACTCCAACTGATGACTCAAGCCAGACCACGCCTGGATGGGAAGTGAGAATAGGAGAGTCCTTGGCTGTCCTCTTGAATGCTTCTACATGCTGGATGTTATCAAATATGTCCATTGTTCTGTCTCATGCAGAAGTGATTAGCTTCTTTTTAACAGCGAAGAAACTGAGGCTCAGAAAGCTGAAGCCATGTGTTATAGATCACACATAATTACATGATAGGTCTCCAAGACTCCGTACTATCTGTTCTTTGAAATACCCACACATGGATGACACATGTAAATGTATGGGAAGCCAGTCAGTTGGGTTTGTGTGACATTCATTATAGAAAATGTTTGTTTGATTATCTCTCATTCCTGACTCTCAGAAAGGAGCTTTGTGCTGGCTTTAGAATTACTGTCTTCTAAAAGATTGTGTTCAAAATTATACAATGAAAAGGAACACATTTGGGCAAATCTAGGGCAGGGAGAAGAACCAGAATGCCCGCGTTCAAATCCCAGCTCTTCCTATCTGATGACCTCAGGTTATGTGGATAATAGAAGCACCTTCATCATAGGAGATGCGAAGGGTCTTTCACCTCCTGACTGTCTCCTCCAGGTGACTCAGGGTGCAGATCATATGGTTAGTATGCATAACCATATAGGCTGGTGGTGGCCACATACAGTTCTGTATAAATGTACACAGATAATTTTGTTATCTGAGGTCCAGTTGGACCTACCACTTGTTAGCTGTGAAACTTGGATAAATCTGACATCACTACACTTCATTTTTTTCTGTTAATAAAACAGAGGTAATACTCCACCTGTTGAAACATTGCTATGAGCCTCTAATGAGATAAACCATATAAAGCTGCTGACTTAGGCATTGGTTGTAGCAGGTATCTTCTTGCTCAATACATGCCAGTTCCCTTTCCCTTTGAGACAGCTCAAAGCATTATATACGCTAGGACCAATAGAAGGAGCCAGAAGACGGAAACAAATAAACTTGGGGCCGACCCTGGCTGAAGATCAGCTTCAAGGGGACAGTCAAGGACTTTCCTAGTCTCAGTTTCCACTAAGGGATGGTCTGGCTTGAGTCATCAGTTGGAGTCCACTCTACGCCTTTTCCAGGTGGTCCCCCAAAAGTCTTGGTGAGTGGCCCTACAGACATGGCTTCTTCAAGGGCAATGGTGATGATGTGAAAGATTATTCATGTCTGCATACGGCTCTCCCTGAGTCACTCCAGAGCCCAGTGGTGACTAGAAGAAAACACCCCTGATCAATACCACATTTCCAGATTTAATTAGCATTTGTAATAACTCAATGCTCTTTTGGAAGACAGCATTGGGCGTGGATAAGTTTTGGAGATAAATAGAAATGTTAACAGGCTACCCTTTAAATGTGGACTTGAGGACACCCGGGATCACTGGAGAAATCTGTCTTCTTCCAGAAGCTGCAAGCAGCCCTATTGTGGTCTTGATACGAGACAGTCCCCCCTATATTGCCTGCAGGCTGAGCATCCCCCTGTTATTCTATGCCCCTAGCTCTCTCCAGGACATCATGAGCTTGGTCTCTGTATCTTTCCCCAAATTCTTCTCTTCTCACCCTCATAATTGCCAAGCTTGTATTACCCAAATGTCTGTCTGTCTCTATTTATCACTATCACTCTAGTCCAAGCCACCTCCCCAGTGAGAGACCAGCTAGAGCAAGCATCAGGCCTCCCAGAAGCCAGAGTGAGCTTTTCAAAATGTCACGTCCAAGGCCTCCCTCCCTCCCAGACATCAGCCTTGGCTTCTCAATGCTCTTTGACTTGCCTTGCAAGCATCATTAGGTCTCTGCTGACCTAATGAAACCCATCTGCTCGCCGTCCTTCCACTGCCACTCTTAACTCAGCTTTCCAGGCCTCTTTTGTTTTGTTTCCAAAATCTGCCAAGATTTGTATACTCACATATTCATTCCCATAGCCTAGATAACCCTTCCCAACCCCTTTAGAGCTGTTTTATTCATATTGTCCACATCGTGACATACTTGTCTCCTTCTCAGAGGCCTTCCCTGACTATCTCAGGGCACTGCTATTCCAACTGCCATTATTCTCTTATATTTCACATTATTTATCTTTGTAATTAGAGATTATAAATAAATTTTTAGTCTATTTCCTCCTCATACTAAAAGCGACCTGATGACCTGGATTTGGCCATCTTATTAACTACTGAATATCCCATCTGAATATGATACCTGGCACATATTGGGCTCCTAATAAAAAATGAATGAACGAGTTCTACAAAGTGAATTGTGTGGTAGGCTGGTTTTTCTCTCTCTTGTTTGTGTGGGGGTTACAATGTATGTGTGTACGTGAATGGAGAAAGAATCTTCTGGAGCTTGGATTGCTCCCTGCTAAGACCCTTCACTGGCTCCCCATTGCCCCTTACACAAGGCTTTAACTCAGTTTAGTTTATAAGGCCCTTCATGAGTCAACTCTGCTTTCCCCCTGCAGTCTTGTCTCTCATTCCATTTCCCTGGTTCCTTCTCTGCAGAATGTGTAATGTAATGTGTGCATGCCTACTAGGTTTGGCATTTTGGTTCTGAATTTTCTCCACCTTGCTGACACCAGGGTCATTTCTTGTGACACTCCCTCCAGAGAGCTTTCTCTGAACCTCTGTTTCATCTCTGTTGGTGGGTTGGATGCCCTGTCTTTGTGCTTCCTATACTTTCATCTAAAACCAGTCTCCAAAGTGAGGGTAAGGCAGGGCTTACTTTGGGGAAACTGGGGAAATAATTAACATATTTATTTTTTAATTCCTACCTTTGTATGTTTTATAATGTGTATAAAATATCATCATACCATTATATATATCTTTTAAAAGGGAAATGTATATAGGGGAGTATGGTCAAGAAATTTATAAAGGTACATGGTCAAAATAACTTGGAGATAATGATAGCATAATACTCTTTACTCTGCATTGTATTTGACTGGTTTTTGTCTGTCTCTTTCAAGACCTTCTTTAAATAAACTCATGAGGGAAGGGATACTACATGAGGGAAGTGGTATTACCCAAGAGGGGTAGAGGAGCTGGTTTTAGATGGTACATCAAAAAATGACACCTCAAAGCACGGACTTCTGTTGAGAACTTATTGCCCTTTACAAGTCCTCATGCATTCTTTCTCATTTGTGTAGGATGACGTTAAGCTGGGTGTCAGTACATTTCTCACACCTCTGGGTGATACTTGCTAGTTTCCCCTTTTAACAGAGAGATTAAGATTCCCTTTAAGTCTTTGAAAAGGGCCTTTTATTCAACCAGAATCAGACAACCAGGCTTTATTTCCATCGCTCCTTTCCTCAGCTAAGTGTGCGAAATCTCTTAAAAATTAATTTATTTAAAAAGTGAGTAAACTTTTAAAATATTAAGTAAATTACAATATATGAAAAACTTGGATATGGTAATTCATTGACATTTGGAAAGCACTAGAGGAGTATAATCAACATGATCTTTGAAATATGAAGACTTTGCTAGAATTCTGGCTCTGGCAATGACTAAACATGTGACCATTGACACTTTGTTTTCTGAATCAGACTGTAAAATGGGGCCAAAAATGCTTACTTTGCAGGCTTTTTTGAAGATTAAAATTCATGTATTTAAAGATATTTCCCAATGTCCGCACTTGCTTGGTAATAGATATACCTTTGTGCAATGAATGGAGGGCAAGTATGAATGGGATGAGTCTGAATCAATGAATCAACAAACCTGGCTCTTCTCTGAAAGTCCCATCCTCAGTTGGGATGAGTCAGGCTCTGGAGGGTCCCATTCTCTCTTTCACTAGGGTTCCATTTCACACCCAGTTGACACTTACCCAGGAGGCTTGGGAAAGTTAATGAACTATGCCTAGTCCCTTAACTCTCTCCTTTGGAGTGATTAGTGTGAGAGGAGAATGGAACATGGATGAGACCTGGCTTTTTTGTGGCTCTGCCAGAATCCTGCTAGAACACTGACTGAAGAACACGAGACATCTCTAAAGATAACTTCAGCCCTAGCCTATTTAGCTCAGTGGATAGAGTGCCAATCCACAGATTGAAGGGTCCTCAGTTATAGGCTCAATCCCCGGCCCTGGTTGGGGTGTGTGCGGAGGTGACCAATCAATGTGTCTCTCTCACATTGATGTTTCTCTCTTTCTGTCTCTCTCCCTCCTTCCACTGTCTCTAAAAATCAATGGGAAAATATCCTTAAGTGAGGATTAACAACAGCAGCAACAAAAAGATAACCTCAGCCTTGGCAGTTGGTGAGTTCTTCATAAAAAGAAGTGTTCAAGACCAAAGGAGATGACACCCTGACCCAGTCCTGACTCATCTTTTCTCTAAGAAACATCATATTCATCTTCCTGAAAACAAAGATACACACTTTGAGAGCATCATGAACTAGGTCTTGAAAGAGTGTTTCTGGAGTTTATGTAGAGACAGAGCTGACTTTACAAGCCAACATTCAGTCCTATTCCTCACAAATGCAGTTCTACTTTTATTTCAAAATGAAAGCTATGTTTTTTAAGAAGTCAAACCACCCAAGACCTTTTAAAAACAAATGAATCTCCCCTCTCCACATGGTTTCTCATTTTTCAGTTGTCTAAATCTTCTTTGCATGATGGCTGTTTCCCACGGGGATAGAAGTGGAAGCTTCCTGACTCATTAAGGCACAGTATTACTCTGTTGCATTCTGTTGGTCAATACAAGTCAGGAGGACAGCTGGGATTCAAAGGAAGAGCACTCCTCCTCTTGATGGAAGTAGTGACATGTGTGTACAGGAATGGGAGGAATTGTTGGTGCTTGTCTGTATGGACAATCTAATGCACACACAGACACACAATTCCATTCATGAAATGTAGGAGTCAATTCTGCTAATACAAAGCTCTGGACAAGCATCATTCACCTCTGATTTCTGTCATGTCCAGAGTGTCTCCATTGGATCCCCAAAGATAAAGACCTCAGGTCCTTCTATTTTGCTTTCACTTTCATTTCCATTGGAGGGAAAGGTAATAAAAAGGGCCAGAAGTCAAATATGTGTTTGTGGGACCAAAAGGAAGGTCTCCGTGTGTCTGCATGTGAACGTGTGCCTATGCACACATGAATGTATATCTGTCAGGGAGGTGAAGGTTATTTTAGACTTTAAGTTTATATCTTCAGCTGTCTTGTGATGCCCTACTCTCAGTACATCTTTTTCTGCCACTAAACTGTTGCCCAGATCATCCTATCCTATCACGCATGACTAACCTACCTTCTGCACAAGACCAGTTGTTTTTCTTTTCCAATGAACAGATCAAGGTCCATTCAATTCATGCTCTTAATAATGATTCTTTTCATAAAACAAGTCTAATAGTTTTTATTCTTTTCTTTGTTCTGAGAGATGTCAATGGATATATAGGGGTTGGCTAGATGGTAGGGCAGACAGACCATGAAAGGAGAGGAAATGCACTATGTGAAGTCTCGGCTCTGGAAAAGAGAATATCTGCATAGTTATTTGATAGGATTTCTTTTCTAGCTTCACCTTACACAGAGAGACTTCTGTGGGGATACGGGGTGAGATGAATCCTTATAAGGAAAAAAGATTGCATGTGTACCCTCTGTATGCAGAGGACAAATATTGAGAAAGCATTGAAGAATGAAGGAATATTTACATTTGGAGATTTATATTTGGTTTAACTTGGTTTTGACAGAGAAGATAAGCACTAAAATGCTTGCAAAAAATTTTGGTATTCTTGGCAATAATTTTCCCTTATTACCACAAGCCAAAGGCTTCACCTTTCAGAATATAGCCAACTCTATTTAACCCAAAGGGAGAGAATTTTCTGTATAATTCAATATGTACATAAATTCAGTCAACAAATACAAACAGAACCATAATTTTTAAATATCTCATATATGTGATAAAATTATCATAGTTATTTTTTTAAATTGCATTTATTGGGGTGACACTGGTTCAAAAAACCATACAGATTTCAACTGTACAAATCAACAAAACATCTGTACACTGCATCATACACCCATCCCCCAAAGAAAAGTCTCTTTCTGTCCCCGTTTCCTCCCCCTTTGGCTACCACCACCTACCCCTTCTCCTCTTTCCCTCTAGCTATTACCACACTATTGTCTGTGTCTATGTATTATATATATGTGGGCTTTTTTGTTTTGTTTTAGCTCAATCCTTTTACCTTCTGAGAACCATCACTTTTAAAACTCAGAATAAGAACACATCTGTACTTACAGAGACCAGTCTAAACGGACCCAAACTAGAAGATATCATGACCAATGAACCCTGACCGGTGAAACCAAAAGCTATTTTTTTTAAAAGATCAACAAAATTGACATACCTTTAGCTAAACTAACCAAGAAGAAAAAAAAGAGAGAAGATTCAAATTTCTAACCTCAGAAATGAAAGCACTACTGACTTTACAGAAATAGAAAGGCTCATAAGAGAATAGTATGAACGGTCACATGCCAATCAATTAGATGACCCCTCTCTCTGTCTTGGCATTTCTCTCTGTCTCTCTCGGCTCAGCTGGAAGACATCTCTCCAAAGAACACTCCCAACTAATCCTTCTCAGCATCTTTATTTCCTGCCTCAACACCAAAACTTTTCTTCTAACTTCAGGTTTTGCTTATGTTTCTAACTCTAGCACATTATTTCCAAATACCAGGCTTTGCACTGTCACATGGTTGTCTTTCCTATCCACAGTGAACAATCCACGGACCCACACTTGCTTCTAACACGGGATGACTACAGTATACCAGTACAATGTGTAGGAGGGCTGACCGTGGGCCTCCGGAAGCCATACACTGCTGCCTCTGTTTTATAGCTAAAAACACTGAGGTCAGAGAGAGAAGTAACTTGCCCCTGGACGAGGAACCCAAGGGGGTGTGTAACTGGAGAGCCAATGCTCTTTCCTTTACACTGAGATTTTCTGCTATGGACACTGAGGTCATCATCAGCCAGCCTTCCACATCACCATTTATGAACCCACTCCTAGGGAATGGCTGCTAATGGCTATGGGGTTTCTTTTTAGGGTGATGAGAATGTATCCGGATTAGGTAGTGGTGGTGGTTGCACAATTCTGTGAATACACGAAAATCTACTGAACTGTACATTTTAAAGAGCATACGTTATGGTATGTGAATTATATCTCAATTTTTAAAAAGAACCCATTTATACTCCTATTATCTAACCACTTGGTCCAGTTAGAGATAAAATGTGAATAATTTATCACCTTTGATGGTTTCCCATCACAGTTTAAAAAAATCCAAATGATTTTAGACCATTTCCAGACTCTGAGGGTGCCCCACCCCAATCACCCAATGCACCCTTCCAGAGCACACCTCCTCCTGGCAGTATCTTACTGTAAACACCCCCAACTCCTCACCTGAAGATTCTCTCTTCTCCAGAAGAGCCAGAGAGTGACACCCCTGGAGCAGTCCACAGGAAACCGTGGTGGGAAGTGACGAATAAGCAGCCCACTTTCTCCTTCCACAGGAAGTACCAGGGGGCCAAGCCCTGCTCGCCTGTGTCATAAGTCAATAACATCGCCTTCATTGGAATCGGTCCCTTCCCTTATAACTTCCCCACTCCTCTTCCCATGCCTCCTGGAATCCCTTTCCTAATAGCTGTTTTCACTCAAACCCTCATCTCAGTGTTTTCTTCTGTAGAAATCTACCCCAAGATAAGGCTTTCAATAAAGTAGCTACCACCTATCTCTCTAAGTCCATCTCCTGCCACGTGCCTCCTATCGGACTCTGTCACAGCCTCACTGAGCTTTCCCTTCACAGCACACCCAGTTTATTCCTACCTCAGGCCCTTTGCACTTACTTGCACTTGGCTCTTTCTGCTAAGAACCATCTGGCCCTGTGTCATGCATCAATGTCTTCTACTTATGTGGTCATTGCTCAAATGTCCCTCCCCAAGAGAGGTCTTCCTTGAACACCAACTAAAATAAATCCCATGCCCCATCCTATGCCCAAACACACACCAATTTCACCACTTCAAGGCATTTTTACATAGGAGAAGGTGCTGGATGGTTTGAGTTTGCTCCTCTAGGCCTAGTCTCCACCCTTCTCCACCATCTTCTGTGCTCAGGGAGGTTGATCTTTATGGACTACAGTAGTGAGCTCCCTGGATTTAGCCATGAGAGGTTCTTACAGGTAGTCAGAGGCAGGAGGACATAGAATCAGAGTATTGATATTCCCGGGTCCTTCCTGCTGAACACCTTGGTTCACCTTGAACCTGCCCAACCACTGTGAATAGTCCTTTATGAAATTCTCCTTAATTATTCAGTTTGCACCATCTGTTTTGGGGTGTGTGTGTGTGTGTGTGTGTGTCCTATTGCACACTAAATTATGTTAAGTATCTACATTTCTGTTCACTCTCCTTATAGGAATATAAACTTCACAAGGGAAGGCATTCTGCATGCCTTTTCCACCCTATGGCCTCGGTTCCTAAGCATGGAATAGGTGCTTATAAATATTTTTGAATGTATAAATTCTGTTTATTTGAAATTTTTAGCACAGGAAAGCAACATATTTTCATGGATCATGTCCCTATATCTCTTGAGGTGACCATCTTTCTCTAAATTATTTCAGCTCCCAGGCAACAAAGTTTTCTGAGTTCATGCTTTTTTTCCCCCTTAACCCCTTTGCTCTGGAAGTTGCAACAATGTGTAACAAATGAGTTATTCTCTGGAATGAATTTAGCTATAAACCCCTTCTGTTACCGGTTAATAAAATCTAGGAAATTGCCTCCAAACAGCGAGAAATATATTGTGGAAAAATGAGAAGACAGTTGAGAAATAAGGATCTGAGTTTTCAACATTTATGTTTGCTTTCACTCCTAATAAATATTTAAGTTAAATTGAATTTAAGTTAACTTGATGCTATGTAAGTGTAATAGTCATCTGTTTATAGCAGTACTTTCCGCAAATTTTTAGTTAAGGATCTTTGGCTCTTAACCAAAATGCATTTTAAAAAACACACCTTTCTTCTTCTACTATAAATTTATAACTCTACATTCACTTATGTAATTGTTGTAAGAAGTCAAATTCAGTTGTTTTTCTTTTGTAGAAAAACAGATGGGAAAGGATTCATTTGCATTTGGAGTTTACTTGGTAAATTTTACAGAATAAATTAGACAGAATAATGGCCCTCCAAAGATGCCCATGTTCTAATGCCTGGAACCTGTGACTATATTATCTTGAATGGGAAGTGGGAATTAATCAGATGACCTCAAAATAGAGAGGGTATCTTGGATTTTCTGGGTGGGCCCAATGTAACACAAAGGACTTTGAAAGTGGAAGAGAGATGCAGAAGAGGACATTAAAGTGATGTGATATAATAGAACTCAACCCGCCATTGCTGGCCTTGAAGATGGAGGAAGGGGCCACAAGCCAAGGGATGCAGAAGGACTCTAGAAGCTAAAAAAAAAAAAAAAAAAAAAAAAAAAAGAAAGGCAGGAAAATGGATTCTCACTGAGAGTTTCCAAAGGAATGCAATCCTGACACTTCGATGTTAGCCTAGTGGACCATCAAAATTCTGATCTACAGAACTATAAAATGATGATGAATTTGTGTGGTTTTAAGCCAATTTTGTCACAACAGCAATAGAAAAGTAATGAGGAAACATTATATTTTTTCTTCTAAAGGAGCAGCCATATTGTCTCTCTCTTCTCCACTGGTTAGTTTTATTTTTGTGTAAACTTGTAATGATGCAAACATGAGTACAAAAGTCACTTGGGTGCATTTTTGGATTTTCAGGAAGGCATTTTTAAAAAACAAATATATATTACATTCCAAGTATTCCTATCAAAATGGGAGGTGCCCATAAATTAAATGATATTTAATCTTTCAATTCCCAGCTCTTTTGCAAGAGGCAAAAGAGAAAAAAAAAAACAAAAAACATTCAAATACTTAAAAATGTGTTGAATGTCAAAGTAATATAGATGGGCCCCTCTTGTTTTCCCACCCAGCACAGTTGGTGAGCTGCAGTACAAGGGGTTAACATCCATGAATAAGATTAGACCTAAATTGTGAGGGAAACAGTTGATCCCTGGAGCACTGCATTATTTTCAAATTACATTTTCCTGCTTCTTGCTTTCCTGCTTCCATGGTGTGAAGGGAGCTTGCGCTTTTTGACATGTTCCAGCTAGCTTAGACGCTTCGAGAGAGCCAAATGACTCAATCCCTGGACTACTACCAATGTTTTCAGGATTGAATCCTGCTCTTATTTTCTAAGGAACAATGTTTAACTGGCCTTGGTGGCATTGTGTCAACCGACATCACCCTTTAATTGCAGATATGTCACTTTAGACTACCATATTGAGGGAAGTTAAACAATACGATAAAGGCTGGCGGTGGGTTTTCTGTGTCCCTGGCCAAGGGGAAGGTCCGTATCATAAGAATATGTACATGTTGAGCCCTCTCAATCGACCTCAAAAATGCTGAAACGGGTTAAATTACATTCATCAACCAGCTATAGAGCAAGCCAAAGTGACAGACAATCTCTGAAAAATACATCATTCTGCTGCCATCTATTTTAAGTAACTCCCATGAATCAGATAGAGCTTGAAGCACACCATGCTAGGTTCACACCAGAAGTAATTTTATTTCCCCCTGTGATTACTAACGTATGTGCAATGAATTATGGAACTCACAATAAGTATTCTCATACTATTGCTTAGGGATTTTGAAAGGTAATATGTGCATGGAAGATGATGAAGTCATCAGCCCAGTGGCCCCCGAATTAGCAAGATTTCTGTGAAGTAGATCTGGACCAAACTTGTTTTCAGTATCAGGAGGGCAAGATTGGATATGGGTCCTTTACTGAACTATCCATCTACATCTGATGTCACAAAGTCATTGGTTGGCCTCCAATAAGACACTCAACTCCTTTACATGAACAACAATGGCTGCATATTTACTTAAAAAGGTGAAAGTGGATGATTGCTTTCATACCTTGAGAACGGAGATTGAGGACCCTCATGAAGGTCTTACAAGGTGCTCTAATTCCTGGGGAAGTAAGGTGATTGACCTTCAGGGGCCTTGACTGAAACGTGGAGAATAAAGCGCAGTGGAAAACCTTTCACAATGCTATAGAGTTCTTTGGGTACTCCTGGAAATAGAATGTGGTTTTCTGGCTGAAGGGTATACATTTTTCTCCTTGATGGGTACATATGTAGAAGAATATGTGGCAGCATCCATCTCTAAGTAGAAACCAAGATGGGGAACCAAGAAAGCAGAGTTTCTGAAAAAAGACATTGGATTGGGGCTATGATCAAAATCAGTAGCAAGATGGTAGAACAGGAAGTGTCAACTTGAAGAGCCTTCTTAAAGATGTGTACAATATGCATTGAACTAATTTCATAAAGGCTCTCTGTTGTGGGGTTTCTTTTCTCATCCTGTTCTGATGCCCATGTGGGAGCCCTTTGAGTTTTAAGGGTGCTATGCACTGAGTATTTGTGTCCCCCTCAACTGTATATGTGGAAAACTAATTCCTAATGTGATGGCATGAGAGGTTGGAGGTTTTGGAAGGTGGTGACCTTATGAAAGGGATTAGTGCCTTTGTGAAAGAGACCCCAGAGAGCTCTCTTGCCCTTTCTGTAATATGAGGACGCAGCTGGCTATATATGATCCAGGAAGCAAATCTTCTCCAGACACCAAATCTGCTGGCTTCCACCCTAGAACTGTGAGAAATAAATATTTGTTGCTTAAGCTACCCCATTTATGCTATTTTTGTTATAGCATCCTGAATGTACTAAGACCATAAGACCAAGGGCATTATCTTCTGTCCCTGGTATTTGATTGGAGAGCTCTGATTGCCTGCATGGCCTGCTCCAATCAGGCACATCTCTGTCAACTAGAAAGGCAAGTGGCCAGAAATACGATAAGCATTGGGGTGGGATTGGGGAAGGGAGGGAAGGGAAGAAGGGAATAACAATTGGGAAAGAATGAAAGTAGAGCAAGTAAGCCCTAACTGGTTTGGCTCAGTGGATAGAGCGTTGGCCTGCGGACTCAAGGGTCCCAGGTTCAATTCCACTCAAGGTCATGTACCTTGGTTGCAGGCACATCCCCAGTAGGGGGTGTGAAGGAGGCAGCTGATTGATGTTTCTCTCTCATCGATGTTTCTAACTCTCTCTCCCTCTCCCTTCCTCTCTGTAAAAAAGTCAATAAAATATATATATATAAAGAAAGTAGAGCAAGGATCACATATAGCCTTTGTGATGGCAGCTTTAAAGCAGATAAAGCCTTTGTGAATGTCACCTGGTTTTCAGGCCTCTCGTTTTGGCTCACCACTTGGTTTAGGCACATTTCTTAGAGTTAAGACATTGACTAAGTACTGTGGATAACACATGGTGGGGAGCTCAGCACTCTGTCTCCAACAGGTAAATCACTGTCCTTTCCATTAGAAGAATATTTGGTTCCAGGCAAAGTACTAGGCACTTTCCTTATATTATTTCATTACTTTTCTGACATGTTCTTTAAAAGAACACCAGCAAATGTCCCAGTAATCTGGCCAGCACTGTCCTGGGTGACCTGACTTTGTATCTGTTGGCAAAGGTTCTGGATAAGGCTGATGTGTATATTGTTTAAGCTGAAACTGGATTTGAAAAAGGCCTGGGGAGTGTCATGCTGTGTTCACTATTTGTGCCACTTCAGATTCTCAGGCCAAAATGAGATATCCAAGCTGGCAGAATGATCTCTGCATAGTTCAAATCAATTGGTAAAAAGAAAAATAATGCTAATACTCCCCAATTTAGCTACATTTTGTTTTATATCATCTTCCTTAAGCTGAAGCATGTTCTAGAAGAGTTCAAAGTGTGGTCATGGAGACCTTAACAAGGTCAAGGCCTTTGGGAGTGAGACCCCACAAATCTAACCCTTTGACAACACTCCCAGGAACACCCACTCCCAGGAACAATTTTGAACCACTGTTCAGGAGGGATAGCATCTTAAACTCTGGTGCCAAGGGCTCCTCCCTTCTTTCTCCTGCTCCCTCTCCTCTTCTCTCCCCTTCCCATGTGTTTCATTTCTTTTGTGATTTCATCTTATTTTCTCCCATGTTTCCTGCCAAAGTTTACTTTTGTCCACATGTCAGTGAGAATCAAGATAAGGACAATTAAATCAAATGTAGTTAGGTTTAATTACATGCAAAAACTGTATTCATCAGACTTTCCTGAAGAACAAGATTATTTATTTAGAAAATTTCCTTGATAAGTACTTGGGATATAAGCGGAGAGGCCTTCAGAGACCTTAATAGGATCAGCTGGGCTTTGCAGGGGACAAGGTAGAGGAATGTGTTTATTGCTCAGCAGTGGAGAGGAGATAAGGGAGAATGAGGGGCTGAAGTAGGAGTAGAACCAATAAGGTTGAGGGAAATGGGGGTTCACACCCCACACTGTGGCCATTTCCAGCACTCTCCCAAAATTTAAATAAAGTATACTAAAATGCTCACATAATTAGTGAGTGGATTTTTGAGTCAATCAATGGAAGCTGAATTCTGTATCTACTCTGATGCCAGAGAAAAGCAAACCCCTGGAAAATCTTGGGAGGCCTTGTGATTGCCTGTCACAAGCCATGAAATTGGGGTCTGAACCATGTTTAAAGATCTCTTAGATGTAGGGCACCTGTATAATTGATGAGAAGACCAGGACACTTTTAAGCATTAAAGGAAACATTTGAAATATGCAAAGGCAACAGGCACACTCTGGAGGGGAAGGGAGGGGATCGTCCTTCTCCCTATTGATATCTTGAGTATAGAGGGAGGTCAGAAAGTTTCCTCTAAACTAGACTCAAGTTGTTAGGGGACAGAAAAAAAATGAAAGAAATCTGACAGTAGGAGAAGCTCAGGAAGTGAGTCAGGGATGCCTTCATTTTCATGAGAAGATCAATTTTTGTGTTCTTAGGTAAAAGATGATCATAGATTCAGTTTTTAAAGGAGTTAGAGATGGTCAGATAAATTTCAACACTGGTAGAAGAAAATTTTAAAAAGGAATTTAAAAAAAGGAGGAATAGAAAGAATGGAAGGAAGGAGAGAGAGGGAAAGAAGGAGGGAAGGAGGGAAGGAAGGAAGGAAAAGGAAGGAAGGAAGGAAGGAAGGAAGGAAGGAAGGAAGGAAGGAAGGAAAAAGGAAGGAAGGAAGGAAGGAAGGAAGGAAGGAAAGAAGGAAGGAAGGAAGGAAGGAAGGAAGGAAGGAAACGAGGAAGGGAGGGAGGAGGAAAGAAGTTAATTTGAAGTTGTCTGTTCTTGGCTGCCTTCCTCAATGAACTGATGATAGAATTCTAAACTGTGAGATTCCCTCGGGATGGCTTCACTTCTCATATAAGTTACATGGCACATATAGATTTCAATGGGGTTGCAGTGGTGTCCAAGAGGTAGACAGTTATCCGCAAAGTAGCTGACACTGAGGATCAAGGGAAAGCCCTTGTGACCTCTATTGGGAGAGACGCCATAGGTAGTGGTGATGCTGTAAACTGAAGAAAAAAGCAACAATGTCAAAAGCCCCAGTGGATTCAAGCATGAAAGCCACATCAAATGTCACAAGAGAGAATGTTCCAGTCTTGAGAGGTTAATTTGCAACTTCTGCTCACATGGGCGGTTAGATGTTCGAGGAATGTTGGTCTGGAGCAACAGAGGGAAGACAACTGGTCTCAACTAATTCTTGCTTGCAGAGGCCTTCCTTGCAATGTGTGTGCATACGGGTGGGACTTGGGGGCATGGAATGGGTGGTGGAAGAGTGGAGAGAGGGAATATGGCCATGAGGCCTCACTCCAGAGCAAGGTCTGCATGTGCTGGAAAAGACACCAAACATGAAAAATGATAGTGTCATACATGTCAGAACTAAAGCTTTGCCTTTGAAATCCTTTGTAGGTTTTCTCAAAGCTGGAAAAATCTATCACTTCAAATCTGTAAGCATTTTTTTTTTCTGGTAAAGACATTGTACCCCATTGAGTACTATTACCTTGTCTGAGAAAAATTACCTGGAGGGACCTTTCAGTGGTATATAAATAAAACAAGCATCACCAGTGTTGAGGAAATCCTGTGAAGAACCAGGTAGCTGAAGACAGATTGAGAGTGAAAAGTTGGGTACCTTAAAAAGGAATGTTTGATTGAACCATAGTTCTCCTTCTACTTTTAATATTTTTGTTGGGGAGCAGGGGCTGAAATACTTCTTTTTTCCACTGAGATTCTGTCTGAGCTGTGCTTATGAATGTGGCTTGTATTTCTATTAAAGGGTATGACACAGATGAGGACTGCTGGATGCATGGTCTTATCTTGAGGGAGCCACTGAGAAAAAAACAGAAAGTAGACCACCCTAGACCACTATGCTGATAACCTGTGGGAAGAGTTCTTGAATATTCAGTGACTCAGGCTTTGAGATTTATCTGGGTATCAAACTACTGCTTTGTGGTCACTTATTTGGGGTTAGGTGTGGGTGGGAGGATGAGGATGGTGATGTATGCTTTGGAAGTGAATTGAAATTGCCCATCTTCCTGGGATGAGGTTAACACTAGGACAGAGATAAAAAGTTGGTCTGGGCCCCATGGTGGTCAGGCATGGACACTGGAAGTGAGACACACTTGCTCTCATTCCCCAGAGGGTTATGTCAGGGCAGCTCTGTGGAGGCCTCATAAAAAGGGTCTGGCCCTGACCGGTTTGGCTCAGTGGATAGAGCATCAGCCTGCGGACTGAAGGGTCCCGGGTTCGATTCCAGTCAAGGGCATGTACTTTGGTTGCGGGCACATCCCCAATAGAGGGTGTGCAGGAGGCAGCTGATCGATGTTTCTCTCTCATCGATGTTTCTAGCTCTCTATCCCTTCTCCCTTCCTCTCTGTAAAAAAAAATCAATAAAATATTTTTTAAAAAATAGAAAATTTCAAAAGAATGCAAATATTAAAAAAAAAAAAAAGGGTCTGGGCCCATAGCTCAAAGAGGGTCACATTCCATTTCCATTGATAGAGTCTTGTTTCATTTCACGTATAGCCAAAACTACAGTCCAATCTTCCCCCAAACAGAACAGAGCAAAAACAAGCAACAGCAATAATGACAAAGTTCTAACTGTGTAGACAGGAGACTCCGAAGGGAGGGCAGCACCCCTGAACATGACCCAGAGGCCAGCCTGGTGGGTGGTATCAGCATCCGCCTAAGGAGGGTGAACAGGAGTCTTGGGAAGCACAAGAGAAAGGAAGAGGAAGCAGTGGCCAAGGCAGATGCTGAAGGCTCAGGTGCCAGCACTCCTGATACGCAGCCAGCAAGGGAGGCCTCACTCATGTCCAATCCCCTGGTTCGGGGCCTTCATTCAGACTTCTAAGTTGGTGAAGCTAATGCAGCGTACAAATTACAACAACCAAGATGGAGGTATCAAATTACGATGCGACAGCAGTAATACCATGACTGCTCTTTTTAAAACACAAACACCCAAAAGGATGTGCTGCTCCTAATAACTTGAACAATTGTAAAGACTTCTCCCACTCCTCTGGTCTCATCTTTCAGACTTGACTATCCCTCCAAATGAGTCATTCCAATAGGAGTATTATGCCTTTGACATGTGCCAACATTACCCTGAAGAAAAGATGTTGGATGGTTTTACTGGCACCCACAGCACAGAGAAAACTGACAATGCACGTGTTTGTCTGGGCCTGACACTTCCAAGGCGTATTTAAACCTCATGTGTCATGGAACCCTTACATCAGTGCAGGGAAGGAGTCAGCCCACCACCGAGGCTCCGGTCACCCTTTCCTTTTAGTTAAAAATGTGCTCTTGATAGACCTGGGCCTCTTTCTTTCTTTGAATCAAACACATCCGTGAAGACTTGACAACATGCGCTAGGTATTAACAGTAGAAAACCAAGTGTCTCTGATAACATGAAACTGGGAGTATAGAGATGACACATGATAATGTATGTGAAAATGTAGGTGCTTGCACTAAAATAATGATAGCTTTCTGACTTTTCAGGGGTTTTGTTTGTTTGCTTGTTTTGGTTAATCCTCACCAACGATATTTTTCCATTGGTTTTTAGAGAGAGTGGAAGGGAGGGGGAGAGACACAGAGAGAGAAACATCGATGTGAGAGAGACACATCAATAGGTTCCTGCCTGCACATGCCTTGACCAGGGGCGGGGATGGAGCCTGCAACTGAGGTATGTGTCCTTGACTGGAATCAAACCCAGGTCCCTTCAGTCCGAGGACCAACGCTCTATCCAATGAGCCAAACTGGTTAGGGCTGACTTTTCAGTATTTAGTTTGTGATAGATGATCTCAGCCATTGCTAATCTCATGTTTGCTTCCTCATATCCCATTTGCCTTTCATCAACACCTTTGTGTTATGGTGTGCCATAGTAAACGTGTGCCATTGAGCTCCCTCACTCTGGCTTTTCTACCTGACAAGGGTGTGACGGATCCAGAACATTCCGAAGGGTAACATGAATGTGGGCCTCATGTCTGACTTGTGTCTTTTCAGCTCATGTCCTGTTGGCCCAAAGCACGTTTTGAAAATTACTTGGACTCTTAAGATAATGTTCCACTCAAGCTTTCAGGGTAGGAGTTATCTAATAATATTTTTGCAATATGTATGTAATGATTCTTGATATGAAGAGAAAATAAATGAGACCCTGAGGAATTTACATTCTGGAGATTAAGGGTCAGCTGAAGAAAGGTTTCCAAGATGATTCTGAACTTGGGTGGGCAGAAGCTTGTTCAAACCATAAAAGGTGGCAAATTTTGGTAGACTAATTGGCTCCTCTCTCAGATCATCACCTCATGTGCTCCCTCCAGCCGGGGTATTTTACATCTCCTTCCCAGGACAGGCTCTGTGTTCCTCCCAATTCACATGGGAGCTTGGCAAGATGCTCGGATTAGGTGTTCCCTTGTTATGTGTGAGAGAGACTTTGGTCCCAGCCTGGAGGATTTGGCTAAGGGGAAGGTGAGGTCTGGCTTTTCTGGAACTTCAAGACAAGTTGTACCAAGAGGAATGGCTGCCAGGCTGAGCTGCCAGGCGGCTGCAGATCTCAGTGCGCTCATGCTTGTGCACTGATGGGCAAGAGTGGGCTGCGGCTCCCCGAGCTCTGGGAAGGTCAAACCAAACCAAGTATCCACAGTGAAGACTTGAGCTTCTGAGGCGCCACCAGGAGCGTCTTTACAAGGCCCACTAAAACTTGGCCAAGAAAGTTATCGATGGGCGTTCCTCATAAAACATTTAAGTTCAGGCTCATTTCAATTAAGCCTCTCAGAGCCTCAGGTGTTTGTCCAAAGCTTACCTGAGACTGAACTCTTGGAAACAACTGAGTTTGCCGAGACTTGCAAGAACTTGCTTCCCCATGGGAAGTTTGGTAATGAAGAGCCCCCTCCCCCCCATAGCCTCATCTCCACCCCAGCCTAAAAATATCCCAACTCAAGAGAAGTAGGTCCCAAATATTTATAAGCTATGAAAATTTTGGGTTTCAGGGGGTTGAGATCCCAGAAATTATCTTTCTGTCCCAGGAGAAGATATCCAATAATATAGAATTTTAATTTCTTCGTTAGACAGAAAATCAGTGAAGGGCATTGCACAAAATGTGTCTTTCTCTTTTCTATTCTGGGTTGAAAATTGTGGATTGGATTGAGTTAGATTTGGGGGTTAGGTCAGGTCCAATGCAGTTGGCTTCCTCTCACTTCCTGTAGTCATGAAAAGCCTTTATCTAATATATTTAATAGCAACGATAATGACAATAATAACTGACATTACTGGAACCCTTACTCTATACCAGCACTGTGCTGAGTATTTTATAACTGATTATCATATTTCATCCTCATGGTCACACTATGGACTGGTACTGTGATTATACCTACATTGTATAGACAAGAGAAACAGACTATGGGAGGTTTTGTTAGTTGTCTGAATTCACTATTGTTAAGTGGCAGCAATTGAATTTGGGTCGCTCCAGTTACGTAGCCCATGCTTTAAGCATGTTGCTGGGTAAGTCCCCAACTAAGATAGTTTTCACAAGAAAGAACAAAGCTCTTATCTAAATAAATGAATCTGGTTCTGTTAATAAGATAATGGGCATGAAAATACTTTGAGAACTGCAAAGACTCACAGAAAGGGTAAGAATTAATTATTACAAAGAAAGAAATTCTATAGTGTGGGCGGAACAGCAGAAAAGGGAAAGTGGGAAAGATATTGATCATGAAATTAAAAGAACTGTATCTTGCAAACATATCAATGTAATGATTATGAATTTGTAAAATTTAAATATTCAAGGGCCGGAAGGGAGAAATATGGAGAAATAGGGAAAAAGATTAATTTGTGGGGAGGGTTGAAATTAGGGACAGCTCTTTTCTTTCTATGATTTAGATTTCCATTAGATCACTTGTGTAAATTAAAAAGGCACATGCATGAATCCATTTTGAGAAGTGGGCATTGAGGACTATTCAGTGGTTAACCACAGCCCTCCAAGACAGTCTTGGCATGTCAAGGCTTTGTCACTGGCAGTATTTAGAGGGAGCTTAGCTATTACATGGCAAATGTCTGTATTCTCCCACAAGGCCACACTCTTAGACATCACCCTAGTCAAAAGGATAATCCTGGATTAGAAGACGTGGAAGGATGCAAAGTTTGGGCCTTGACGTAAAAAAGGCTACTTGTCTATTTGTTTTTAAAAATGCTAATTGCACTGGATCTGAAATTTACATGTGACCCTTTAAAACTGAGATTCTCAGATTCATTCTTAGACCTGGTGACTCAGAAGTCCAGTGGGGCCAGGGGATTCTGCATTGTTAATCTGCCTAATTTAACAGGCTCTTATGGATTGTTAATTGGGGGAGGGTGGGGGCAACCCTCTCTGCAATTATACTTTTTCTCTTTTTATATTTTAATAATATTTATTTTTATGATTACAAAAAGAGTGTATAGATTTATTCAATGAATATTTATCGAATTCTGTCTAAGGCCGTTTGTGAGGTAGTGGATAGAAGTGGAGTTTGGCATTGAACACAACACAGTCCCTGCCCTCAGGAAGCATATATTTTAGAGGATGGAGCAACAGTAACACATAGCAGATAAGCAACTAAATCTATAGGATGTCAGACAGTGAACATTGGTGGGAGAAGAATAAAGCAGGGTAACCCTAACTGGTTTGGCTCAGTGGATAGAGCATCAGCCTTCGGACTGAAAGGTCCCAGGTTCGATTCCAGTCAAGGGCATGTACCTTGGTTTCGGGCACATTCCCAGTGGGAGGTGTGCAGGAGGCGGCTGATCGATGTTTCCTCTCATCTATGTTTCTACCTCTCTATCCTTCTCCCTTCCTCTCTGTAAAAAATCAATAAAATATATTTTAAAAAAAAGAAAAATAAAGAGGGGAGAGTAACTAATCTATGTATTAGTTACACACACACACACACATACACACACACACATATCTATATATGCATAGATACCTTAAAAACCATTGAACACTCTGAAAAGAATATAAAATATCATAGAGATAACCACCATTAGCAGTCTGTTCTATTTTCTTTTGGATATTCTTCCTCTATCTTGAACTGGGATTGGATCCTTTCCACTTTTTTAGTGTAACCAGCATTTTTTTTTTTTTTTTTTGGCTCGACATGCCACAATCATTCTCCCATGTCATTAACATGATTTTATATTTAAAGGTTTGCTAAGTGCCATTGTAGGAATGTACAATTGATTTAGCTATTTCCTCTGTCCTTGGTCATCTAGATTATTTTCCATTTTTCACCAATATAAATATGACACGGGTGCCCTTTCTTACCTATAAATCTTTGCATGGATATCCAACTTTTTTTTTTTTTTTTTTTCAGAATAAACTTGAGTGCTTTTTAAATCTGTTTTCTTAAAGGGTGCTGCTAAATTGCCCCTGAAGCAGAGTGGAGACTGGGCCATCTTGTCACACCAGGGTGTAGCAGACCCTTTACTAAGCCCACCATGTTCTGGTTTTGCATTTCATTTGCCCCCATTTGCGGGTCCAGTTCTCCCAAGTCTGCGGATATGTGTGTGCCCCTCCCCAGTGTGACATTCTGAAGGGCCCTTCCTGTCGGCACAGTGGAGTAGAACATCGCTGACTGCATGGATACCTTCCCCAGAATCTGAGGGGTGACCTTCGTCCCTTCCCCCAACCTTTGCTTGAGTGAGTTTTAATCTATTCCTGGCCCCTCAGGGCCCCCCTCCAGGATGCTGTAATCACCGCACTAACCTGTGTTCACATTTCCCATTATCGAGCAGAAATCCCCGGTGCATCAACATCGCCCTGCTGCTTCCTAATGGCCCCAGCTCCCAACTTCTAATGGCCCGTCCTCATTTCCCCCAAGAGCCAGCTCTTTTTGCTAGTGTCTTAAGACTCCTGGTCCAGACGAAATTTCCCCCTTGATGTCCATCTGGCCAAATTGAAGGTGATGCAGGCAGTGAGACAGAGAGACGGGTGTGTCTGAGTCAATAGGACAGAGGAACCTCTCAGGGCTATCCATCTTCTGTCTCCTCCAGTGACATCCCACTGCCCCCCTCCTTGTCTGCAATTAGGGGATGAGAGACGACATCCCTAATTGCTAGTGCCATGCCACAAAGACGGGGTAGATGCTGGTACTCTGATCACAGCCCTCCCTTCCAGCCCTGACAACAACTTCTTGGAGATGCGGGTAAAACCCATTCCAATGTGGGCATACCCTTTTTCGATGCATCATGTGGCAAACTTAACCTTCAGAGGAAATATTAGCAAGGACACAAGAGGCTATTCTGGAGTCGCTCCCTTTCAGGGTTGAACTGTCTGTGCTGGGCCTCAAGAAAGAGGCCCTCACCCACCCTTGACCTCCACTGCAGCTTCCTCAAAATGGATAAAACGATGTGCTGATGTAGAGAATGATGAGCAGAAGTGATTACCAAGCATGCTGCAAGCACAAACATAATGATTGTTTTAAAAAAGGAAAATATTATAAGCACTGGACAATGCCAGCATCTCCATTTTTTTTTTTTTTCAGTTCTTACAAAGCCACCTGGGGATCAGATTTTCCATTTCTCCCTTCCTTATTCAAGGTGAGAGATTATCATGTGCTTCCATAGCCAACTGCTAAGTACGGGGGCTTTATGTCTGGCATCTATTTCTGGGAAGTGAGAGGGGTGGGTGGTTAGGGAGTAAAAGAAAAAAAAAAAAGCTCTTCAGTTGCAAATTCAAGAAGTTATCTCTGAACTTGGATTTAATTGTTAACCAGTAATTAAATTCTTAAAATAAAGAAGAGTCTCCTGTCCAACTCCCCAGAGGATTCCTAAGGAGCATACTGGAGCCTCTTTGAGTGACAATAACTCAAGCCAGGAGATGGACATTGCCAGTAGGTACAGGTGGATCAAATTGCCTCCAGTAACTTCTATTCACTCTCTCTCTCAGATGCTTCTAGCATTCCTGCCTCACTCCAGTTTGAGGAAAAAGTCCATTCATTGGCCCAACAAATATGATGGGACTCCCACTTGGTCCCAGGAATGCTTGTGGTGTCGAGGGTTCAGAGGGGGAGCAAATTAGAGAAAGTACCTGCCTTCACGGACCTTTCATTTTAGTGGAGTAGAGGCAGATCATCAACTGGTAAAGAAGGAAAACAACAACAGTAATTTCAGGGCATGAGCAGTGCTTACAGGAAATTAACAGGGAAGGTGATGTAATATTAGCAGTGTTAGCAACTGACTGAGACAATGTTCTCTTCCCTGTGTCCCATTCCAGGAGCCAGAAGCCAGAGGGAATATTTTGAAGGGGAAATGTAATCATGCATAATTATGGGGACTTGACATTTCACAACTGGTCCTTTAAACATTGTCTTTTTCCCTCCACTAGACTGTAAATGTCATGGAAGCAGGGACAGAACTGCTTTGTTAACTTCATCCTCCCAGTGTTCCCATAGTAGGAGCTCAGTAAATAGTTGTTGAAAAGATGGGTAGATGGATGGATGGATGGATGGATGGATGGACTAAGAAAGACTGTATCTGAGGAAGCTGCTGTGATTGATACTTAGGATAGGTGCAAGCTAATAGATGTCTATCAGGGAAACACGCAAATGGAGAGACAACAAGCATATAGGATGCCTGTGGAGTTGGGAAGCTGATCCCAGATGCTCTGAAAAATGGCAGCTCCGTTCCCTTCACCACCAATCCAGGCACTAATGCCTGTAAAGGTGAACCCGAGAGCCTCGTTTTGATAGTATTAAGTCTAGAAGGGTTTCCAAAGGAAGAGCATTGAGTAGAATGGTTGACTCCATTAATGTCATGAATCAGGCTCCTATGGACATAGGAGAGATTGTAGGGAGCAATGGGAGCATAGCCCTCAAGGGCTTTTGGACACTTAGATTATGATCTTCATTATGACGTTAGTCTTGGTTCTTCCTTTCTGTGCAGGGCTGGTATCAAGAGCTTTGCTGTTAGTACACCTGATTCTGTTTATGCCTACTGCCTTTGTTTAAACATTGAATCAATATCTTTCCTAAAAAGGTAATGTTTTCTGTTTGGACCAACCGGAAATCTTAAAGGTGAGAGCTTTTTAGAATAGAATAATCAAGATTTGACATTCAACCTGCCTTCATCAAAAAGGCAGTGAATTACATATTAGAGGAGAGATTCAAGTAGAGGGGGGACATGTCAGGGATGTCCCAGAGCAAGCACTGTGTAAGAATTAACAACAACAAAAAAAGTTGCTCTGAAATACTGTCCAAACTTGATCTTTCATGAGCCTGTGACATAAAACATTGGTTCTGTGCACTGTCAAAGAATACCTTATCTTAGTCCCTAGTCTGCATCCAGGATACACACTGGGAGTCAGGACCCAAGGGTTTCCTGGGCCTTGGTTTTCTTATTTGCAAAAAGGGGTTGAAAAGTTCTATCTCCCAAAGTTGTTGTAAGGTTTCCCAGGGGGTCATACTTAGGAAATACCAGGCTTCTATGCAGCACTTAATAAATCCAGGTGGCATTTGAATCTGAGCTCTTTCAGTTCACAGGCACTGAAAGTTTAACATTTCTTAATAATATAAGCTGCACTGGGTGAAGGCAGAAATCGGTAGGGCTCCAGTGTTCCCACTCCCTGATTATGGAAGCAGTGAAAAATGTGTTGATTTTATCCCTTTGCTGAGCTGTACACCCACCTAGCAAGACCAGGCAAACATATGGTCTCAATTTCTTTTCTGAGGGGAAAGATCAATGTTTTTAGAGTAGCTGATTTTTACCAGTCTCAACGAAAAGAAATTTCCCATCTATGGAAAATAGATTGAACCACAACAGTGGATTGACAACGTGGTTGTCAGACCCAACAGAGGACATTTGCCCATGCTGGTTCTTCTTCCTATCCACTCTCATCCCCAGCACTAGGTCCACCCATGGAACCTCAGCTCAAACCTCACTTCATCTGTGAAGGCTGTTTTGCTGGCTCCAAATGACTTTTAAGTCCCTTTATCATGCTCTGTGATTATGTCGTGTATGCATGTCTCCTTTGTAACACGGATAACAGTAAGTTTGAGTGTCTGATGGGGTGTGGGTAATAGTGTTTCTCCCCCTTGACTATAACAGGAGGGTGGGAATCCCCAGTGCCTAGCATAGAGGCAGAGCATACTTCAAGGAAATTATTGTGGAAGAGAGAAAGGGAACTTGCAGGGCTCTTGGCTAAAAAGAATGCCGAAAGCAGGAGAGACAGAGTATGGTGTAGGCAGCTGACTGGACAAGGCTCAGGAGGGAGGAGAGGCTGAAACAAGAGGGGTTTAGGTTAGTGTTCACGACGAACGCTACTTTGCAAACATTTTTTAAAAGTCAGGGCTGCCGAAGAAGATAGTAGGACACTGGGACAACAGCCAGTAATTTTATCAGCCTCTACAAATGCAATAATCTGATTTGCTCTAATCCCAATTTTATTTTCCATAGATTTTAAAGAAACATTTTAGAAAATAAACTTTATGCTGAAAGATTAGAAGCAGGGTTTCCACTAGGCTTTTTAAGCTAGGGGATTTAAGGAAGGAGACAGTACTATCTTTCTGGGATGGAGGGAGTGTCTGGGGCTGGGTGGAGCTAGAAAGGCTCTCACTGGCTGGGTTAATACTGGGTATGAAATTCAAACGCATCTCCTTCAAGTCATCAGAAAAGACTCACCTCTTAGGCTTCTTTGTTAGGAAAGTTGTGAGTATGCCCAGGTCCTCTCCCCCTGCAAATGGAAGAGGGACGGCTAGTTGGGGCTTTTCTGCTGAGCTATTAGGCAACAGGAGACTGAGTACAGACAGGCTTCCCTCTGCCAAGTAGAAACCAGCCTTGCCAGCAGATGCTCCTTCACCAGTCAACCCTGCTCCCAGCTCAGAGACCCCTTCTCAGGCCGTCTCCATACAAAAGTAGAATACATTTTATTTCTCACGGACTTTTCTCTTTCTCTCTCTCTCTTTTTTTCTTCTGCATTTCCCAAACCCTACATCTTGTTGTTGTGTTTTAAATTCATAATTCATAGGTAATAGGCATTCTTGGAGAGCAGAAAAGCTGGCTAGGGAGTGGAGGGGAAATCTAGGGTCCACTCTTGGGTCCTCCAGTGTTACTGAGTGACCTTGGGCCAGATGCGCTGCTTCTCTGCTCCTAACTGTTCTCACCTGTAAGTAGGTCAATTCGGCCCGCCATACTGACCACCACAGTGGTGAAGCCATAACAAGATGAATTGGATGATCCACATAACATGCAAGTATTAGATGTAGTGATGGGCTAGGAGAGGCCTGGGGTCATAAATATGCTCATTGGGAGCATCGCTGGCTGCACAAGAGACAGGGCGCAGCCTGGAGTGGGACATGGGCTCCACTGAGACACATGCCCAGATGGGGCACCTAAGATCCCCCACACATGGGCTACCTTAGAGTTGTGCAACAACACAGGGACATGGAGAGAGCCAAAGGTTCCGGAGCCAGAGATATACTCAGGTTCGAGTCCTGCTTCTGCCTGTAGACCCGGAGCAAGTGTATCACTGCTCTGTGCCTCAGTTTACCCATCTATAACAAGCTTTAAATACGGTAGGATGAAGCGTGGCGGTTGCTTAGCACAGTGTCTGGTACAGCAGATGACCGTTATTAGTAATATGACTGTATTCACGGGGATATTTTTGATTAATCCAAAGTACCCAGTGCTGCATACCTCTCACTTCTCTCCCTATCTCCCAGAAACTCCCCCTCCTGGGCAATTCCATATTCTAAACCGAGGACTATTTTGGAACAAGAAGACGTGCTCTCCAATGCCAATGCTCCAGGCTGTGCGTGTGTGCCGTGTGTGTGTGTGTGTGTGTGTGTGTGTGTGTGTGTGTATGTTGTTGGGGGGTGTAGCAGAGGCAGGAAGGATTCAGCTTTTGGAAGTGACTCAGAGGCCAGTTATGGACAGGGGCGAAGAAGGGAGGCAAGGGAAGCAGCGGGTGCTCTCGCTCAAGTTCACTGAGTTGACAGAGTTATTAAAACATAAAAGACATACATGTACCAGGAGGGAAAATGAATAAATAAATAAATGAAACAACCCGCCCCGTCCCGCCCTACACCTCCGGGCTGTGCAAAGCCAGAAGGGCCCGGGAGCCGGGAGAGGAGGAACTAGTCCGACAGGTGAACCTTCTCAGGGGCCCAGACTCCCGGGCGAGGCGCAGGGAGGTGTCCGGTCCGGGTCAGGCTGCTCCGCCAACTCTGTCCCGGCCCTTCCTTATTAAAAAAAAAAAAAAAAAAAAAGCCGGGGAGAGGCGCGCTGCAGCCACATCCCCCCTCTCGAGCTTCCGACCAGGAGAAGGGGCGGAGCCCAATGCCCCTCGAGCGCCATTGGTCCATCCACGTAGCAACCGCGACGGGCGGGCCAATCGGAGCTGCGGAGCCGGCCTGGCTCTAGGAACCTGGCGGCCAGAAAGCTCCCAGTGCCAGCCCAGAAAGCACACCCGGGCATCTTCAAACTTCCCCCAACCTTTCATTCTTCCCCTCTCTTGTCCCCCTTGCCCCCCTCCCATCTCAACTTGTCTCCCCTCTCAACTGATGTTCACGTTAGTGCCCAAACTCCGATGCTAAGGGAGGGCCTTTTCAGAAGGCTATCTCTTCCCACCCAAGGGAGAAACCCCTTTGGAGACAGGAGAGGACTGCTTGAGAAAGGTGTGTCAGGGTTTCAAATCCCCCTGGGCTCTAACCACCAAATGACCACTTACAAGGGCTTCACTTTTAATACTTTGCTTGTTTGTTTGTTTGAACAGATATGCAGATCTGTGCCCAAAGGAGAGGCAGTGTGAACACCTATTGTGTACCAAGATTTGGCCTGGGGGTTTATACGTCTTATTGCATTTGATATCACTTGTCATTCTGGGAAACAGGTCACCCTGTCACCACTGGAAGTGTTCAAAGTGACTATTTAGTAGTACTCGGCCTAGCAGGATTCAAACCAGGCTGCCCTCATTCCAGAGACCACTTGGTTTCCCCGATGCCACCTATGTCCACACCACCTTTCAGCGCCATAGATCCTGTATGCTGCAAGGCTCTGACCCAGGCTTGCTATTGCCTAGCCTAGCTGATGGCTTCCTGGAGTGTGACCTGCACAATCGCACCAGGCCTTGCACGTAGGACTTCTCACACTAGGTTTCTCGCTCTGCTGTTGCTGTTTTGAAAATCTTAATGGGTTTTGAAGAAGGGGCCCTGTGTTCTTATGTTGCACTTTCTTTGCAAATTATCTAGCCAGACCTAAGTCAGGTATGAGGCTTCTAGGACAATTATGAGGACAGTTTGCTTAAATGTCCCAGAGGAATGCATATTTTGGGAACTTAAGACCTCAAGTAAAGAAGGCTTGTAAGTCTCTCTCTCTCTCTCTCTCTCTCTCTCTCTCTCTCTCTCTCTCTCTCTTTCTCTCTCTCTCTCTCACACACACACATACACATACACACACACACACACACACACACACACACACACACACACACACTTCTGCACACACCCCTGCAGATTAGTCAGTTTTATGACACTGTAACTGTAATTTGATTCCCCAGTCTATTAAATGGGAGTGTATATATTTATGGCTGTGTTTATGTGTGTGTGCGTGCGCCTGCGTGTGCTAGCCGGGAGAGGGAATAGGGGATTGGGGAATTTATGACACACAGACACAGCCCTGATTATTGACTCTATTCTTTCCCCTTGGAGACATTACAGGGGATTTGAACCAGGTCTTGCTTTTATGAAATACATACTTGGGAGGTTTGGAGTGGCTGTAAACTCTGGTCTGTGTGAGAGTGAGGTTGGGGCAGTGCTGGGTCCTCTGGGAGAGACAAGCCTTGAATATACTATCCACTGAGCCTGGCAGAAAACACACACACATAGTCATGTATATCAGTATGTTTGGCCTCCAAATCCAAGTCTTCTTTCCTGGAAAATGGAGGTCTTGTTTTTATCTCTGGATTATGTTGATCTTACTCTCTGAGTTAAGAGATTATCAATGCATCACTAATGGTGCGAAAGTCTGGAATAAATGAGAAGAAAGTCTGGAAGTTTCCTTGACACTTATTCTACCAGCCAAGATATAAATTCAGTATCACAAGGGTTGTAAGGGAGTTCGAGATGCCCAATAACTTTGGAGAACTTCGTTTTGTGTTTAAGGAAACTGAGGCCCAGAGAAGTAAGCCAAGTTAAGCAGGTGGGTGGTAGTGAAGTTTGGGTTAGAACCTACTTCTCCTGACTCCATCCCAGGCCTCTTTCTTGCTTTCATTTTTGCATGAACAGAAAAATGCCATGAGGCATTACATAATCAATTCGTGTGGGAAGAGGATGTGGATTTAATAAATAGCAATTTGAGGTCAAAGGGAAAGGTCATCAGCATTTATTAGAGCTTTGTATATGCCGCTGCTCTGCCTACATGGTCTCCTTTAATTGAATCTTCAGGACAGCATTGAGAGAATGAAGGTACTGTTACTTTTATTTAACAGATTGGAAAAGTGAGGCACAGAGTCCTGGTTAACTTACCTAGGGTCTCTCAACTGGTAAATGGGTTAGCCAAGATATGAATTATGAATTCAGTTCTTCTTAATCCCTGCAAGCAGATTATTTTATTCAAATCATGATGGCTCTGTGGTGGCTCGTTTTCAAATCATGATGGCTCTGTGGTGGCTCGTTTTAATGACTCAGTGGAATGCAAAACTCACAACTATAAAAACAATGCAAGATGTGTGACCTAGTAAACATACATTGGCAGTACTGTGGGTCCCCAAAAACGTATATTCAAGTCCTAACCCTCAGAATTCATGAAGGTGACTTTATTTGGAAAAAGGATCTCAAATGAGATGATCCTGGGTTTGGGGTAGAGATCCTAAATCCCAGAATAAGCATCCTTATAAGAAGAGGAGAGGATACGGAGTGAGGAAGGTGATGTGAAGAGAGAGGCAGAGATTGGAGTGATGCATTTACAAACCAAGGGCACCAAGGATTGCGGGCAACCACCCGAAGAGAGGAGAGAGGCAGGGAACGCCTCAGGAGCCTCTAAAAGCAACCACAACTGCCTACACCTTGATTTCAGACTACTGGTCTTCAGAATAGTGGAAGAATCAATTTCTGTTCTATTAGGCCAACTAGTGTGTGGTAGTCAGTATATCCATACTATGGCAGCCCCAAGAAACTAATACAAGTGCTAAACTTTTTTTTTTTTTTACTGTACTTCAAAAGCAAAGAGACATAAGCATTAAATAGCATTAAAAGAATTACAAGCATAAATTGCCAGCCGAAAAGTGTATTTGAAGAAATAATAAAAAATGAGATTCATGTGTTTATATATCAATAAATAGTTCAAGAAGATCAATCAATGCCTATTGATTGTCTGGCAAATGACTGGTTGGATATTAAAGCAATATTTGATCTGTTGATCTGGTCTATATCCTGTATGTGTGTAAGAGAGGAGGGGATATTGCTGGAAGCTTAACACCTGTGTGTAGAGAGGGTGTCCCCCCTCCACCCTGGAAAGCTGGACAGAGTATTATTCCTGCCCTAACAACACGGAAAAGCAGATGAACTAACTTTTCTCAAATCCATGAGAGAGTTGAAGCTACAGGGCAAGCAAGCCCAATTTTCAAGTGAACACAGTCCTCCTCAAGGGGGTTGGGATGGGAGCACAGGTTTCCCAGGGCAGGTCATGGGAAGAAGCAACACCAGGAGCCACCTCAAACATTTTGGTGACTTGCACAAGACTGAGTGTAGGCCAGCACGAGAGTATGAAACCACTAGGAACCATAGACACAATGGGAGATCTCACTCACTCACAGGGACTTCCACAAGGTGCTCAGAATAGACCATCCTGAGCCTCCTTTGGGAGTGCAGACCTGGAGGAGGGGAGCAGCTGCCACCATGGGGGGCAGGAAGCCTATCTGAACCCCTCCCCCTACAGAATTAACCCCTTAAGCTGCTTGGAGAGGGGAGGCTCATGCAGCATGTAGGGCACAGGTGAAGACCCATTAAGGCTGGGGGAGGAAAAAAGACATATTCCTTTTTCATCTGGTTAGTGAAAGAGTTCTGGGACCTGTATCTTATACCAACATCCATAGTGGTCTGCTCAGAGAGGGGCAGGAAAGTGGTATCACTTAAGACCCATCACAGATGCAAGGCAGAGTTTGGCTGCCAGAGGGAATGGGTACAGGGACTTCCAGAAAACCCACCCTTCAGGCCCAGGCACACAGAAGAATGGGAGCTTTAATGTTGTGTCTTTTATTATACGTATTTGCAATAAGTTAAAGATGTATGCAGGAAACCTTAGGGCAGCTACTAAAAACAGCAAAAGAAAGAGGTATAAATAACCAGTCAGTGGTAAGGATGGTCTCTCCAGCAAATGGTGCTGGAATAATTGGACATCCTTATGCAAAATGAACACTGGTCCATGTCTTGCACCATCTATAAAATTAACTCAAAATGTATCATAGATCTAAATATGAAACTTCTGAAAAAAATAGCAAAATGCCTTAGAATAGGAGAAAACCTTGGGTTGGGCAAATAGATCCTTGATATAATACAACAAGTACAATTCATTTTTAAAAGTTATAAGTTGGGCCTCATCAAAATCAAAAAGTTCTGCCCTTTGGAAAACACTGTTAAAATGAATAAGCCAGCCACACCCTGAGAGAAAATATTTGCAAAATCAATATCTGATGAAGGATCTCTATTGAGAATCTATAAAGGACTCTCAAAACTCAATACTGTAGTAAGAAAACAACCTACTAAAAGAATGGATAAAATATTTGAGGAGATACTTCACCAAGAAAGACAGAGATGACCAAAAAAAAAAAAAAAAAAGTACATGAAACGATGCTTAACATCTTTAGTCACTAGGGAAATTCAAGTTAAAATCACAATGAGATACCACTAGCTATCTATTAGAATGCTGAAATAATTTCCTAAGAAATCAAATTGGCAATACCAAGTGCTGACAAGAATGGGAATAGAACTCACACCTTTAACCTTTCTTATATACAGTACATGTCTAACGTACTGTTTAATCTCTAAACAAACACTTCTTTTCTTAAGTTTATACAACCACCCCCCACTAGCCTTAAACTATATCACTTTCAACACTTGTTCCCAGGGGTGGGTCTTTCAGGTCAGCAGGCAGCATCTTCCCTTTCTCACATGTCACTGCTACAGAACGGCTGTCATCAAGAACCGATTTTGTGTTTAGCCAAATCAACCACTTTTCTCCATCTTCACTTGCCTGTGATCTTCATTTCTTTCACATCCTTAACAACATTAGCACTCTTGATGGCCTCTTTATGTTTTAAAATTGTGCTAATCAATTTCTTTAGCAACAAAACCATTCTCTCCTTTGTTTGGTGCCTGAGAGATGCTTTGTGTCATGCTGAGGTATCAGTATGAAATTCGAAGTTTGGTTGGACTACTGAGACACTTTTTTCCATGAACAACTTGCTGGAAAACCAACTTGTTCAAGATAAGAGGTGTTTGAGAACTGAGTTTGACTGTATTCTATATTTTAAATAAGATGACTGTCTGTATACTTTCAAAATTACTATGTGAACACAAAAGGCTAACTTTCTTGTTTATAAATCATAGCTCAGTAAACCTGGCTTTAAAATAAAAATAAACTTGGTAACTAGGAAAAGAGGGTCCTAAGGAACATTCTTCTTTTGGCAATGGGAAGAATAGTGAATGTGTCTTCCAATTATTTTTGAATTTGGTAAGCTCTGATGAAGGTCAGTGCTTTTCAAGTATATGTACATCTTTTCTTTCTTTAAAAAATATGTTTTTATTGACTTTGGAGAGAGGAAAGGAGAAAGAGAGAGAGAGAGAGAGAGAGAGAGAGAGAGAGAGAGAGAGAGAGAGAGAGAGAGAGAGAGAGAAGCATCAATGATGAGAGAATAATCTATGGGCTGCCTCCTGCATGCCCCCTACTGGGGATCCAGCCCACAACCCAGGCATGTGCCCTGACCAAGAATTGAACTGTGACCTCCTGGTCCATGGGTCGGCACTCAACCACTGAGCCAGACCGGCCGGGTTCTTTTTTATGTATTTATTTTATAAACTCAAATCCTTAGTTCATGATGTAGGGTGGGAAGATTTCCCAGTGGAGGTGAAGGCATTAGAGCTTTATTCAACTTGGACATCATCATCCACATCCTCTTTGCAGAACCTCTGAAAGTTATCCCTCAGGTTCACTACGCTCCGTGAAGCATAGTTTGAAAATGACAGGCCTAGCCAAGAATTTCCCAGAGTGTGTTCTGTAGAACACCAGGCCCATGGGATGCTCCATAAATAAGAGGGTTCTGTCACCTTAAGTGACACGTGGCAACTCTATCACACCCCTGTTTGGGAGGTTCATAATGTACACGATCATTTAAGTGCTCTGAAAAGAACTGCAGGAAAGAAACCTGTTTGACATCCTTTATTTCTGTTTTCCTCACTTCTTAGACTTTGTTACATTAACCTCTGGGAAAAGGTGTGTTATGTCTCACTTTGTAGAAAGGAACAGAGTATTATCTCTGGAGCATCTACTATACACTCAGGCCTGTTTTAGCTACTTTCTAGTTATTATCCCATTTCATCCCCTCCACAATGTGAAGTGGTGGAAACACCTATTTTTACAAGAAACTGAGACTTGAAGATATCAAGCAGTATGGTTACTTCATGTCTCCAAGTCTACAGAGCTAGTGGGCCTCCATTATCTAAGCTTTGAGGCTTAGTGGATGATCTGATAAGATGGACTTAGCAAAAGTAGGACTCGAACTGTTCCAGGTGAGCATATGAATTCCTGCAACATATAATTTTTCCTGGTCCCTGCATTTTCAATTGGAGTCTGCCACTGGTAGATTTCATTTCTCATGGAACTGGTATCTTAGAGATCTTTTGGTTATAAGAAAGAGAACCTACTTGACCTAGAAAATACAAAGACATATATAGAAACACACAGAACATAGTATGAAGAATTAAGGAGTATCTCATGAATTTGTGGGTAAAACAGGCACCTGGCCTCATGAATTTGGAACCAGGAACGGAAGGAGAGCTCTTGGGATGAAAAGATATCTTTCTCCCTCTATCTTCTTCTCCTTCCCTCTCCATTTCTTTTCATGACTTCTCTCAGTGGGTCTGCACCAGGTTTTCATCCCCTCCTTCTCCCAGAGTCACCATGCAATGGCATAAACATGACCATCACAAATCTACTTTGCATGCTCTTACACAGGGCACCATCTGCAACCAAGTGTCACCCCTTCCAGTATCCTCCCAGGTGAGAGAATGTGATTGATCCAATTTGATTAGATCTTTGCCACTGGACCACTAAACTCTACAGGGGAGTGAGTTCAACTGACCAGTCTTATGAGAAATGGAACCACCTCTTAGAAAGTGTTTCATCTGGCCCCTAGACTGTATAGCTCCGTATTTCCAAAATCTCTCCCTGCTGATAAGAATCACCTAGAGTACTTGCAGTCTCCCAGGTCCCAAAGCAGACCTGCTGGATCATGATAGCAACAGTGGTTCTTGGCTGCACATGGAAGTCACCCAGGGAGCTTTAAAGCTACTGATGCCTGGTTCCCACACCCTGAGTTTCTGATAGAATTGGTCTGGAAGACAGCTTGGTCAACAGCAATGTTAAAGCTCCCCAGTTGAATCTAATGTGCAACTGAGGCAGAGATCCACAGGAAGGACTTGGGAAGCAGTGATTAGTAAGCATCTCAGGTGATTCTTACTACCAGAGGAGCTTGAAAACACTCATGCAAGTTATATATTCTGCAGAGAGGAGAGAGCAAACATTCTGACAGGTTCTTTAAGAAGAGGGTGTGGGGAAGAAGCCAGTGTTAGCATAGAGGTCACATAAAACCAGACACACTGGGCGTAATTTGAGCATTTTCTAGGAAATAGAATTTTGAGTGGTGGGCTGGAGAGAGAAATAGCCAGAAACTTGGAACCACTTAGAGTTAACTCTATCATTCCTTCATCCTCCCATTTCATACTTACTGGTCACTGTTATAGACTAGAAACCACAGTAGGAAAGGGACAATGGATCCAGTGGTGAATAATAATACAGACACATTGGGATCCTACAATATTTAAAACGCCGTTGGCAGTCTTAAATGACTGAGGCAAGTCTTGACTGAATTAAAATAAACAGGATAGCATATTTGCATCCTGACCCTTTTCATCATATTTATTCTTTCTCAGAGAAAGCTTCCATATAATGGCAGCACAATCCACTGAAATCCTGATTTAGAAACACTTAGTTGCCCTTTTCAACAATGAGTCCCATGTTATTTTTAGCATCTTACAAGAATTCAAACAAATAAACAAACAAACAAGCAAGCAAAATCTCTACACAATGGGGCAATCTTCCAGAGGGAAAATTATAGCTTTCGGACTAAATTTTATGGATGGATTTCTAACCATTAGCCATTGGCTGCAGGAATACACAGATTCTAAAGTCACCTCTGGGGAGAGAGGAGTTGACTGGATCTTGCTTCCCTCATTTCCTCCCACCCCCCTCTTCCTCTTTCCTGTTCATACTCCAGTTCTCCCAACACTAGGTCATGTTTCCTTTCAGCATGTCCAGCACTCTGATCCTTTCTGATGATTCTTTTCTACTGGAAAGATGTAAAAACGAAAGAGCACTTTTCCAAATCAAGCTTCCCTTTGCCAGATCATTCCTGAGCTCCCGGTTTTACTTCATATGCATGAGATTTCATGTTCTCCCTTGCCATCATCCAAATTCAGACATTCAGAATTTCACAGGCTGCCAAAGCATGTTTGATCAGAAGAGGGTTGCTGGATCTGGGCTGTGCAGACTAGAAAAGAGACAGGGGCAGGGCGCTCACAGTCTGGGGTATCCTACATCCCAGGCGTCTTGGAAACTTGCACCTATTCGTCTCTTTAAACCTCCCAGTGCACTTCGAGCTGATATTTTGTCCCATTTTATAGATGCAGATATTGAACCTTACAGGATTCTAATCTCAGGGCTTGGGAAGCATTGGATGACAGGAGGTGGCCCACCTAACTGATCATTTTCACTTGTATTTATAAGGGGATTGTTAGGCCTCCCTTTCATGTTGGTGTGATTTGGTATGGGGGGAGGAGGACACGCCAGCATTTAAGCATTTTATTGAGTATAAACCAAATCAAAGCTCCCGCAGGACCCCTTACACTTCTGCTGTCTGGAATGGCTTGGGTGGGGCACATCAAAGACTCGTTCCACAGCAGTTTTCCTTTCCATTTTCGTAAATGTCTTATAGGAGCAGATCTGCCTGCTCTGTGTTTTAGAATGATAAGCAGGTGTGAACAAGTCTAGAGGCTCCAGGACATAGCTGGATGTGCACAGCTGAATGACACTGAACGCAATGGTGGGTGTTGTTGCAGTGTTCTGTTCCCAAGGGCCTATGCACTGTTTGGGGGTGTCCACGTCACCAAGCGCTGCCTCAGACCCCAAAAGGGCATTCTGTTTCTAGGAAGGAGCTGAAAACGTCATTCAGGTTCAGGGAGAGAGGGTTACTAGTATTTTTGTTTGTTGGAGGGAGCATTTCAAACTCAGGGGCTGTGTGTGTGTGTGTGTGTGTGTGTGTGTGTGTGTGTGAACAGGGAGGTATGGAAACCAAACAGCATCCTATTCAACTATATCATTAGAAATGGTCTCATTCCTCATTGACCATCTTCTACTTCCCAGAAAAGTTCTAGCGGTTCTGAATGGATTAAGCAAAGAAAACAAAACGAACAAAACAAACCTCATAGACATAAGACAACAATATGGTGAGGAAAGCGGGGTGGGGGCAGGTAGAAGAGGGTAAAGGGAGGACAAATGGTGATGGAAGGAGACTTGACTTGGTGTGGTGAGCACACAATACAATATACAGATGACATAGAACTGTACACCAAGGGGAAGGTTCTAGAAGGATGGTGCTCACACCTAGGGTCTACACCTGAAACCTATATAATTTCATTAACCAAAGCCACACCAATAAATTCAATTAAAATTTTTTTAAAAAGGAAACCATTTAATGTTATGGAGGTAGGGTATGGATGATATATCTTAAAATTTCCACTAAATTGTGTTTTCAAAGTTCCTATCACAAGCACTGATTTTATATATATTATGTATTTGCACACACATATATGACTATATATACATATCTATGACATATATATATATATATATATATATATATATATATATATAATTGAATGAATTCAGTCTTTGTTTTTTGTTATACCAGAAATCAAGCCAGAAGTTATAATTTTCAAAATAACATTACTTATAATTTTAGCACTTTGTGATCCTTGCAAATACATTGCATTGTCCTCCTTTTCCCTTCCTCTCTCTTTCTCCTTCAGCTCTCTTCCACCAGCTCCCTGCATGTCCTCTTCCAGCCCTCTCCTGCCTCTCTGCCCACACCGACTTGAAGAACCAGTTTCTCTCCTTGCCTTTACTCCAACATCATAAACTTAAAACAAAACACATGGCCCGAGACGGGGTGCTGTCTTTAGTTTTTCATTGCTTTCTTCTGATACTTTCTTGTTGATTTTGGATTCTGTCCTTCAAAGTCCCAAGAGCACACTTTCTAGGTATGGAGCAAAATGTTTTTTTGTTTTTCTAATTTCTCCACTCAGCAGAATCTTGCTGAGTGTGTGGGATGCACCAACTCGGTGGTGCAAGATTTGATTGGAAGCAGCTGAGAAGGTAAGTGCACTCACCAAAGAGGCTGTCCCTTGTGGTTGCTTAAGAAAAACATGTGTAGTCTCTGGGTCACAACTGCTCATCCTTTGTTTTCCTACATGCTGGACTGAGGCTTACTTTCCCCCATAGGCCTGGGATGAGGCAGAGAGGACTGAGGGCTCATTTGAGGGATCCCCAGTTCTGTGTTCCACAGAGACCCGAGGTGTGAGCACCATCCTTCTAGAAGCTTCCCCTTGGTTCTTATAGGGATTTTTATCTTTCTCCTGCCCTAAACAATTATTCTCTTGGCCCATGTTACAGATCAAAACTATGGTGTTATCTACTAGTGGGGTAGCCTCCCTGACTTCTCCAGGTGACTGTCAGCTTCCTGAAGGCAGGCACTGCTCCAAACTTAGAGACTGGCACAGAATTATTTTTATAATGCTTCAATACATTAACTATTTTTATAATGCTTCAACGCATTAATGAGTGTGGCCTCTTTCCTCAGCCTCTCCAGCCCAGTTCTGAAATGGGGAGGCCTTGCTGAAGGACATAGCCTTAGAGAGAGGGCTGACTCTTGAAACCAGGGACTCACGGAGTGTCTGACTTATAAGAAGGACCCATTAACAGTTATCAGGCATTTAGTAGGACCAGTGTTCTACTAAGGATTTTACATCCATTTTATTTGACTTCATATCAACCTTTGACATAGCTGTGTGGCCTTGGATCATTTGCTTTAACCTCTGTATTCCTCTACTTCCTCATTTGTTATATGGAGAAATACCCATGTCATCAACTAGTGCATGGAGAAAATGAGATCATATGTGTGGGGGTATCAAGAGAGCTTAATAACTTGCCCACGGTCACTCAGATAATAAATGACAGAGCCATGGCTCAAATCCATGTGCAAATCATGCCAAATGCATGCTTGTGACCACTACACTATATGCTACATGTCCTCCCAGGTAAGGTACCATCTGGTGTGAACAATTCTGGAAGATGGAGTAGGAGAAGACATGCTAGAGGTGCAGTTTCCCATTCTCTCCTATCAGCACCTAATTTTCAGGTGGCATTAGCTAGAGCATGAGAAGCCTCCATGGAATAGGTTTTTCATGAGCTTTCCTTGTTGTCTCTTCCCAGAGGAACATTCTAGAGCAGTGGTCACCAACAGTGGACCACTGGTGGTCCATGAGGTCTGAAAGGTTGGTGACTGCTGTTCTAGAGCATTCCAAGACCCTGACCATAAAGTTGCATTATTTTCTTCCCTCCTCAAAACTAGGTTAATGGAGCCATGTCAGAGGAAACTCATCTCTCTTTTCTTGCTTGATGAACTGTTGGCCAGCCCTCAAAAAGCCCACCACCCCTGCACATATGGCGTGCTTCTGCCGCTACTTTGTCTTTGGGAACCACAACCACTGAGCATGAACCGAAATAGATGTATTCTGAAAATAAAATTATCAATAAAAAATCCAAATGACTCCCACCGCCTCTGCCTAGTGTGTGGAGTTATCACACTGACTTACTTTAATTTCACCAAACTTTCTAGAAAGAAAACCATTCTTTACCTTGTCTCAAAAGTACCCCTAAAGTCTTTTTGAAGCCATCGGTTAAAAAGAACAATTGGCTTAAAGGAGGAAAAATGCAAATGTTAAAGCTTTGAGCTGAAATGCAAGAATAGTGATGATTAGAGAAGTCTCTGGAACAGTCTCCCCCCAGAAGCCCTAAGAAGCAGGAGTCTCTTCTCTCTTTTGGATGATCTCAAGGTGGCCTGAGTTGTAACTATACACTGGTTTTAATTGGCCTCCTGAGTGGCTCAGCAATCCAAGACCAGAGCTGGTCACAGATTTTATTTCCCCCAACCACAGGGAGGAAAATGAAGGCACGGTGACTGGGTGCTTAATCAGCAGGCCAAGTCAAGCCTTTTATTCTTTGTATACCACAGTCAACAGAAAGTTATTGCTTAATTAACCCCTCTGAATGAATACCTGATAATTAATAAACCCATGAAGTATACCCTCAGGCTTTCAATTGAAGAGGGCTCCTCTCTTCAAGTGGAAAAGGGGAAAAATTCATGCTGAACTAATGGGAAAAAATTCCGGTAGAAGGCAAAGCAATTAGGATTAGTGAATTCCATTTCATTTAAAGTTTCAAGATATAGAAGCCATTTATCTAACAAATTAATAATAGGAGTGACTTGCCTAATATAATAACAAGTCCTTATATTTTATTAGTGGAAATCCAAACTGAGTAATTTAATGATAGATAAGCTTCGATATATATAATTTTTGTTATACTTTTAAAAATAATGTCACTGCACACTGATAGTTTTAGATTTATGCATCTATTCTAAATTAGTCCCCACTTTAGTTTGGAATGGTACATTTAATATTACAGCTCTAGAAAATCAATATTTTTTTAGTGTTTTCTTTCATTTTAAAGAGTTTTATCATCTGGCTAATTGTGTCATCATAGGAAAAGAGGAGAGTTGATAAGATGCCTCATGTTTCACAGGTATTATTAAATTTGCCATATACTATAGATGGAGACCACTGGAGGGTTGTCGAATGGGTCAAGGGGGGAGCTAGGATGTAGGGCAGAAGGGAAGGTATTAACTTCGAGCCACAAAACTAATCTTTCTCTCTAAATTGAAAGAAAATAGGAGCTATATCCTCAAGAAGTATTAATGGTTTCCACTGGCACAACTAGTCTTCTACATGCTAAGTGATATCATGACAAAGACCCATATGCTCAAGTTTTTCATGGAGCCTCTGAGATTTTCCTTGGGGCCCAAGACAGGAACCAGGCCCTCAGAACATTGTCCCTCCGACCCTCTCTCTGTCTGAGGAGGGATTCACCCACACATTCAATAGATGCTCACGGAGCCCCTGCCGTATGCTAGGTGTTTGATATTAGCTCTAACCATTTCCTCAAAAGGGAGAGCAACTAAAATAGACCTTCCCCGATCCTCCACTCTCTGAGTTCTCTCTTGCATGAATTCCTGGGGAACAATGTGCTCCAAAGTGGTGAAGGGCAATAGCAAAGTGGGGAGACGACACTCAGCCTGAAAAAATGGAAGGCTTCAGAGAAAAGTAGAATGGCACCCAAGTCCCAAGCCATGACCTTGTACAGGTCTGAGCCTCAGTTTTCATAAACTGCAAAACAGGAATATAAATATTTTCTGCATAGGATAGTTTTTGTGTTGTAGGTAAAACTTCCGGTATGTGGTGAGCACCTAGGATTGCTATTATATTTTTTTTCTATTTTCTGCAGATATGCAAAGTCTTAGAGGGATCTTGGAGTATTTAAATACTAATATGAATGCTTATACTAAGAATAGTTACAGCAACACTAAGAGTAAATATCTGCATAGATTTTTCCAAACTATTTCCAACAACCCTAAGAGCAACATCATTTAGTCCATTTTAGAGATGCAGATGTTCCCACTGGCATAACTAGTCTTCTACTGCTAAACTTCTAGGTGAGAACATTTTAGCAGACACAAGCCTTTTTATATAGAGTGTCTCTAATATTTGTACAAAGCAATCAAATGCATATATCTAAACAACATACTCAAAGATCAATTGTATTCAATAATATAACAGGTGCGTTTTTCATCTTTAAAATTCCTGCAAGAGTAGTTTTCCTTCCCAGATTGAATTAGCAAAGTAGAAACAGATGAAGTCAATTGTCAATTGTTCAAATTCAGGTTCATATTATAGAGACAGATCACAACCTTAAGGGCTACTAATGTGGAAAGATAAATCCCTCCTTATAAAATGAGTATCAGTAACAATCTGCACCAATGAGTTTCATTTCTCATATCCTGTAAATCTTCAGAGCTCGCATGAGGTGCTTACTTCCAACTACCTCACTCAAACCAGAAAGTTCAGGATCATCCTAAAAATATCTTTTTTCCCCCAACCTGCTTTGCTTCATTCTAAAGAAGTCTAGTGTCAACATTAAACATAACTAGTTAACAGGGGTTTTAAGAAAATTAAAGGCGTAGCCAAGTCTAGACATCCCAAAATAAGTGGATGGGGGAGGGGGGGAGAGGGTGTACAGGCCTTTGGTCCAGTTGTTCTGGCCACCTTCTTAATGGACAATTTGGATTGCTGCACAGTCAATCCGCTTAATTGACTCTGTGTTGGCCATTAAAACAAATTGAAAGCGCTATGGCCAATTTGGTCATGTCATAAAGAAATGACCTATAGGGCCCATCGAGAAGCAGACTTTCAGCCATTATTCGATTATACCTGATCAATGGAGACAGCCTGTATGGGAAATCCAGGAGCCAGAGTGGATCATATAGGAGCCCCAGGTCTACTTTGCTGACCACATTATTAGGATCAACTGTCAACAGCAATGAAATTAGCCAGGTGGTTGACAAAGCATCACCTTACTCTGTCCTGGGGACAGGAAAGTCAGTACTTCATGACTTTGCCTAAAATATCCAGTCAGCAAACCAACAGGTCATCTTTTCCACTTTGAGTCCTGAGTAATTTGAGGAGTAGAAAAAAAAAATTCAAAATCTCCACTGGCTTTGACCTCTAATGTTGGTATAAAAATAGAACTCATGCAGCATTCATTGTGATTAATGCTGGGTAAAGGTAATTTAAGCGAGGCCTAATTTTCTTATTTTTCTAGATCTCTTCTCCATGTACTGTACTTTCCCTGTACCTCTGCTTATCTGAGAGGTCACAGGATTTTCATCCGGGGCCTCTACTACCAGGTCTTTCATCTGAAGTTACCTTGGTCTTCAGCATCTTTGTGAAGCTGGAGAAGAGGAATGAACCCTAATAAATGTATTGCTGGATTATACTTTATATTTTTTAAGCCAAGGAGAAATAACTGTGGGCAGTATTTACTGAACATTTGTTATATGCTAGGTGCAAACCTCAGCACTTTAAATATATTGTTTCATTTAATCTTTAACTGACCCTGGGAAGTAGGTTCTGGAATCTCTACTGTATAGATGTGGCAATTGATATTTAGAGTTTAATAACCTGTCAAGGTCAAGGTCATCCAATAGAGTCAGAATCGGGATGTAATTCCTGGCCTCTCTGACTTCAAAGCTTGCAGTCTCAAATATCATATTGTCCTAAGTACCACTGGCTGCTCCCTCAGCCTATGAAGGGAAGTGTTCTCAGTCAGGGGTCCCATACTCATGGGGAGCTTAGCGATGCAGCAGGAGCCAAAAAGAGATCACTACCTGCAGCATCAGAGAGTGTTTGTCACCATTCTAGTTGGCTAGAGACCCTCTGGGAATGTAAAATGCTTATGTACGACACTGGCAGTCATTATGCACTTGGCCCATACCAGCATACCGTTGAGGGCTGGTCATGGTAGATTGTAGGTAACCAAGAGGGAGTAGCTAGAAGATCTCTCTCACACCAGCTTCCTCCTAGGAGCCAGTGGCCTTGGCATGATTAGATTAGAAATGAAAAGAGCCAGAGTGACTCTAAAAGAAGAAAAGGAGAATACATAGTGGTACCCAGCCATGAGGAGTGCTGGGATTCAGTGATGCAGTTGGAATGGGCCTGGGGATAGAGAATTCAATTTGGGAAGAGGAATAGGGAGGAAGGAAGATAGCAAGACAGACTTATATCAGGTGAGTAGACATATGGAAACACCAAGACAAGAATGATGAATAGAGGTTGAATGGATTGTAGAGGCCAATGGGACAGTGGAAGCTGAATCAAGGACAGTGACTAAGTCTATGTCTTTGTTCCAAGTATATCACAGTAACACCTTCCACTGTCTACCACCAACACCATCACCACCACTATTACCATCACCATCACCACCACCATCATCATCACCACCACCACTATCACCACCACCATTACCATCATCACCACCACCATCACCACCATCATCATCAGCACCACCATTATCACCACCACCATCACCATCACCACCACCACCATCACCACCACCATCATCACCACCACCACTATCACCACCATCACCATCACCACCACCACCATCACCACCATCATCATCACTACCACCATCACCATCACCACCACCATCATTACCATTACCAACATCACCCTCACCACCACCCTCATTACCACCACCACCATGAGCACTGCCAATACCACTACTACAATAAAAGAAACAAGGGCATCCAGATTTTTGCATGCTTTCTGTGGACCAGGGATAGTGCTGAATGTGTATTTATTTAATCCTCACAGAAACCTTATGCATTCTTTAAAGATAAGAGAAGGAAGACTTAGCAACAGGAAATTTTTGAAGGAAACAGTAAAGTGTAGAGTTATGCTTTAGCTATTATTTTTAGCACTACAGAAAGACAAAGCTATGACAAGGACATACAAATTGGGCAGAGCTAAATAACTAAATAAAACTCAAGCCTTTGCCATTTGGATCAGTCTTTGGTAGATCTGATCAGTACTTGGATGCCCATCCAGCAACCACTTGGATGCCCATCCAGTGTTTGCTTCTTGGTGGCAAGGTCCCAGCATCTGGGAAGTCAGCTGTCAGTATGGCCAGCTTGGAAACCAACATCCTCCTGGGCAGATGTGGTCTGGTCTGCATTTGGGAAGACCATCCTTCCTCCTCCCAAAAGCAGTTTTTATTAGCTCCCCTCAGCCTCCATCTGGAGTCAGGTTGAGTAGAGCTGTAGAAAGGGGATGAACTCTTTTAACAGTTGCTATTTTCATGGATCCTTTCTTCTCTCTGAGTATACTGAAGTGCTCAATGAGGACTCCCATGAGTGAATTGCATGCAGCTTGATGTAGTGGTCTGTGTAAAAAAATTTTATAAACGAAGTGGGTTCAGTAATTTGTTTATTATCCCTTCTCTTTCTAAGTTAGAATTCATCGTGTGTGTGTGTGTGTGTGTGTGTGTGTGTGTAAGAGGAACTCTCTTCATCATTTCTAGCTCCATGCTAGACATCTCTATATTCACAAACTGTCCCAGAGACCTGGGAGATGTGAGACATTTGACTATCAGAAACAGAAACTATCAAAAAGAATACTTCTGCCCTGGCTGCTGTGGCTCAGTTGGTTGGAGCTTTGTCCCATACACCAAAAAGAATACTTAGCCCAGTTTTTCAGATAACAAAACTGAGACCCAAAGATTTGGAATGCATACCCTAACTGGAGGGAATTCTTTTAAAGAGCTATGTTAAACACATAATGGAGATTTAGAAGCTTTACATCTCTTAATATTTAGGGATTGATAAACCTTAAGTCAGAGATGCTTCTGAGGATGGGAAGAAAAATAAAGAAATCACCCCTTGAACAGATGGAAGGACACAACTTTCCTATAATTCTGAATAAAAATAATCACAATTTGTAAATGAACAAATTATAAGAGGACTAATCATGTTATAAACCAAGATACTGTAGAAGTAGTATTAATAGAAGTTCCACTAGTGAATTTAAAACATGTCAGATTTACTAGTAATTAATTACAGACAACTTTCATCAAAGCATTTATTATGTAGGGCGAGATATACAGGTAACTGTCAGCATCAGAAACACATTGTGAGGATGTTGACCTGCCATATCATATTTTCTTAGGTTAAAGGGTTAAAGGATTGAAACCTTGATTTCCTGCTGTTTCTGGGGCCCTTTCCAAGGGTGAGGACATTGTTATGGGCTCAGGTGTGTGTGTGTGTGTGTGTGTGTGTGTGTGTGTGTGTGTGTGTGTGTTTGGCAATAGTTCAGAGAAGCAGGATATTTCCAGATTTCCCCCTCTGTAAGCAATCAATAGATCATGGACCTGTTCTTTGGTGGTCCAGGAACTAAAATAAAAGACATCATCCTTCATCTTTTAATCTTTTGGAAAGGTAACATAGTAGATCAAAATATAGGAGTTGGAATCAAGAGACCAATATTTGAGGCCTGTGCTCTGCCCCTTACTAGCTATTTCACTTTGTTCAAAGCCCTTAACTTCTCTGAGCCTTCATTCCTTTGTCTGTAAAATAGGAATCATAGCACTCGCTGCCATTAGGATTAAATGAGAAAATGTACAAATATTCAGAATGATATGAGTCTAACATAGTTCCCGACATAAAATAGATACTCAATAAAATGACATAAAATAGACCCAATAAACACACCGAAAAACCTAGAAATTTGTGTTCACACTAATTGGTGTAAGCCCAAAACCCAGGATAAACCAGAACGGCAACATGCAATGAAGAATAAACTTTACTGCTAAGTGAATGTTGACTTTGAAGAGCCCCCAAGAAAGTTCCATGTGAGCAAAATGGTTCTTTAGTCCTTACACCCTGTACCAGCCTCCACCCCTTCCTCCCCAACTCAGGTGGGGTTTCTTTTCAGTAGGATTTTTCTTGCCAAATGAGATGATGGGGGCACTTTGATAATGATGGGGGATCATTATCAAAATGACCCCTGTCAGTGATTAGATGATGTCATGTCCCTTGAGAGAACAGCACGTACATATATCAAGGCTTGGGAGCCCACAGATTTGGCTAAATGATGGCAGATCCCCAGCACCTGAACTGGTTAGACCGGTTCCAGAGAAATGAACTCATCTCAGAAAGCCACTGTGCAAAAGTGAGTGTGGACCCAGCAACTGGCTCCTGGGGCTCCTCTCCTGCTAGAGCAGTCATTCAGAACCAGCTCCGGCACTCTGCCTGCCTGTCCTCTCTTCAAAACCTGCAGCGGGCGACCAGAACCCCGAGAAGCTGCTCACGCTGGCACCTGATGCCCTCCTGGGAGGAAGGCCCAAGACGTCCCCTTCTTGTCCACATAAGTCTCTGCACCATTTAGCCTTTCTCCTGTCCCCTGACTCCCCAGTGTGGACATCACTGCCAAAGTTCCTTACTTCAACTGGTTCCTCAATTGCCACTTCTTTGTGTTTCCTGATCTAATCCCGCATCGCCATCGAGCACTTGTTTAAATGTCCCCTGTTCTAAAGTAAATGTCTCCAGCTCCAGCCGGTGCTGGAGTTTGGCATCTAAGCTCCTACTATCTCCTTTGCCATCCCGTCTCCATTCTTTGGGACTTCACCCATACATTGCAGGTAATGATGCCAACATCATCATTGCTCTCCGAGGCAAGGACCATGGCTTCCTCTCCTCTGAATACCTGGTCCCTGGTAGCATGCATGGCGTGAAGAAGGTGTTCAATACGTGAGTCCTAAGTGGAGGCCGGGAGCGACTCCCCCAATCCTTCACACTGTCCTGTCCTGTGTTTGCCATTTATCTTTGGAATTCTTTGAAGCGTGTTGGAATTCCTGAACAGAGTGCTTCTCACTTTGACAAAGGCTGGGCAACCACTGTAAGGCAGCCAAATCACGTTAACCCTTCGTGTTAGTCTCCCAAGGCTGCAGGGACAAACGATCACAAAGTGGCTTCAAACACCAGGAATCTATTCTCTCACAGTTCTGGAGGCTAACGTCTGAAACCAAGGTGTTGGCAGGGCCCTGCTCCCTTTAAAGGCCCCAGGGGAGAAGCTGTTCCATGTCTTCTTTTTTCTTGGCTTCTACTGCTGCCAGCAAGGCAATTTTTGGTAGATGCATCACTCCAACCTCTGCCTCCATTGTCGCATGGCATTCTCCTCATGTGTCCTTATGCCATGGCCTTGCTGGGCACACCTGTGTCTGTCTGTGTCTCTTCTTCTTTTCTTATAAGGACTCCACTCAAAATAGATTAGGGGGGCATCCTACTCCAGGGTGACCTTATCTTAACTTGCATCTGAGTTATCTCTGAAAAGACCCTATTTCCAAATAAAATCACATCTGCAGACACCAGGGGTTAGAACGTCAGCATCTGCTTGGGGGATACAATTCAACCACCAACAACTTGGACAAGTTACTTCCCCACTCTGAGCCTCAGTCCCTGCATCTGTAAGATGGGAATAATTTTGCCCACCTCACTGAGGTCCAGTAGGGATTAAATGAGACAATGTGTAGGGCCTACCCCTTCAGGAGGCTTCATTTGTGATCTCTCTTCCCCTTCCTGCCGAATCCTCTTCTCAGCTGTTTGCACTCCAGTGGTTGGCAAACCGCGGCTCGCGAGCCACATGCGGCTCTTTGGCCCCTTGAGTGTGGCTCTTCCACAAAATACCACGGTCTGGACGAGTCTATTTTGAAGAAGTGGCGTTAGAAGAAGTTTAAGTTTTAAAAATTTGGCTCTCAAAAGAAATTTCAATTGTTGTACTGTTGATATTTGGCTCTGTTGACTAAGGAGTTTGCCGACCACTGCATTATACAAAGGAAGTTCCAGAGGTAGGATTTTGTTCCACAGAGGCCAAACAGAAATGCAAGAGTCTACCATTCTCACAGAACCTGCTTCCTCCCAACCCAGGACTTTTTTTTGTGGTGAGATTCTCTGCTTAATTTATTCTTCCCCATGTAGGACACATGACCTGAACTTGGTCAACTGACTCTAATAAAAGTTTCGGGTGATCCTAGGACAGCAGGCCGAGATGTGTGTCTTTGGCTGGCCGCCCCCCTGTCATGAGTGGTTATTTTTTCATGGTCAAAACAAATAAATACATAAAAACGCCTAAAACCTATAGGGAATCGAGTTTCCAAACTGCATTCTTGTGGCTGACTTCTGAATCATAGTTTAGTAATTAAAAGAAGAAAACACCAAGTTGCACTTGGCAATGAAACATGAATGGTACCTTGTAAAGGTCAAATACTAGTTGTGATTAACCAGACGAGTCACACTTTCTCCTGGTTAAAACAATACTGAATGTTAAGGCTATTTATAGTATTCTACACCCCCTCCCCGACCCCCTTCCTTGCAGAAGTTCATGGCTGGAATCTGACTTGAAATGGGGTTTTATTTTTTTTTTCCTTTCAATTTGTGAGATGATTTCCATATACTGTGGTTTGGCAGTCTGCACTGGAGCGATGCTATAGCATTATCAGGGTGCCGACAGCTGCTCTAGAATAAACAAGTAGTGATGCATTGAGCTGGCAAGTCCATATGGTTTGGAAAATAAAATGAAATAAAATAAAAACATTTGTTATCATTTTTGGAGTTTTTGAACACAACCAGCTTCAGCTCCACTCTAATGCCTCGCATGACTTTTCTTTAAAAAAAAATTATTATAAACGGGAACATTTTGTTTTGTTAGGAAGAGTGAGTGGTTAACTGTGCGGATGGGGCAAGAAGCCTCGAGGTCCAGCAGCTGTTGCTCATCTCTGGTTCAGGGGTCTCGTGATGGCTCTGATTTGGCTAAAGCCTGGAGACTGGATCAGGGAAGCCAATGGAATCCTCTTTGCTTATCATCTCAGACACTGCAGAGAACGGTACTCACTGCAAATCCTGGCTCTCCAACCCTGCCCCCCTCCCGCCCCTCATCCCACTGCCCAGGAGACAAGATGGGAGGTGGATGTGAGGGCACAACTCCTGCAAAATGAACCTGGGTTCTTTCTCCTAGAAAGGGAATTCTAGGCTCGTATTTGGTGTTATAAGGTCACATGCTTTTATGTTCAAGTATAGTAGTAATAAAAATGCTAGCCATTAAAAATTATGGCAGTTACCACACTTGGAAAGCCCTGTCCTACTTACAGAGCACCTGAGAACATGCAGTCCCATTTGGGGGTCTCTGGCAACAATCTCTGCTCTTATCTCATTTCTGGCAGGAGTAACTTGCCTCTGCTAGGTCACCTCCTGGTATTTCTCATCTAGAATGTGGGCCCTGGGCCCTGGCTGGTGTGGCTAAGTTGGTTGAGTGTCATCCTGTGCACCAAAAGGTTGCCAGTTCGATTCCCAGTCAGGGCACATACACAGGTTTCCGGTTTGGTCTGGAGGCAACTGATTGATGTTTCTCTCTCTCACCCTCCCTTCCTCTCCCTAAAAATAATAAGGAAATATTTTTAAAAATAAAGAAATGGGGAGCTGAAATTCTTATTCCAGGGGTTCACCTGTGATGCTTCTTGATAATCAGTAATGTGAATGGAAATCAAATGACCAATAAGAAATCTCCTCCCCCAATGCCATAAAAAAATCTCTCTGCTTTTGGTGAGAGGACATTAGCTCATTGTGACCACATTGCTTCTTTCACCTGATCCAGAGCTCTGACGGGCAGTCTTACATGCCTTTAAGTCCCTTCTAGAAACAGAAAATGAATGAGTGACTACAGAACACACGCAGACTGAAATGTGGAAGGAGTGGAAACTCCATGAGGGCAGGGACCTTGTCTGTCTTTTACAGCTGCATCCCCAGTGCCTGGCAGAAGGCTGTCCCCGAGCATTTCCCAACAAGTGAGCTCACTTCTCTGAACTCCAGAGTGCCCACAGGTAATAAAGGCTCAATAAATAGGGGTTGAATGAATGAATAAATAGATATGCAATCTGGGGATAAAGAATGGAAAATAGTGTGCATAGGAGGCATGTGGTGCTGGCAAATTAACCCTTTGCACTCGCTTGCTTTTTTCTCAAGCTGCTACCGATGCTAACCGTGTCGAGTCACACTCGACATCCGAGTGCAAAAGGTTAACTCTGAAAAAAACCTGAAGTCCTGAAGCCACTAACAGTTTTCCTGGTGCAAATATTTCCACCATGGCCAAGCTTGGGCTCACAGTAAGGGGTTACTGAATGCTGGGTTGGGCAGACACGTGCCCTCCAGCTCCAGCAAGCCTTCCTCGTAAGGGTGAAATGGTGGCAAACCAGAGCTTCGTTTCCTGTTGGTTTTCACGAAGCTTCTCCCACCTGGCAGGAAGGTTTGGGGACTTCCAGATCGCTTGAGTTAACACGAGTCTCATTCTCTAGCCAGTGTCAGGACTTTCCCTTTTATTTTGGCGGAGGAGAGAAGAAGGGTATGCGTTGCCAGGCAGTGGGTAATGGATGGAAGATCTAGTGGGCCCACTGGTTGACCATCCTGCAGGAGCCTGAGTCCTTTTACCGTTCGCTGCTGTCATAGTCCTGGGAACGCCTTCTCTCCTGCCCCGAAGTCTCAGTGATTAACCAGGTGCTTTTCAGTGGGTGGGTCTGGTGGCCCTTCCCAGGGGGCCCTTCCCAGGGGCACCTTTGTGATTCCTGCTATTTTCGAAGCTTTACAAAGGCTCCCGGTTCCTGTTTTCCTCCCAAGATTCATTTCCTACCAGGTAGATCCACTGTTTCCCATCCTCTGTTGCGAAACTGTGAGGAGTGGCATCAGCACATCTCTGTGCGGCGGGCGAATATATTTGGAACGCTTATTTCCGAGCGCTGTTGAAGATGACTGCAAATTTTACACCGCGCAGAAGGACTGACGATACACTTAGGAGTGGCGAATGCAAGCGCTGTTCTGTTTCCCTCCTGGTAAATAAATAACTGCAGAGCCGGTGCTGCAATACCGGAGCGGCAAATCCACGGTGCCCCGTTGATTAACAAAGAAAATGTCTTCGTGAAAGCGATACATTTCGAAGAGTCCTAGGGCTCGCCCCCAGAAGCTGACGCTGAGGTTTACTCTAATGTGGCACAAAGCAGAGCGGATGATGTGAAAAGTGTTCTGTTTCTCAGAGAAGATGCCCCTTGTTTCTACTCCCGGGGAAGTGTCTCCCGGACCCTTTACCGAATCTGCAAGCTGAACGGATTCCACGGTGGCTGCGTTGCCCCGGGAAGACCTTGGGGCCCACCAGGAGCCCACAGAGGGCTGGAGCCTGTGCAAGGTCTGGACCAGAAATCGTGTTCTTGAGTGATTTGCAATATAATGAGGTGTCCCCAGGGCCTTGTATTTTCTTTCACACCACTGAACGCTGACATTTATGTTGGGGCATATTTAGATGGAAATTTGGAAGAAAAGCACACAGCATTCATGTGAATAAGGGAGCCCCTTCTCTAGCCCAGGGATCATCTCTATTTAACAACAACAGCAAATAGATTAATATATACATGAACTGCATTCGAAGAAAAAACAAGAAAATCATTAAAAGGAGATGGATGAGGGGAGGAGAGGGGAGAAAAAGACAGGGGTGGGGGGGGGAAGAGAGGAGAGTAAGAAAGGAAAGAGAGGAAAGGTTGATGTTAGAAAGTTTTGCTGCCCTCTGTAAAGTGCGTTAGTGCATGCTGTCCCCATGCCTTAGAATGCCATTCCTCTCTTTCTTCACCCGGCTAACTCCGACTCAACCAACCTCTGGATCTAAGTATAATTTCCTCAGGGAAACCTCCCACAAACCCGAAGACTGGGCCAGTTCCCCACATGATGTGGTCTGACGAAACCCTTCTTTCCTCGGTGGACTGACTACATCATGATTGTGATGATTGTAATTATACCTCTGTGTATGTGATTGTTTGTTACAGGCCTGTCTCCCCCACAGTCTGAGGGTTCTGAACTAGTGAGATTCCAAAAGCCTGGGCCATGCTTAGCTCTGCACTTGGGACTTCAAGACACCCACTGATGAATGACGAATGGATAGATATTTGAGATAAAAATATATTACCTGAGACTTGCTGGGTTTACATAGTCCTGTCCATATGCAAGCACCTCAAGCTAGCCTTGTGAGGTAAACAGGAAAGGGGTTCAATCCTCCCAATTTCCAGTGCCATCTCTCGGGTCCTAAAGGTCATTGGCTTGTCAAGGAGGGTCACCAACAGATGTGAGACAGAGCTTGGTCAGGAGCCAGTCTCCCAGCACTACAACCCCCACCACTCAGTGGACAGTCCTCTCTGCAGAAGGGGAAGGGGAGGGTTGAGGATTTGGGGAAAGGGCAGTGGAAAGGCAGGAAAAGCAATCATGACAGAAAAGATTTACTCCTGCCTCTCTCTCCTTTCTTCTTGCATTAAGGACAAGTGTTGCCTGAACACTTAAGCACAAATGGGAACATGATGAGGCATCACTTTTTCCGGGTCTGTGACTAACTCCTCAGGGGAGCTGGAGAAGCTGTCCCTCTGAGTTAGCCCTTGAAGATTTCTTTACATGTCTTGCTTCAGGGCAGCCTGTCAATCAAACCCTGGGCTTCAGTGGTGAACTGTGTTTATTCATTCATTCATTCCACCAGTATTTTTCAAGAGTCTACCATGTGCCCGGCATTGTGCTAGGAATGACATGTGTGGATCTGAGAGGCTTGTAGGGTGACCAGTTGTCCCAGGTTCCCCAGGAAGAAGAACTTTCTATGTGCAAAGAGGAACTTTCTATGGTCACCTTACTTTGGATGTGAGCTTAGGACGAAGTGTAACTTCTTGTACAGAGTGTAGTTCTCTAGTTCCCAAGAAGCATTTTCATCAAAGTCCCCTGGAAATGTTTGCTAAGATGCAAATTCCCAGGCCCCACTCCACACCAGAGATTCAAAATCCTCTGGGGGCAGGTCTAGAAATCTGCATTAAATGACTCCCCCAAAGTTTTATTATGCATATTTAAGTTAAAGAAAAGCTGAACTAGTGCTTAAAGCCACTCAGACATGGGTTCAAATCCCACTTCTGTCACTGAAGACCTATATGAATTTTCATGAATTGCATGATCAATATGGGCTTCAGTTTCCTTGTTTATAAAATGGGTCTGATAATACTATCTTCATAGTGCTCTTGAATGGATTACATTTAAAAATGGATTAATGTCTGAGTATAATGCCTGGAATAGAACTAACTGTACATTAGAGTATTATCAAGGCTGTAGTCCTGGTAGCTGGAATCACAGGTTTCTGCTCCTGGATTTGGGATTGTTCTCTCCTTTTTGATGCAATTAGCAAAAGCCAGACTTCATTAGCCTCATTATAGAAATGTATTTGCTTTACCTCTTTCTTTCTACAATTTTTCCAAATGCATCAAGAGCTTCTTCCTGATCGCAGAAGATGCCAGGTCCTTTCACACATAGGGGCCCTCATAAATGTTGTTTTGTGTCTGAAATCTTGTTCTCTCCTTAGCCTGATGACCTGTTATTCATTCTTCAAAACCCAGCTAAAATGTTTGCTGTTTTGGGAAACTTTCACTTCTTGCCACTTCTTGGCTTCTTCTTTTCTCTGTTTATCCTACTTAGGCACACAGCAACTAAGGACACAACAATATGTCTTCTCCAATTAACATGAGCTCTGTCACTCATCTGTAGGCATTGTAAATTATGGCCCATGGCTAAATCCAGTTTGCAATGTGTATTTATAAATAAAGTTTTATTGGAAACACAGTCATCCCCATTTGTTCATGTATCACCTATGGGTGTTTTCACACTATAATGGCAGAGTTGAGTAGTTGGACAGAGGTTGTATGGCACACAAAGCCTAAAATATTTAATCTCTATGATACTGTTGTATTAACCTGATTATTAATAACAGGAAAGGAGCAAAGGGAATGGAAGGCTGGGTAATATAGGCATGTCATTTGTACAGCTTTGTCAGGAAGCTGCAGTTTAACACTCTCCAGGTCTGTTTCCCACAGATCCCGAGGGAAGGGACTGGGCAATAGACACATGCCCAGTAAGGCCTGGGTGACCAGGGAAGGTGCTCGTCTGTCAGTCACACCCGGTACAAGCCATTGGCCAGAATAGGCATGGCCACTGCAAGGGAGGGAAGATTTGATACTTAAACTCCTAAACAAAGGAATTCCTCTCTCTTGGTCCTCTTGCTGTCTTGGAACTCTTGTTGTAGGAGCTGTGCTCTCGTGCTCTGCACTCATCTACATGGCCCACAGCCATGTGGACCCCACACACAATGGAATAATGGACTACAGCTAGCCTGATGCTCTGCCGGACTCAGGGCTCAGCTCCCTCATGGAACGGAAACTCTGGACACTGGCTTTGCTTCTAGTGCTGCTGAAGCCCCAGCTGCACTTTTTGCAGGACTGGTTTAAAGGAAATGGGATTTTAGAAACCAAGCTTTAGAAACCAAGACACAAATCAAGCTTTTTACCACATTTCATCCTCCTGTGGGGGCCTCTGGAAAGGCTTATTCCAGGACTGCCCCAACAACCCCACTCCCACTAGCGATGGAGAAATTCCACCCATGCAATTCTCTGATAACACGTGGACACAAAAATATTTCTGGATCCCTGTCCTATATGATGGACTCAGAGTCTAGCATATGATATACCCTATAGTAGATGCTCAATAAACATTTTGAGTAAACAGGTCAGTACATTAGTGAGTAGATTATGAATCAGTGACTGTCAGGTTGTGTTCTCTACATGCATTATTATCTAGATCAAAGAACGTTCTAACCACACCTGTCTGTAGCCCCTTGTATTTCAATCCCCAAACCGACAGAGTGCTAGACAAAAGGGATGTTAACAAGGCCTAACTTTTACCTGCTTTCTTGTCACCATTTCATTTTCTAAACAAATCATAAGAGATAACTAGTATGAAGCATCCAAGAAATCTTTCCCAAGCTTATCCACCCAGCTCCTGGCTTTCCAATGGGCCCATTCTGGGAAAGTGATGAGGTAGGCTGCAAGAACAACTAGAGTGATTACTTTCTGACTCCACCTTACAGGCCAGTCTCTCTTTTATTAGATGACTCTACTTATTCTAGAATGCCCAGGGCAATTCTGTATACAGAGTGGACCCCTACCAACTCCTAATGACTGAGGAGCAGCGAGTCCTCCGGAGATGGGGAAAGGGTGGGTTCATGTCATTTTTCAACAACAAATAAAACAGAAAGTCCATTACAGAGATGAAGCAACATGTGGCACTTGCAAGGGGAATCACTTTTCAGCCATCAGTGTGCATTTAGGTCGACTCAGAAATAAATGGTGCCCTCCTCCTGCAACAGCTCAGAGACCTGGGCCTGAGTTCAGACTGAAGGACCAGAAGCAGCAAATTCATTCGTGGTTCCTGCCTGATGTTAAGATCTGTGTAAGGGTCAGACAGGAGAAAGGTCAGACAGGGGGAGGGGGAGGGGTGGAGGGGGATGACTACATTATCCTGGAATTGTCTTAAATATAAAGAAAGTCAATATCCTACTAAAATGCAAGATTCTCCATCAAAGTAATTATGAATTTTGTTGGATCCTAAGATTTCTGCAAGGAAGAAAAAAGCAGAGACTGAGGGAAAGATCACTGACACCCCCCCCCCCCCCCCCCCGCCGCCCCCATGGAAGCAGGCCTGTGACTAGCAGGGCCAGACAGAATTTGGAGTCAGTTTTCATTCTGAGACAATCAGATCGCTTCCTTTTGGAGATAACACAGCCCTGGGAGGGTGCAAGCAACAGCAAGTAGGAGCTGGGCCGACCTTAGAAATCCTTTCTCTAAGCTCCTGGTTTTCACCTGAGGTCATGGAGACTTGAGACTTGGAAGAATTAACTTCACACCTTAGTGACAGCCCCAACCTAGAGCCCAGCTGACCTGCCCCAAACACACTGCATTTGCTGGTTTATTTGTTGCTTGCTTTTTTGCCATGGTGCTACTAACACAGGCTGTTAAGGACTCATCCCAAATTAGAGAATATTTTTTTAAAAAAAATTATTTCTATTTAAAAAATATTTTATATGTTTTTATTGATTTCAGAGAGAGGAAGGGAGAGGGAGAAACAAAAACATCAATGATGAGAGAGAATCGTGGATTGGCTTCCTTCTGCATGTTCCCTACTGGGGATGAAGCCCACAACCTGGGCACGTGCCCTGACTGGGAATTGAACCAGTGACCTCCTTGTTCATGGATAGATTCTCAACCACTGAGCCATGCTGGCTGGGCAAGAATATTCTTGAAAATATAAAGTTTTGCCCGGCCTGTGGTGAAGGTAGCAGGGATATAGGAATATTGGTTGGAGGTGGTGGAAAAGAACAAAGGCGTTTGGGGAGGACTTTTCAGTAAAGAAAAAGCTTTTTAGGTAAGGACAACCTTACTTGTCTTCAGCAGTCAACAAAGAAGTTTATTAAAGACTTAGTGTTGCTCTTTTGCACGAGTTAGAGCCCCCCCAATCGTTATGTGGTACTGTTTTCCTCCACAGAGTTTCAGAGCATGGGTGTCGGAGGCACATGGACCTGCACTCAAGGGCTGACTCTGCCACTAATTAGCCCTATAAACATGGGCAAGTTCCACAGCATCACCCAGCCTTCCTCCTCTACAAAGCAGGGATAACATTAGCAGCCACCCCTATGTTCATCATGAGAATTCAGGGAGGTCATTGAAGACACTTGGTATAAGGTGTACCCAGTTCCTTCTCTTGTTTCAATACTGCTCTTCCTCCCTGAGTGACCAGTGCCCGTTTAGCCCTCCCTTTTGGCCCATCTAAATCCTCCTCAGTGAGTCCGACCTCATGCTACCAAGCTGTCGTGGGTTGAATACTGACTGTCCCCCTAAAATTCATGTCCACTTTGAACCTTAGAATGTGATCTTATTTGCCGATTAATTCATTCAGGGTCTCGAGATGATACATACTTGATAAGAACGGGTCTTACATCCAATGGGAGTGTCTTTCTGACAAGAGGACACAGAGAGACACACACAGGGAAGAGGGCCATGTGAAGATGGAGGCAGAGGTTGGAGCTACACTGCCATGAGGCAAAGAATGCCAGGAGCACTAGGATCCAGGAACAGGCAAGGAAGAATTCTCCCCCAGAATCTTCAGAGCGAGCATGACCTGCGGACACTTTGATTTCATGTTTTTTTTGTTTTTTTTTTTTAAATAAATTTATTTCACCGAGGAAGGGAGAGGGAGAGAGAAACAGAAATATCAACGATGAGATCAAATCACTGATCTGCTGCCTCCCTGCATGCCCCACACTGGGGATGGAGCCCACAACCCAGGCATGTGCCCTGACGGGGAATCGAACCGTGACCTCCTGGTTCATAGGTCAATGCTCAACCACTGAGCCACACCGGCTGAGCTGATTTCATCTCTTGTTTTAAGGCACCAAATTGGTGATAATTCGTATGGCGGTTCTAGGAAACTAATAAACAAGTCAAGCACGGACTTTGTCACCGTGCCCTTGGAGATTCTGAGCAGGTGGTGAGTACCCATTTTTTCCGGCTTAAATGGAGAGGCTTGTCTATCCCTGAAAAACTCGTCCACCCAGATGGTAGCCAAGATTTGTTAAAAGAAAAAAACAAACAAACAACTAAATGAGAAATACAAGGAAAAAAAGGAAGCACCCAAACCGCATAGCTGTTTCTACCTTTCCCTGAAGGTACGCCCAGCATTTCGCAGTAGCGCAGTGGCATTTCGTGGCAATGTTTTACAAGTTTGTTTTGGCTGCAATTGTGTCCTTTCCTTTCTCATGTGGCTGCTAGGCCTCGGGGCTGCTTCTGTGCTCTCCTTTCTCCACCTAGCACACCTCCCAGCCCCTTGGCCTGCCTTCCTTTCTTTTCTCCAGGGCTGCCACCACCACCTCTAACATCTTGGGCTCCCTCTTCCCCTCAATCTGGCTGCCCCTTCTTCACGGCCCTAGAATAAAATAACTGTTTCCTTGTTTAAAAGGTTTCGGTGCACATGATTATGTAAAGACTGGTGAATAACAAGAATAACAAGTAGTTCTAATAGCCAACATTTATCCAATGCTTGGAATAGGCCCAGATTATCTGTAGCCTCAGTTTATCCACGTGAGTGTCACACAGGCAAATGCTATTGTTATTATCATATTATCCTCATGTTAAACGTTAAGATGTGAGGTTGTAGGAAGTTCGGAAAGTTGCCTGCGGTTATACCAGTGCTTATGAGGGAAGAGGGACTTAGTTAGTCTTTACTGTCATGACTCCAGAGTTCAGGTCAGAACTAAGGTCCTGCTTAGACTGTATTAAGGTCATGAGTGGTCTCCCACTGTGAGGGTTTTTTGGTGTGTGTATGTGTGGTTGTTTTTGTTTTTATAAACCATGTTATTTTATAACTAGGTCTGAATAATGCAAACACCCAATAATCTTCAGAGAAATCACACCAACAGAATCTGAGTGCAATCTGGGCCCTCTCAAATTCAGCTCACATTCTCCTAATTTTACAGTCTCTGTATAAAAGTCTCTATTCCCATCATTACATTTAGAGAGCCCTTCAGAGGTGCCGTAAAATTCCAGTCTTGATAGCCTCCACTCAGTGGCCCACTCCTTCAGAGATATTCACTCAGATGGTGTTATGGACTGAATGTGTGCCCCCTCCCCCAAAAAATTCACATGTAAAAGCCTGATCTCCAATGTGAGGAGGTGGGGCCTGTGGGGTGATTAGGTCATGAGGGTGGACACCTCACTAATGGGATTAGTGCCCCTAAAGGAGACCCCAGGGAATTCCCTAGCTCCTTCTGCCATGTGAGGAGACATGAGGAGAAGACAGCTCTCTATGGAAGTGTCAAGTGGGCCCTCATCAGACACTGAATCTCCTTGATCTGGGACTTCCCAGCCTCCAGAACTGTTATTTACCCCCCCACCCCATCTGTGGTGTTTTTGTTATAGCAGTCCAAGTGGGCTAAGACAATTGGCAATAACAAAAGAAGTCTCTTGTATTTTTGAAGGTGATTTTCCTCCAGCCTCTCAGCTCCTTCTCTGAAAATCCCAGCAATGTGAAATAATGATCACCAACTAGAATCTACTCAGCAGGACTTTTGTTTGGGAGACATCTCTGAGGACTTGCAGATCGAGAAGAAATGTCTTAAAAGAGAAAAAAAGAATGAAATGTTTTCCTGGGCCTTTGTAACAATGGAAGCTGTTTTGTTGGCCAATTATTTCCTAGAAGTCCCTCTAGGTACTTGATGTTCCTTGAAAAAAATTTTTCTCCCATGAGCAAATACTTTTCAGGAAACCCTGACAGGAAGGTATCATGACTGCTGGACTTTTGTTTGCTGATGTACTTTGGGGACCTCTAAGATGGAGCATTAATATGCATCCATTATTTGGTAACAGAACCGACTTTCCATGGAAGTTATCCAGATTTGGATTTCCACAGGACACACTTTGGGAAATACTACCTTAGATCCTTCCTTACATTAAGCATTTACTTTACTGTGACGTAGGGAGGCATGCCCATTTCATATTTCCTGGGAGTTCATTATTTTCAAAGCCTGACCTATGTAAATACCAAATCACGTACAAGACATGGCAGGCCTTGCTGGTGATGAAATCGGCAATGACTTCATCTTTTCCTAAATCACCCAAATGAGTCCTGAAGTGTGGGCCTTTGGCTGCTGGAAAATAGGAAACAGAGTCAGGCCTGGCCCTATCTCAAATTCTATGTGACAGCTCGCTCTCCATTTCAGTGACAAGAAATGTGTTGAGCTAAAAATATTCTAAGCAGATGTAAATCTGGGAGATGTGACTGCAACACACCCAGGCTTGCCATCTATTCTCCTTCAAGTATCTCCCAATGCACAGATGCCACAAGCCTAGGCAACCACACTTCTCTGCGCAAACGACTTGTGTGTGAGTGCACTTCTGCCTGTCCTGGGGGTGATTTGGTGGAGAACACTGCACACTAGCCAGGCACAGTGACTCTTGGCACTAAATGGGCAGGCAGAAAGTCCACCGCAGGAGAGGTGGAAGTTTCTCTTAAGCAAATGCTTTTGCATTGGTCTCTTTTCCCCTAGTATTCCATAGTATTTTCAAGGGCTTGATTGTATCCTGTGATTGGAAGACAAAATAAGCTCAAGATTCCATGGGGCAAGAGGGCTTCAATATGATCCAGGAGAACTAGCTGCCCAAAAACAATGGTGAAATCTTCCCTCCATGCAAAACAGTGGCCTGTGGGACTCTCTTGTGGGTTAGAGTTTTGTGTGGAAGCTGAAACTTAATAAGAATTCATTTGGCTCATGTATAGGGAATGGGAACTAATACCCAACCTTTACAGCATGCCAGTAAAATATTACTATATAGATCATGGAATACATCCTAGGTGCTAAGCATGATAGCCAATAGTAGCTACTTTTATTTATTGGCCTCTGCCATCAAGCTCCAACCAATGTGGCACTTCAATGAGTTTGGATGTGTGTTGCATTTTGGTAGAACCAAAATAAGGTTTCACGTCTCTTCTTTTCATCTTGAGATCTTTGAGGAATGAAAATATATGTGAGATTTAACTTGAAACAACTGAGTTATTTAGACTGCAAGTTTTTCTCAAGATTGTTCTCCATGTGATCAACTTCCTTAGAAAAAGCAAGGAGCTATCATGAACATACAATCCTTCCCAAATGGATGTGATATTTGGGTTGAGGGTGGAGAGTTGGCAAATAGAATTGGGATAACTGATCTGATCCAGAGATAGTTCCTTTGAGGAGAACACTGTGATCATTCTTGAGGACATCCTGAGTACAGAGCCTGGACATAGCCAATTAAATTCAGACTCTCGAATATTCTACCAGGTTCCACTTGGAAGCCCAGACTTGGGAGTCAGGCAGAATTTGATTTCTGGCTCTGTTGCTTACAAGCTTGACTTCATTCCTATAGCTCTCCATTTCATCATTTTGAAAACAGGGGTAACTGTGCCGAGACAGAGTAGGCATGAGGTCACGGTGACATGCTACACACAGAGTGCCTAGCACATATGGGTGCTGAACAAATGAGAGCTTCCATTACTGCTGTCATTGGTAAGAATTGCTGGGGAAATGAACAACCCATCTTTTATGCCCTGATTGAGTTCATGTCCTTCTTGTCTCTGAGTGTTAAAGGCTTTGCTAGGAAGAGTGGCAACATCTGAGACGGAATTCGCCCCAGCAGAGACTCAGCCACACTGTGTTGCCTGAGCTGGGCCCGGATCTGTGAGTCACACAGCCTTCTCCATGTGGATGCCAGAGCAAATCACTTTTCCCATTATGAACAACCAGACACGCTCCAGTGTGGTGACGGAAAGTAATTGTGAGCTTAAATGATCTAACCAGACATGGATTCCACCAGGTTTAACCCCTGGTTCTTCTTTACAGTCATCCCACACTGCCCCGTGGCAACCCACTGAGTGGGAGCCATTACAGAGAATTATGTGATCCGTCTGCCCATTGAGCCACAGGCTGGGGTGCAGACCAGGGCATGGCACATCTGGCTTCACTTCGGGTTCTGGTGACACCAGGAACATGGATACATGTCCTGCCCTAAGTATGGGGTGTTCCAGATTCAGGAACCAATATCGTGCAGGCCATGTCCTCTTTTTTCCAAACCAAACTCGGAGGTTTCCGTCCTGATGTGATACAGCCACCCTGTCATTAGCTCTCCCAGTTCTCATATCCCCCTTCCTGTGACGTCTTCAGCTCAAAACCCAGCCGTGTAGGCTGTGGTCTGTTCAGGGCAATGCTCTTATGCCCTTTACAATTGCTTTTCCTACTGCTACAACCATGGCTTCTGATACTATTAATACTATGACAAGTCCCCCTTTTCTGAGCCAAGTGCCAGGCTAACCACTTTCACATATATTTTCTCATGTAATCCCTATTATACCAAACTAATGTTATTCCCACTTCCTAGATAAACAGACTGGGATTTAAAGAGGTTAAGGTAATGTGTCCAAGGTCACACAGCTGGTACACAGAAAAGCTGGGATGTGAATCCAGTTCCCATGGCTCCTGAGTCCAAGCTTACCACCACTCTATAGCACCTGTCCTCTGAGCCGAGAGAACCCTGCTACGAGCTGAGAGAACTCTGTTACAGGCATTGGGGTAGCTGGACTGACTTTATTAACATTACACTTAGGAAACCACCCAAAGCTAGTCATTGCTATTTAAAAAGAAATAATAAGGAGAAAAAAGTAATAAGAAGAATGTACCAATGAATAAAGTCAGGAGGTCTTGGTATAGTTAGAGAGTTCTGACATTTGTTGCCATCACATTGTTTACATGAGGAGTGCTGTGCCTATAGCAGTGTGTGTACGTGCACTTGTTGCATATACAGGTTGGTGATGCAGGTTACCCATGTGCTCAACCCTGAGAACAAGCTGTAAGGCATTGGCAGATTTTCAGAAAGCTCCCTTGTGCTCCTTCTCAGCTTAGTCTCCTTCCCCTCACCCACTAGTAAAAGTCTATCATCACTGATTAGCTTTGCCTATTTTTCAAGTTTCTCTTAAGTGAAGTTATACTGTACGCACTCTTTGGTGCCTGACTTCTTTTACTCAACAAAGTATCTGTAGGATTTTCCCAGGCTAATTTGAATTAGTATTGTTGTACCAGTAGTTTGCTCTTTTTTTCATGGCTACCTAATATTCCATTGTATGGAGAAACCACATTTATTTATTGTTTGACTAAGATGAATCAGCCATCTGAAAACATCCTTGTGTATTGTGTATGTATTTTTTTTTGGACACATGAACCCATTTCTAGTGGCTAGTATTGAGAGATAAGATAGGTTACTTTAGTAGAAACTACAAACTGATTTCCAAAGTAGCTTTACTGTTTTCGATTCTCACCATCAACATATGAGCATTCCATTCACATCCTTGCCAATACTTGGTAATGTCCTGATGTTTATTTCTATAAAGCCTGAATTGTGTCTGTGAAATGAATCATACACCATTTCATATTTTTTGAGAAAAAATTTACCAAAAAGAATGCTGATATTTACAGGTCTGGAGGTGAGGAGGGTTGAGGGAGGGAGATGGGGAATGAAGAAAACATACTTGAAAGAAAAGTGCCTTCAAATCTAGGTGGAACTTAGACGTATGGAATCATTACGGAAAGTCTACAACCAAGGTTTCTTTTCATGCATGCACGATTCTGGGTTCATTATAGCTCCCAAATCATGGTTTATAAAGAGACAAGTTCAATGACTGATTCTTTACCACATATCCCAATTTACCCGAGTCATCAGATGGCAAATGTTTTATTTAGCTAGAAACATCAAATATTCATTGAGCCACCCTATGGGTTACTCATTTATTCATTCCTCCATTCATTCACAAAACAAACATTTATTAAGCATCTAGAGTATGCCAGGCACTGTGTTCAGCCTGTGGACATGACACCAAGGAAAACCAGCACACAGGTGCTGCCCAGAAAGACATGGTAGTAAATCAGCAAATAAAATACCTCTTATAAAGTTAAATGACAGGGAAGGCGGTGTCCTAGTATTCATTCATTTATTAAGTACCTAATGAATGATTCCTGCACATCGCTTGTGTTCTGTGTGTTGAGTGTCAGAAAGAGGCATAGATGCTTTAGCTGCTCTTCAAAGTTTATAGACAGGGGATGGCGGGGGGGGGGGGGCGGGCGGGGAGGCCTAACTGCTATGGTCAGGGGTGGCAGCAGTATGGCATGAAGACTTCTGAGCAGGGAGACAACAGATAGCAGGGTAGACCTTTGTTCCAAGAGACCCCTGATCAGGGACAATCAGGTGACATGTGCTGCCCCTGGAGTCCCTCCCCATGCTCTCAAAGGCTTGTCAAGCCACAGCACCTGACTATGAGTCCATGGCAAGGCTGGGCATGAGAACACACCGTGCTAACCTCGGTGTGTGCCGAGAGTGGACCCGCCATTTACATAGGAGGCCCTGTTTATTTTATAGCCTACCTGATCCCAGGCATTACAATTAACATTTTGTTAAGGTAGCAACTGAGGCTCAGTCAGTTTCCACACACACACACAGATGGATTCAAATGCAGCAAACTCAGGCTTTCAACACTGGTCACTTTTAAGACAATGTGTAGGATCTTTGCACCTCTGAGCGTGCATAGATTTTCCTATTAGGGGCACCACAGTACTAATAGGGCATCCAGTCGAAACACTTAGGAAATCTTTCCTAATCATGGTAATAGTGGTGTGATCAGAATGAGTATATTGTCATTTACTCCATGCCAGGAATTGTACAAGCATTGCCAATAGTCCATTATTTTCCTATTTTAAAGGTGTGTAAACTGAGGTTTAAAGAAGGAAATGTGCAAAATCGCCTCATAGGTAACAAGCAGGAAAGGCAAAATCAGAACTCAGTCGGACACCAAAACCCCCTGTTCTGAAGCGATGCTACCTTCCTAAGAGACAGAGCCTAATTTAAAATGGACAAATCCATAATTCACATCAAATGTTTCACGTACGGCAGGGGGATGAAATCATTTACCATAACCTCAGGATACTTGAAAACTCATGGGCTTCATTCGGATGTAGGTAAGGTACAAAGGCCCATTTCAACTCTGCTCTCACTTAAGCTCCTCACATTCCAGAATAATGAGGTTGTCTCTATTTTGTGTGATGTCAGGATTTCCCTGCTGGGCTGTGTCCACTCTGCTGAGGCCCCTTTGTCCTGGTTTCTTTAGACAATCTGGGCAGGGAGCTGTGGCTCTCACGTGGCCACTGGACATGCTGTTAGAGAGCCGGGAGGGCCCATCTCCATCTCCATTCTATGACGGGAGGTGTTCTCTGTGAAATGGGGAATAAATGCCTTTCACAACCCTGGTATGAAGTGTGCCCTTTCTTTCAAAGTGAGCGCCGGGTCTCTTTTTTTCAGGTGTCTCACCCTGAAAAGAATGCTGCTGACAAGCTATAAAAAAGAGAGAACTCTTCCCATTTGCAACAGCATGGATGGACCTGGAGAGCATTATGCTAAGAGAAATAAACTAGTCAGAGAAAGATCAGTATCACATGATCTTACTCATATGTGGAATCTAATGAACAAAATAGATTGTTGAACAAAAATAAGATTAAGCCCTAGCTGGTTTGGCTCAGTGGATAGAGCATCAGCCTGCGGACTGAAGGGTACCGGGTTTGATTCCAGAGAAGGGCACATGCCCGGGTTGTGGGCTCGATCCTTAGTGTGGGGCTTGCTGGAGGCAGCCAATCAATGATTCTCTTTCATCACTGATGTTTCTATCTCTCTCTCCCTCTCTGAAATCAATAAAAATATATGAAAAAAATAGATCCAGAGACACAGAAGCATCAAACAGGCTGTCGAACCTCAGAGGGAAGGCAGAGAGGGTGGGGTGGATGGGAAGAGATCAACCAAAGAACTTGTAAGCATATATGCATAACCCAATGGACACAGACAATAGGGTGGTAAAGGCCTGGAGTGGAAGCGGGGGTGGTGGTGGGGCTAGAAGAGGTTAATGAGGGAAAAAGGGGACATCTGTAATACTTTCAAAAATAAAGATTAAAAAAAAAAATGCTGCTGATGTCCTATAGCTTGGCACCTTCAGCAGAGAATGGTGACTTCTCTCAAATATGGAACTTTGTTTTTTTCAGAAGTGACATGAGGTTACTAAAAATAAGCATCTGCTTAGAAAGCTATGAACTTTCAGATGTTAAAACACATCTTTTTTTTTTTTTACTACTATTTCTTTTTTGTTTGGGTTTTCTTTGTTGTTGTTGTCCCTCCCTGATAATTAAAAACCACCTCCTTGGGATTAGAAGTCAACTCTTGTCAAGGCTTTGTGAGTATCTTGTGCTCTAAGTTCTAATAGACAGTGTGCCACTCGGGGTAAGCGAGTCCCAGGGAAAGCAACTGGCTCTTTGATGACTCGCAGCCCTTCCCATTCCTCGTCTTTGAGATGTGCCTGTGAGAACTGGCTGCTGGTAGCTGCAACACTGAACGACAAAATGCAAACCAAACAAATAATCCATTTCCAAGGTTTGCTTACAGAGAGAGAGATCTATTTATGAAACACATATTGTTCAGTTTCAGGGGAAAATCCTGTAATCATTGCAAGGGGGAAAGCATGGAAAGTGCTTTATTTTGCATAAAAATCTCCTTGCTCTATGATTTATGTGGCTCAGATTTGCAGGCTGGGGGAGCCATGGGTCTTAGTGTCCCACCAACGGAAAGTGGAATTTAAGATGTAGAGAGAATCACAGGTCACAACAGAACATTGGTATTTATTAACCTGGTGTGGTAGGGATGGGGGAAATCATAGACAAAATAGAACAAAAAAAAATGTTCTTTTGCTTTGGAGGGATAGTAGAGAATAAAGATTGATTGACCCAAGGTTCCAGGCAGCCTTACCACCTAGAGCAGACAAATCATTTCCTGCAATTAATATCTGAGCACTCCACTAGGTTCTGAGGAACTTCAGTATGTTATCTGGGTTATCAGCATTGACTTAGTTTACCAGTTACCTAGGTGCTGAATAGGAGCTGCCTACCCACCCACCCACCCACCCCCATTAAGAATGCTTATTGCAGTTGGTACATGTTTATGAAATGCCCCCTAAGAAAGTGGCATAGCTACCACTTTCTCCTAGGGTATCAGGGCTGGGAAGAAACTAACAAGTCTTTTAGTCCAAACATCTCTTCATGTTTGAATTCTCACCATCACATCCTAGAAAAGAAGGCGATCAGCTTCCAACACTTTCAGAGATGGGGAGATAAAAACCTCCCAAGCAGCCCCTTCTATTGTCAGATAACTAGTTGCAATCTCTTACATTGAGACAGAAATTGGATCCTTTCTAACTGCTTGTTTTGCTCCTTCTACCCAAAGATTTCCCATTAGATTTAACGCCTGCGAGTATCAGTGATTAAGTGCATGTGATTTGGAGCCAACTCTTCAGAATTCACATCACATCACTGACTGACTGGATGTAGGATTTTAGGCAAATTCCTTCCTCATTTGAAATATGAAGACACTGTTTACTGTCTGAATCAGTCAGGGTAAACTTTGTTTTGGTGCTATAACAAACAGCTCCCAAATCTCAGTAGCTTTACATAACTAAGATTTCATATTTGCTCATATTCACTGCAATCTGGCTAGGGCCAGGCTCTGACCTATGTTGTCTTCACTCAGTGACCCTGCTGATGGGTCTGTATTGTTATATGCTTCCACTGAAAAAATTATAGGTATCATTGGAACTCACACTCATTGGCCAAAGAAAGTTACATGGCTATGCCTGGTTTTAACGTGCAACCCCACCATGTTCCTACAGGGTGGAGAGTCAGAACAATGTGGTGAACATGGTGAGCCCACATTCCCTTACAGGCTTGCTCTGCAGACTTCAAGACTTATAGCAGAATGCCTGGCACCTGCAAAGTTTTATTCCCTAGTTCTTGGAAAATCATTGAAGGTGCTCTCTGGGTTAGACATTCTTAAATCCTACCCGAGTGTTCCTATTAATATGCGATCCACCAGAAACAAACATGATATTCCAGCTGAGTAAAGAACTCAGAAGGAGAACAGAACAATCTCTTCCCTTCCAGATAGTGCATCCCAAAGTCTTACTCTCTCTTTCCCCTTTTGGCAATCACAGTGTGCTGATGAATTTATTGTCAATTAAACATCCTCTATCTCTTCTATGTATTTTCTTGTGAAGCTGTTTCCCCCCAGTTGTGTCATTAGCTTTTGAGTCACAAAGAAGTTTCACACTGTTCCCCATTAAATTGCATCTGTTTAATTTGGCTCATTCTTCAGTCCCAGTTATAATTACTTCAGATGAAGATCTTTCTGCTCCAACTTTCAGACAGATACTGTGAAATGGGAGAGGTATAAAAACGTCTGTCCCAACTAGACATTCCAAGGAATGGCCACGCCTTGTAAACAATTGCCTCACCATTTTGGAGGGCATCTTTTTACTTAAACAGCTTTATTGAGATGACTTGATATAAAATAAACTGCATAGATTTAAAGTGTACAGTTTGATGCGTTGACATTGGTGTACACCCATGAAACCATGACCACAATTAAGACAACAAACATATCCATCGCCTCCCGAATTTCCTTGTGCCCTCTTCTAATCCTTCCTTCTAGCCTAGGGTACATCTTTTATCCTCCAATTCTATTCTATTCATATCTGTAGGGCCAAGCATGGTGCTGAGCACAAAACAGATGATTAATACTGATGAGGTGTCCAGAATACCTAATGCTTGTCATGCCTGTACAGAAATTACCTGAGATTGTTTCTTATGCAAAAGTTACCATTTGGTGCCATGTGTCTCACTCATTAGGTCACAGAGGATTAGACAAGCAAAATGTCCCACCTCCAAATACGGCCAGGCTATGGGTGAGCTGTGGGCCTGTGTGGAGGCTGGTGTCAGAGCTCTGGTCAGCTAAGACAACAGGGCCTAAATGAACCAGTCCAATCCTCTTTGGAAAAATATATGCTATCAGAATCAGCACATGCAGAAGTGGGGACTCGTGTGTTATCATTTTTTAAAATTCTCATCCGATATGTTTTAACTGATTTTTAGAGAGAGGCGAAGGAGGGAAAAGAGAGAGAAATATCAATGTGAGAGAGAAATATCAATTGGTTGCCTCCTGTACACACCCTAACCAGGGATCGAACCTGCAACCTAAGTATGTGCCCTGACTGGGAATTGAACCCACATTTTTGGTGTATGGGAGGACACTCCAACCAACTGAGCCACCTGGCCAGGGCCACATGCTATCATTTGGTAGGGCTTTCATCCAATCCCAAATATATATTCAGGTCATTCAACAAGAATGTATTGCGTTTTTACTATGCATCACTCATTATTCTAGGCACTGGGCAATTACTAGTGGAAAAATCTGATGGGAGCCTAGGAGAATATTCTGTTAACATAGATAACTAGCAAGATGATGCAGAGAGAAACCGGGAAGGGGGAAAGAAGAGGTGGAAAGTAAGGGGCAGGAAAATCCTGATCATTTGAGGGGACTCCAGATGTGCTTTACAAAGGGAATTCTTTATTGTCTCTGTGTACTTTTGATTTGCATTTGTTTGGGCAAAGAGAATGTTATCTAATATCCTCTCTTCCACTTGAACTTTTCCTGCCTATGCAACAGTTAGAGCACATGTTCTAGCAATGTGTCTGGGAAACAAACTCTCATCAATTAATTACTAACTGTTGTCTGGGGCTCTGGGGAGGTGTCCTGTACGGAGGGCATAATCCTAAAATGAGGAGGCATTGCTGTGTCTCCTTCCTCAAGCAAGGTAACTGAGCTGGGTTGCTGTCACAGTGGGACTAACCTCACAAAAAGACTATCTTCTCCAGGAGAGAGCAAAGGGAAAATGATTTGGAGAAATCCAAATTCTATCGACCCGTGCTCCATTATTCATTATTCAGCTCCAAGAACTAATGTATGATGCATGCTATTACCATCAAACTTGTGTTGCAAATAATTCATGCTGGGAACTTTTTAAAGATATATTATTAACACTATCAGCAGCAGAATTGGACTGGGTGAATCCTTGGAATTTGATGGAAATGACCACTCCAGTGTTCAAGATTCTCTTTAAGTGTTTAAGCATTCGAGTCTCTATAAGGCGAGACAATATAACAATGTAAAATTTGGCTCCTTAAGTAACATCAAATATGCCTTATTTCTTTCTCTCTAATCTCACTGAAAAGCATTGCCAAAACCTTCTGAATCACCATTTGAAATAGGCAGCAATACTGTTTACAAATAACACTTGGTAAAGCCAGAGGAGGGAAGGTTGAAATCAGAAACACAATTTCTTCGCTGCCTTGTTGGGAATTTCGGGCAAATACGTATCATGGATGGTCAATTATATCACTTATCAAAGATATTTTTGTTGAGTCACCCCATGTTTCAAAAGATTCACTAATCCCAGAACATTCTGTTCATGGAGCCCTAATATTAACTTGATGAATGGGATGGTGTCTACGGAGATGACACTGCTTAATTTCCTGTAGCTATTGTCAATTTTATGTTCATGAGAGCCTTTGGCTCAGCAGTAAGCACTCTTCCACAGAAGGTACAACGATAAATCGACCTTGTAAAGTGATCACAGTGATACTAGTATAGTACAATATAAACTTTTCATTTCTTGATGACTAATTAAGAAAATACCCCAATTAATGGGAAGGTTTGCAGGTGATCTTTGCTCTAGGGTTGTGTCCTGTTCATGTAGCAAGGGTGGAGCTGGCTTGCTTTTTCCCAAAGACTTGTAGTCTTCTTCTCAAAGAAGAAATCTGATTTGTTCCGACTTCCGTTTTCCAGCAGACTGTTGGAGGATAAAGCCTTTGGCAAAAGCAGTCTATTACAGATGTTCTTCTGAAAAAAGGATGTCTGTAAGATACTCTTGAAATGTATCCATTTGTCTTGGTGCTGCTCAGAGGTCCTTAGAAGGTCTTCTCTAGACAAGAGACCCTGACAAGATATTGCTAAGCAGATTATTCATTTTGGAGGGTAGTATGTAGAGTATATACAAAAGCCAAATACAGTCATTCTGCTGCTGCTCATAGAAAACATTTCCAGTATTTAATAACTATAAGATTTGCCTGTGATGGTAGCTATCACTTTTAGAAAACATTTTGTGTCTTATCGTGAATATTTCTGGAAGGGAGTGAAAATAGTGAAAATATTTCTGGAAGGGAGTAAAATATCCTTTTAGAAACATGTATGGGCACCTACTGTGTTTCATACATAGTGCCAGGGAAAAGGGAAACAAAGATTAATAAAATAGCATTCCCATTCTTGAGAAAGACCCCACAGTCTACTGGAGATGTAGGACTCATCAACCATCATGATAAATGAGGTAAGTTGGGGAAAACATAACTAACATGGAGTTCTATGTATGAGTTCTGCAACCATGCTAGGGTTCATCTGGTGAGGAAAAAACGGAAAGGGCATTGGGGCAAAGAGAATAGCAGGTACAAAGGTACAATAGAATGAAAGAGTGTGGCAAATTCAGGAATCCACATGAAGTTTTATGTTGTGAAAATAGAGGACTCAACAAGGAAGGGCATAGATTTTGAGGTCTACCTGGTGAGCCATGGGGAAGTGTGAAATGATTTGTGTGGGGGAAATTATGAGACCCTGTTGGTGATTTAAGACTATCAACATTGCAGAGGGTAGGGAGTGTGTGCAGTGCAGTAGTGTAGGTGAGGGGCCAGGTGGGAGGCTGCTTGGAAGAGGTGGAAATGGTGAGGATGAGTGAACCAGTGAACCAATGGGGTGGACAGGAGGAGCAAAACCCCAAAGATACCTCAGCAATAAGCCACTCACTTTTCCAGATAACACACTTTATTTATTTATTTATTTATTTGGTTCCAGACATCTTACTGAGCTCTAGAGACACAAGACAAATGAGACAAAGTCTCTTTCATTATTTTACTGTCTTCAATTTACACATTACATCTGAGGGCTCGCCCTGACTCGATACATATGCTAAGAATCCCCACAGCACATATCACCTGAGTGCCCTTCTCTATCTCTTGTTGCACTTATTACAATCATGTATTTAGTTGACTGTCTTCCCTCCCCACATATAATATTCATCAGGACAGGGCCTGCTGCATTTGTTTTGATGACCATTGTGTTCACCAAGTACATCGCAGGTGCTCAATAAATATTGTTTGAATGAATGTATGAGCCAGAGAGCTCACCAAATCATAGGAAGCAGCAGGCAAGCTCAAAGCAAGTGTGACCATCTCGTAAGTGCACTGATAGGAGTGTAGACAGGCAAAGCAATTCTCCTGTAGGCCAAAAGGTCCACAAAGACTTTGTTAATGAGATAGATGCTCCAGAGCTGAGTCATGAGCCCATTCACTTGGTGAATCCATTCCTGGCAACAGTCTTCCTCACACAGGGCATGTTCCTTCATCTGGAGAGCATTATGACTCCCTCCCACACGGAAGCCTCCGAGAAGCTTCCCCAACCAAGGACGTCATAAAGGGACCCCCAGGAGGGAGCTTTGTGCAAGCAGTCTGGGCTGTCTCCCACCTGGGCTATCATCAAGGAGAAGCTGTTTGGATGAGGGCATGCCAGAGTGCGCAGGCTGCGAAGGCTGAGGTGGGAAATGGGGAGGTGCACAGAATGGAAACACATTTGCTGGCAGCAAGAAATGCCCCTGAGCCACCCAGCCAGGCAGCCTCTGCAAAAACTCTGAGGGCAGTCTGAGGGTCCAGGACAAAGGCTGCCGTGATGTTTATTCAAGCCAGAAACATTCAACTTAACAGACGCACAAATTATTAGAACTTGGAGTAAATTTTAAAATCTTATATTGAGTTTACCTTTTCAATGAAATTATATCTATGTATGTTCCCCACATGTCACATGAATAGGAAGGAGGTCGCTTGGGATGAGTGGGAAAGTAGGGGTGCAACTCAGATCCATGGATTTTTATTCCTCTCCCTCTTTCAGGTTTCAGCTTAGTCTTTCCTTCCAAAGGTCTTTCCTGATTCCCCCAAAGCTGATCAGGAGACCACCCTAGAGCCGTGGTCGGCAAACTGCGGCTCGCAAGCCACATGCGGCTCTTTGGCCCCTTGAGTGTGGCTCTTCCACAAAATACCATGGCCTGAGGGCCTGGGGGAGTCTATTTTGAAGAAGTGGCGTTAGAGGAAGTTTAAGTTTAAAAAATTTGGCTCGCAAAAGAAATATCAATCATTGTACTGTTGATATTTGGCTCTGTTGACTAATGAGTTTGCCGACCACTGCCCTAGAGGATCTGACACTTCTATGAAGTATCATAATAGCTGCTTACTTTCCACATGCACTCCCAACCCCTAACAAGAATATGGTTCACATGAAGATAACACTGCATGCTTCATTAATTGAGTAAACAGATTAAAATGCACAAGCCGTTCAGTGAACTAAGCTTTGTGGATATCATGACGGTCCAGGATGGCATGGTTCCTTCCTCTGAGCTTCTACTCTAGAAATGTTACCATGTCCATAACTTTCTACTTAAGCTAAGTACTCATAATCCGGGCCCTCTACAGATCTGTTGAACGAATGAATCAAACTGCAATAAAAGGAGTCTGGGATTAATAGTGTTATTTATTGCTCCACAAATACATTTTCTAAAATTGGACCACAGCCGTCTTGAGAATAGCCCATACTAATTTTCAGAGTTCAGATAAATAATTCAATCTGTCTCTGCTCAGACGATTTATCAATGAGAAAAGAAGCTTTAAAAACATTTGCTTTGGGGAGATGTGGCTAGCCCTTTAAGTAGAGATGCTGGCAGTCGAAGGAGGCTGCTTAGTTTAACACCAGTAAAGCGGGTGCAGTCACTGCACTTTTTAGGGCCTCTACAGGACGGATAGAAAAAAGAGCTACGGTACCTTCACTTGTGAAGACTACCAGATCAAAATATCGGCCTGATATGGCACACTAACTGTGGCCTGCCTAGTACGCTCCTGCCTTGCCAACAGACCCTGAGTTTGTTTGGGGCAGCAATGTACCCAGTTCCATGCAAGATGCTATCTGTGTGTGTTGCATACATCAAATCACAGGTTTACACTTTTTATTTAATTTCCAAAATATTTTGGCTTTGTCACATAGCTACAACCCAGAAAAACTGGTCAATGCCTCTGAAGATCATCAGCTGCATCCTTCAACCTCCTGGGAGAATGTCCTTCTTAGCACGTGGCCAGCTGCTACGCGTATGAAGACATTCCCCAAGCTGAGATGCTCGCGGACAATCCCCTCATTGATTTCTGCCTGGCGCTGTGAGGAATCTCTTCCTGCGATGTAACTCGCATTTCTCCTGGTGCCCTAGATGACTGTGTTCTCTGGAACTGTCTTCTCAGAAAACAAATCACAGCCCAAGAGAGTTGAACACCTCAAAATCACACTGAGGACGTTAGACTTATCTGGATCCTCAGAAAACAATTTATTGTGTTTGTAGTTTCATATTCTACTCTCAGCCCCATGTCTTCGTCTTCATTAACAAAGACCCAGTACACAGTCTTTCAGGCTATGACACAGCCCACAATGAAAGATTCCTGCAGGAAAATACAAACCATTGCTCATGTCGCAAAGAAGCACCATCTCGTAACAGAAGCAGAGTGGTTTTTCTCATCTTTCTCTTTTCCTGGCTACAGCAACAGAGTGGAATCGCGCTAATAGCTGAAGTTTGCAATGATTACAACTTGGGCCCTGCCGTCATTCTGGTGCAGTGTGAGCATTAAAAATGGGATTTCTTAATTTGAATTATTGATCAGCAGGTTCTCTCAAGCAGCTATTCTCCCCTTCAAATAGACAGTAAATCTCAGCTGACAAGGGCTCACATTTTTGAAAAATATGAACAAACTCTGGAGCTCCAAATACAGCCATGGACTTTCTCTCTCACACTGGGAGCTATCTTCCTGAGACATTCTTCACACAGTATAGGCAACACCAGTATTTTCAAGACACCAACCAGCTTCACAAACTTAATGTGCACAGAAATCACCTGGGGATTTTGTAAAAATGCAGATGTGGAATTCTGCAGGTTTGGGGTTGGGCTTGAGACTCTGCATTTCTAGCAATTCTCAAGCGATGTTATCCTCCTGGCCTATGGTGGACCCTTGAGTAAGGTTCTAGTGCATGTAATTTTTTAGAGACCAACTAACTCGAGGCCCGACTCTGCCACTGAACTGTGGCCCCTATAATTTATACCCAGTCAAATTGTCACTCAAATATAAAGGCAATGGACCGTTCTATCATGCAAGAACTCAGGAAATATAATTCTTCTCCATTGGATTTGATAGGGTATCTCTATTTGGATATTGGGAAAGAGATAATCTGGTTGTTTAATATAATTTTTATCACACATGTGACTGTCTCTATCACACAGAGATGAAAATTCTGATAGGGATGGCTATCTTGGTCAAGATGGGCAAGGATCTGAAGTGCATAGATATGGCTGCAGTTGTGGTTAGAGATGTCCTCTGAAAGCCACATGCCGTGGGTGTTGCTGCTTCCTGTCCTTGGAGTTAGTTTAGTTTAGTGGGTCGATGAAATGCTAATCGCCGAGTTTCTACTTCCTGCTGCTAAGATTGGCAACTGTTCAAAGCTGGTTGTGCAACAAAAGGCTGTGTACAAGCCCACTCTTACAACCTTCCTCATCAAAACCCACTTAATCCAACCCCATACTTTTAGGCAGAGCATCCTGAATGCTCCCCATGTACAATCAGCAAATATATGTTTGTGCAGATCATGGGCCAGTTGTTGGTGTTGTGTTTCACAGGAATAAAAACAGAACATGACAATAAAGAGAGACATCAGCCCTGACACTATAAGGATTCAGTTTAGAGAGGGAGTGAGGGAGGTTAATTAAGTAACTGCATACTTATTTAATTAAATAACATAGTGACGATAAGTGAGGTGAAAGCAAAAGTCAGGGTGTGATGAGAATACACAGAAGGATGCTATGAGGCATTCAGAAGGATCAGGGGAATTTCCCAGGAGAAAGTGGGGCTGATGCTGAGGCTGGAAGGTTGTAGAAGATGGACAGGAGTTGGTCCTCTGAAGAACACAGATAGCATTTTTATGGAACAAAGATTGCATGTGTGATGCTCTTGAGTTAGGCAGGAGTATATGTAGCCAATGACTAAAAGATCAGTGGCCTAAAGTGTCATTAGTGAGGGTGGTGGAAGGTATAAGAAAATGCTAAAGAGGGAGGCAGTATCAGATGGTATGTGGCCTTTAATGTCTTAATGAAGAGTTGATGCCAATGACTTGGACGTGATAGGATAACAAGACAAGTCTGAGTCTCCTCAAAGAAGTTGTTGCAACAGCCTTCTATCTGGCCTCTCTGCCTCCTCCGTCCTCTCTCCCAACGTTCCAGTCCAATAAATAATTCTCAAGATATGCTGCTCCTCGGAGTGGGTCAGAGGCTCCACATTGCCAAGGGGATACAGTCTAGACCCCATCCACTGGTAAGTGAGATCTTCCATGACCCAGTCAACCTTATCCAACATTCACAGTTCGCTCCAGCCAGACATATGTATTTACCAAGCATGGTCTTTGTTTTTTCATAATTGCCTTTGCTGAGTTGTCAGAAAGCTTTTCGTTTTCTTGAAATTTTCCAAAACTCCAGCATGTGTCAAGGCAATAGCAACTGTAGAACGATCATGGGCTTTGGTATTGTGCAGAAATTTATTCAAATGCTGTGTTGCTACTTACTAGCCATGTAACCTTTGGTAAGACCCTTAAACTCAGTGTGCTTATATTTCCCCATTATTAAGTGGGGGGGATAGTAGTTGCCATAACTATATATTATATATTTTGTGAGAGTTAAATAAGATTTCTCTCTCTGTCTCTCTAGAAACACACATATACATATCATATTTCTCAGGCCTGTTACTTACTGGAGGTTTAAATAATAGTAGTTACTGTTTATTTTACTATTACTGCTGGTGGTGTTGCAGCGATTACTATTACTAGTTCTATTACTACTCCAACTGCTACTACTGGTATTTTTCAAGTCCTAAATTGTCTATGTTAAATCTTCTTGGGTCATTTAATTTCACAAGAAATTTGCTACATCTGAAGATGTTATTGTTTAAACTACTCACTTACCATCAGTCACATATTATCACTTGTATTATCAGTTCCATATCTATACTAATAAAAGGGTAATATGCTAATTAGACTGGGTCAACTGGCCATCTTCTGGACATTCGACTTCCTTCTGGACAAAACCATGGTGGTGGGGCCAAGGCAGAGGCAGTTAGGGGCGATAAGGCTGGCAGGGGTAGAACACTTAGGGGCAAGATCAGGCTGGCAGGGGTTAGGGGCGATCAAGCTGGCAGGGAGGGCAGTTGGGGGCGACCAGGCCAGCAGGGGAGGGCAGTTGGGGGCATTAGGCAGCCAGGCAGGTGAGTGGTTAGGAGCCAGTGGTCCTGGATTGCGAGAGAGATGTCCGACCACATGGATCGGGCCTAAACCGGCAGTCGGACATCCCCCAAGCAGTCTCGTATTGGAGAGGGTGCAGGCTGGGCTGTGGGACACCCCCTACCCCCCCATGCACGAATTTTGTGCACCGGGCCTCTAGTACTATATAAGAATGTAAGCAACTATTGTGTTTAGTAGGCATTGTGAATGTGATCACAATATTTTAATCTGTAAGCTGATGCTAAACTCCAAATGGTAGGTAGGCTCATCTACCCACCAGTCTCTGGAAGCTTTTTACTTAATTATTAGTAACACAAGAATTTCAATCCAGCCTTCCCATTTAATTTCCTGTGTGTGTCTTGACTTTGAGGAAGTTACTAAACCATGATGACGTTCTATATCTTTATCTCCAATCTCTATAGTAACTAATGGCCTCTCATTCATTCCTTTCCACTACCCGGGTTCTTGATTGGATAAACGATGGTACCAGTATCTTAAGAGACCCTCCATTTAGTGTCACATCACCCTGGTGCCAGGGCTACTCCTTGTTTCCCCCTTTCTTTTTCTAACTTGATCATTGTTCATTGTGATCAGTATATGTTAGCCTCATATTATACTTCCATTGAGCATCTATGACCTCTGTCCATACTTCCCTCCATTCATCCACAAGTATTGACTGAGGCTCTTTTGTAGGCCAGGCCCTGAGTTATGCACCAGAGATGCAGAAATAAATTAATTTAATGCCATTCTTGCTTTCATGGAGCTTATAGAACTTCCAGTGTGGTGGAAGACCCTTCCATGACCTTCATTGATCATGACTTCATGGGCTTCTATTTTTCTGTTGAAAAGATCAATAGCACCATCCATGGTGTGTCTTCTTAGTGATTGAACGTCCAATATCCTCGGCTAGCTTTTGGGTTCACACCACTTCTGCTTTCCTTTCTTAGCACTCTTCCAATGTTATTAATTGCTTAAAGTTTATTTCCCCCAGGCCATGTCTCAGAGGTTAGGAAACTAGTGTGACTTGTCCAGGACTCAGACCCCAGGTTCAATGCTGCTCTCACCACTTGTGAGATAAGTGACCTTGGGAAATTTACTTAACCTCCCCAAGGTTCTGTTTGATCATACACAAATGGGGATAACAAGGGTACCAAGCTCATGGGGTGGTTGTGAAGATTTACATAAACAATCAATTAGGAATGCCTAGCAAGCACTTAGCACAGTGTCTGGCTCATACTAAACAGTATATGTTGTCTTATTAGTATTGACCCTTTTCTTAGACATTTGTGATAGGGCATCTGAGCAGGGCTGGCATTGCATACTCTCATGTTCGGAAGAAATAGGTAGCTACTTGGCTATCTCTCTCCTCCTCCTCCTGTGATGATTAAGGCAGATGCTCACATTTGCCATGGGGATCTCTGAGATCCATTTTCCTCCAGGCATTTTTGAAACATTTATTCCTTATAGGAGAGAAACTGCTATGCATGTTGTTCTGTGCCATGTATGTCTTTCTTGGTGAGCCACTCATTCCACAGAGATGAATCATCGGTGACTTCAAGTACCCTAGAATAGCCTTCATGTGTAACTTACAGCTGTGCAGGACCTTGTGTTGGGGAAGCATACAAGGCAGGCACAGATGGAAAACATAGACTGACACATAGCCCAGGATTGTGGGCAGAGACCCTGATGGTTTGCCAGAACTTTCCATGATATGGGCTCTTTACAGACTCCAGAGAAGTGGATCTTAACTTCATTTGGGGTGACAGGAATCTATTATGAACCCCTTTGAAAATCTGACATAATAACTGAGATACTGACCGTCTCTTAAAGTAACCAATCAGATTGGACTAATCAGAATGGGCCCATGCTATAAATAATTGGTACAATGATATCAGTTCATGCCAACTGAATAGCAATATGGCACTTTGCAAACAATTGTAAGGAATTCGTAGACCTCTGCTCTCCACGTATGAATTTCAATGGCGAGCATCATTTCTTAAGTACATACTCTGTCAGGCCCCAGCAATGCCCTAGGGTTAAAGCAATGAATACTCTCCTCTTGGTTCCTCAAATTTACACTGTAGTTGAGGAGACAGATGTTAAGCCAATAATCACATCAATTTCTACATAATTAGACTTGTGATAAGTGCTATGTTGAGCAGGAGGAGGGGCTGTAAGCACAAATAACAGAGAGGCTTACCCAGTGTGGAGACTAAAGGTAAAGGTGGAGCAAATTATGAAAACCTCACTTAAAGTTGCCACATTGAAGTTCATCCCAAAAGGATGAGTAGGAGTCAGGCAGGTGAACGTGGGAGAAGAACAGGCATAAGAGACTGTAGGCAAGGAGACCCTGAAGATGTAGAGAAGCAAAGATAATACAGATGAGCCTGGAGCACAGAGAAAAAGACAGCCAGTGGTGAGAAATGATGCTGGAGAAGTAGGCAGAGCAGATCTGCCATAGCTCAGCAGGCCACAATGAGAAATACAGAGAACTTACCAAAGATAAAGTCCAGTTAGCAACTAAAAAAGGTCTGGACTTCTAATCAATTCATTGTCACTACTGATTTTATGATTTTCCGATGCTAGATCTTAAAACCAACCAACAAAAATCTTCCAGATGCTGGATCTCAATCAAAACCAACCAACAAAAATCTTTCTAAGGTCAGAAACTCATTGTCCCAAGACATCCATCACATCCACTCAACCATCCATCTATCCACCCAGTCATCCAGTCATCCTTCCATCTGCCCATCCATTCTTTTATTCATGCATTCAAGTATTTTCAGTTCTCCAGGAACAGCACTGCACTGGCTGCTGAGGCACCATGGTGAGTAAGACACCACCCCTGCCCTGAAATCCCTTACAGTCAAATCAGAGAGATAATTCAATAGGAAAACATAATACAGGGAACTCTGGGCTGGGATGCGGTAAGCATTCAGGATTAAGAGAGCACAAAGGACTAGAAAAAGCAGTCTAAGCTGAGACATGAAGACTGAAGAGGTTGTGGGACAACAAGGTGACAGGAAGTACAGAGGCCAAATTGTGAAGAAGTCAGAGATGTTTGATAAGCATGAACTCATTTCAAGGTGGTTGGATGTGAAGATAGGATGGGGTGAGATGGTGAGAGAGAGGATGGAAGAGAAAGTAGGGATCAGGTCATGGACTTTAAACAAAAGTCAATGTTTAGCCATTAAACTAGAAAACAGGGATCCAAGGGGAAGAGGCCGTCGGCGAGGCCACACAGCTCGTGAGGTGCAGAGCCCGGGTGTGGACCCAGGGCTGTCTGATTATGCCGCCTTTCCATTACACCAGACTACCACTCCATTCCTCCCCAAACTGATCATTTCCAATTGTGTGGACTAGTGATTTCCAAGACTGACTTGTGGACACCCTCAATTATCCAATTATCCCAGGCGAGAATGTACAGTTGCCAAACTTTGTCTCAAAGCAAGTTAGTCTGAAATGGTTTGAATTAAAAAAAAAAAATCCTACGTGGAAAGTACCTCAAAGGTATTAAATGTTTATTATGTACCAAGCAGTGTCTTTTTTTTTTTAAATATATTTTATTGATTTTTTTTACAGAGAGGAAGAGAGAGAGATAGAGAGCTAGAAACATCGATGAGAGAGAAACATCAATCAGCTGCATCTTGCACACCCCCTACTGAGGATGTGCCCACAACCGAGGTACATGCCCTTGACCGGAATCGAACCTGGGACCTTTCAGTCCGCAGGCCGACGCTCTATCCATTGAGCCAAACCGGTTTTGGCCCAAGCAGTGTCTTAAATGCTTTAGTTCCCATGTTAGGTGGGTACCATTGTGGTCTCCATTTAATAGAGGGAGAAATGGAGTCTTATAAAAAGTGTCTTGCCCAAGTGTGCTCAGCAAATAGGGGAGCTGGGATTCGAACCCAGGTGCTTTGACCCCAGAAGTTCCACTTCTAAACATGTGACAGCACCACATATAGACATACCTACATCAGCACCTCAGACAAGGCCCGCTTCCCCACAAAGGAACGCTTAGGAGGAAAGGGGAGGTTGCTTATAAAAGCAGTCACATCACACAGAACCTCAGAAGAGTGGCCGACCACTTTTCTCAGAGAAATAGCCAGGGCAAAAGAACCTCGAACCACAGCAGCATCAGTGGCTGACCGGCATTCAGACTTTGGCGGCAGCTCTCTTGCTTGTCTTTACCGAGGACAAAACTTTCCCTTCTGTTACGATGATTTTCCTCTCATCTTTACTGCAGAAGAAAACCCAGAACCGGCCTTATGGGGTTCAATTCAATTTGCTGTGAATTTTTTCTGTGAGCCTGAGGAGCACCGGCGTTATGCCCAGCAGCAGGTCTGCCCGTCCTCCTTCCTTCCCTCTTTCTTTCTTCCTTTCTTTTTCTCTTTCCCCCTTGTGTGCAGTTTATGTAGAACATCTGGTTTTAAAAGTGTCGCAATTTTTAAACATATTAGAATGCTCATGGGATCAGGATATCAACAGCTGTCTATTGCGGCGAACCACACGTCTGGAAAACATTCCTTGAAACTGAGTTCTTAAATAAACATAAAGCATCTATAACACAAGATGCCGAGCAACAGCCATTTGTAAACTGAGTGTTTAGACCAGATGAGGTGCAAACGATGGTTTTCTTGGTCTGTCAGAGTGGGAAGGGGATCTAACTGTGTTTAGTCCTGGATTTCTCTGGAGAGCCTGGGCCTTGGAGCTAAGTCAGGCATCTGGGGGGTCTTCACTCCAGTGTCCGCCTTTCTCTGTTTTCTCTCCCATTTCTGCAGGCTCTGCTGGTTTGACTTTATTTTCTTACCACTGACCCATACTTCCTGAAACTATTTTCCCCCCTATTTTTTTTTCTATATCAGAATCTCCAGAAATTTAGATTATACTTGACTTTAGTCTATGGCTAGTTCTTTATCTCTCTTCCTTCTGGCTGTTTAACTCTTCAGGAGAGAGTTCTATATTTACGTGTGTGCGCGAGCAGACCCGTGAATTTCCAACATTTATTGAGCACTCGCTTGTGTCAGGCACCATTCTAAAGCCTTTCCATGGATTAAATGAACTAATCCCCAAATAACTCATGGGGCAAGTACTATTATTATTAACAGCTTACAGATGGGCAAACTGCAGCCCAGTGAGGCTAAGTAACGTGAACAAAATCACACAGCTTGTACATTGCGGTGAGTTAAGCATCGTATATAACTAAGACTAGGAGCCATTCCCATGGGATGATCAGGGCTCTATTTGGGACTATAGGAGAGGTAGATTATCAAGTGTTTGCTAAACCAGACCTAAGTGTATAATTTTACAAATACAGGTCTCCTTGTGGGTGCAGTGGGGCAGGATATTTGAAGAGCCCTTGACAAAGCTATGCACTTGCTCCAATGAATCATTGCTGTAGCACAAAGAACTCCAGGCCAATGTCTGTTGGGAGTAGGACTGTCTTTTCAACAGCTGAGGAAGAAAGAACTGTATAAGGTATGTAGATGTGAGTATGGCTACCTACGGTAATTTTGCCCTCTCTCTAATGGACTATCAATAAAATGGGGCAGACGAGAGAGGGCATGAACTTCATTAACAGCTTTTAAAAGGAACTTCATAGACATCTACCACAGTTCAGCAAAAAAAAAAAAAAAGGTGTATGTGGGGTGGGGATAGATTCAAAGTGTGTTATGGTCTACACATGTTTGAAGTTTATGTACAATGGATATATCTTTATTCTACTTCTTCATAGCAGACATGGGCTCCTAACAATGAAAAGAGATGTGAACAGTTCTTAAACATGTCCTTTTCATCCTATTTATCATTAATCCCAAGAGGTCAGGGGCAGAGCCCCCTCTGCATCAGGTCAGCATCTGTACTAGTTTCCCTGCTACCCTTTAGCATTTCTTTGATGCTGTGGCCTCAATAAGTATATAGATCTGAGTTGGGCAGTGTTTTTCTCTGTGGGGTACAAGGCGACTTGGAAATAAATGGCTCCAAATATTGGAGCTGCACTCACACAGCCCTGCTTAGGGAAACATGGCCTGTATCTCCAGCTCATATTTTCACCTTGATGTTAATTCTGCAGCAGAAAGACTCTCACCTCCCTCCCCAGTGTAAAGTGGAAATCTACATTTAAATGGAGACATTGCAGGCAATACCATCCAGGAAAGCTAGTAAACACAATCCCTGCTGCGATTTAACTGGAAATAAGCTCTGATAAGTTAAAAAAAAAAAAAAAAAAAAAAAAAGGCAAGGAAAGAAAGAAAAAGAAACAAGGGCAAGAAATGACATGTGAAGTAGTCCACAAATTTCTGTTGGGAAAGGTGGAAAACCAAACTAAACAAAAATGAAAGGAGACTGATTTGGAAAAATTCCAATGAACAGAATGGATTCCACTACAGTAGGGTGTTTAACTGTAATAAGGGCATATTCATGGCACAGACATGATGGGCTTATCTTCATATTAAAACAACAACAGAAAGAGAACAAGGGCAGATATGAGGGTGTGTTTTTTTTTATGCTCATATTTCCAAACCTCATAAAATATTAGTAGCTGCATCAGCTATAAAAATTAATGGCTCCAGATTCTATTGTGTTACCCTCTTCAATTTCATTTTATCACCATTCTTTTTTTTCCTTCCTCTCTTTCAGTTTTTGTCTTTCTATCTCCCTAAGTTGTTTGGGGTCCCAGTGTTTATGAGCTTTATAAGCTTGATAAGCCTTGTAGGGCAGAATTTCTAACAAAAAGGGTCGAACAAAAGCTCGCCTGATTCCTTACATTAGCGTTTCTATGGTACAGTTAGATTGTGATAACAGATTGTGACAATATTGTCAAAAAAGAAAGGAAAAAAAATTCTGGTCTTCATTATTGAGTTTGTTGCAAACTCACTTTTTCTTTCTTTCACTCTTTTTTTTTTTTTCTTCCTTTTTTAATAGCAAAGACTGAAACTTCCAATTTCCTCAGGCCTAACCTGGCCTTTTAAAATGTTTTCAGGCCACTGTGAACACCAAGCTCAACTGTGAATTTGCATTTACATAATATAATTTTTACCATCAATTAATCGATCATGTTTAAATTCCTAAAAGTACTTAGTGAGTAATAACTACCCCTCGGGTGCTGTGAAAAGTTAATTTCCAAACACAAAGGCCACTCTGACTTTCAAAAAGCTGAGTTGAGTTTCCCATTGAGTCAAGCTCCTGCCTCCCCTCACTCCCCCCTAAAAAAGTCTGTGTTTTTATGTGATAATCTTGAAGATTTTTCCAGAAAGTATTTCCTGTAAAGAATAAGGAAAACATCAAGGTTGTGAGTCCAGGAAGGTGAATTAGGAGTGGACCAGAGAAAGCTGATTCTAAAAGATTCTATGTGTCCTTCCTGGGTTCATTATAAATGTTGCTGTGCCAGGGCATTCCTTTCGTGGGTATAGAATAGCCACTCACCTACAGTCATAAAATGCCTGACTGGGTGTCGTAGATGACCTAGCATCTAGATACTGGAATTAGGCCATCCAATCATACAGTGAAACCCAAAGCTGAATGTACAAAAGTTGCTCAGTAAATAATTAGGGAAGCAGGAGGAACCAGGCAGGAGAGTTTTGGGAAAGAGAAGACCTGGATTAGAGACCCTGTTCTATCACTAACTAGCTGGATGGCCCTAACTTCTCCCTGGATGATAATGCCTATCTTCAAAGGTTGTTGCCCAGAGGTGATTCAGTTATGAATGTGGAAGTGCTTTGTGAAGCCTGGGGCTGATGGAGGGGTTATCCTTCCTGGGGTAAGTGCAGGTACATTAGGGAAATGCTATCTGGTCCTTCCTTAGCTTTGTTTGACATGAGTGTACCAAGTAAGCAAATGCTACCTACCATTTCTATCCATCACCCTGAATTCAGCCTAATAGGCATCCAATTGGTTATTTGAACCTTGGTTGTAGACAAATACTAGTAACAAAATTATAGCTCAGTTACTGACTCTCAGGCAGTATAACTGGTATTTGTAATAACCAAAGTAACTAAGCTATTAGAAAATGATGAATTTAGAATCCGTAATAGGTGTTGGTTTGGGTTTTGCACGTACCCTGTACTATCATTATATGTTTACATGTCTGTCTCCCTGACAAAACTGAGAACTCCTCAAGGAAAGAAACCAGGGCTTGTTCATCTCCTTCTGTTCCTCTCCCCAAACACCCAGCACGGGCCTGGCTATAGTTCGTGCTCAATAAATGTTTGGTGAATGAATGGACAAACGATGGGAGAAACAAAGCCAATGAGGTGGAATCTAATTCCACAGCCTGCAAATCAAAATCAGACTGCAAACGGAGCTCATTTTCACAGGAGCATATCTCAGCGGCACGTGCAGGTAATCGGAACACAGCAATTTTGTTTTTAATAAGCACAAGACAGATTATATATTTTTTCACCTGGCCCCTACATAGCATCCTCTTCAACTAATTTCAAAACCAAATGGCCTGCTTGAAACACCAAATCGAATGCTGATGCGGGGTGGCGTGTGGATAATTCACAAAGGCAGAATCTTCACACCATGACAAATCAAGCATGTCCAAGAAAGTTAGTGGAATTGATGGGGTGTCCTTGTGACTATAAAATTGCCCCAAATTTTTCAGCAAATTGCTCTAGCCAGGGTGTCTTGAACTCGACAGCCCCAAACACAATTCTCCATATGGACCCAACTTGAGACTATCACTTGGGCGGCAGCACGCACAGCAGAATGTGAATTCAAAGCTAGTCTATTTGTCAGTTTCATAACCCAGTCCATTTAATCTGAGCACAGTCCAATGTGTACCCGTGTATAACTTTGGCTTCCCTATAATTCTTTGGCCCTGAGAAAAATGCAAGGATAGTGCTACTCATGCATTAGTAGTTATTCAGTTGACATGCATTAGTAGTTATTCAGTTGACACAGCCTCTAAGATGGTCCCATTTGGATGGCTTTGGGGAGGCACAGTCCATTGGAAAAGTTCTACTCCCAGCATGCCTACATGGCAGGAGGTCTACCACCTATTTATGTATGTCACCTTGAGCAAGTGACTTAGCATTTCAGTGCTTCAGTAATGCATCTATAAAATGGAGATAATATTAATAGCACTGATCTCAAAGGATTGCTATAATGCTTTTATGTTGAAAAAGCACCTAGAACTTACCCTAGCATACAGTAACACTATATAAGAGTTTGCTCTTTTGCAATAAACCTATGTCAACTATTATATATTATATATTAAGAATGCATTGAAAGCCACATTTGTATAAAACGACTGAACTTACATTTGCTTTTTTGGGAGAAAAAAATAGTTCTTCCACTCAGTTGCTTTTAAATCTAAATGCTGTTGGATATCTGGTGCAAAGCTGCTTCCTGAAATGACAAATGCTACTATTTCCCAAGGGTGTAGGCTGCTGTTTCAAATGATACAAAAAGCCACACATAACATGTGTGTTTTTGCACAGGCACAAACTAAAAAGTCACTGTGCATCCCCTTGGAGCTGAAATTTTACTTGATAACTTGAAGGAAACTAAGAGAATGAAAAACAGTGACCCTATTTTTATGTTAAAACCAAAGTGGATATATTGTGGAAGGAAGTGAAAATTGCACGAATTTTCAGGTTACAGGAGCCCTTAAAGAAATTCCACATTTGGATCTCTGCTTCAGACTCGTCCATGCTCTGCCTCCCAAACACTTCGGCCCAATAGAGATGTCCTAAGGCCGGGGCCCGAGGTGGCAGGACAGTAACCCTGCAAAGGTTCGCTGACCAGTGCTTCTCAAACACTATGTGAAAAGCAGTTGTTGTTGTTTTAAAAACTAATTTATATTTATTTCAGACTAATGGTTTTATAAAACACAACCAAAGTGAATTCTTAGAAAAAGAAATAAAGGAATAGAACATATAAAATGCAAGCCCCATGTTTTAAACTATTAGGTTAAACAAACAAAAAGTACTGTGTCAAGTTGCTATAAAGTTTCCTAAATGCAGGCCTTCCATCTCTATATTTATCTGGTTTGAACTGGTAAGGAACAGTCTGATGTTCAGACCACACTCATGTAGCTGCCCCACGTGACTTGAGGGTGGAATTCTGAGCCTTGCTGAGTGAGAAATGGGGCCCTGCCTGGCTGCAGAGTTTAGGCTTCTTAGTAATTAGTTTCTCCCTCGTGCAAAATACTGAATCACGTGGAAGTCCAGCAATGAGCTTCTCTGACTCCTTGTTGGTGGCTTAGACAGAATGGGATCTGGACCACCCCTTCAGCAGGACACCTGGGGGTCCTTAGCATCCCCAAAGTCCTGGCCTCAGCTCCACAAATTACTGTAGCTGAGAGATACAGCTGCTAATATAACCCTACTGGAGGTGAGAAGCCATCAGAAAATGAACAAGGAGGTAAGGGGTTTCATTTCATTATTTGGGGAGTTTATCTCAGTACAGTGGATCTGACCTTTCTGAGAATTCACTGCAAGCTGACTTCCTTCCCACTGGAAAATTCCAGTGTCCCAGGTCCACATGCATGCCATATGTAAATAAAGGGGTTCCGTGGTCATCTGAATTTCATCCAGCTGTCCCAGTGTGCAAACCCCAACTTCAGGGTTAATAGTGCAGACTATTAACGAAACTGGACACCCATACACAGCCCTGCCAGGAGATGTTTCCACCTTCTCTTGATACCTTTATCTCTAGAGTCACTGCAATCCTTTGTTACTTCTACTGCCCTCTGGTCTCCTGACTTTGACACCTGTCCCTGGCGCTCCTAAGTGCAAGGGCCTGGAAGGGTCTCAACCTCAACATGATTAGCTCCATCTGCCTTCTCCTCGATTCTGGAAGCAAGCTGGGCCTGCCTAGGACAACTCTCCACGGTGGTGCAGCCCCTGAGAGATGGGCAGACAGGTGGGTCCCGGCCCTCCCGTTATGAGGTAGTGTCTCCTGGAGCTGACAACTCCGCCCAAACTCAGAAGTTTAATGATGGGCTTCAGGTGGGACTTAGGTGAAAGATGGTATTACTGAGAGGAGGGCTCAGAGCTACAATTTCCAAATACTTGGAAGGTACTTTGAAAGCCGAGAACCATTTCAGGAATGCAGTGGTTTTTCAACCTTATTCACCTGGCCAGGATGCTGAGCTGAACACAGTTCAGAAGTTAGGAGACCAACTCGGGTTGTGGAGACAGCATAATGGACTCTGCTAGTTGTCTACCTACTATCTGCTGCCCTATTTGTCTTTCCTAAGTGTACCCCAATTTCGTTCAGATACAGCACAACATGGTAATAGCTAACAGTTTTGCTTACCATGAGCCAATACTGTCAAAGCACCTCATTCAAGCCACATAACAACCCCATTAAGTGGACATAATATTATCTCTATCATACAGATCAGGAAACTGAGGCACAGAGAAATCAATAAATTGCCTGAATTCATACAGTTACTAAGTGGCTCAGGCATCCCTTGAATCCCTGTCTTCTGGCTCAGAGTCCATGCTATTAATCAGCATGCTGTACTGCCTTCATCCCAATTTCAGCCCAAGGAGTGGGTATTGATTCATTTAAGCCAATCAGAACATGGCATTTTCCTGTTAACTGCTATTGGTCCTAGCCAGACACATGATCTGAGACAGACCAATCAAATAGAAGGAAGGTCTGTGACCTGAAAATGGGATCAGGGGTACAGTTCTCATATTGTTGCATACTATAGGAAACCCAGGCCAATACTGGTGATAATGCAGAGTAGGGAAACAGGGGAAAAGTCCAAATCCTTGTTGACATCATTGACCACTGAATCAACTAGTCCTGGAATCCGCCCTACTTTTATTAATATAGACACTCCTGCTGCTGAAGCCAGTTTGTATCTGCTACTTGTTTCTAGAAGTATTCAACCTGATATAGGTGGGTCTGTCAGAGTGGACAATGACTGAAGGCCAGGGCAGACACTTTGGGGAGTTACAGAACAGCAGATTAGATATTAGGGACTAACTCATAAGTCTTTAGGGAGAGGTTATCTATGTGGCAGGTCTCCAAGCTACTGGTTGCTTCTTTTTCTTTTTATTATTATCTGGTGTGTGTGTGCACGTGTGTGTGTAAATGCACACATGCATGCACATGATGGTGCTCCTTAAAGGAGATGGGGCAGAGAAAAGATGGGGGGTGGGGAACCTACCTCTTGTATCCATTGGGCTTCTATTAGTAGTTCTAATCAAGGTTGAGTAACACACCCAGAATCCTACAATTAGTAAAGTTCATAGCCAATATAACAAATGCAAGTAGATGGCTTCAGAGACCATAAATTAGCCACTACACTTCCTTCTTAGATCAAGTTCCCCAGAAACAGAGCCTGAGGCAGGGCTGAGGTACCTAATTTGTTGAAGGAGGAAGGGGATAAGACAGGGCAGGGGAAGGAGATAAGCAAAGACGTGCAAGATATCCCTATGTCCATCAGTCAGTCAGTGGGCTGCCCCCTTAGTAGGAAGGGGGTTAGGGATACCCTCTTGGCAAGATGGCTTCAGTTGGCTGAAAAGGGGACAGCTTTGAGCCCTGAGCAGTCAGCACAGCAGCTGGGGGACACATGCAATGACCTGGTAAGGGGGATCTGGATGGATTGCGAACAAAATTGACTACAGCTTCTATGAATATATGCTATTCCCTTTGTCTGGAAACCCCTTTCCCAACCTTTCCACCCACCTGCAAAAGCACACACATCTCCTCCGTGACCCTTTGTCTCCAGCTGTCCCTCAAGGATACGGCCTGTATCTTATTTCTCTTACCATCAGCATCCCAGAACTGCACATACACTCCATGTCCCTCTCCTGGCCCAGCGCACCCAGCAGATGCCTGGCACGGAGTAGCGGCTTCAATAAATGTTTGTGGGATGCATGAATGGAGAAATGAATGGATTTCATGAATCCACACGCTGCTAATTTGGAATTTGTGATACGTTGGAGACAGGATATTTATTGAGGAAAAGTTTGGAAAAAATACTCTAACTTGGGCTTTTACTGCTTATGTAGTTCATTACTAAGGAATGCAAGTCTCTCGTTCCCCCGCCCCCATTACTTTCCACGTGTTATATGCAGAATAATTACAACTCAGGAAACTGCTTTTCCTTTAAAGAAACAGCCAGCTTCTGTTATAATTAGACCTCTTGGTTAATTTAGAAGAATTTTCTGCACCCCTATACCTCCCTCCCCTCTCCCACTCCTTAATCCAACAAAAGTTTCACAAGACTTGGTTAATGAGACCTTCACTTTCAGTTCAACTTATGTATAATGCTTAAGGATGAATTATAGGACACAGTTGATTCTATAGTAAGTTGGTTCTCTGAGCAAAATGCAAAAGAAAAATGACAAAACTTGGTCATGGATTTAACTTCTCCATTTGATGATGCAAAAGTCTTCCATTTGATATCCAGAACTTAGGAAAGGACTAGATTGTGCAGTGACGATTTTTTGCCCCTGCTCTCCTGTGGGAAGGGTGCTGAGGACATGGCCAAAGAGAAGTATGCTTAGGGGCAGTGTTTCTCAAAGTGGTCCTTGGACAAAAGCATCAGCATCACCTGCCATCTTCTTGGAAATGAACATCCACAGGCCCCACTCAGACCTCCTGAATCGAGAATTCTGGAATGGGGTCCAGGAACCTGCATTCTTAAGAGCCGTCAAGGTAATGCTGATGCTGCTGAAGTTTGAGAACCACCGATCTGATGGTTAAGAATTAGGAGGACCTTGCTCAGATTCTCATCTGCCACCTTCAGCCCATGACGAATCTCCTTAACACCCCTGTTCGGAAAATGTGGATAAAGTGGTGTTGCTGTGTGAATTAAGGAGTCTGTATATATATGTCAAGCTTTCAACACAGAGCTGGGCATAGATGGCTTTCTCTGTCACTCCTCTACTATGGGTGAAAGGAAGAGAAGTGTGGAGGACAGGGTAGGTCCTCACATCCTCTGTGCGTGGCTTGGAGGCCAGATTGGGGAGCAAAGTGGAGGCCTTGTGATAACAGGGAAACAGCATTTATGATCCAGGAGAGAGGGAGAAGGGCGAGATTCCTGGGCAGTCCTGAGGACCCCACAAATGTGTATTGAGGCTTATGCTGGGCCCTTCAGAGGGACTGGAGATGAGAGGTGGACAGGATGGGCATAGGTCCCCAGCCTTCAGAGGGACTTCTAGTCTAGCAGATGGTGTGGGAATCATGATTGCTGAAGCCAGACTCTCATAGAGGCCTCTCAGGGTGGGGTGGGGGGGTTTGGGAGGACAACCGGAAATCCGCCCTTTCAGGGGGAAGGTCTACAGATTCGGATGAACAAATATTCCAGCCAGAAGACCTCTGTGGGTGACGGGAGGGGACGTGGGGTGGTCTGAAGGCGCTCTCACTTTGCTTGCTGGAGTCTTTGGAGTGGCTGCTGGGAAAATGCTTCCTCTCCCTTCCTAGTGGCTCTAATGCTGCTCTCCCTTTGTCCCCTGTTCCTCATTCCCACTCTCTCCCCACAAGCCCTGGAAATCAGAGTTCATTCCAAAAATCACAGATATGTTGAAGCTTAGGATATCAGAGGAGAAGGAGCACCGAGAATATGGCGCTGATCAGGAGTGCCACTTCCTGCGTGCCAGACATGGGCTATGCTTTTCCTTCACATGCCGCCTATTGTCTCATTCTCATCGCAACTCCCCAAAGTCAACGGCATTATTTCTTTTCCATTTTACAGACCAGAAAACAGAGGCTTCAAGGGCTGAAACAACTTGCCCACGGCACAGAGCTGGTGAGCACCCTCCGTGCAAGCCCAAGCCTGCGCCTGGGGAAACTGAGTCCAAGAAACCCAGGGCAGGGGGCTTCCTCAAGGATGCAAGCTGCCAAGGACCCTAGTGGGGACTGAAGCCCTGACATATGTACTTCCGTTTATGGCAAAGCGCAATGCAATAACAGTTTTGTGGCAGATGGTTAAAACTCCTGCAAAAAAAGGAACAAGAGATTATTAAAGCTACTGGTAACATCAGCTGAAACGTCCTGGAATTTCAGATTTGTCTTAGCTGATTTGCACAATCACCGCAGCCGGGTTTATATCGAAAACGTATGGCACCGGCTTTGATTGCCACGAGCAATAAAATCCACACAGCCCTCCCTCTTCCTCGCAACAAAAATCCTTTTCTTCCCTGGCTATTTAATATGCAAGGCAGATTGGAACATTAGCAGTGCAAAAGGGTAAATAATCTGGTAATTGATCTGGGATTTGTGGATTTTTACCTCAAATTTCTGTTTATGGTTGAAGGTCGTAAGCTATACAAACCTCTATTGATCAGAGTCCTTGGTTTAAACAGAACCTACTGTATTTATTTGTGCTGCTCCCCCAAAGTCAAACAAAGGGGCAGCCATCTAGCTAAACCTCTGCATGGCACGGTGGCCATGTGGCCCGCTCGCTCGGCGTACAGCTGTTTTCAATCTGCACAGTTTGTCTTTCATATCCATATGAGATGAAGCAGCCTTCACTCAGCCTGGGAGACAGGCCAGGGGAGAAGATACGCACTTAACCCTTCCCAGACACTCTCCTGCTCGCCTTTGACACTGAGAAGGGACACTTAGGAAGTAGGACGTCCCCCTAGAATTGCAACCTGGGCACTGGGTGCCCCTATCTGTAACCACTGGATGCGCCTAGGAAACCGGGACCCCGGCCCCCTTTGCTCCCATCTCGACTCTAGCCTTGAGGTCCCACCCTTGACATTCCTGGAAGCTGTGGGCCCCTTGAGAGAGGTTTGGGGAGGAGACCGGCTTTCTCCGCTGTCTCTGGGTGTTTGGAATCTTCCTGCCTAGAGGAGGGCACAGGACATGCTAAGAGCCAGGCAGGTGGCCGCTATTAACCGGGTCCCTTTTCTACAGGGGCTTACCTCTGTCCCATTCCGCTTCCTTAACACCAGACTTAGCCCAAGTTTTCTCAACCTTGGCAACCTTGACATTTGGAACTGAAAACTCCTTTCTTGGGGGTGGGGCCTGTCCCATGCATTGTGGGATGTTTAGCGACACCCCTAGCCTCTACCCAGATGCCAGCAGCAGCCCCCACCCCCAGTTGTGACAACCAAAAATATCTCCAGGCTTTTCCTTAATGTCCCTATCGGGGGCAATTTCCTCCAGTTGAGAAGTCCTGCAGGAGCAGGCAGGAAGCTCTTAACTCCTCTGGCCTCAAGAGAGCTGTTCCATCTTGGCCAAGTCTCTGCCCCTCTCTGGTCCCCGTTTTCTCATTAGTGAGGTGCCCATGAAAGGTGTTAATGTCCAGAGCTGCTCTGGGGACCCAACGCAATGCGGTGTGGTGAGCACTCACTCTGGGCCTGAAATGAGGGACACAGATACATGGACTTGACCACTGTCACCCAGAGGAGCTCGGAGGACTCAAAGCCAAGGCAGCGGAGGAGAGATCCGCTCCAATCAAGCACCATCAGGTTCTTAGCGCCATTTGCCAATAGTAACAGCTCTCGATTTTTGGAGGGAGCGCTGTGGCTTGGCAAGCAGAATCAGAATGGATTTGCTATTTTCTTCCATCCCTGGCTTTGTTGAAGTACAGACATTTGCAGGGCTGGGGCTGAAGGCAGGCGGCTCACAAATGCTTAGTAATTAATTGCTCTGAGTAGGTGACTGTATTTAATAAATTGAAACCCTTTCTAAAATAGGGTTATTCTCAGCCTGGCTGTTAATTCTCCTGGCTGTTAAATCTCTGGAAAATAATATGTCAGGTCCTGGATATAATACATGTGTCTTTATCACCAGACTGATCAAGGGTCAAATCCCAGCCCAGCTACTTCCTAACTATGGAGTGTTCTTAGGCAAGTTCTTATGCAACCCCCAGTGACCACTGGTCAGTGGATGATGGTATTGACATCAAAATATTGTTCTGAAAATAAATAGGGGGCCGTACATGAGTCCATCAGTGTGTGTGTGTGTGTGACACACTTTTAACATTACCAACTACAGCTACCATCATCATCACCTTCATCATCATCATCCAAGTATCCTTTTCTTGGGTGTCTAACTCATACACAAATTCAAAATAACATTAAGTCCATGATCCAAACCTAATTGTTTTAAGTATTCAATAACAGGTCTTAGTGATATCCAGATAATTTTCTATTTAACTTTATTAGGAGACTTTTCTGTTGCAGGTTCAGTCATAATGTTCAGGGGAAAATTTCTTCTACCTTTTTCAAACGCTCACTTCCCAAACTGAGAAAGTCTTCTTACATGTGGCAAAGTGCTACCTGTGTGATGTGGAAAGTAGGGAGCAAGTGGAGACAAGGTCTGTGTGGGCAGAGCAAGCCAGCTAAGAGCCTGAGTGTGTGACAGTTTCAAAGCCCTTTAGAGAGGCCCAGTATTTTGCAGCTTATCTCATACATATGTTATCCACTTGTCCCCCATTGACTGGGAGGCATGAAGACCTCGAGCAGGTTGAGATTTTAGAGTGGGAAATAGAACCCTGGGGTTTTGACTCTGGGTCCGGTTCTCTGGCCTGCCTCCGTATTTGCCCCCATGAAAGTGCATGAGCCTTATACCCTGGGGAGGGTGGGTTCCTGTTTCTCCCTTGTCCACGGGTCCTTTCAAACATATCGTAGAGGGAGTAAGAAGAGAAGACAGCAATTGAGAGTATCTCACGAGAGAGGAGAGAGGAAATCAACAACTACAGACACTTATTCTCACAGCTCTCTGCTTCCAGTCTTTTCCTCTACCCTTCTCTTTTCCCCAAGTTCCCTCTGCCCCCAAACACCACAATCCCTATATTTTTTCTTGAAGTGCTTGTTTATCTACTTTCCCTGAATGAAACAGTTTGCCTTTGGGCCATTTCTGCTAGGAAGCTTCTCTCCTGAAATACGCATTTTTTGGAAACAAACAAAATTATATATGCAATCTAGATGTAAGTATGACACTGAATACAAAATGCCTATAAAACAATGTTTAAAGAACTGTAAACCAGTATTGGTGAATCTTCCTTCCCAAGGCCCTTCTTTTTCCCTTATCAAGTAACTGTTATCCTAAATGTTATATTTATCCTTAAAAACATTTATGGTACTTTTCTTTAAAGCTGTACTCCTTATGCAGGTATGCCTCAACCATACAGTGTGTGTATTGTTTCTCTGCTTTGTAAAAATGTCACTATACTCTATATTGTCTTACTTAACTTGTGTATGCCTCTCCTCACTGTTTCTAAGATTCATCCATGCTGGAGCCTGTAGCTATAAATAGTTTATTTTCCATACTATACACTGTTCTGTTGCATTTATTTATCTGTTAATAAATAATGGGGCCATTTCAGGTTATCCAGTTTTTGTGTCGTTTCACTTTTAGAAATAGGACTCGGTGACATTCTTGCTCATAGTTTTTCGATGCATGTGAATACAAGTTTTCCCCATTCCTAGTTGAATAGAGGAGGGGCTAGGGGTCTGATTAGTGAAAGATGCTCCTGTGTCTGTTCCAAAGAAGCCACCTTGTTTGTTTCTGCAGAATTTATTTTCCAAACGTGAGTCTCCACTTCATGCCTCCCTGAAAAAAGGCTGCTCAGCCACGACTGCTCTCTCTCCCTCTCGCACAGGGGGTAGTTTCAGAAGAAGAAAGCTCTTGGTTTGAATCCTGGCTCTTTTATTTACTAACTAGCTTTCCCGTTGCAGGAAAAATCCTGCAATAGGATTTCCTGCTGCACTCTACCCCGCCTCCGTTCCTCCCTGTCCCCCACCTCACCTTCTCCTCCAGCCCGCCCGCGTTTCCCTTCGCCCCCGGCCCTGCCTCCGCTCCGCCATTGTCGCCCGCCCCGCCTTCTCCTCCAGCCCGCTCACGTTTCCCTTTGCTCCGCCATTGTCGCCCGCCCCGCCTTCTCCTCCAGCCCGCCTGCTTTTCCGTTCACCCCCAGCCCTGACTTCGCTCCTCCCTTCTCCTCCCCTCCTTTCGATGCTGTCTTGGTATGCAAATTAGCCGCCATCTTTGTTGGGGTAATTTGCATACTCGTCCTGATTGGTTGGTGGGCGTGGCTTGGCTGGTGGGTGTGGCTTAGGTGTAGCGAAGGTGCGGTCAATTTGCATATTTGTCTATTATTAGATTAGATAAGGGACGAGCCTAAGCGCCTCCCCTGCTCCTGCCTTCTGCTTCTGACCACCCTGAGTCTGTCCGTGTGACCCTGTGGGATGTGCCTCCAAGTCCTAGGACCCGTGGGTATAATAAACTTTGTGTTCCTCAGCCTGTCTGTGTCCTTTGGCACCTGCACCTGAGTAACCATCACATAAAAGAATGCAAAGCTATTGTGATTTAGAATTTATCATGACCCCTGCCCTTGTATCATCTATGAGCAAACTGAGGCTGGTTGAGTGATTCCATAGCATCTTGAATCTTGAGCTCCCTTTGCCTTTATAATGGAATGACTGTTTACACCTCAAAATGCCATGGGAAGTGACCACTTTTCTCCATCCAGGGGAGAACTATGAACCCCTCCAAAAAGAAGCGGAGACAGAGTTGCATAGTCCAAGGCCACGCTTTGCTTTAGGACTTGCTCAGCCTTCCTGCGAGGCCCCAGGGTGACTGAGGTGGATCCTGCTACCCAGAGAGTGGGAGGACCTTGGCTAGTTTATGTCTTGAGTCTCCATGTTTAAAATCTCTCTCTAGCCCTGTGGTCGGCAAACTGCGGCTCGCGAGCCACATGCGGCTCTTTGGCCCCTTGAGTATAGCTCTTCCACAAAATACCACAGCCTGGGCGAGTCTATTTTGAAGAAGTTGCATTAGAAGAAGTTTAAGTTTAAAAAATTTGGCTCTCAAAAGAAATTTCAATCGTTGTACTGTTGATATTTGGCTCTGTTGACTAATGAGTTTGCTGACCACTGCTCTAGCCCAAAGCTTCAGCATCCTCACCTGTCAAAGGGACATTATGGCAGGTAACTATTAAAAAAAAAAACACTGCAACAATCATTACAACTAATTACAGCGTTTACACCTGCTTTGGAGATCCGAGATGAAAGATATTTCATAAAGCCAGCATTGGGACAGGTGAGCAATGCGATTAATTGAACAATCTTATGCATAATCACATGCACAGAGAGTTCTTCAGTTGCCTCGAGGCTGGGTCCTGACAGCTCTCAGGCCACTCCCAAATGCTGAGGTCCAGGGGCACCTTTCATCTCTGTTCATCCAACTCCTCACGCAGATGGCTCCTGAGCTCACTCCTCAGTGAAATGAGGACAACCCCAGCACCCAGCTCCCAGGCCTTTTGTCCACACAAAAGCATTGGGAGTTAATTATCAGGCTTAGCGAAAAGTCTTTAAAGGCTTTGCTTTGAATGCTGGCTCTTACTTATTAGCTCTTTGTTCTGAGCAACTTGCTTCCTCCCTCCTAGACTCATTTTCCTCATCTATAAAATGGGATAATAATAGTACTAAGGCTTGGAGATCGCATTGTTGATTAAATAAGATATTAGCACAATGCCTGGCACACGGTCAGTTTCCACTACATGAAAGCTATTATATCGCAAATAACTGGCACTGCCTTAGAAAACAGTGAAGCAACTTGCCTGGGGTTGTCTAGTGCAGCCCTTTCCCCAGGCTGGAGGTAGATAGTTACAACCTATCAATCTCTATATGTAAAAGGAGCTTTTTTGTGTGCAAATGAAACCAGGTGGGTGTGTCTAGATGTTGCTTAAAATAAAAGCTAAATGGTAGATAGGCATTCCATGTCGGTTGTTAAAAGAATAGGCAAGCATCATCTAGAGTTGTGCAAACTGAGATAATAGTGTGTGGTCCATGTGGCTCACTGATTAGGAAAGTGGTTTGTGACATATGAAGATGAGAGAGAGAGAGAGAGAGAGAGAGAGAGAGAGAGATAGAGAGAGAGAGAGAGAGAATAAACCAAGATAGCTGTCTATAGGGGCAGATATGGTATGAAAAGATATTCTTTTTTACCGGGGCAACTTGATATGGCAGGGGAAGTAGCCACAGGACTTACTTCATAATAATTGATTATTCCCTTTAAATATATTTTTATTGATTTCAGAGAGGAAGGGAAGAGGGAGAGAGAGATAGAAACATCAGTGATGAGAGAGAATCATTGATCGGCTGCCTCCTGCACGCCCCACACTGGGGATGGAGCACACAACCCAGGCATGTTCCCTGACTGGGAATCGAACCATGACCTCCTGGTTTGTAGATCAACGCTCAGTGCCACGCTGGCCAGGCTGTTCTGCCTTTTTAGTGCTCACTAACTGTCCTCAGGGCAGCAGAGAACCCTCTGCCCTCGAGTTTGGGGCGAGTTTCCAAGGCCAGGCCCTAAGAGCAGAGAAACAGGCCAGAGCTATGGGATCAAGGCTGGGAGACGGCAGATCTTATCCTTGTGATGGGTAGCCGGCCAGATGGGTGGGGCAGGCCCCAAACAGGTAGCAGGCAACAGGATCAAAGACAGCAGGTCCTTTCTGTGTCTTGCTTTGTATTAGCGCCGAGGGGCTCTGCCGCTCAACAGTTTCTACGTGAATTCTGTTTTTTTGCACAGCTGTCACCTCACATTGATTTTCAGTCATTTAAAACTGGGTACGTTCAGCAAACCAGGTCCTCCGGCTGGAAAGATAGTTTATCAGAGGAGTCATTTATCTGTTCTTCTGCGACAGGGACAGCCTTTTTTAGTGGCTTTGGTAAACAAATCACCAATTCCAAAGAGTGCTGCTAACACTAACCATAATTACCTTTTATGGAGCACCTACTGCAGGTCTTCACTTCAGATCTTTTTTATTCTTCTCCAACAACCCTTTGAGGTAGATAATAGCCCAATAGATGAGTACTTACTTCTCCTGCATTCCTCATTAAATCCTAACTCTCCTGCTCAGTGTGTATTATTATACCAATAATTTAGCAAATGAAACTGGAGCTCAAACAATGGCAGGGAACTTGCCCAAAGTCTCCCAGGCAGTGACAGAGCCCGTGCTCTGACTCAGGGCTGGGTGTTGCCAACACAAACTCTTTCTGCCTGTGCCTCTTGGACCAAGTCCTTTCTCCCTTATCACCTACCATAGTTGCCTTCAGATTTTGACTCACCTGGGATAGCAGGTATATGCAGGTGCGCAGTTTTGAAACAGGGACCTCATAAAGGAATGGAGAACTAAATCCCCCGGTGAATGATGAAGTCTGTGCCAGCCATTGTTCAGTCCAACTCTGCCATTTGTGGCCGGGGGACCCGCGGCTGGATCCGGGGCAAGCTCAGCCTCTGCGTCTGTGCGGAGTCCCTCTGCACAGGTGGGAACGGAAATCTGGCTCCTCAGATGGTCCCGGACATTAAATAAAACAATGCATGTAAAACAGCCGAGGCCCTGGGATGCACTTGGGCCTCAGTAAGTGCTGGCTCTAGCATCGTGTTAACCGGATGCTGATTTCCCCTGTTCCTTTCTTGCCAAGGAGAAAATCTCCCTGTCATCTGGCAGAAAGGTCAGAATTTCCTGGGGTAGGTATGACTGGGAATGAAATGTCAGTTCTCTTCCGATTTCTGGTCTGAGTTGCCTGTCTACAGTGGCCAGATTTAGCCCATACAAACACAGAAAGCCCCGTGGACTTTGAATTTCAGATAAGCAGCGCCTACTTTTTGGTTTAAGTATGTCCCAACGCCGGTCATCTCCTCCATGTTCTGGGCGGGCCTCCTTGTGGTTAGCTGTTCTGGGCAGAGGGGAAGCCCTGCCATACCTGGTATCATCCACTCTGGACACTGGGTCTGGCCAAGAGACACAGCAGCCCCAGGTGGACACGGCATTGGTCGCCTTCCCTTACTGGGGACACATGGGGGAATTGGTGATGCAAACGCTGGCACAGGTTTCCTGGGGAAAGGCTTAGTGTTATGGATGGTGCTGCCATACGGAGCCTTTCTCTGAGAGCTGCTCCGAAGCTGTCAATCTTCCCTTTGGGGCCCAACAAGAGGGAGGAGGTTCCAGCTTAGAAGAGCCATGGCACTGGCTCCGGAGATCATGCTTGCACTGCAGACACATCCTTCTCTCTCTTCTCTCTCTACTCCTCTTGGCTTCTTTCCCTTTTCTCTCAAGGTCTTTCTTCTCCTCTCCCCTCCTTTCTGCTTTGCAATAAAGGCAGTGACTGGTTCTCAAGTGGCCCGGGTTTGTCCCCAGGGAACATTTGGCAATGTGCGGAGACAAATTTGGTTGCCACAACTCGGGGAGGGTGTGCTTTGGCACCAGTGGGCGGAGGCCAGGGATGCTGCTCAGCTTCCTACGGGGCACAGGATGCCCCATCACAAAGGATGATCCAGCCCCAAATAGCACCGGTGTCAGGGCTCAGGAGCCCTGTGACAGGTGACTGAAAGGTCTATGTTCCCTTGACATGACTTCCCATGATCTCAGGAAAATTCCCTAGACTCTCTGCGCCTTCACTGTCTCACCTGTGCAAGGCGAGGTCTGAACGAGGTGGTCCTGGGAAGCAGTGCGAGAGCACCACGGCCTACAGGGGAGAAGCTGTTCCTCCTCCTTCCAGTGCCAGCTCCCGTGGCCACCACAGAGCGGCTGAGCCCCTGGACTGAGAGCCCCTCCATCCCTGGGATCTGTCTTTTGCCTTCCTGGCCACTGGGCTCAGGCGGCCCTGCCCATCCCCACCCTTCTGGGACATTCCTTCTGGCCCTGAGCCTGCCCTACTGTCAGGGTAGGCAGGCCCTCACCCCAGGGCCTTCCATGAGTCCCGGCACACCTCGCCTCCATTGCCAAGGCCTGGCATTGGATCAAAGAGTTCGGTTGGAACAACATTTGGCAGCGGGAGATGGATCAGCAGAATGAGCCTGGATTGGGTGCAGCAGCCGCTCAGCCTCCCAGAGGATGGTGCGTGCAGCCCCTGCAGCTTCCGTCTGAGCCGGAGCCTGGCCTTCTTCATTCTTCTCCTGGGACATGAGCCCTTGAGCACTCCCTTTCTCTCCTCCTCCTGTCCCAACCTCCTCCCCCGCAACTCATATCCTTAGGACCCTCAGTGGGCCCCAGGGCACTGTGGGTGCACAGCCTGGCCCCTGTGCAGTCCAGTTTCCTCGCCTCCTGGCCTGAAATAAAAACATCGGCAACAGCAGCTACCCTTTTATGCGGCACTTGGGTGTCTGCTCTGAGCTGTGCGCGTGACCATGTCTCATCCTTTCCACAACCTCTGTGGTGGATTCTAGTATTACTCCCATTTTATAGTGATTTTAATAACTATGTCTCGGGCAATCATTCAAGCACTTTATATTACATGACCTTCTATTAGCTCATTTAATCCTCACAGCAGCACAAGACGGTAGGTACTAATCTTAGTCCCATTTTACAGTTGGGAAAACTGAGGCACAGAGATGGGTAAGTAGTGGATCTGGGATTTGGACCCAGATAATCTGGTTCTAGAGTTGAAGCCCTTAACCACTTTGCATACTGTCTTCCAAAATGAGCAAACTCAGGTTCAGAGAGGTTGATTAACTTGCTTAAGGTCACAAAGCTAAGATCGTTAGAGTAAATCACAAGACCAGGTCTGCTGATTCAGAGCCCTGTTCTTATTCATTATGCTGCAGTGCTGTTGTGTGTGTGTGTGTGTGTGTGTGTGTGTGTGTGTGTATATTTACATACTGTGTAATACCAGTAAACAAACACATGTAAAACCAACAAATAAATGAAAGATAAGTATATCTTTCATAGATTATTTATGTATTTATTTTTTGATAGAGGCGATTTAAAAATCAAAAGGCAAAACACATGTATGCATCTATGACAACTTAATAGTAAATATATTTAAAACAAACCAGTGTCAATCCATGATTGACGTTATAATAAGCAGGATGCTATGAGGCTGGAAAATTACTTACTCATTGTCCCTAACAGACTTAATAAGAGAACTAGCCACACGAACATACTCTTGTAGTTGTAATCTCAGAAACTCTTCAAAACAGGTGAGATTTCCATTCTAATAAATGGAGTGAAGCTCAGAAAGCTCAGCCACCAAGGACCTGCACCTCAGACGGGTCCTACCCCGGTCCTGTCTGGGCGGGAAACTGCTGTTTAGCACTAGCCCACCCTGCCTCTCTACAGGTCCAGACTCGGAGGCAGGCCTTGGGTGTGGGCACAGAGGATGTGGGCACAGGTGTGCCAGAGCAGCAGATGTGGACTGTGACGGTCACCTCTCAATGAGCCCAGTAGCCCTGCCCCATATAATGCCTTATAACGTCCGGGCTTTCACATGGTATACTTCTCAATGAGGCTCATAAGGCTAAATTCAACTGGAAACTATCTACAGCCCCCTCCCGCCCCCGCCACACACACACACACACACACACACACACACACTTCCCCTTAGCATTTAGCATTTTATCATTCTTCTCTGGGACTTGGCTTGGAGGTGAGTGCGTTGGCATGCGTGGAAGCCCAGCAGCGCCGTGCCTGCGTGTGCGAAGCAGCACCGGGCCTGCTGTGGGCTTGGAGGCAGGTGCAGGCCAGCCACCGTCCCAGAATCTGGAAACCTCCTTTCGTGCGCCAGGAGGGGCGGTGGCAGGGCCAGAGCTAGACTGTGTCTTGCACAGTGTTAGCTTCTTAAGAACCTGCTGGTCCATAATTATTGATGAGCTCACAGAAAAGAAGCCATAAGTTGACCTCGGAGGGGGGCTCAGTTCCCGGGGGCGGTGGGTCCCTGGTGCAGAGCTGCAGGGAGAGGATGGAGGACAGACCTTTCTGCAGATGCCCCCTTGCTTCCCCTTAGCCCGCCCTCCCTTGGATGAACCCAGGTCCCCTTCTCCTGGTGGCCTGGCAGGTGCCTGCCGTTCACACGGTTAAGCTGCCCCAGACCTGCCTGCAGAGGCCCCACCTTGCCACTCCCATCGGTATGCTCCCAGCACAGAGATTGTGCAAGAAGCCCCACATGCGAGCTGCCATCGGGGAGACAGCCAAAGAGGCTCCCTGCCCGGGAGGCTGGGGCGGGGAGGCTCACAGGCAGCTCTGCCACTGGAGCAGGGTGACCTGGGCGTGAGGCTGGAGTGCCGGACTGATCAGGGGACAGAAAGCAGGTGAGCAGAGGCTTCCGGGGGCAGCGATGCTGGCTGCTAGCCCCGACTGCCACGGTGAGGACTCCTGGGTGCCAAGAAAGGAAGGCGTCTCTCTGTCCCCTGAGCATAACTGCACCCACCTTGGCAGTGCGCCACACAGCCACACACACCGCGGGCCTCTGAGCTCCTCTCCCCTCCGCTCCCCTCTTCTCCACGTGCCAAAGGGAAAGTCACCTGGTTGCTAAGGGCATGGAAGATGTGGATGTTACTGAAGCTTTCCAGGAAATGGGAGAGGGGATGACACCAAGCACCAGAGGGTTCTGACATCTCTCCAGCTTCACTGCTCCACCCGCCCTTTGGTTTGTCCAGGACTCTCCCCACCTGTTTCTTCTGTCACCTGGCTTTGTGTCCATCCCAACTGCCCCTCAGAAAAGCTATTGGTCTTCATATCTTGCTCTGCAAATCAGAAGGGGGACCTCTTAGCAGCACAGAAGTCCCACAAGCAAATCATGCAGATAGTAAGCCCGTCCAGGAAGCTTTACCTCCTCTAATAGTATGCCCATTATTTTCACTTTATTAATTAAAAACGGATTTTATATTTAACTCAAACAGAAAATGACAGACACCCAGGTACCCACCTAATCTGACTGATGTTATCATTTCCCTCATAATGGGATCTTTCCTTCAGATCTTATTCTCTCAATCTCTGTCTCTCTCTCTCTCTGTCTCTGTCTGTCTCTCTCTCTCTCTCTTTGGCGCGCGCACACACACACACACACACACACACACACACACACACACACTATACAGAAGAAAAAGTCCTACAGCCCATTTCTAATTTCTCCCTCTCTGGAAATATCCCCATGCATGTATGGCGAGTGTCATTTGGTCTGAATCCAGGACAGCACTGTGGTTATGAATGCAGGGTTGGAGGCCAGACAGTCTGGCTAGGAGCTCCAACTCTGCACCAAGTAGCTGGTTACCTGGGGCAAGTTGCTTCACTTTTCTAAGCCTCAGTCAAATAAGGAAGACAGTAAATCAATCCTGGGTACAGTAGCAAATGCTAGTACCTTTAAAGTCCCTGGAACATAGCCTGGAATAAATAAATGCTTAATAATATTAGCTATAATTGTGATCTATAAACAATGAATAGTTTTTTTTTGGTTTTTAAAGCTTGCCTAAATTGTGTCATAGCATCACACACACACACATACACACACACACATACACACACACACTCCTTTTGTAACTGGATCTTTTCACATATTCTTATTATGTTCAGACTTCTCAATTTTGATACATATAACTCATTCATTTTAGTTACTATAGAGTGGCATACCATTGTTGTTTGAGTTCTCTGATTACTTACCCTAAATTTATTTGGAAAAGTAAGGAGCCAAAGCAATTTTCAAGATTAGGAAGAATGAAAGGAAATTTAGTACCATTATAATGATACTAAGACTCATAGGTTTTAGCAGTACTGTCCAGAAGTAATCATAGAAATATTCCATACCATAATGTTAGCCTAAAAATGGCACCAGAATGTTATTGGATCTTGGTTCAGCAACCTCTGTACTTGGGTTCTGGCTAAGAAAGAATTCAGAGTCAAGACTCAAATATAAGCAAAAGTTTATTTAGAAAGTCACAGACAGAGAAGAAGTGAGCTGTGGAATAAGTGAGCCAGCTGGGCTGCATGGGCTTAGCAAACAAGTTACAGAGGCAAAGGAAGGGCCCCTTGGAGCTCAGGAAAAAGAAAGCAAGGATAGCCCTAGCCAGTTTGGCTCAGTGGATAGAGTGTCGGCCTGTGGACTGAAGGGTCCTGGGTTCGATTCTAGTCAAGGGCATCTGCCCAGGTTGTGGGCTCAATCCCCAGTAGGGGGCAGGAGGCAGCCGATCAATGATGTTTATCTCTCCCTCTCCTTTCCTCTTTGAAATAAATAAAAACATATATATTTTTTTTTTTTTTTTAAAGAAAGCAAGGCTATACATGCCTGGAGGAAGGACAAGAGGAAGGCTCAGACATGCTCTAGAGCAGTGGTCGGCAAACTGCGTCTCGTGAGCCACATGCGGCTCATAAGCCGCGATTTGCTGCTCTGTTGACTAATGAGTTTGCCCACCACTGCTCTAGAGAAAGAGTGTGTTGGGGACAGAGGGGGTGGGGAAAGGCCCGGGTATGCTATTCAATATGGTAGCCACTAAACACATATGGTGATTAGCACTTGAAATGTGGCTACTGTGAGCAAGAAACTGAATTTTTACTTTGATTTAAATTTAAAAGCCACATGTGATAGTGACTACCCTTTTAGACAGCACAGGCTTAGAGCACCAAAAACACTGTGATGAAGTGGCAGAGATTACTTTAGCTGGTGGACCAGTAGAGCAAGGAAACAGAAGGAGCAAGTCTAGAGACAGACACCAATGCGTGGCATGGGCCCCGACAGTAAAGGTGTTGCCAGCCTTGATTACAGGCAGAGGATGATGACGTGGTAGGGCTACCACTTGGGAATTTCTTCCCCATAATGCCCGGTGGGAAGGCACATCAGGTCAGCCTCAGAAGTTTATAGTCACATCTCACTTCAGACCTCAGCTAGGATTACCAAACCTAATCAACCACCTTGGTTTCCAGAAGTGGCCAAAGGTCCTTCAATCATTTCCAAAATAGACTCCTCTGTCTCCGGCTGACAGGGATGTGTGCATGGGTCTGAGGATCCCAGCAGACCGCCGCCTCTCCCGGCCTCGGTCTCCAGCACCGGGCTGGGTCCCGCACTAGGACACAGGCTCAGAGCTAGGTCCCAGGCTCCAGTCCGGGCTCCGCCACTCTCCAGGGTTAGATCCAAGGCATAGAAATTTGCCCCTCCTCTGTACAATGGGAATAAGTACTTCCTTTAGGGGGTTGTTGGGAGGATGACATGATATAAAGAATGTATTTTGGCCTGATTGGTTTGGCTCAGTGGATAGAGCGTCAGCCTACGGACTGAGGGGTCCCGGGTTTGATTCCGGTCAAGGGCATGTACCTTGGTTGCGGGCACATCCCCAGCAGGGGATGTGCAGGAGGCAGTTAATCGATGTTTCTCTCTCATCGATGTTTCTAACTCTCTATCCCTCATCCTTCCTCTCTGTAAAAAAATCAATAAAATATATATATATTTAAAAAAGAATGTATTTTGCTCAGCTCAATACAATGAGTTCCTGTAACTAGTAGGTGCTCTGAAACGTGAGCTAAGTCACTAAGGGAATATCACCTGTAGAGCACAGGGTTTCAAGTTATGTGACAAGCAGTGGTAGATTGTATTAAAAATCAACTAATATTTCTTCTCCCCCTGACCTGTCATCCTACCTGGGGCTTGGCCATGTGTCCTGTTTGGCTAACGGAACGTGCTCAGAGGCGTTAGGTGTTTCTGCCCACCTTTCTTGAGTCCCTGCCTGTCGTGATAGGAAGACCATTCGCCAGGCGCTGCCTCTGCAGCCCGGCTCCTAAAATGAGAGGCATGTGAAGGCTCTGGCCGAGGCCAGCTAAGCCACAGCCAACATGCAGACCTGAGAGCAAGAGAAAAAAAAATGCCTGTGGCTGTGAACCACTCAGATTTAGGGGTGTTGTTGCAGCAAAACTTCAGGCCGTGACACACACTTCAAAGCACCAATCTTATATAGGTGTACTTTGCATGGTGCAATGCTCATTTTGTACAGTTATTTGCAGATTAATCAGTAATATGGCAATCTTATCTCTTATGTGGTCCTAGCCCACCTTTTCTTTGGCTAACAGCTGTGGATAAATCTTGTCACCTCTCTGGAAATCCAGGGGTTTGTCCGCTAAGAGGGAAAGAACACAGGTTAAGCTCAAACTAGTGAGTGTCTTGAATTTTTTTAGGGGAAAATATGAGGAACTTATCTAAGAATATGAGGCTTTCTCGCATCAGAGTGAAACGTTCAGAATGAGTTGAAAGTTCTACCCTCTAAAGGGCAATTACAAAAAGAAAGTCCAAAAAAACCCTTTTAATGCCTGTAATTGTCCTAGTACTTACATGTCCCATTAAAAAGAAAAATGACATTAAAATAATTTTAAAGGTTTTGGCTTAAGCCCATTGAAATAAGGAAATTCCCAGTCTTAGAATCAAGTTCTCATTATCTGGCCCAGCCTGCATTAAGGATGGCCTCCTGCAGAGATATGATCGGGTGATTGGGTTCCAGCTGGGAACAGCCTTGCCGAAATTAATATGGCGCCAACCGACCCATAATGGGTCCTATGTGGCGGCTCCTTGTCTTCTGTGTCTCTTAAGGGCTGGTCAGATGGAATTCTGTTAAATTTATTCCTGCAGCCATTCTATTAGGGGTTTGTCCCTGTGTGTTTTCCAATGCCAGGTCGGCTTTTAAGATTTTTTTGGTCTTTTTTTTTTTTTTTTTTTACATAAACATGTAGTTGTTCTAGCTCAGCTATAGGCAGCTGAGCAACATGAGTTTTTGCAGTAATTTTTTTTTCTTCATTTCTCATTGTGTCCTATTTTTTGCCCCAGATTTAATTGGATTTTGCCACTGTCAAGAGGTGGATATTGGATGGCAAACAGTCTAAGTGTTCATGGATGGAAAAATGGATTAAGAAAATGTGGTATGTATGTACAGTGGAATATTGTTCAGCCCTAAAAATGAGTAAAACCTTTCCATTTGCAACAACATGGATGGACCTTGGGGGCATTATACTAAATAAAGTAAGTCAGACAAAGAAAGACAAATACTGTATAATCCCACTTATATGTAGAAGGAAAGAAACATAAACAAAGAAGCTAACAGATACCGAGAACAGATTGATGGTTGCCATAGGTAGAGATGAGGTCAGGCGGGAGGCAAAATGGGTGAAGAAGGTCAAAAGGTAAAAACTTCCAGTTATAAAACAAGTAAGTCATGGGGATAGACTACACAGCATGAAGACTATAGTTAATTATAGTGTACTGCATGATTGAAATTTGCTAAGAGAGTAGATCCTGAAAGTTCTCATCACAAGAAAAAATATTTTGTAACTATGTATGGAGATATATGTTAACTAGACTTATTGTGGTGATCATTTTGCAATATATACAAACTAGAGGCTCGGTGCACAAAATTCGTGAAGGGGAGGTTTGGGGTGTCCCTCAGGCTGGCCTGCACCCTCTCCAATCTGGGACCCCTTGGGGGATGTCTGACTGCCGGTTTAGGGGCATTAACTCCAGCCATTAGGAAAATCACACAGAATGTCCTTGACATACAAACGGTGTGGTTTTATGAGTTGTTTTAATAATAATGGCCATTCCTTTAAATAATATCTGCTTACATACAATACAGCTGGTACTATGTGAATTCAGAATGTTAATATCACAAAATCACAGAAGGTTGTAGTGGAAATAACCTTGAATTGTCTAGTCCAAACTTTTATAAATATTGGAATTCCCTTTTCTAAGATTTTGAATGCTTTTTGTCCTAAGAAGCTTAACCAACTTTTGAGGCAACCCATTTTCTGTGAAAGGACTGGGGGACTCAGGCGGGGCTGAGGGAACTGGGCTCCGCCATCTTGTGACTATGGGCGCTGCCATTTTTGTGATGGCGTGACAGTCAATTTGCACATTCCCTCTTTATTAGGTAGTATATCGAATAACTATATTGTATACCTGAAACTAATACAATGTTACATATCAATACCTCAATTTTAAAAAATCATAATTCAGGTACAAATAAATAACTGATGTGTATATACCAAGACAACAAAAGAAAAAGAGAGAGAGATAGGCTGTGGAATAATTTAGTGGGCCCTTACCTATTAAATTGATAGACGTGTTTAACCTGGTAAGTAACAAGCTGTTGTGAAAGAAAACTGGTAATTCAGCTCCTGTATTCTCATTGAACCCATGGTATCCTCCTGTCATGTGGTTGTTTCTTCCAGAAGTTGCAGGAATAGGGGACCAACATGTCCCTGGCCACCAGCCAGGCTCCTGCCAACTGGCAATGACTTTCAATCACTGCCAAGCAGGTTCTGGACTTGAACCAGTGACCTGGGAGGAAAGTCTTTGTAACCCATTAACAAATTCTTCCCTGAGCCCCTCGCTGCCCCGATGAACACCATGTCCAATAAAACTCCACTGTTGTCATTGAGTCTGTCAACATGCCCACAGATCCCTGAAGGGTGAAATTAATTTGAATTACAGAGTTGGACAAACATGCTCAAAAGTGCATTCTTCAGAAATACTAGTAGAAGCCAATATTTCAGACAGGGATCCATTTAAAACAATGGCCTCAGTTTCCCTCTTGGAGCATGGGCAGGGGTGGGAGATATATACAGTTAGACCTGTCAAACCATACTGTTTCTATTCCTAACTTCTTATGGCTTTAGTAAGCAGATGAACCCTGTATGCTGGTGGCTGAAACTTTGAGAGATTAAAATTGGAATCCCCCTCGAGAATCCTTCTTTCTCTGAACGGTGTTTAGTTTGATTGCATTAGGAAAACACAAGTTCATAGTATGCCAAACCTTATTTATTTATTTACTTATTTATTTATTTATTTATTTATTTAACTTTTCTGTCAACCATAAACCCACAGCGAGTAGCAGAAGCTTCCTGTGGTAGGAAATAGATTATCTCGTATTTTCTATCTCACTGACATCTGCATAGTTCAAACCTTGTTAGGAGCCCAACATCGTTTCTTAAACTTTGGTAAGCGTTGTTGTGAATTGGCCCAGAAAAGAACTAGATCACGCATGGAGCTCCGTTGAGCACACTGTCTTAAGGCCGGAAGGTGTGGTGGAGCGGGAGGGAACCATCGGTTCCTGTCGTGAGTTGATGATAGAGCGGAGAGTGTCTCTAAGACCCTGTGACCTGTCCCAGATTCCCAGGGTCAGTTTCCTGTGGTTTTACACACATAGAAGGTACAGACTCATTCAGCTAGGACTAAACAGGGTGTCAGCCTTGCAGGGAGGTGAGACGAGCAGGAGAGAGGTGCGTTCAGAAAATAGCCAAGACAGACACAGGTCAACTAAAAATACCGCCTTGCAGTGTCAAAAGTTAGAAATGCAAAGTCTTTATCTGTGTATGTTCAGTTCACCCATTAAACAGCTCTGCAATTGCTACCTGCTCGGTGGAGAGGATAAGTTCTATAGTCAAGGTCCTGGGCTCAAGTTTGGCTTTCCTTTTCCGACGGTGTGGTCTTAGGGCAGGAACTGAAGCTTTCTGATTGCCCCCTCCTCAAGTGTGAAATATGAGTGGTAACGCCTTAGAGATGGGTGTTCTGTGGGCTCAATGAGACACGTAATGGGCCTACTACAGAAGCCACCACAGGATTGGCACTCAATAGACAGCTATTGCTGCATTACCAGTATCTCATTATCAGTATCACATACAAACGTGTCCGTGACAAAACCTGTGGGTTGTAGAAAAAAACTCTGTAAGTGGTCAGTCAGGCTGATGGCTTTTATCTGTAAGTATCCTGATTCCCTGCCTGGGGGCCTTCTTAGGAACTTCAGGGCAAGTCAGAAGTGCCAGGGTCTTAACACCCTGGGAACAGCCATGACAGATGAGCTTCCTTGCCCCTGGGTGGGATAACTGAAGTATGTCCTACACAGACTCACAGCGGTGCTCAGTGGACTGAGCCCCAATTGCCCATGCCAGTAACCTACACCCGTATGCACCTTACTTTGGCATTATTGCCTCGCTGTCAAAGTTGCCCATTTTCCTACCAGTGCATCTGAGACCACTTCCCAAATAAGCTGCTGGCACCGAAATCCTTGTCTATCCTTGGGGAAACCCAACCTAAGACACTCTCGGTAAGTACTGACCACATTCTCAAGCTCTCCGCCTGGAGCTGTTATTTGAGCAATCAATCAGATCCCAAATCAGCGCTGACAGTTCAGAGTCTGACCTAGTGACTTCAGGCTTGGGCTCAGGTTTGAAAGCGCTTTGTTTGCTCTGCTCAAGGAATCTAATACACATGGTTGCCTCTCTAGGCCACAGAGTGTTCTTCTCATTCAGCTGCTCCGGAGGATGTGTGACTGTCTTTACGAGGGGCACCCTCTTCGACACCCAAAGATCTATTTCATAATACAAAGCATCCTATACTTCAAGTCAGACCATCCCAGACATACCCTCTAAACTCGGTGAAAACCCATCCAGCCATTCCACATAGTTTAATAGCAGACACTTAATTTTATTAATAGAAATATAAACTATCCAGTTGAAAATTGATTTTCCTTTATTCATAGAGCGCGTAGGGAATACAAATGATTTTCCATAACTTTTTTTCTTAAACCTAGGCAGAAGAAACAAAATAATGACCCAGAAAAAGCAAATGAATAAAGTTAATCAGGTTTATAATTGAAGATGAGTGAATTTAATGATGCATGAGTTAGAAATATTTCCCACACCAAGACTAACACTTTATCTAATGCCATTGCTAAGACCATGTATTTCAATGGCCTCACAGTTTTTGTTTTAAAATAATTATTGCTCTTTGCATGTGTAATTGTCATCTGGGCAATTAGAACATGAAACAGTTTCTTCCTTGGTCCTTCTCTGTGGTCTCGGCAGCATAACCAAGGTTAGAGTGATGCGCAGAAGTAGCACATCGAGGTAGCACTTGGATTTTAGTTCAGTTCTGAGTCTGTGGTCTAGACCTTAGTTTGTGCATCAACTCTGAACCTGGACATGCCATGTCCTCTCGGCTACCTGAGTCCTGTCTCTGTCAACTTCATTGAACAGCCCTGAGTTGCAATGAGATCAAGTGGATATAATCATGTTGTAAACTGTGTCCACACTAGATAGCCAGTCACTGTTTTTATTATCTCAGGTGATCTTTACAATCCCTCTATAGGCTAGGGAAGGCAGATTAGTGCTTCCTTTAGACAGATGAGAAACGGAATTCCAAAGGTTTACTCACTGTGGCTAGTGAATATCAGAGGTCAGGCTAGCAGCCCTGCTCCTCCGGCTCTGAGATGAATCCCTTTTGTCTCCACAGGAATTCCCTGAACACTGGACTACCCAGCGGGGGGAGCGTGTTAAAAATGCAGGTTCCCATTCTTTCCCGGCTACCCTTCTCTATCCCAAAGATACTGACTTGAAGGATCTGAAATTGAAATTGGTTTTAAGATTTTTTAATTTTAAATCCTCACCGGAGAATATGTTCTTTGATTTGAAAGAGAGTGAGAGAGAGAGAGAGAGAGAGATGAATGTGAGAGAGAAACATTAAATGATTGCCTCCTACATACACCTGGACCCGGGATCAAACCCACAACCCAGGCCCTGACCAGTTTGGCTCAATGAATAGAGCGTCGGCCTGTGGACTGAAAGGTCCCAAGTTCGATTCCCGTCAAGGGCATGTACCTCGGTTGCACACCCAATAGGGGGTGTGCAGGAGACAGCTAATCGATGTTTCTCTCTCATCGATGTTTCTACCAGGGGTCCTCAAACTTTTTAAACAGGGGGCCAGTTCACTGTCCCTCAGACCGTTGGAGGGCCGGACTATAGTTTAAAAAAAACTATGAACAAATTCCTATGCCCACTGCACATATCTTATTTTGAAGTAAAAAACAAAATGGCAAAAACACCCGCATGTGGGCCTCGGGCCGTAGTTTGAGGATGCCTGTTTCTAACTCTCTCTCCCTCTCCCTTCCTCTCTGTAAAAAATCAATAAAATATATTTAAAAACAACAACAACAACAACAAAATCCACCACCCAGGCATGTGCCCTGACTGAGGAATTGAACCCGCAACCTTTGGTGTAGGAGATGACGCTCCGATCAATCGAGCTACCCAGCCAGGGCTTCAGAAACCTTCATTTTAATTGCCCCTTCAGATCACTCTGCAGCAGGAAGTCATGAACTGCATTTTCAGAACACTCAGCTGTTACAACACACTGTCCACCGGAATTAAGTTCCATAAAGGACAATCCTTTGGAATTCAAGAAAGTTTCTATTTGCTGGTGTAAGGGAATTTGGGTAATTATTATTAAAGATAATAATAATGGTTACTATAATTGAGTCCTTAATAAGTACCAACCACTGTGCTAAATATGTATTTTATGTACATTATCTAAATGGATCCTCCTAAAACCCTGGTGCCCCTGCATTGTGCAACTCTGTGAAGTAAGTACTATTACCCTCTGTTTTATGGTGAAACATCTGATCTCAGAGAGATTAAGTACGTTTCCAACAGTTTCCTATATAATAAAGAGCAATGAAATGGCTTGAACCCAGGTTTGTTAAACTTCAAACACATGCAATCAATCTTTCTATTCAATAGGGAACAGATACATGAGGAAGGGGAAAGAATTCTGTACAAGTTGAGTCTAATTCTGGCAAAGTCACACTGTAGTTGAACAAATTCAAAGAGAGCGATGGCTGACTTTAGGTACATTCTGTAACCTGGTTTATTTCATTCATTGTCAGAGGCTTAGTTCTGTGGTTTCAGATCTCAGGCACGGGGTGGTGTATTATCTATTGCCCAGTAACAAATTACCCCGACTAGCTGTTTACAACAACAAACCTGTATCATCTCATATAGTTTCTGAGGGTAAGGAACTGGAAAGCAGCTCAGCTCTGCAGACAGGCTGTGGGCTGGGGCTATGGGCATCTGAAGGCCTGAAAAGGGCTGGAGAATTTGCTTCTGGGACAGCTCACTCACAGGGCGGTTGGCAGGGCACCTCAGTTCCTAACCATGAATGAGGACTTCTTAACAGGGCTGCTGGAGTGTCCTGAGGATAGGGCAGCTGGTTTTGCTAGAGCAAGTTATCTAAGAGAAAGATTAAGAAAGAAGCCACAGTGCCCTTTTCTAACTCAGTCTCACTTCTACTTCATTCTGTGAAGTAACAGAGAATCACTAAATGGTGTTGGGAAAATTGGACAGGTACATGCAAAAAAAAAAAAAAAAAAGAAAAAGAAACTAGACCACCAACTTACACTATATACAAGAACAAACTCAAAATGGATAAAAGACTTAAATGTAAGTCATGAAACCTTAAAAATCCTAGAAGAAATCATAGGCAGCAAAATCTCAGACATCTCTCCTAGCAATATGTTTACCAATAAATCTCCTAGGGCAAAGGAAACTAAGGAGAAAATAAACAAATGGGCAACATCAAAATAAAAAGCTTCTGCACAGCAAAAGAAACCATCAACAAAACAACAAAAAGCCCACTGCATGGGAAATATATTTGGCAATGATACATCCCATAAGAGGTTAATTTCCAAAATATATAAGCAACTCATACAAGTTAACAAAAAGAAGACACACAATCCAATTAAATAATGGGCAAAAAACCTAAATAGACACCTCTCCAAAGTGGACATACAGAAGGCCAAGAGATATATGAAAAAATGCTCAAAGTCACTAATCATCAAAGAGAAGCAAATTAAAATGACAACTAGGCATCATCTCACACTTGTCATTATGGTTATCATCAACAAATCAACAAAGAACAAGTGTTGGAGAAGATGTGGAGAAAAGGGAACCCTAGTACACTGCTGGTGGGAATGCAGACTGGTATAGCCATTATGGAAAACGGTATGGAGTTTCCTCAAAAATTTAAATATGGAACTGCCATTTGACTCAGAGATCCCACTTCTAGGAATATATCTTAAGAAACAAAAACACCAATCAGAAATAATATATACACCCCTATGTTCATAGCAGCACAATTTACAATAGCTAAGATCTGGAAACAGTCAAGTACCCATCAGCAGATGAGTGGATAAAAAAAGCTGTGGTACATTTATACAATTGAATACTACTTGGCTATAAAAGAAGAACTCTTACCTTTTGCAATAGCATGGATGGATCTGGAGAGTATTATGCTAAGCGAAATAAGCCAGTCAGAGAAAGATACATATCACATGATCTCATTCATATGTGGCATCTAATGAACAAAATAAAGTGATGAACAAAACAGATCCAGAGACATACTAGTAGAAGAATGGAACAGACTGAGGAGTTTCCGAGGGAAGAGGGGGTTGCGGGGAGGGAGGGAGTGATTAACCAGGGAACTTATATGCATATAATACATAGTCCTTGGACACAGACAATAGTGTGGTGAGGGCCTGGGAGGGAGAGATGAGGAGTGGAGGGGGTCAATGGGAAAAACAACAACAACAACAACAACAATGAAACAAAGGAGACATCTGTAACATTTTCAACAATAAAGATTAAAAAAAACCATGAAAATAGTGAATCACTCATTCCAGTCCACATGCAAGGGAGAAGATTCAGGTTCTACTGCCTAAAAGGAATAGTATCAAAGAATTTGTGAACCAAGCACAGGGTTTGTTCTCCTGACAATCAGCCCCATCCCTGAGTGACCTGGGGCATTCCTAAAGTCCCCTCATTAACATGACCAAAGACACCTTCTCTCCCCCACCACTTAGTACTTGCCAAGGTTTAGAAGTTCTGCTAGAAGTGGGGACAAAGACCAAATGTACATATTTCTTATCGCAAACCACAATATTACAGTTATCTATTTCTTTTACTGGCCACAATTTATTTTTTTTGCACCTGAATATTTCTTATTTCAAAAAATGATTATTAGCTGGAAAAAATAAAGCCCATATGTTATGTTTTTACAGGAAGACAATGTGATATATTAGCAAAGACACAGGTCTTGGATTCTAATTTGGCCCCATATCCATCCATCTTTTCATTGAACAGAGCTTTCTTCAGCCTGACTAGGTGATGGACTGATCTGGGTGCTGGAATCATTTATTTATCTTTAATCCAGACATGTGTTAGGTTCTGGCGATGTGAGATGCATGATTAAATGAATCTTAGAGTCTAGGCATGTATCAAATAGTTATCCAAGTAAGTTTATGATTATGGACAAAGCTCTGAAGGAAAAGAAGCAGATGTCATGCGAGTGTATAATAGGAGATGAACTAGGTTTGGGTGGAATGTACATCACTCACACAGAGAGGAAGGCCCAGAGCACGAGGAGTATGGCAAGTCTGTGGAACCAGTTTAGCTGAGGCACAGAGAGTGGGAGAAAGGGCATCACGCTTTGCTAGAGATGTAGGCAGGGCTGACACATGTAGGATATCTTAGGTCAAATGCATGAAGTTGGTCTTCCTCCTAAGAGATATTTAGAGATTGTAGAGTACTGGACTTACAGTAGAGAAGACAGAAACTTACACCATTAGTGAAAGTCGAGTATGTTGTCATGGTAAAATTGCCCGGTGCTATGAAAGGCACAGCCAGAGAGTCCAAGCTAGTCAGCCCCTGGGATGTCCTCCTGGGCAATGTCACCAACCTCTTGCACTTTCATGAAAATCTTGAAATGTCTATGATCTCCTTGGAGCATCTTGGTCCGCTACCTTCTCCACAACCATTTGGAAGCAAACGTTCATGTTTTCCAGGATGATTTTGTCCTCGCCTGAAGCTTTCACGTTTCTTAGATCTCACCTCTCATCTTTAGATTCAACTCGGCCTCTAAGGTCTGATTATGCACATTCCAACTCTTAAAATCACAAAGGGCCCAGGGCTGGCATCTGACTTTCAGAGTGTGCAGACACTCAAATCAGATGCCTGTTTATTTAGAAGTTCTTGGTTTGAGTGGCATCTCAGCCAGAAGTCCTATTAACCTCTGGAAATCCGACTAAAGACCTATTTAATAATAATACACCTGCTGATTCTCTCTCTCTCTCTCTCTCTCTCTCTCTCTCTCTCTCTCTCTCTCTCTCTCTTCCTTTTGTTAGTATGCGGATATACCTGTCTGCACTGCACTGTGCTGTAACCATCTGAGCAGTGGCTGCAAGTCAGTAAGATTTGGAACTTATAAAGTTGAATTCTCTCAAAGTAATAATAATAAAAGCAATCATAATGAAGAGCTGGCTCCCCTCCCCCACAGAAGGGTTGTCTGCTCGATTATGAGTGGTTCCATTTTGATTTTCCAAGCTTGCTGCAAATGGGCCTCAATCGGACTCGATTTCCCATCATAATTGCTTTCTGCGTGAAGAGGTCTTTTCCAGAACTGTCTGCTGCTGTTTTAATGGGAAGCCTGTCTATTTGTATGTTAATAGTTTCCTCTGGGTTATTGGGCTTGTCCATGGAAAAGCTCAAATCAGATGCTTCCCTATTTTCAAGGTTTACTTTATTAATCTCTGATTTTTTGTGCCCACGCGAAGCCATTTCAGCCTCCTCTGCTCTCAGTCCTCTTAATGAAAGCGTGAGAGTGACGACATGCTTCCTGTCATGAAGCACTGTATTGCCAATATACCCACACCTTGCTGGCTCCGAGGAACCATGGTCCACAGGTGAGTTTGCTCACGAGAGTGCAGGCCCAGGTAACCCATTCGCTCAGCGCCTGGGCGGCGTAGGCTCGCTTCGCTGAGTGAGATTACCTGTGCCAGGTGAATGATCTTTGCAGCAATGCCAAAGCCATAATGAATCCAGGGAGACAACCCAGAACTCAGGGCTGGAAATGGAACAGGCCAGCCTTTAAATGCAGGCTCTGCACTGAATACCCTTGTAATCTGCAGCCAGTCCCAACCTCCCTGGTTTCCAGTTCTTTCATTGTTTAAAAGAAAGAACGAGAAAGAAACAAGAGCAACCATTCTCTCGTATTATCGGTCTCTAATTTACTGTGATGTCTAGTAACATAGTCTCCCTGAAGATACCTAAGGACTGGCAAACAGTAGCCTTCTGATAGACAATTGTTAGAACTCACACTCAGAATCTGGTCAGCATCATTCTCTATCCATTGCTTGGTCCATCAGGGTAGGGATTTTCATCTCTTTTGCTTTCTGTTGCGTCTCCCCGGTGCCTAGAACCATGGCGTGCCCATAGGAGGTCCTTAATAAGGAGTTATAAACAGAATGGCTCAATGGATTCAGTCATCAGATGCTTATTGGGCATCTAGTAGTGTGTGCCAGTACTTGGGTCAAACACCAGGACCTTAGGAATGAAAATATACTGTCTGAGTCCTGAGAGCTCTTAACATTTAGGCAGTGGGGGGAGGTTGAAGGCTGATAGACAGCAGAGCTATAAATAAATAACTACAATAACGAGCAATTTCTTAAAAGTAGGACCCGAGAAGCCTCTGAATCAGAATTCCCTGCAGCCTGTGTTAAAAATACAGATCCCTTGGCCCCAGTCTGGGTTTATGAAATCAAAATGTCTGGGGGATGGGCCCTGGGGATCTCATGTTTACCAGAATCCCAGATAACGAGTTTGCCTTCCTGTTTGGAAACCCCAGCAAGACAGGCAAAATGCTGTGACAGTGACAGTCGGGGTCTGAGGGACTCGGGGAAGGCTGCTGAGGGAGCTGGTGTTGGAACTAAGGTGTGAGGGATGAGGAAGAGACTGCAGGTGAAGAAAGGCCTAAGGAAAGGCACAGACCCCAGGCAGTTCCAGACAGTTCTGGTGAACAGAGGAGACCGAACAAGGAGAGACAAGGAGTCAGGATAAGGAAGGTGTGGTTACATACATACGCACAGTGGAATACTGCTCAGCCATAAGGAAGGATGAAATAGCGCCATTTGCAACAACATGGGTGGACCTTGAGAACACTATGCTAAGTGAAACAAGTCAGTCAGAAAAAGCTAAGGCTATATGATTTCACTCATATGTGGGAAATAAAACTGAAACCCGTGAACAGAAACAGCAGTGTGGTGATTGCCAGAGGGAAGGGGGTGGAGGGATATGGGGGTCCTAATATATGGTGACAGAAGATTTGACTTTGGGTGGTGGGCACAGGGTACAATATACAGATCTTGTAACATACAAACCCACACCTGAAACCTGTATGTTCATGTTGACCAATGTCACCCCAATCAATTTAATAAAAAAAAAGTAAAATAAAGAAATTCAGACTTCATAAAGCTTATTTTGTAAGCAGATAACACAAGCAGATTTCTAAATTTAAATTGAGATATAACTGGTCTTTAACGTTATATTAGTTTCAGGTGGACAGCATACTGATTTGATACTTGTATACATTTCAAACATTTTTAAAAATATATTTTCATTGATTTTAGAGAGGAGGGGAGAGGGGAGATAGAAACATCAATGATGAGAGAGGATCATTGATTGGCTGCCTCCTGCACGCCCCCTACTGGGGATCGAGCCCACAACCCAGGGCATATGCCCTTGACCAGAATCGAACCTGGGACCCTTCAGTCCACAGGCTGATGCTCTATCCACTGAGCCAAACCAGCTAGGGCTACACTTCAAAATTAATAATCACCACAATCAGTCTACTTAACACCTGTCACCATACATAGTTACATAAATATTTTCTTGTGTTAGACCTTTTAAGATCTATTTTCTTAGCCATTTTCAGAAGAGTAATGCAATGTTATTCAGATTTGCTTTTTTTTTTTTAAATTAAAGAACAATCATGTGGATTAATTCAAATATAGGTAAGACACTGAAGGAACAGCATTGTGATTTGGTCAATGGATCCAAGGAGCGTGGCGGGGGGTCCCTTACCAGCACCTGTGAGCCTGCAAGGTACTGATAAATAAATGGGTAATTAGAGGGAAGGTGATCTCTCAATCAACATGAGAAGGAAACCGAGACAGAAACACACACAAAGGACCATGAGTTCAGGAACAAATTTTTAAAGTAATATGTGCACTTCAGATTTTTTTTTTCTTTTCATAATGAACCCAATCTTTTATCCAGCTCTTCGTGTTTTTTTCTGGACAAAATCCAGGACACAGATACAGTATCTATCTAGTGGACGTTCAGGGTGGGGTGGGCCTGAGGGAGGCAGAGTTTGGGAGGTGTAGAGGGACTAAGGGTCCAGGGTTCGACAGGCACAGCCCTGTGACCTTGCCCACATTTAAAACCTCCCAAATCTCCGATTTACAATGTACCAATAATATCAATATTTGGTGTGGATAATAATAAACCATCTCTCAGGGTCATTTCCAGGCTTGGCTGATATAAAGGACATAAAGAGCTTGGCACACAGTGGGTGCTTAGTGAAGGACAGGCAAATAATGGGAAACGGTATCAGTGATAAAAGTCATTATAAAAATATAATTTAACTATTCCCCAGGAGCTGAGCCTGGAAACTTCGTAATCACATTTTTACTTAGAAAAATGTTGGCCTGGAAATAATCGAAACTGGAGGTTTCCCCCAAAGCTGTGTGTGGAGCGCAGCTCTGCTCACACTCATTTGAAATGGCAAAGGCTTGTCACTCTAGTGACCCCGCTATGGCATTGCCACAGGGTGCCCAGTGGGGAACAGGTGCAGAGGGCGGCCTCTCTGCTACGACCTGGGCTGGCTGTCCTGGCTGCTGTCCCTCAGCCCTGGGGAGGTGCCCCTCTCCTACCAGGAAGGTGCAGGAAGGGCTGGGCCTGGCCCTAGAAGGCCCTTCCCTGAGTGGATCCCTGAGCAAGTCATCCCTCCTGACTCACAGCCCCGGGCGGGCGGAGCACATCAGTATGCGGGGGTGTTCAGGGAAAGGAGGGCCTGTCATAACAGAACCCCCAGACTCAGTGCTGCGTCACCCCAGCCCCCTCTTCCCTTCCCAGCCTCCCCTCCGGACCAAACCATGCCCATTGCTGGGAAGGCATTGGCGATGGTTTGCCCCGACCCACAGATGAGCCACAGCCTAGAAAGAGTTAAATTAAAATTGGCCCAGGAGTCAGGCAAGGAGAGTCCTGGGTCTCAGGAAGCCCCTCAGTCCTTGGCAAACAGGGGGATCGTCCCTAAAGGAACAGGGTGCTAGAGAAGCCAGGGGTCTGTGCCCAGAGTGGCTAACTGGTGAGGACGCGCTGCTGCCTGATATTTATGTGGTAGAAGGCTTACCGTGTGCTGATTCTAACACCTCGTCCCTGTTTAGTTCTCACAGCAATCCCACAGGCAGGTACTCTGATGATCCCCATTTACCATTGAGTGGACGGAGTCATCGAAGGGGTGAGCAACTCTATGAAGTCACAGGGGTCTACTGAGCCCAGTCCGAATTTGCTGCCTAGATCAGTGGTCGGCAAACCGTGGCTTGCGAGCCACATGCGGCTCTTTGGCCCCTTGAGAGTTCTAATGCCACTTCTTCAAAACAGACTCGCCCAGGCCGAAAACCGACTTCTGCCCATGGGCCACGAAGTTTCAATCGCACTGTACGTGCGCACCCGCACATGGTATTTTGTGGAAGAGCCACACTCAAGGGGCCAAAGAGCCGCATGTGGCTCGCGAGCCACGGTTTGCCGACCACTGGCCTAAATCAACACACACACACACACACACACACACACACACACACTCACGGATTTCACGTGGCACAGTGTTGCAGAAAATCTCATTTCAAAGATGCCCAGGCCAGCCATCAAGAATAACTAAAAGGAAACTGGAATCTCTTCTTTTGTCTTCTGAAGACCAAGAGAACCCAACTCAAGCCATTTCTCCATATTTTGCACCTGATTCACTGTTACTCCAGACCAGGGGTCCTCAAACTTTTTAAACAGGGGGCCAGTTCACTGTCCCTCAGACAGTTGGAGGGCCGGACTATAGTTAAAAAAAAAACTATGAACAAATTCCTATGCACACTGCACAGATCTTATTTTGAAGTAAAAAAACAAAACGGCAAAAACACCCGCATGTGGCCCGTGGGCCGTACTTTGAGGACGCCTGCTCCAGACCCTTCGCTTTCTAAATTTGCAAAACTCCCTTTCCTGTCTTTTCTCTTCATTTCTTATTCTCCATTTTGCTTTAAAAAGTTCTCTTCCTCCCCCTTTGTACTCCCCCCGCCTCCGCCCTGCTCCCCAACAAGTCCTGCCCAGGGGCTGCTCTAACTGGTAGCAAGAAGCAGCCCTCCCCTTCCTCTGGCAGCCTCCCCAGCACCTTCTCCTCTGGAGCCTCACCCAGACCCAGGGCCTAGGCAGGCGGAGGCAGACCTTCCTTAGCAGCCAGAGCAGAGGAAAAGCTGAGCAGCCAGGACAGGAGACCTGGGTGCTTGGTGAGAAGTGGGGAGACTGGGAACCTCTCCCCTTGAACCATCTCTTCCCTAAAGTTTGGTGCAGCTGTCTCCCCACCCATGGCTGAGGCACAGACTCTACAACCAGCCCCAGCCAGGAGCCTGGAGCCCAGGAAACACCCTCAGGCCCCTATCTGCAGCTCTATTTCAAACCCGCTTGCTCACCCCTGGTGTCTGCTGTTATTCCTAGTGTCTGACTTTCTGCAGAAACCTTCAAAGGAACAGTTAGCTCATTTTGTTTACTTCATGCCGAATTCCAGCTCCTTCCTGGGCCAGTGTTGCGAGCCCTGAGTGTGTATGAGAACCCACCCTTGGGGATCAATTGCATGGTGCTGCTGCCCAGGTTCCCCGCCACACCAGGTGACTCCGTCTCTGGTCTGGGCTCCCCGGCAGGCCTGATGCACAGTGATGACTGTGAGCCTGCTTCACTCAAGCCCGGGACCTCAGGCCCAAGTCCAGGCTTCCTGGGACCATTCGTGGGGAAAGAAATTCAGGAATACCCACACCTTGCTAATATGGATAGCCATAACTATGAGAGAAAATGCCCAAGGTGAAGGTTGGGTCCCTTGGCCATTTATTGAGTGCCTCCTGGATGCCAGATACTATTCAGGTGTTGGAGTGACTAAGATTTATAGAGCATGGGCTCAGCCCTTGCATAGCGAAAAGCCTGGGTGGAGAGGTGGACACGTGAGCAATAGCAAGAACAGAATATCAGAATTCAGTGATGTTGGTCACTGAAGCATAGGTCATAGGAAAGGGGTGCTGGGAAAAGTCAGGGAATACTAGGTGGGTGCAGAGGACCAGCAGGAGGCATCAGGAGTGACAGAGCCACGACTCCCACCTCCAGAGAAGGAAGGGTGCTGATGCTTAAGCAACACATTCTAGTGCACATTTTCCGGGACCAGCGCTGTGCTAGATGCATGACTACAAGCAGAGTATGACACACAGGACCCTGCCTGCTGCAGGCCACGGGCATGGAAGATGAAATTGCACCTGTGACCATTATCATCACCAAGAAGGCCAGGGTGTTATGGAATCATAAAACAGGAGGGCTGATGGATGGACGCTAGGGGATCTCAGAGGGCCCCCCTAAGGAAGTGACATTTAAGCTGGAACTTAAAGGCTGAGCTATTCCGCTGCAGAACAGACGTGGCGAGCTGCCATGCACAGGGGGCCGAGTTACAAAGAAACAGAGACATGAACAAGTACGTCACACCAGGCGGAGGGGAGAGGGTGTGGGTGTGTGAAGGAGGGAGGCAGATGGACAGGCAGGCCACAATGTGAGGCTAGGTGATGTAGTGATGGGGGTTGGACGGAATTTCCTGTAGGCAGTGGAGAATTAAAGACAGTAGATGCTACACTCACTATTCTTGGAGTCAACAAAAATGTAAAACCTTAATGATCATCGTTTTAGGGTAGCTTTTTTGGACAAAAGCATAAATTCCCTAGACAGTAAAGATGATCATTTTTATTAAGTCTTTGTTAAATGCCCATTATGTACCGAGTTCTGGGCCAAACCCAAGTAACAGGAACAGGGGCAGTGGAGATGTGGCCTGTGCTGGGAGCCCATATCCACACCGGGTGGCAGATGTTGGCATATTTACACTTAGTCATCTCATTTAAGTGATGGTCGGTACCCTGAAGTGGGCTGTGAATACCAGGGGCTAAGAGGGTGTTTAACAGGGCAGGTCGAAAGAACTGAAGGACCCAGGAGAATGGCTTTGCAGAAGTACAAGTTCAGCTCAAATCTGAAAGTCAAGAAGATGAGGGCCACGTGAGGGGTGCGATGTGTGTGTTGTCAGCACATGTGTGTGACCGCCAGGAGCAGAGCAGGAGGGTTTAAGGATGGGCGGGTATGCTGAGCGCTCTCCTGTCTTCCCCTCCTTCTTCCTCTCTATTTTTAAAACTTTTAATTAAAAAACAACAACAACTGTAAGTCCACATTCATTGTAAGAAATAATACAGAGAGATTCCATAAACATTTCACCCACCTCCTATTGTAACAACTTGCATAGTTGTAGCATAATATCACAACCAGGAAACTGACATTGATACAGTTCTCCCACCTTATTTAAGGAGAATAAAACTACACACATAAATAGTAAAACAACCACTTTATTATCAAGTAGCCCCAGCTTCAAGGGTAACATAAATTTCCTTCAGATGAATCTTTATGTCTCTCTGGGAAAAGTGTATATGTGCACACACACATATGTATGCATACATGCATGTATATATGTATATGGACATATTGTTATAATTTTTAAAACATATTAAATATGTAACTCAAATTTGAAATTGTGAAATTATTAACTAACAAAAGATGACCCCTTCTCTCTTAAAGAAAAAAACCATACACCCTGTCTCCCTTTAAGTAGCAGGGGTCCTCAAACTACGGCCCGCGGGCCACATGCGGCCCGCCGAGGACATTTATCCGGCCCACCGGGTGTTTTTGCCGCCGCTGCCTGTCCTGCTTAGCAGCCGACTTAGCAGTGTGCATAGGAATTTGTTCATAGTTTTTTTTAAACTATAGTCTGGCCCTCCAACAGTCTGAGGGACAGTGAACTGGCCCCCTGTTTAAAAAGTTTGAGGACCCCTGAAGTAGAGTATTTGAAATAGGACATTAAGTTATAAGTATTTGGGATGGCAGTCTTGTAATTATTATGTTGAACAGGTTCCTTGGTTTGGAGGAGAAGGAGGGTAAGTACATTTTTTCCTTTTTATTAAGTTCCAGCTTGGCCCTGGAACAGTCATCATTTTATAACAATTCCATGTCACCCCTCCACCATCATTCTATTAGTCTTGCTTCCCTCAGGAGTTTTGAAATAGATTTCAAGGAAGAGGAAGTCAATGCAATGCCTCTCCTTACACTCCAATATGTTTTGCTTCTTGCTGCAGGTTCAGATTCCAAGTAAAGATTCTGTCCTGTGATACAGTTAGGCCCACTTTCTGCCAGGAGGGAAAGATCGAAAGAGGAAGCAAAATGGAAATGTGAACCGATACACAGGGAAGCTACAGGGATATTTATAAGAACCAAAGTAAGAGCGTCTTGTAATGATGCACAAACCGTGCACACAGACATTCTAATAATAGCTATGGCTAGTTAGGACCTATGAGGTGGTAGTCAGCAGGCTAAGCCCTTTAAAAATAAGTTAAGATACATCTACAAGTGAAAGTCATGTACTATCACACCCATTTTCCAGATGGGAAAACTAAGTCTCAGACGAATTATGTAATTGGCCTAAAAGTCACACAGAGTAAGAGAAAGAGCTAGGAAGTCAAACTTAGGTCAGTCCAACTCAAAACCCAATGATCTTTTCATGACATTGCAATCCTGGTTTTCAGTTGATTTTCATATGATGCATTGCAGAGGGCAAGGAGAATATGTCACTTGGCAATCTCTGACCTCCAAGTTTATGTTGAAGCCAGCAGAGAATGAGAGTGACTGAACCAGAATGGGGACCTTTTGGTAACTTATGATCCTTATGTGATAACTGTGGATGCTTGTCCTGTCTCCAGTGGTCAAAGCCCCTTGGATTTTGAAATAAAGTTCCTAATTATAGATCCCCCTGGGCTGTCTTGACTGGTAAAATGTGGGCACTCATCCCGCCTTCAGGAGAACTGCACTCCCAACCACTCTGTTTTACTCTGAAGGATGTTAACCCTGAAGGTTTGCCCCTCCCTTGCCATGGTTTATTGAATCCCTGGCTGGGAACCTGACCCATGCTTTATCTTCATTTACTCAGCCTTGCCTCATTTAACCTTGGAAGTAAGTTCTGAGATTAACCCATTTACAGATGAAAACAACAAGGGCAGGGTGGTGAGGATCTGACTCAGGGTCGCTCAAATAAGAAGTGGCCCTCCTGGGACTGGAATCAGGTCAGTCTCTGCTAAAAGGAGCTGGCTAATAAGGATGTTGAAGCTATTCATGGCAGAAGCTGCCCTCTAACATCTACTTTTCTAAATCAAATTCCCCAGACCAGACCTTCTTCACCCTCTTCTGGTCAGATGGCTATCAGATCGCTTCCTTTTCCAGCCCTCCCAAAGAACGCAAGCCTTCTACTCCATTTCCTGTTTATCCCAAGGACTCATGCAGTGATGTCCCCTAAGACATACAGTCAGTCCTCATTATTCACAGATTCTGTATTTGCAAATTTGCCTGTTTGCTAAAATTTATTTGTAAGTCCAAAATCAAGCACAGAGTGGCAAACAGTTTTGAGTTTTCTGATGCACATGTTCCCAGCTGAGGTTGAACAATGCTTTTGCCTTCTTGTGTCAACTCTTATACTGTCAACACTGTCCTTGTCACAGTCTACTTAGTGCCATGATTTCTACATTTTTGTCCTTTTAGTTGGCAATTTTGCTGTTTAAATTGGCCCCCATGACAGGGCTGAAGTCTGTCCAGTATTCCTATAAAGACTGTGATGTGTCTGACAGAGAAAATGGGTGTGTTAGATAAGCTTCATTCAGGAATAGTGCTATTGACCCCAAGTTCAATGTTAATGAGTCAACAATATATATGAAATAAAATGTCTTTAACCAGATCATTGAACCCCCATTCCCATAGCAGTGAGGATAGCCTAGGATGTGCTCAATGAACATTTGTTGAATAATCAAATGGTTAATGAAATAAAATGAAAATGTTAATATATCCTATGTTGTGCTTGAATGAGGTGTTCCATAAGACAAACAACTTGAAAAATTTTTTTTAAATCTATGCTTAGAGAGAGTGAGAGAGAGAAACATCAGTGTAAGAGAGAAACATCAATCAGTTGCCTTCCATGCGCTCTTCAACTTGGGATTAAATCCGCAACCCAGGTGTGTGCCCTGACCAGGAATAATTAAACTGGCAACCTTTTGGTGCCTGGGATGATGCTCAACCAACTGAGCCACGCTGGCCAGGCAAGACAAACAACATTAAAAAACGCAAAAAACTGGACTGGAGACTCAGTGTTCTAAGTCAGTGCAAGCCATGCATGACATACTTAAAATATGTGAAAGAAAAACAAGAAAAAGGACATGAAAAAGATTTTTAAAATATGCAATGAAAACATGTAAAAAAAAGGTGGAATTAATTTTAGCAATATATTGTCTTTAATCCAACATATTTAAATTATTATCACTCAACATGTAATCACTATTAACGAATTATATTTTCACCTTCTCTCTTTTTTTTTTCTTTTTGGACTCTATAGTTAAAAATCTGGTGTGTGGTTGACACTTAAATAATCTCCACTCCAACTAGCCACATTTCAAGTGCTCAACTGCCACATGTAGCTATGGCTCCCCTAGCACAGCTCTGGGAAAATCTCTTCAGTTTAGACATCAGGACTCTGAGCCAAAGGGGGTTCCAGACTGGCGCTTGGACCCACCACAGGGCATGTACTCTAAGCAGAGACCGCAGCCCTGAGTTTCTAGTTCTCATTCCTCGAGTTGGGTACTTTTCACATGTCTGTGGGCACCTTGACTGAGCGGCCTGGGCTCAAGTCTCACAGAGACCTCTCCTGTAGCTGGGCAACCTGAGGCAGGTCATTGACTCTACCTGGGATTCAGTTTCTCATATGTTAAAGAGGGGTCTTTGTAATGAACCACAATCAAGTTATTCTAAGAATTATAGTTAAATAAAATAAACCCATGTCATGAGGTAAATTGTGTCCCCCCTCCCTGCCCCCCGCTAAAAAAAGATATGTTGAAATCCTAACCTTCAGCATTTCAGAATGTGACCATATTTGAAAATAGCATCATTATAGATGTAATCATTTAAGGTGAAGTCATATGGGAGTAGGATGTGATGTGCCCTTCATCGAATATGATTGATGTATTTATAAGGAGAAATATATATATATATATATATATATATATATATATATATATAGAGAGATAGAGAGAGAGAGAGAGAGAGAGAGAGAGAGAGAGAGAGAGAACACCAGGGAGAAAGCCCTGTGACCACAGAGGCAGAAATTGGAGTGATACACTTATAAGCCAAGGACCACTGGCCACCATAAGCTAGGAAGAGGCAGGGTTCTATCCAGAGTCTCAGTGGGGCATGGCCCTGCCAACACCCTGATTTCAGACTTCTAGCCTCCAGGACTGACTGTAAGAAAAGACATTTCTACTGTTTTAAGCCACACAATTTGTGGTAATTTGTTACAGAGCTTTAAGAAACCAATATACTCATAAATAATGTGTTTTATTTTAATTGTTGTTCTTAATCCTCTCCTAAGGATATTTTCCCATTGATTTTTAGGAATAGTGGAAGAGAGAGGAAAAGACAGAGAGAAACATCTATGTGAGAGAAGTACATTGATTGGTGCCTCCTGCATGTGCCCCGACCAGGGCCCGGGCCGGGGAGGAGCCTGCAACCAACGTACTTGCCCTTGACCGGAATGGAACCTGGAATGCTTTGGTCCGCAGGCTGACGTTTTATCCACTGAGCCAAACCGGCTAGGGCTAAATAGTTTTTCCAGACAAAATACAGTATTTCCAGTTGAATTCTAATATCGAATAAAAACCGAACAATGGTTTAGCATAAGTATGTCCCTTGCATGATTTGAGGTATACTTAGCTGGTGTCCTGTATTTATATTTAAATCTGGCAACCCTAACCACAAATCACTTTGCACAAAAAGAACCCTCTTTGACTTATGAAAAACTGAGTCCCAGAGAGAGTCAGCCGCAGCTTTCAAAAACTTTCTCGGTTGTTAGGATACCACCATGGCTCCACAAGGAGAGACATATGTAGATATATGTGTGCTGTGTGTGAATGGACATATACATCCTACTGACGTTCTAATTTTTTAGGTGTCCACAAATGGATGCAGTAATATGCATTTTAGCACGGACTGAAATCAGAACAACACCTCAATGTGACAAAAAGATATGAAATCAAATCACCACATGACAATGGGCCCATGGAGCAGTTTTCTCATTCCTCAGGGCACAAGGTCCAATGTCATCATAAGAGGCTGCTCCACACGCATGCCTGAACATGGCGTGGGGCTGCCCTGGGGCCTTGGGAAGCCACCCTGTCCCCAGAGCCTGCTCCCTCTATAACTGCTTGTGAGTGCCCTTCCCAAATGCTCCCATTCCCTGCTCCTGCTAGAGCCACAGATCTACTGTGACAAACTCTGTCGATTTCGTTAGCCCAACAGATGTTATCGATATCTGGGAGATGCACCCATCAGTCTTTCAGTGGCATGAAGGGGGAGCTGCTTCCTTTTCCGCCCCCTCCTCTCCATCCCTTCCCGCCCCCAGCTGCCGGCTTCCTGTCATTCATCCAGGAGATAGCTGCTCTTCCCACAGGACTGTGTGGGGGCTTCAGGCTAATGTGATTCTACCAGGCAGAGATAAACTGGGCTGAATATTTATGATCTTGTCTTTTGAGGAGAAAAGTTTCTGGGTGTGCTAAGTTCAGGAAGTTGATGAGAAGAAGGGAAAATCAAGAAACAGATGTTTCTCGTGTGTGTGTGTGTGTGTGTGTGTGTGATAAAAATGAAAATAACTAATTTGATCAAAGATTCTTACTAGGACTTGATAGATCCTAGTATTAATTGATAATTAATCAACCCCACTAATATTTATTGAGAATGTACAAGGCGCCATGTTTTTTATATATAATAATATATATATATTAGAGAGAGAGAGAGAGAGAGAAAGAGAGAGAGAGAGAGAGAGAGAGAGAGAGAGAGAGAGAGAGAACAAAGGAAAGAGAGAGAGACGGAGAGATGGAAAAACATTGATGTGAGAAACATCCATTGGTTGTCTCCTGTATGTACCCTGACTGGGGATCAAATCCGCAACCTTTTGGTGTATGGGATGATGCTGCAACCAACTGAGCCACGTGGCCATGGCAAGGCAGCCTGTTTTACATGCTGGTGATCCAGGACTGAGCGAGAAAGATTAACCCTCATGGAGTTCCCCTACCAATGAGCAGAGACAGATAAAAAAAATAAGTGACCAGTTAAACACTTTACATGAAGTTTGTGATAATTACTAGAAAGGAGATAACTAGGATGCAGAGACTCCTGGGCACAGGGGCATGTACTTTAGGGAGGGATCTCTGAAAAGGTGGCATTAAGCGGAGACCCAAAGAATTACAAGGAAATAGCCATGGGAAGTCAGTGACTACTCACAGAAAACTTCTCAGAAGGAAATGAGCTCGTATGGAGCAGTGCTTCAGGAACTGACTCTAGAAGCTTCTGGAAGAGTTGGAGTTTTGCAAGAGATATGAGATAAGCCATCCATTGCATGTGGTGAAAGGACCTGTCTCTTCTAGAGTGGTTCTAGCTATTGAATGGACTGCTCTGCATCGAGAAGGGTTCCATCTCTGGAAGAGTTAGAGAAACAGTCATTCAAACCATTCTGTGTCCTGTGGGTTCAGATGAGCAGCTCTAGTTCAGGTTCTGACTAGAAATCTAGGCACTGAGGACCTAACACTGTGCTGAGCAAAGGAAGGAAGCTGAATAGAAACGTGCCAAGAATGAGGTATCCACTTTAGCCTGTTCCTTCCACGATACATGGGCACTCTGACACCTCCCAGGATGGTTTGCAGGAGGTTAAATAGAAACAACACAAGTGAAGCTGGTTAATTTAGTGCCTGAGAGCAGGCAGCATAAAATAAGTGTGAGTTTCTTGTCCCTTCTTTTCACACGTGATCTACTTAACTCAAACAAGAACGAGGCACATCAAACTAGCAACAAAGGACTGTAAAAACCTGATGTTCCTAAGTTTTTCAGAGGATTGAAAACTTTCTTGGGATCCCAAGAGTCATTTGAGAACCAGACAAATAAATACACACACAACACCTGATTCCTTGACAAACCACAACCCTATTCCCAGTAGCAAATGCTGTTTTCTCTGTTCTGGATGAAAAGTCTGCAGCCCATGCTGGGGGTGGGGCTGGGGGAGGGGGAGATGGGAGTGGAGTTGCCACGCTCAGATTTGTGGCTCAGGGTTTTGTGCAAGACTCCACATCTCACACCCGGGTACAACTCCAAGGCTCCAATAATGACCCTTAAGTTCACCATCAAGGAATCCAATGGCCAAAATTTTCCTCACCCATTTGGCAAACTTTGGCTATTTCCCAAACACACACCATCATTCTACATACACTCAGGTGGACTGAGGCATTCACACTAGTCAGCTCACTTGCAACTCACTGCTATCTGTTAAATAGGTAAATGAAACTAAAAAGACAAACCAGCTCAAAACCACATATGCACAGCCAACATACACAATCACAAATAAACCCCCAACGCATGAATGTTCCTGGTCAGACTCAAATGCACACACACAAGCCACCCGTGTGAGTTACACACATGCAAAGTGTCTCTCCAGTTGTTCCCTTCACCCTTCAGCATCCCAACATCTCCCTCTCTGTAGATAATTGTAGATAACCCCAGGCGCCTGGCTGGCTTTATATGGGGACTTCCCAGACCAGAGCTGATAGAAGAGTCAGCACTAGGGGTTTGGAGGCCTCTGCTCTTCCAAGCTCACTGCTTGCACCCAGGGCCAGGTGGTCAGCAGGGTCAAACGTGGCTCCTGGGCCTGACTCTGAGGCTTGTCTTTTATGCGTCAGAACTCAACATCAGCCATTGGAGGAGGCTTAACTTATTTAATATACTTTCTGCTCCGGGGTCCCAGATGGTGAAGGGGCCAAAGCCAAGATGTCAAACCACGTGTAGTCTTTAGCCCTTGATGTTTGTCACAAGCATTGAGCCTGGGGCCTGGAGCCATTCCAGTCGGTAATTGATAATTCCAGCTGGTAATTATGTGCTGCGGGTAGTTTCAGTTGGCATTCCGCACATCCCGTCCTCAAACAGCAAGAGGTGTTCCCAGGTTTCATGCCAGAGGTGGCTCCGTTTCAGGCCCCATAAAGTTTCTAGATACCTTTGGAATGCTGCAGGATGAAAGATGCTATCCTCCTTAAACACACGGGCTTCGAAAAAGAAAACCCCTGACTTGCTGATAATGACAATTTGTCTTGGTCTTTATGTTCCTTGTTCATGGAAAATGTCAATTAATAAAAAAGACACCAGTCCCAGGAATTAACTAATTATGTCAACTAATGTCCTAGGCAGCTAAACAAGTAATCTGCTTGGAAATGGTTATGTTCCCAGACAATATACGGATGTTCTAGGTCAGTGGTCGGCACACTGCGGCTCGCGAGCCACATGCGGCTCTTTGGCCCCTTGAGTGTGGCTCTTCCACAAAATACCATGTGCGGGCGCACACGGACAGTGCGATTGAAACTTCGTGGCCCATGCGCTGAAGTCGGTTTTCGGCTCTCAAAAGGAATTTCAATCGTTGTACTGTTGATATTTGGCTCTGTTGACTAATGAGTTTGCCGACCACTGTTCTAGGTTGTCTCAATACATTTCTCTTTTTTTCCTTTTTCACTTTTTGATGATAGAGAAATGACTGAACACACTTGGATTGCTCACTTGCCTCCCTGTAGAATATACCTCACGTAAGTCATGGTCCTTGTTAGAACAGTAGCACCAGGAATAAAATTGGAGTCTTCTTCCTGTTCTCTGACAGAAATTCCCAAACCAAATTAAGTTACAAACATATGATGTTGAACATGGAGGTGAGCAGTTTCAAGACCCAGGAGATGTACAAGAGCCTTAGGTTGGTGTGTGGCCTTGCCCACAAATTCCCTTACTTCCTGAGAAAGTACCAGGTCTGGAATGAACCCATACTCGAACCATTACCTGTGTGCTTAGTTCTCTATTGCTGTGTAACAAACTACCCCAAAACGCTACCCTTAAAATAACGGCATTCTATCATTTCTCATTCTGTGGGTTGACTGGTGGTCTCAGCTGGCTGGTCCTTATACTGGTTTCACTGAGGGTCTCTCAAGCTGTGACGGCCAAATGGTGGCTGGGGCTGGATCATCTGAACATGGGGACCCGTGATGACTGTCTCCTTCTCTCTGCTACTTTAGGGCTGTTCCTTTCCATGTGACCTCTCCACACAGTCTTTCTCTAAGCGGTCTCTCTAGCATATATCCAGTGGTTCCAAGTCAGCTCCAAGGATCCTTTCCTCAGGAGGAAAATCTGGGGCCACAGCAGTGGGTGAGAGCTAGGCCTCCCCAGACAGGACAGATCAGGGGGCAGGATACAATCAAGACCCTTTTTACATGGTGGCCCAGAGCTCCCAAGGGTGAACATTTCAAGAAGTACGGAGCAGGAGCTGCCTCTCTCCATAAAAGCGGGGCCAGGAACCAACATTGCCTTGGTGCCTCTGTGATCTGTAGTTTAACACTAGTGTAGGCAGCCCGGATCCAGGTGAAAGGGACACAAAAAAGTGAGGGATGGGAGGTGTGGCTCACTGGGGGCCTTTGGAGAACAGCTGCCAAACTATATTGTTTGTTTTGTTTTGTTTTGTTTTGTTTGTCAACCTCCACCTACTGGTCTCACACTTGACCACAGATTCTTCATCTCATGCTCACCTCACTCAGACCTGGTATCACCTCTTCTCTGGCCTGTCTCCCCTCTGTTTTGCTTCACAGTTTGGGTTTTGATCGCCTGCTTTCCCTTCACAGCATCAACACTGACCATTTCCCCCAATTTCCAATGGCACTGAAGGCTCCTGATGACTTCCTCTCTCTTCTCTTGGAATCTGATAGGAATTCCATCCAATGAAAGTATTATTAAGTGAATAAAACAAATTGAGAAATGACATGTAGTATGATTCCCTTTATTTAAAAATGCATAAATGAACTATTGTATATGCTTATATAAGTTTGTGTATATACAGAAAATATATGGAAAGATACGCACTAAAGAAATCTCTAGTAAAGATTTTCTTTAGGGAATATTTGAGCACTGAGAAAGAGGTAACAGGTAACTTTTTATTTTATAGTCCTCTGGATGTTAAAAGTTTGTAATTATTTTGTGTTTCTTTTATAATAAAAAATTAATGTAAAAGCCCGACCCAATTTTAGGAAACATTTGCTGAAGTTTTCACATGAAGAAGTTTCCATTTTGGGGACTAGTGATTTTAAAAATGATTAGATATAGTGTTTTTTATTTTCAAAGAAATGCTCAGCTAACTTGGACATATACAAACACACAGACAACAGTACACACACATATGCACATGCACCCTGCACAGACCACACCCCATCACTGAACATCATTAGCAGGGTTCAATATACATCAAACAATAGCCAGAGTCTGCACAAGGTTTACAAAATCCAAACTGGTGATGAGAAGTTAGCATTCTCAACTTTAAAATTAAAAAGGCATGACCAAGCTCTGCTTCGCCCTTCCTTCCCTGCGCTCAGCACTGAGAATCTTCCCCTGGCACACCGACTCGAGGCTGGCTCACTTAGCCAGGCGTGCACTGAGAGCAGCCCAGGTAGGAACCACCCTTGGCACTCAGGTGTGTCTCCTGCCCATCGATTGCCAATTTCCCAGAATGCCTCGCTCTCCAAGTGGGCCAGATGCAGCCCAGGGGTCATTCCCAGATCACACGTGTATCTGAGAACATGCTCTTTCTTGACGTGGTGATGCAATGCGAGAGTTTCAGGGCTGATCAATGGCAGCAAGGGCTCTGTCAGGATGTACAGTAATTTGACTCAGCTCAATACATTGAGCTCCTAGGGCAGGAAAAAGACCCCAGGTTCTAAAAATGCTTGTACAAAGAACCCTGCGAGCTCCCACCTCCTCTGCCCCAGCCCACTCCCCTAAAGCACCCCCAGCTCGCTATTACTGAGACTCACACAAGAGGGATGGATCTTGGTGGGAATGTATTGGGCATATTGAAAAGCCCATTGATCTATAGCCTTCGCTGAGCCTACATTCTGTCTGACAAGAGCTCTGAGTACTTCTGAGCATGTGCTCTGTCTGCCAGGGGCCGGATGATCGATCGTAAGCCTGGCTCCAGTCCAGGGAGATGGGGGTGTTGGGGAGCATATATCCAGTGGTTCCAAGTCAGCTCCAAAGATCCTTTCCTCGGGAGGAAAATCTGGGGCCACAGCAGTGGGTGAGAGCTAGGCCTCCCCAGACAGGACAGATCAGGGGGCAGGATACAATCAAGGCACACATGTGCACTTTGTATGAGCTCAATGTTTTACACTCACCCTGTCATTTCCTCATTGCCGCAATGACATGAGGTCAGTTCTCGGAATAGCCCCATCTTTTTCAGAAGAGGAAACTAAAGCTCTGAGATAGTCAGAGACTTCAAATAAAGACAGTGGGAGGCTTTACACAGAGTCTGAGAGTTTATGCCCAAACAGCCCGAAAACGCCACTTTTATCCAACCCCACATAGAATTTTGTTTCAACACGAGATTCTTCAGCCAACACCAGAAATGTTTTGAAACTTCTGAAATAGTCTATCCAACCATTCTTCCATTTTAAAGAGGAAAGGCCTAAAGCTTATGGGATACGGTGACATGGCCACTAAGTGGTAGGGGGAGAAATGTATTACAAGTTATTATTTATTGAAGGTATATTAGGTGTCAGGTACCATATAGGACATGACCTAATCCTCACAGTACATAGGAGGTAACGTGGCACCTCTCTTGTGAGATTATGGTGAGTATTAAATAAGATAAGGCACTGCTTATTAACTCTCTGGTACGTTTCTATACACACAAGCTCACACATGTTCAATCTTATATTCATGTGGCATCTAGAACTAAATCGTCATCTTGTATACACATTTAACTTTGCACTCGGTGTGTGAAAATGCAAAACTAGTAAGTGCGTGCATATAACCAAGTGGTACTTTATTTTTCCTTAATTAAGGAAATTAATTTTGGTGGAACCTTTGATAAAGATTAAATAGCTAATGATCAGCTTTTACCATGTTGCTGGACCTTTCGACATTTGCCTCAGCAATCTTCTGCATCTGAAATGGAATGTACAGACTGTAGGATCCATTCCTTTGGCTGCCCATGGGAAACTCCTACCCACGCTTCAGTCCGGTCCAGGGCAAAGGAGATGGGGCAGGGGTGGAGCACCTGCACTGCCTTGTCCCATCACCCCCTTGGGGCTCTCCAAAAGGCCACTTAGGAAACCGCGGCAGCACAGCCTGTTGTCTCCATACATGGCACGCCACCCGTCCACAGCTCGTGGCTGGCCTGAGAAACAGGTGGATGGGAAGGGACATGGTCCCATTCCAAGAACTTAGGTAATACCAGCTTCAACATCTGCTACCTTTGGGATCTGGGGTAAAAGAGTCAGCCTCATGGAGTCTCTAAACTCTTTCTTGTCTGTAAAACTGGAATAATAGCAGTCCCCCATTCACAGGGTTCAGGTTTGTGTTAAACATCGTGGGAGCCCCACATGTGCTGGCACCCCCCCACTTGCCTCTAAGTGTGCTTCCCAGAGCGGCGGCTTTGGCAGCACCCAAAATGCAACTCCTCAGGTCCCTTCCCAGGCCCACTGAACCCCAAACTCTGGGGCAGACCCAGCAATCTGAGTTTTCTCTCACCCTCCAGGAGAGTTTGATACATGCTGACATTTGAGAATCGGTGCTCCAGACGCTTGCCACCTGCAGCCCACAAGCCACGTTCTCCATGGAAGAAACTTCTTTCAGGGCCTCTGAGTCTTGTACTGCTCTTCTCGTGGGACATGATTCTGCGTCCCTTTGTTTTCCCTTCTCTTCCCTGGAGAACTCCTACTCAGCTTTCAGAGCTTTACTTAAACGTCACTTCCTGTAGGAAGCATGGCCTGCATTGTCCGGGTTGGATGTAATGTCCCTTGTCTTTGGATTTCCCTTTGCCACATACCAAACTGGACTAGTATATGTGTTTAAGTGACCCATTTCCCTAACCCATTGGGAAGATTCCTACAGGCAGGGCTCATGTCGAAGTTGTCCCCAGTGATGAGTAGATGCTAATAAATGGGTAGTTTCTAACCTTCCACCCCAAGGGGCCATCCTTTATCTTGCCCTCAAGACCCCCTGCCTCCATGCAGCCTCCCAGACATCTCATGTTCCTTCCTGCTCTCTCTAGGACTCGGGATCTGACTCAGGGAAGCCCTCTGGAGCTGGAACTGACAGACTGCCTCTATCAGGCAAGGACTATTTCAGTTATCTGAGGGCTCTGCCCCAGCCCAAGTCATGAACATCAGGAGAACTGATCCAATTTTGGAAATTTGTTTTCTCTTTTCTCCAGCATTTCTCGATTTGCACAGAACAGACACTTGGTAAATAGATGCTGATCTGGGGGAAAATTATGATGAGACAACATGGTGTCTAAAAGTCCAGCAAACCCAGTTATGTATTAATCATTGACTTTCTCACACAGGAAAGAAAACCACATTTTAACGAAGAAGACACATTATGCTTTTTTAAATTGGGGAAAGGAGAGGAAAAATTCAAATCCACCTTTCTATATAAACATAAAGGGAAAGGGAATAAAAATAAAGGGTAAAAAAATTTTTAATGTGATAATGGGGAAGTTCTTCAAATGAATCAAAAAAATTTTACTGAATTCATATGAGGAGAATATTGTGGAAGACATACTATGTGCAAGCCATTATGTGCTAACATCTGGGGCCTGACCTGGAGGACAGCATAGTTTAGAAAAACATGAACCTATAATAAGTAATTTCAGGAAGAGTTCACAGGATATTTTGAGCTGGCGAGACAGAGAAAGAAGTCTGGGAAGGCTTCCTGGAGGAGGAAGGGCATTCTGTGCAGAGTTAACAGTGAAGGCAAAGGTGGGAAGATGTGAAACAAGCAGATGGGAAAAGCTGTTCTCTACAGGGAGGTCCCCAAGCATGAGCAGCTGTGTGAGATGGTGAGAGATTGAGCGGGGACCACAGAAGAAGGCTTTTGTTCCTCATCACGCCTGCCTTATGCGGTGCAGGGGGCTTATTTCAGGGCCCAGGCCAGGGCTCCTCACACTGCGCTTGGCAGAGTTTGCCAACCCCAAGGACTCACACCTGGCAGAAAAGATTGCTAGGGCCTGGCAGTGTATATCAAGATCCCCAAGACTTGGCTCCCGTTGAAAGGAACTGTGGCTGCTTTAATTATTCCAACTAGTGAGGGACTCAGAGGAATGGGGATGGCTAATTACAAGCCTCCTGGGAGGCAACCAGCTTGGGCAGTTCTGGGTTCTAATTGTGGCATTCACTGCGATTACACTTGTGGGCCCTTTATTATGGCTGCTGTTAACATCTTGATCTGAGTTTCTTCATCTTTGAAGTAGGGATGAGGTCGCTTTATTGTTTCAGGCATGGGTGCCCGGTTGCTGCTTATTCAATGCTAATTAGTACATGATAAGTGCAATTAGAGGGTCAGAGCTGACTGCTAAAACCCTCCCAGCAGCTCAGCCTCCCAGCAGAACCAGTTCCCCAGCTCAGAGAGGAACAACTGGGAAGCACAGGCATCTGGAAGAGCTTGCTTATTACCAGGGCCAAGTTCCAGTGGTTCAGATTGTATACCTCTCTAGAGTTTCCATTCATCTCACTTCTTCCCCAAAGGCAACGACAGGGGCACCTCTCAGGTACCTCCTCCTGCACCTGCTGTGAGAAGTGGGAGCCCTGACTAATGAAGCGAATGGCTGCTGGTTCTGCCTTGTTGGCTTGGTGTTGTTAATGAGAAGTCCTAAGAAGGTGGGTGGCAGGCGTGTTGCCAATCAACGATCCCAGTTCTGGGGCTCTGCGATGCTCTCTGTCTTTCTTTCATGAGCATAAGAAGGCTTCTGACTTTATTTGTTTTGGATTCCACATGTAAGTGGGATCATAGAGTACTTATCTTTCTGTGTCTGACTTATTTCACTTAGCACAATGTCCTCTAGGTCATCCATGTTGACACCAGTGGCAGGATTTCCTTCTTATTTTGATTAAACTAGAGGCCTGGTGCATGAAATTCATGCATTGGGGGGTCCCCTCAGCCTGGCCTGCGCCCTCTCACAGTCTGGGAGCCCTTGGGGGACATCCTTAGTGCTGCCACTGCTGTTCTTGCCAGCTGTGAGCCCAGCTTCTGGCACACTGACCACCAGGGTGCACTGTATTGAGTGTCTGCCCCCTGGTGGTCAGTGCACGTCATAGCAACCGGTCGTTCTGCTGTTCGGTTGATTTGCACAATAGCCTTTTATTATATAGGATAATATTCCATTGTGTGTCTCTATAATTTTCTTTATCCATTCAACCATTGTACAAATGTTCAGTTATAAGATGAGTAAGTTCTGGGGACCTAATACACAGCATGGTGACTATTGTTGATAATATGGTACCATACACTTGAAATTTGCTAAGAGTAGATCTCTAGTATTCTCACACACACACACACACACACACACACACACACACACACGTAACTATGTGAGGTGATGGATATGTTAATTAGCTTGATTGTGAGAATTATTTCACAATATATATATATTGTGCATCTTAACTTATACGTAATTTTTATTTGTCAATTATACCTCAATAAAACTGAAGAAAAAATAAAGTAAAAAGAAAAAGGCTTCTGGCCCTGGCTGGTTTGCTCAGTGGTTAGAGCATCTGCCTATAGATGGAAGGGTCGTGTGTTCAAATCCCTGGCTTGGCCCCTCGGTTGCAGGTTCCCCAGCCCTGGTAGGGGTGCATGCAAGAGGCAATCAATCGATGTGTCTCTCTCACATCAATGTTTCTCTCTATCTCCCTTTCCCCTTCTCCTTTTCCCCTTCTACTCTCTCTAGAAACCAAGGGAAAAATATCCATTGGATTGGAAATTTAAGATGTAGATTTAAAAAGAGGCTTCTGCAACTCCAGGCTTAAGAACTCACTTGAGGCAGGAGGAGAAAGGATAGATGAGCCTGTCCCTTTTCTCCCCAGGAAAGTGAATGCATGCCTAAAGGGCAACCCTCTCCCAGTGGGATTTCCCTTACACCTGATGGGCCTGTCCTGTGGTTGCCCAGCTGCAAGGGCTTCTGGGAGAGCAAGCATTCTGAGAGGGCACTTTGCTGTTCTGGATGAAAATGTGCTCCTGAGCAAAGAAAAAGAAGAGGGTGGGTTTGGGGTAAGCAACTCCCCGGATCCATTGGTGGCTGAGTTTGGAGGCATGCCACATGGGTTGAAAATCCTTTCTCTGCTACTTACTATATGCTCAGCTTGGGCAATCTCAAACTTTTCAGCTTCCTTACTTGTATAATTGTGGTAGTAATCCCCTCACCTCTACTCCCAAGGCATTTTGAGGGTTAAATAATGTTGCCTATGAAATCACCCAGCGCAGTCTCTAGTACCTAGTATACACTGAGTGACCAGATTATTATGATCTCTGAATGCATAATAATCTGGCCACTCAGTGTATATCCTATATAATAAAAGGCTAATATGCAAATTGTCCCCTCGACCAGGAGTTCGACCAGCAGGCAGGCTGGCCAACTGCCCATGTCCCCTCCCCCTGGCCAGGCTGGCCGGACCCCACCCATGCATGAATTCATGCACCAGGCCTCTAATACACACACACACACACACACACACACACACACACACACAGATTATTATGGCCAGATTATTATGCATTCAGAGATCATAAAAATCTGGCCACTCAGTGTATGTTTCATGAAGAGTAACCATTATATTCACAATGGGAATGGCCACATTCCTCTTTAATTCCACTGGCCCTGGCTTGGCCCCTAAATGTGGTGCTTTGTGCTATCCCAGAGCCCTCCTGGAAAACCAAGCCCTGTACCCGAAGTCCCTGCTGTCATTTGAGCACATGGCCTCCCGTTCCTTCCCGCAAGCTGGATTTCGCTCGTCCCCGTGGACAGCACATCCGGAAAGCATCTGGACAGTGTAACCACAGCTTCGTTCGACCTTTAAGCTCTAGGAGCATAAAACCTCCTAGCATCTTGTTTTCCCGGTTAGAGTCCACGCTGCAGCTCCCCTCCCCTGGGCTGGCTTGGGGCCAAGCCGCTCTCCCAGAACTAGGAAGGGCAGAGACTAATGACCCCAAATTGATAAGTAACTTGCCCTAATATTGACCCTGGCCCTGTGGTTAGTGATTCCCATCGCAGGGTAAATGATTGGACTGCTTTAGCTTTTACCCCATTTGACTTTTCCACCGTCCCCACCACTGTTTTAAAGAACAAAAATAAGGAATTGCAATAAATCGTCTGATACAATTAAAGTGCTGCTATTCCTCTCTGGTGGATAGGGCAACAGACTTTGCAGTGTTTCTTATAAATCAACCAGGAGAGGGTGACTGTCCTTCATTCAAGACGGTAAAAAGTGTTAAGTCCCCCCTGGTGGAAATGGATCTATGTGAAACCATCCAAGTAAAAAATAATAATTTAAAAATATTAATTGAATGCTCAAGAAATGAGTGCCTCGTGTTCTGAATATGTTAACTAGATGTAGTCATTCATTCCTCAGTTACTAAATTCTTAATATCCGCTCCACATGGGGATTCAGGCCTCGGGGTTATGAGGAAGGCATACTAGTTATTGTTAGTAGGAACACCATTATAGTTGTCAAGTCTTAACTGAGTGCTCACTCCATGGTTGGTGTTTAGGGCACACTATATTTTTAAGTGCCATGACCATTATCACCTCTTAATGTAGGTTCTCTTTGTAATCCCATGTTTTGGCTGAGGCAACTGAAGTTCAGAGAAGGTTAGGTAACCTACCCAAGGTCACACAGTCAGTGAGAATCGAGGTGGGATTGGAATCCCATTCTAGTTGGTACAGAGACCATGCTTTTAATACCGGAGCTGGACTGCGTATGGTCAAATCCTGACTCTGCCTCTTGCCAGCTTTGCAGCCTTGGGTAAGTTACCTAAGATCCCTGGACTCAGTTTCCTCATCTGTAAAATGGGTCTATAGTATTATTACTTCATGGAGTGGCAGTGAAGAGTAAATGAGTTAGCATATGCAAAATGCTGGGGACAGTTAACTTATGCGACTACCAGAATCTTCTATGCCCTACCTAGCAATCGCTGAGGACAGATCCCTAATGGAGCTGGAGAAATGACAGCTGTGTTGAGGTTTGAAGGGTGATTAAGAATTACCCAAGTGGGGCCCTGGCCAGTGTTTTCAGTGGTTAGAGTCGGCCCACACACTGAAGAGTCACAGGTTCCATTCCTCAGCCCAGTCAGGGTGTGTGTAGAAGGCAACCAATCAATGTGTCTCTCTCACATAGACATTTCTCTCTGTCTTCCTCCCTCCCTCCTACTCTCTCTAAAAGTCAATGGAAAAAATATCCTCCGTGAGGATTAACAACAACAAAGAAAGAACTACCCAGGTGGGGAAGGGAACATAACCTCGCAGGCAGAGAAAATGTTTTTTTGCAAAGGCACCAAAGTCTGGAAGACGTGAAGTTTAGTGGGATTCAGTAAGCCTTTGGGATAACCCAAAGGCAATTGTGTGTAAGGAGGTGGTGGAGCAGGAGGAAGCAGGATTCCGGAGGGCTCTGCTGAGGGGTTGGAGCTTTTTACTAAAGGCAATGGGGAGATGTTAAAGAGGGCGAAGGGAGAAAATGACTCATCCATCCCCAAAAAAGAAATGATTCTAGAATCCAATGCCAGGACCCTAAATTCTACTGTAGCCCGTGCTAGAGAGAACTTTCCTCTTATGAAGCAGTGAAATGCCATTCTTTCCTAGCCCTCCCCCAGAGCTGGTCTTAGCAGGCACACCAGGTCCACAACAGCTCCTTTCCAACTCCCTCTCAGCTTTTCTTCAAAAGGGGGCCCCTGGCCCTGTGCAGAGGCCTAGGTGGGGCTGCAGGGAGGTCAAGTGGATTTCTCCTTACATTGCAATCTGTGGGTGGTGACTGCCACCTTCATGGGCATAGTTCACAGTGAGGGCACCCTCGCCCATAAAATGATATCTGGTATGTATGTATGTATGTATGAATGAAATCCTCACCTGAGGCTATTTTTCCATTAACTTTTAGAGAGAGTGGAAAGGAGGGGGAGAGACAGAGAGAGAAAACCATTGATGTGAGAAAGACACATCGATTGGTTGCCTCTCGCATGCACACTGACCAGGGCTGGGGATCAAGACTGAAACCGAGGTATGTGCCCTTGACCAGAATCAGACCCAGGATCCTTCAGTCTATGGGCTGACACTATCCATTGAGCCAAACCGGCTAGGGCGATATCTGGTTTGTAAATGCCCTGGGCTCTGAGATCTATCGGAGATGGGGAGCTCCTACTTACAAAACCAGGAGCCTTGGGTTTCCAAATCTCCCCAGGATTGCAGGGAGCCTGCACCCACCAGAACCTAGATCCTCAGAGGATGGCTTTACGTTTGAAAGGCTGGGTCAGCTGCTTGGCCCCCGGGGACCTCCCAGTTGGTTCTGTTCTCAGGAAAGTGCCCCAGAGGTGGAGAATGGAAAATGGAGCTCTTGGTGGGCCTGGCCCGCCCAAGGGTAGAGGGCTGGCCTCCACATTTTCCCAGATCCAAGTGGGCAGCTACAAAGGAGCTTTTGAGGATAAACAAATACAGAATTGAGAAAATAAGGAAGGAGCTGGCATCTGAGGAATGTGAATATTTAGAAAATGCTGGGGAGTGAAGACAGAGCAGGCTGTTCTGTTGTAGGTTAGATGTAGGTCTGATGGCCTGGGACAGGGGAACTGCAAAAAAGAAAAAAAAAAAAGGAAGAGGGAAAAAACCCTACACAAAATGTCTTGGTGAAGACAAGGTTTCTTCAGGGCGAATTGTTTCCCACAGACAAAAATGAAGGTTGTGAAAGCAAAGGACCTTGAGGCCAGTTTCATCATTTCAATAAAATATTATGATACCACCATCCTCTGTTCTCGAAGTGTTATAGTTTAATGGTTTATTACTATTACTATTATTATTATTTCTTGACAGAGATCCAAGCGGGGGTGGGCGGGGGGTGGCAGATATTGATCCATCCATTTCTAAAGAGAATCAGCATGAGAGCACAGAGAATGGTGGCTAACCATGCCAGCAACTGGTTAATAGGGAAATTCAGTGGAGAATCAAGAAGGGCTGGTTACCACATTCGCCTCAAACACCTCTGTTCATTCATTCATTCTCAACAAACATATGCGCACATTTAATAAGCACTAAAACTTCACATGTTAACCAGGCTCTCTTCCATGAAATTTTCATGAACTATTTCATTTATCCTTTGCATCAATACTGTAACGTATGTGCTGCTATGGCCCCATTTTAAAGATGATGAAATCAAGGCTTAGACAGTATATTAGTTTCCTAAGGCCGCTACAGTAAATCACCATGAACTCAGTGGTTTAAAATAGCATTGGATTCATTCTTCCAGTTAGTTCTGGATTGGAAGCCCAACATGGGTGTCACTGGGCTAAAATCAAGGTGAAGAAAGGGCTGTACCCCGCTTCTTGATTGTTCCAGCCTCTGGAGGTTGCCTGCAGTTTTTGACTTATGGCTCCTTCCATCTTTAAAGCCTGCAACAGTGAGTCTAGTCTTTTTTCATATTGCATCACTTTGGCACTTTTTCTTTCCTCTTGTTTCCAACTTTAAGGTCCCTTGTGATCCTTCTAGGCCCACGTGGATGACCCAAGATAAATACTCTAAGGTAAGCTGTTTAGCATCCTGAATTCTATCTGCAACCCAAATCCCCTCCAGCTAATGAAAGTCACATAGTCATAGGTTCCGGAGATTAGGATGTGGCCATCTTTGGGGATCATTATTCTACCTACTAGAGACAATTTAAGTGGCTCATGTATGGTCACATGGTCAGTGAGTTGCAGGTCTTGCATTCTAACTTAAATCTGGCTCAGTCTGCTTTTCACTTCCTCTTACCTCCTGTGTGCCAAGGATTCAGCGAGGGGCTGGGGACACATCAGAATAAAATACTCTCATGGCTTTTATATGCTGTTGGTGTTCCTGGAGCAGTGTCTCATGTACTCTGGACAGGAAGAGTTTGTGGCCCTAAAGGATGGAGATAAGCTTTGAGCTGCAGACAGTGCAAAAATCACACTTAGATGCACAGACTGAGTGGACATTTGGAGATGTAAGAGGGGTGGATGAGGAGGTGGGCACTAAAGGTAACTTGGGACAGTATTTACAGACACATTTTTTTTTGTTTCATCCTCACCTGAGGATATTTTCCATTGATTTTTAGAGAGAGTGGAAGGGAGGGGGAGAGACAGAGAAAAACATCGATGTGAGAGAGACATGCCCAGACCAGGGCCGGGGATTGAGCCTGCAACTGAGGTATGTGCCCTTGACCAGAATTGAACCCAGGACCCTTCAGTCTGTGGGCCGACACTCTATCCACTGGGCCAAATCGGCCTGGGTCTTATAATTAGATGAAATGAGACACTGGCCCAGGCACAGTCCCTTTGATTATGCATTGACCTGTATAAAGTTTGAGAGCTGGCATTCTTGTTTTTATATACTCTGTACGTGCCCACATACACACACTTGTGTTTGCACTGCCCTGGGCTATGTGGGAGGCATTGCAGGCAGACACATAAGTTCACACAGACCTGGGCATATCAGGCCTGAGTGGCTGCCCAACCAACCACTTAACTAGTACTAACTAGGGCATTTCTCTGGGTCTTCTGGAGGCCCAGCTATAATGCTGGTCACAGGCAAGAGGATAAATAGGTGGAGCTGGCTTCCAAAGCCAGAGTCACCTCTTTCCCAATGCTCCTGACCAGGCACTTGTCACTTATCCATCCTTTTGGAAAGAGAGAACCTGATCTGGAGCCTGATCTCTGCCAGGTGTTGACTGATGGACATCGACCTCCCTGAGCCTTGGTTTCCACCTATGCAAAAATGGGGATAGCAATAACACATACCACCAAAGAGATGTTTCAGAGATGAGTTAAGATGAACATGAATGCACTTTGTGGCATTAAGGCACATGTGAGCAAGGCATGTTATTACAATGATGCACACTGAAGCAATAATGTCTTTCTCAGCTACCTGTGATAGCTGAATTACAGAGTCGGGACTCTAGGAACCAGAGGGACTACGTTGTAACAAATCACTCAGAGATCATTCATTTAAATGAAATCTGTCTCCTTGGGACACTGACCACATATTTGAACATAATCAAAATGCTCTCATTTAATTTGCCTTTGGAACCTATGTTATAGTCATTTGAATATCTTTAGTGAAGGCAAATCTCCATCTTTGAAAATAGACTTAATTTTTTTTTTTTTAAGCCAGAAGACATCCACTGCCAAGTCTTGTTAATAAGGAAGAGAGAATGGTGTGGGGCCAAATGTCAACATTTTCCTGACTGGCATGAACTGGCCAAGGGAGACGTCCCCAAGGCATAGTTTCAGATCATTTGTGCATAGGAGGCGTGGTCAGAATCACAGGGGACAATACCTGGAACTACCAGATGCATCCAGGTGGTTGGTTGGCTTGTTATGCTCATTTGTCACAGCAGATTTTTTTTTCTACAAAATCCAAGAAAACACAGAGTTTCTTTACCTTTTAGGCTGATGCTGGGAGACTACATAGCTTTGGTACATAAGAGTGAGGTTTAGGAAACTCACCACCTGATTTCTGATCACAGCTCCAACACTTGATTGCTGGGTCATCTTGGGAAGTCAATAAACCACATTTTATTTATTTAATCACCTAGTGGTGTTCACCTGGGGGTTATTTTGTCCCCCAGGGGACATCTGGCAATGCCTAGGACATTTCTAGCTGTCACAGTGGGGTGGGGGTGCTACTGGCATCTAGTGAGTCCAGGTGAGGGATGTTACAAGACCTCCTACAGTACACAAGACAGCTCCCCGAGACAAAACAATTACACGGCCCCAATGCCCAGCGTGTCAAAGTTGGAAAATTTGTACTAAACAGAAATAACAGTCATACTGATCTCCCAGGGCTGCTATGAAGACTGAATGATGTAACATATGAAAAGTGTTTACTGTGATGCCTGGCATATGTTGGAACACAGTCAATGTTAATTCTATTAATAAATGTAAGTGGTAGATTGATGATCATGTTCAACCTGTTGGTACAGGAACCACCCTCCTCCATTCTTTGCACCCTCACTCCTATTCTGAAAATCATGACTTTAATAGCCACATCTTTATGCAGTTTCACAGAGGCCTTTGGAGATAGAAAAGTAGTCATCGATGCAGATTAGTGAACAAGTAGATTCTTTCTGTCCTTGAAAACTCTCATACCCGGTCCCACCACTTGCAAATTCTCCATCTTTGGATGAAGGCCAAACACAAATTATAAATATTACTACCTCAATTTAAAAAATGGTTACCATGTATCTGGCACTTTATATATACATTATTTTAATTTAATATTTCCTATAACCCAGAAATGGTATTACTATAGCCCAGATGGCTGAGGCTCAGAAAATATTTAGTAACTTGGCCAACATTAAATGACTAGAAAGAGGCAATAGTTTAATCCCACATCCTTTTGACCCACATCGTACATTCTAGAATTCCCTGAAGTTGGGTAGAGATGTAGTGAAGAATTTGCTGCTCTCTGGCCATCTCCCAGCCCATGAGCCTGTCCCTTTTGTGAAGAATTTCTGTGTGCTTCTCTCCAGCTCTCTAGCATTAAGGAGAGCTGTTAACCATCTAACTAAATGTATTTGTTTCAGGCATGACATTGGTTTTAAAGAGTTAAAGCCTCTGAGTATTTGTAATGACTTTCAATTGGTATTAAAATTTCATTTTCTAGAACACTGATAGATCTCCATTTCCCCCCACCCACCCAAGCAACAGAATCTATGTTTTCCCAATCCATAATTCAAACTCAATCTTGGAAGAAATGTTAAAATGATAAACATGTTACTTGTGATATGTGGATGTTTAATGATGATGCTATTGAGCAAGGAAATTAGACCCATGTCAGATGTGGTTTTGAAGGAGATGCCTGCAGGAGGGAGAGACTTGCAAAGAGATTTTTCTTCCTGGGAAGAGCAAGTGGCTTATGTACCTCTCTTCCTGAAGTTTCTTAAAAACACATTGGCCTTTTTGCTTCCTCTCAGACTCATGTTTCAAAAGTGTTGATCTATTTGTTTTAAGATTTCTCTTGCTAAATGGAATTGTAATAGATTATTCCTCGAATTTTAGCTTTTGTTATTGTTGTTGTTGTTAAGTTTTCATTGTGTGTATGATGAAAGTATCGGCAGGGCCAAGGGGGGAGGGTTGGGATTCTTAATATATGATTTCTGAACATATTATCTGATTTTCTCACCTTCTAAAAGACAATATAAATGGGATATCTTAGTGTCAAAAAAGTAATAGGTAGTTAAGTGGCTTAAATGTGTCATTGCCTCAAAAAGCAAAAAAAAAAAAAAAAAAAAAAAAAAAAATGCATGGACCTATGTCAAAACAAAATCTCCACACCAATAGCCAGACTTCCTAGATTTGTCCCTTAGCATTTTATTTTTCGTCATTTGCCCTGATCATACAACCTTGATACTTTTAAATGTGGTCAACAGAAGAACATCTTCATCATTTCCTGGGAGCTTCTCAGAAATGTAGAATCTATGCTTCATCCCAGATCTGCTGAATCTAGATCTGCACCATTACGGAGAGAGAGCCCCAGGCAACTCACATGCACATTAAAACCGGAAGTGCACTGATTAGAGAGTCCCATGTTCAAGGATCTATCACCAGTCACAGCATCAGCCTTAGACTTACTTCCTCCTCCTGAAAGCAGGCATGGGATATAAAGCCCCTTTCAGTTAAGTCCCAACTTAGTGACTTAATAATCACTGAGCACTTTGTCTTCACCAGGTTCCATACACGGTATTAGGGCATGCTCCAAACTTGGTCCCTGTCCCCTTGTGCTTTTCCATGCACAGGAAACAGACAATAGAGCAGCACTTTTGAATAGAATATCCTGCAATGTTCTATATCTATACGTGGGAGCCTGTAGCCATATGTGGCTATTGAGCATTTGAAATATGGATAGTGCAACAGAGGCACTGCGTTTTAATTATTTCATTTTCATTAATTTAAATTTAACCTTTTGCACTTGGATGTCCAGTGTGACTCAACACGGTTAGCATCGGTAGCAGCTCGTATGTCGAGCCACACTCGACACGTAGTTTCACCGGGGGGGGAAGGGGGATTTTTGTCTATTTTTCCAGTATCTTTTCTTGTGTTCATTAGCATGAAAGGACAAGTAAAATGTAAATGCCGTCTCAACTGATGCCAAAAAAGAAAAAAAGAAAAACCAATAACGCATGTGAAATGTATTAGGAAACTAGTACATGATCTTGTTGGAGAATTCAGAGATCGTACACTAACTTCCAGGGGTAGATTATTATCCACTAACTTAGAGCAACGTTTAGATGGAAAGCTCCATATAATCACACCTCACCCTGACAAAAAACACAAAGATTGTGTTGTTCTAACAGAAAAATCAAAGGAGGAAGAAGAGAGACGATTTATATTTGCAAAACATGTGAATGTAAACCAGGTCTTCATGTGGGTGAATGTTTCAAAAAATATCACACCATGAAAAATTATAGAGATTAAAATTACTCTTTGAATGTATCAATAATTTGAAATATAAAAAAAATCCAAATAAATAAGTTTGTATGAAAAGAAACTCCAGTTTTTTTATTCTACTGCCGTGCTTTGTAAAATCTGGGGTATTTAAAAAATTAAATCCCGAGTAGAATAAAGGAATCGAGAAAAAAGCAAGCGAGTGCAAAGGGTTAAATAGCCATGTGTGGCTAATGACCACCATGTTGGATAGTGCAGCTATAACAGATACCAATGTGGTCATTATAGTATGAACAGAGCCGGTGGGAGCAATAAGGAGAAAGGAGGTTAAAAGGCCAGTTCCAGGCCTTCATGTATCTTGGTTTATCCTAGATGGACACTCAAATTTTGCACTCCATCATCCCTTTGATAGGTTGAAAGTCCATCACATTCCCTTTTCCCACCTTATCTCTCACTTCCAAACCTCCCTCCCTTTTTGTTCTTTAAGATCAAACTCCAATGCCTATCTTGTGATTCCTGTTCAATCTCTCTTCCGTTTTCCTCCCTTTTTCCATTGTGCTCTATTTGTCCCTACCTGGGAGGAGGTAAGAGAGCCAAGAGGTGTGTGGTTGGTGAGTGGAAGAGCAGGACCAGGAGTCTACAGATCTGGGTTTGAATCCCAGTCTAGCTTTGTAATCTTGAGGAAGGTTTCTAACTCTCTAAGCTTCAGCTTCCACATTGGTTCAAGGGAGGTAAAAAAAAAATGCATATGCTCATAAGGTGATTGTGATTTAAATGATTATCTACATGTAACTCTCTTAGCTCAGTGCATAGTATGTTGTGAGCATGCAAAGTATTTGTTATATAGTTATTTCTATCAGTATATCCTTGATATTGCTAATTACTGATGTCTAAATATAAAACTGTGATATGATAGCCCCCACAATATTTAAATGACTCCTTTCTTTGCAACAAAAGGCCTGGTACAAAGTAGGCATTTAATGAATGTTTACTGAATGCATGAAAACATTAATGTGTGGATGAGTGAATGGTTAGATGGAGAAATGCTTGATGGGCCATGGAGATGTGCATTGAAATCAGCAATTTCATTCAGGTCCACTAGCATTTGAAAGTGACCGTCATATGGAAAGGTGGACCATGTCCAATTTTAAAGCCCTACCCCAAATGCCCCCACTTTACCTATTGCCTGATGAACAAGACAGGAATCACAATAATAAATGCTTTTTCTTATAGAGAATAAGAAAATGTCAAGGAGGAATGATAGAAAAAATTTAGGAACATAATTCCATCATCTACACAAAGCTACTGACGTTTAGCATGTTGCATTTCCTTCCAGCTTTTTTGTGTGAATATTTATTCACACAAATTAAATTGTAAAATAATTCTGACACACTGCACTGAGCTGGGAACTATTTGGAGCAACTGAAGCTCTCAGGTACTGCTGGGAGAAGTAAAATTAGTATAATCATAGGGAACACTGCTCGGTGGTCCCTGCGAAAGCTTCATATATGCCTATCCAATGAGCCAGCTATTATTCTACTTCTTGGTGTGTATCAACTGACATGTGTACGTAGGATCACCAAAGAACAATCATCGAAGCACCCTACATAATGGGTAAAACTGGAAGCAACCCAAGTGCTCATCAGTAGTAGAAAGGATAAATAATATTCATTTACACAATGGAATGGGATGAGGAGACTACAACTCAATACCACCACATGAATACATCTTACAAGCAAAATATCCAGGGAAAGAAGCCAGGACAAAAGAATATACAAGGTATGACTCCTTTTGTCACACTTGAAAATAGGGAAAACTGACCTAAAGTGTTAGAAGCAGTTGGCTTTGGGGGAAGTAATGACCAGAAGGGCAGGGGAGGGCTCCTGTGTGCTGGGAGCTCATGCCTTTTTCCATCCTTTTCCCTCCAGGTTCCCATGAGATGGGTGCATTCATTTTGTGAAAATTCATTGAAACATATGCTTCTGATGTGTGCACTTTTCAGTGTGCTTGTTATACTTCAAGAAACCTACTTGAAACAAATGTGCCATAATATTTTTGTAAATTCTCTTTGTACACTCATGTTAATAGCTGTCAAATGTTTCATCTAATTGATGGGCTATGATTGACCTAGTTTAGTTTCCTATTGTTTAACAGATACCTTTCTTTTTCGTTTTTTGCATCCTTTTCAATAATATTTTATGACTATCCTTGTATGCGCTTGAACATGTGGATAAAGGCTTCTTTCCTGAGAATTAATCCCAATGAGTGAAATTAAAGGGTTTGAGGGTTCTCGATGCTATTCCCAATGGCACATGAAGGGCTGCTTTGGTTGTCATTCTCGTTGGTGGTTTATTTGTTTGCATGAAATAAGTTCGCGCCGTCAGGGTTCTGAGCGATTTAGACTTTCAAAAGTCTTGGACGAGCATGAACATTTGCTCATCTCCTCCCCCCACCCCTCCCGCAACTGTATGCTCTCTCTAGAGGAAAAAAATATATATTTTTCGAGGAAAAACATTCTAAGTGCGAATTCATGGCTCTCACTTTGAATTCTGTTTCCTCAGGGATGGCTTTTCCAGCATCAGGCAGGAAGGCGCCTATTCTTCGGGACCCAATTTCCCAGCGCAAGGAAAAGCCCGGCGCAGCCCGCTAAGTGCACAGGGTGCTGAGAAGTATAGATTCCCACGCAGAACACAGGCAATTTCATGCACAAAATGGATATTTTGCTCCGTTCGCTGAGCTGAAATCAAGGTGCACGCTGGAGGCCTGACAGCTCTTTAGCTGTAGCAGCACAAACGTGCTGTTACAAGACTTGAAAACAGTTTTGAAAGATTTGCTTAGTTTTCCAAAAAGAATTGTCAGTTCCCAGCTAGCGCGAGGCCAGCTGCTGAAGTGGGGAAGGAACCAAAGAGATAAATAAGCTTACGAATCCAAATATATTCTTACTGTGAGTGCCAGGAGGCTTCGGGGAGCAGGGAGCCAGACTTCTTACTGATGCTGAGACACCCCGAGAGTCACGCGCAACCTGACAGGTCGAGGCTTAAAACCAAAAATAGCAGGAATTGATTTAAGACATTCACTCTTACCTCCAATTCACCCAAAGAAGAGCTTGGGAACCTAATGATCGGTGCTGGCGGAAGGAGACAAATATTCCAGTCCTTCTTCTTAAAATGGGGCCGGGGGGTGGGGGAAGTAGAGCAGAAAACCTTTGGGACACTCGGGCAACTGATGTTAATATTTGGTTTTCCGGAGGAGATAAAGATTATTTTCTGAGCACCCATTCGTTTTGCCAGAGGTGACAGAGGGCCTAGTTCGGACCTGTAATTTCTCTCTGATCGGATTGACCTCACTAAGTGATGTGGTTCATGCCTGACCTGAACACGCAGCCACTGCCAGACTCCTGGCTGGGACCTCAACAGCAAAAGAAAGAGTCAATGAATAACAAATATATATATTTTGGTCCTAAATCAACTTTTGCTGTGAATAAGATGGCAGACCAAGGCAAAAGAGCTGGTTCTAAGAAACAGACTCATGGATCCAGACCATTTTGGTGGTTTCCGGGTGGGAGAGGGGAGGGTGTGTGTGAAAAAGGTGAAGGAATTAAGAAGTACAGATCGGTAGTTACAGAATAGTCATAGGAATGTAAGGTACAGCACAGGGAATACAGTCAATAATATTGTAATAACTAGGTTTGGTGTCAGATGGGTATGAGATTTATCAGGGTAATCACTTAGTAAGTTATCTAAAGTCTAATCACTCAGTTCTACACCTAAACTAACATAATATTGCATGTCAACTATAAACTAACAAATTATTTAAAGTGCAAAAAGCAATATAAATATGTTATGTATTATACAATTACATAAAATAAAAAAGTATATTTTTCTGGAGAAATAACAAAATAGCTGATTCTAAAGATGGAACGAATGACCTGGATATGGCCTTGGTGGTCTAGCCAGATAAAAGGCAGGGGTTGGAGGGTGGTCTGGTAGGGAGGGATAAGGGAGGAGAAGGACTTGGGGGAACTCAGAGGGGACTGTGCAGGGTCCCACCCCTGGGAGAGATCTTCATGGTCAGGAGACACTCTACCCCTTCCCCATGTGTGGACATTACATACCTATCAATATCCTTCCACTGTTCTTCCCATTAGTCAAATTAAAAGTTGGTATTTTATTTCATTTAAATCAACTTGCAAAAAGCAACTGTATAAGAATCCACATCCTATAGAATTAAAACCTAATATGCAAATCAACCGAACGGCGAAACGACCGGTTGCTACGACGTGCACTGACCACCAGGGTGTAGATGCTCAACACAGGAGCTGTCCCCAGCCTGCAGGCCCCAGGCCAGCCAAGGTGGGTGCCAGTGGCCACCCCCAGCCATCGCCTTGCGGGTCAACCTGCAGAAGGAGATGACCAGCGGCGGCGGTGGGGGGAGAGGCCAGCAAGTGGGAAGCGCCAGGCCAGCCAAGGCAGGTGCCAGTGGGACACCACCCCCCCCACCTTTGATCATCCCGCTGGTCACCCCACAGGCCAGGCCTAGGGACCATACCCATGCATGAATTTTGTGCACTGAGTCGCTAGTTTAAATATAATAGAAATGTTTTTTGCACCTGTAATAACTAATGCTAGCGGGAAAGAAGCTACATGCCCCTCAATAGGGGAATGAAAAAAAGTAAGTGATGGGCCCTCCACATAATAGGATTGCTGTGGCTCTTAGGAAGAATGAGACAGACCCACACACTCTGACAGGAGAGCATGGCCATGGCATGTTCCTGAGGGAGACAGGCAATAGATAGCTACATACTCCTTAAACATCTCTCCTGCAAAGGGAGGCAGGGACTTTCCCTCTTATTTTACACACTTCTATGCTGTCTTCATTCTTTTTAAATCAAGTAAATAATATGTTTCAAATGAAAGAAAAAAATATAGTGAAAGTAAATTCACAGATTGTTGTTAAGGGATATTTTGTGTATTTGTTTTGGTTTTGATTTAGGTTTGTTTCTTTATTTTTCTAAAATGAAAGTAGCTCTTCTGGTGAGAAATTTAAAATGGAGAAGCTGTGCCCCCAACTCTGGAGATGATTCCTCTTTAGAAGCGGGGTTTTTGTTTGGTTTTTCTGTGGTTCTTCCAATGTGTGGACCTCAATTACAGTTATAGTTTACTTTTCCTACTTTCTCTGATGTGTTCTTTGCTGCTTTGCCTGGAAGGAAGGTGTGATTAGGCCCAGAGGTGTCTTGCCTAAGAGCATATTGCTGGAAGCAGCAGAACCAATCTTCCCGTTAAGACTGTCTGACCCTAAATCCCAAGACTGGCAATTGCCCAGAGCTATTCCCATCCACTTACATTTCTAAAGCAGTGGTTAGAACCTTAGTATTTGATTCATTGGACAGATGTGTTCAGTCTGTCTTAAGAGTGCAAGCTCAAAAATCACACTCGCTGGTTTCAAAATGCTCCCTAGCTGTTCAACTTTGGAAAAGTTGCTTAACATCTCAGTGCTTCAGTTTCCTCAACTATAAAATAGGGTTAACTATTATGCTTACCCTTCAGGTTTATTGTGGAATGAAATAAAGTAATATTTGTCGAGCAGTAGAAATGGTGTCTGGCATATAAAAAGAACCTAATAAATGTTAGCTGGAATTATTCATTTTAAACTCATTTTATAACCTTTGGCATATCAGATGCCTCAGTTTCCTCATCTATAAAATGGAGGTGGTCATGGCAATTTCTCAGGGGTTTTATGATGATTAAATGAGATAATATGTAAAGTGCCTGGCATCAGGTAGAAATGTCACTTTTCTTATGTGACTTTCTACTTACTGGATGGCCCTCTTTGATGGCATAGTAATACTATTTCTACGGACTGATCTTTGGCATTTATGAGGAGAAGATGCTTACATTGGCCAAGGGTGATCTGGAGAATTATTTATGAGTCAGATAAACAGTGCAGCAAAGAAAGAGGCCCACCCTTCCCACGGCCAACTACTCCTGTGCCCTGAAGCATAAAGGGTGAAATGGAACAGGACATTCCGAGAGCATTCTGGAAGCCCCTGGGAAACCATCAGGGCAGAGGGATTCAGAAAGCCAGTCAGCATTTCCCAGCCTGAGGAAAAGCCTCCCAGACCTGGTGGAAGAAACTTGCTCATCCAATGTATACCCACATGGAAAAGCCAGGCATGCCCTTTTTGCAGGGAACAATGAACATGCTCCTTTACCACGAGGAATGGCCTTGCTGGGTAAGAAATTCAATAGGGAAAATCAAAAGTCCCTTAACCACAGCCATGTACCAATGAGGGCTTTTGGAATGAAGTTCTCTGAGCACTTTAAGTCTTAGGGAAGGAAATAATACAATATGTGCCAAATGGTAAAAATTCATCAAATTCCTAAGGGAAAACACAGTATCAGGCATTACTTCCTTTTCATTGATTGAAGTCAGTGATCACTGTGATATTTTGATGTGTCTAGAATTGTTGATTTCATTATTCTCTGATGTTTAGCTTTTTTTTCTCCCTACATCCTTCTGTTATTTTTTGACCTAGCATATAAAACCATATTTTAGAGACAACACACTTATCTCGGCTGAATTATATTTTCCGTATTGAAAAAAAATATCCTATATAATGAAGAGGTAATATGCAATTTGACCCTCACGTGCTCACACAAGATGGCCGCCCCCATTGTGGTCAAAGATGGCCACCACAAGATGGCCAGCAGGGGAGGGTAGTTGTGGGCAACCAGGCCAGCAGGGGAGGACAGTTAGGGGTGACCAGGCCTGCAGGGGAGGGCAGTTGGGGGTGACCGGGTAGGCAGGGGAGGGCAGTTGGGGGCAATCCGGCTGGCAGGGGAGCAGTTAGGTGTCAAGCAGGCTGGCAGGGGAGTGGTTAGGGGGTGATCATGCTGGCAGGCAGGCAGGCAAGCGGTTGGGAGCCAGCAGTCGGACATCCCCCAAGGGGTCCCAGATTGGAGAGGGTGCAGGCTGGGCTGAGGGACACCTCCCTCCCTCAGTGCACGAATTTCGTGCACCGGGCCTCTAGTATAGTATAATGGTAAAAAGTATGGAGCTGGAGCTGCACTTACAGGATTTGATTCCTGGCTCTATCATGTACTAGCTATGTGACCCTGGACAGGTTACCTACCCTCTCTGTACTTTTGTTTTCTCATCTGTATAATGAAGATTATAATAGCACTTCCCATCTGGGTGTGTTGTGAGGATCAAATAGTATAATGTCTGAAATGTACTTGATGCACTGCCAATGCACAATATACTTACTATAACTTTTAAAAAATCATTATCATTATTACATGACCCTAACAATCCTCTTTTAAGTGGGGAGGTACCTTACCTACAATATCAGCTTTGCAATGAACTTGGCTCTTTCTTTGCTGTCTGGGCATGTGGGTTGTAGTGATATTTTGTTACTCTTTAGTTTCTCCATCTGTAAAATGGAGATAATAATACCTTGCAAGAGTGTCAAGAGGATTAAATGAGGTAATGTCTGTGGAATGCCTGGCCCGGAGTAAGTACTCAGCAAATGATAGTGTCATTATTTCCTTCTTTCAAAATTACTCAGCATTTTACTCCTAGGTAAGAACATCCAATTTAGATATTGCAATTCTTATTATTCTTAAAATCATATTTACCTTATTTTACTTATAAGCACAAGTTTGTCTCTAGAAGAGCTTGAAAGTAAAAAAATACATACACACACACAGGCAAATTTAACTGTGATTTGTATATATTAGGTGCTCAACAAAGTTTGTGGAATAAATAAAATAACTGTGAAATTCACTTTTATTATGTCAAACTTCTGTCTCCCCATTTTCCTGACCCTTATAGGTCTATGCTATTGAGGAGTAGTGTATTTCCTGCTTGTGTCTAGGGAAGGAAGGGGTGCAGATAGAGCAGACAAGTGTGTTTTATCTTTGCCAAGGGCTTGGGGCTGACAGTGCAGCATCGGGGAACCTAGTCATAGCTCTGCAGTGTGACCGTGGGCAAGTCGCTTTCCCTCTCTGAATTTATGTTTCCTCATCTGAAAAATGAAGGGCTGGATTTTATTACTTCTCTGCACCTCCTCCTTTATTCTGCTGATGAGAGAGCAGGTAGCATGAAATGATGGGGATGAAGAGGCAGCCTTGCCTTTTCCTTTTGGCTTTGGGAGAGGGAGGGGTGGAAGAGGTCTCTGCGTGAAATCCGCTTTCCCAGTTATCAGCTGTGCAAACCAGGAGGCGCTTCCTGACTTCTTCAAACCTCAGTCATCCTCATCTGTAGAACGGGAATAAGCAGACGGTCTTCAAAGAATTTTTGCAAGGATGAAAGGAGATATGGAACCTCAGGAACTTCGTGTGGGCCTGGCGTGACGAGAACATTTGACAAATGGTGACTGTCATTACATGCGTCTCTTTCTTTCTTGGCCAGGCCCCTCTGCGCTGAAGGTAACAGGCACAGTTCTTTTCTCCAATCCTCTGCCGGGCTAATTAAGAGCAACCTCCGGAAGGGACAATGCTGATGAAGCCAATACTATGAATCCAGTGTTTTTGGAATGTGCAGTTAAGTCACTCCCTCCACACTGGCCCTTCTCCACGTGCTCCAGAGATAGGGCATTTGATACCTCGGTTCCTTCCTCTCTCGGAGCTGGTTTTATTGATCTCCTTATTCTAATGGGGGCAGGGACGGAAGGGGAAATGGGGAAATGTTAGCAAAGGAGGAGGCTGGGGCCACCTGATTTTGTTTTCACCCACAGACGCCGTGGCTGCAGAAAGGCTGGAAAAGAATCCGGGATTAACTTGATCTCCTGGTGTTTATTTCCCTTCTTTTCCAATCAGTTACCAGCAGGTAGCCATTTTTATTCTCCATTTATCTTACATGACCAGGGGTCACGTCTGTTTGCAGGGCAAAGATTAGAGAAGTGGCAGATAAGTGGCTGATATCGCTGGTAATAAATGAGAATGAGCTTCAGGCCGGGTGCAATTAAAAATGTATAAACTCACACTGCAGTCCCCCTTCAAAGTTCACAGTCATCCTTCGAAATCCCTTCAGAACGTGCTTTTTAGTCATCTTTCCTGATAAGAAAAGGGAAGGAAGCTTGTGATCCAACACACCCCCTTCCTTGCAAAAAATCAAGTCCATATCAGGGAGGGCGGAGCTGAGCTTTTCCTTGGCGTCTGCATGGCCGCAGGGAGGGGAGGATGTCACCGGTCAACTTTGGATCTGCCTTTGCAGTTACCAGACTGTGAGTGAGGGCCCTGCTCACTCCAACCTCACAGGCCCTAGCGCAGGAAGTGGGCAAAACCCACACGGCAAGCCCAGGCCAACTTCCAGCAGGGAGCTCTCCCAGCCTGGCCGGGCTGCCCTCCGCACTGCAGACCCGGCCTTTGCTCCAGGGCCCCAGGAAGTCCAGCTCAGCTTGGGCCTCTCCGTCATTTGCCTGCAAATGCCACCATTTGGGGTCTGAACTGCACTGTCAGAATCCTGGGAAATCTTTGATTCCAGGGGTAGGGCTGGGATGGGGGAAAGAGAGGAAATCAGCCTGGCACCAGGCTCTGTCTTAGCTACTCGGAATGCGCTTTTACTCACTATTTGCAATTGTGCTGTGAATGGGAGTATTGCCCCCATCTCACAGATGAGGAAACTGAGGCTCCAGGAATGACGGACTCCAGGTCTTGCTGGTAAAAGAAGGAGCCCTGCTCTGGCTTCTGCTCGGCCTCCAAGCCCCCTTCCCGCACTCGCACAGGGCAGCGGTCTGAGCAATCTGAACCCCCCAAGGGCTCGCTCTGGAGGCAGGCCCTCCTCCTTGCAGAGTTTTCCGAGCTGATGGCAGTCTGGGGCAGTGGCTCTGGCCCCACAGGAAATCCCATGCCTCCCCCTTTGCAAGAAATCACATTGGAAAGAGTGACAACGTCTCTTCTTCCTGATGGTAAGTGTCTGGCACCGAAGAGGTTACCAGCCATTTTGTTCAACCAGACTATTTACAAGTAGTAACAGGGTATCTGTTTCCTGTCATCTCCATCATATATCTTAAGGCAGAGAGATTGGAAGCCCATTACAGTCTGATATCTAATCAATACACACCGTATTCCTACAGCAGGAAGTAAAAGAATAGGCCCTTGGGAACCAGAGTTCAAATTACTCTACTGTCGATTCCAGATAGCGGCTAATGATAGGCTGGGCCTGGGTGGGGGCCGGGCAGGGGGAAGGGAAGAAGCGGCCATAGTTTAATGGGATAGTTAATTCAATGACCAGATATGTATTCACATTTGTCTCATTTGAAAACTCCGTGTAGCCCCTCAGAAGAAGGAAAGACGGCATGTCCGTGGCATGTGCTGCCCTCTGCCCCATACGCATTTGCTTTGCTTTGTGTAGCGGTAAAATATGTTTTAGACATACACATGCATTGCCCATAATTTTTAACTGTTTGGGTATCAATTATATACCTGGATCCACTTTCTTACAATACTCGAAAAAGGCTAGAGGAAGTTAAACATATTCGCTTGTTTCTTTCAATGAATATTTACTGAATTCCTAGATATATCCATGTGCTGTGCTCATTACCTGTGTCCACAATGCTGACCTCATGGAACTTCCACATTTTGGGGAAGATGTCATATCTTTTTTTTTTTTAATTAAATTTATTGATTGGCGTTTATATCAGCTTAGTATGATCAAAGAGGGTATAGAGAGGGTTTTCAATTAGTGAAAAGGAATAGTGTGAGGAGTCACTAACTCTGCTTATCTGGTGCCTCTCCCAGCTTCTTGCTTTGTGACCCTTTGAAAGGTACTCAAATTCTCTGGGCTTCAAATACTCCACTTGTAAAACAGAAATAATGCTCACCTCGTGGGTTATTGTAAGGATAAAATCAAGTAAGAAATGGGAATGTTTTCAACTCAGCGCAAAGCCTATAGTCATTCCTCAAAATAGGCCCATGATGGTTCGTTTTCCTGTGGCCAGGGAGCACCCCCATCCTGCGCTAGCCTTTGTTAGATCTCAGGAAGGATCTGGTTATGAAGCTTGCGTGTCCCATTCACAGGGCTCCTTCTCACTCCCCTCTGTGAGGCTGGGCTGGGGCGCTGCCTACCTGCAGCTGGTTCCCTACTGGGATCTGCCAATAGGGGGTGCAAGAGGCAGACTGCAAGGCGATGGAGGGAGATGGGATTTGCTACCTTCTCTTGGCTGGCTGTTCCTCTCGGTCTCACTTCACCTTGGCAATAGTATTTAATCCCTGCCACTGACTCCCGTCTCCAGTCCTTGGAGAACTCCCAGAAGCAGTCTTTCGGAGGTATGAACACCAACAAGCAACACCGATTTCCCAGGCTTCTGAGTCTCAGCTCCCGGGGCCCTCTGCTGAGGGACTCAACGGCTCCTCAGAAGCCCCAGTCCCACAATGCTTCTCCTCTGAGCTCCTGGATTCTGAAGTCTCTCTATCTAGGCTCTGTCCCCCGGCCCTACAGTTATAGCTGAGTGACCTCAGTGTCCCCCTGTTTGCCTTTTAAGTCTTCCAATGCCTGTGTAATCAAGTTCTTTCATTGAATTCTTTAGCTAAAACACCTAGTGTGGTTTGTGTTCTCCTGACTAGATTCTGGCTGATACAAGGGCCAAAGGTGGTCATTGCTCTTGAAAGGAACCTCCTGGTTTCTATTACTCTATCCCAGAGCAGCTTGCTTCTTCCCAAAAGCAGTAACAACAACACACACATACACTCACCAGCAACATGTATATTTCAGGCCCTCAATCCTCCGTTCATAGGCTCTCAAACTCAGGTTCATATAAAAGCCAGGATAGAAACTTCATCCATCCTGCTGTCTTCCTAGCCCTTTCAACAAACCCAAACTCCTCTTTGCTAAATTGTGGTCTCTGGGTCAGGGAACTCTCCATTAGACATTCGGAGTCTTAGCTCAGCTGGCCAAATATGCCTTGTTACATCAATATGTTATACAAATTATGAAGACTGTGTTTGGACTTAAAAGTATTACCTCCCGTATGTGAGGTTTTGCATTGTCTTTAAAATGGAACAAAACGCTTTAATACATAGGACAGAGCCTGGCACATCATTTATATTAAAATATAAAACTTTATTCAGCCCTATTAAAACCTCAATGTGGTGGACATTGAATTCCTTTTCTTTATGTTTTTTTAGTTTAGCCAAGATCTGACAATTTAAGAACTGAGAGCTTGTGGGTCTACTGTCAATGCTGTCTCTACCATGACATTCAGGACTACGGTGTGCCCTGCATGGAATAATCTCCTATCTCAGCAATGGTGTGTTTACCTCCATATAACCCTGTGCTCCCCAATAGTCACACTCACCAACTAAAGTCCCAGTCCATTTGCAATGCCCTCATCTCCTTCTTTGCCCTACTCTGTGCTGTACATTTCCCTTACAACGCCTTTTCCTCCACCGTGCCCAGCCACACCCACCCATCCATTAAGAACCAAAGACCAACCTTTAACTGGAATCTTGCAGGCTTTTGACTTCAAGATCAATCAAACATTGTCTTGTTTTAGACTGAAACTATTCCAGGTTTATGTATTTTGTCTCCCTTTTTCTCTAGGAATCCAGTTCCATTAAGGAAAGCATCGATGCCTGGAATTGTCTTTTGTCCTCAAAAAGCTGAGCACAACATTTCTATCTGTCAAATGTTTCTTTGATAAATATTCTTTTAGAAGTGAGAACTGGGCGAAATAAAATTGAAAAAGGTTCCTGTAGATGAAATAACTTCTGGCTTATCTCTAAGAGTTCCGAGTACCACTATTTCCCTCTTTGTTTTGGCTGCCAGTAAGCTCACAGATAAGTTTTGTTCAATGTCCAAAGCTTCCCTTAGTCTAGTTTTTCTGCTAAAATTACATTGCTTCCTTTTCAAGACCCTCTCCCTATTCTCTATGCAACCCATATACTTGCCACTCATTTTATTTCCTACTTCTTTGGCTTCTACCTCCATTTGATAACTTCATTATTTTATTTAATCTATGTTTATTATATTTTAGAAATAAATATGAGGAAAAACTGTTAAGTACAGGGTTGGTACATGAAAAATAATGTGCATATGCATATTAATTCATGTACATATAATTCTTTTGTAGATGAGACTTTTCTACTTTATAATTATTTCCTCAGCATTTACTAGTAATTATTTCAAACAAAGTTTACTTTTACAACATAAGAGCAATTTCTAAATTTTCATTATAAAATATTAGAAAAAAAATTTAAACTACAAAGGATGAAAAATATATAGTCCTGGCATCTAAAGACAAACACAATTAGGACCCATAATATATTTTCATACCATGTTTTTGTACAGCTGGCATAATAATAATGTGCTCATGCACATGTATATCTTGTTTTTCACTATTAAAATATACATTCCTATATTTTTGCAAAATCTTTACAATTTCTGATTAAAAATATTAGTTGCCAGAAAAACAATGGAATAAGTAATAACTCCAGATTTTCATTTCTGATTAATGTGAAACAAAATAGAAATATTTATCCTCTCACCTTAACAACTGACTCCAGGCAGAGCAAGAAGAAAGAAAGGAAGAAAGAACAGAAGAATTAAATATAAACAAATAGAAAGATGATAGATTAAACCCAACCATATCAATAATTACATTAAATGTAAATGGTCTAAAAAATTCAGTTAAAAATCAGAGTGTCATGTATTGAAAAGCAAGACCCAATGTGCTAGGCAAGTTCTTCAGAGAAACAGAGCCAGCAGGATGTATGTATAGAGAGATTAACTTTAAGTATTTGGCTCATGTGATTGTGAGGGCTGACAAATCCAAAATTTGCAGGGCAGGCATACAGGCTATGGACACAGAGAAGAAATTATGTTCCAATTCTGAGTTTGAAAGAAACCCAGAGGCAGAATTGCTATTTTCTTAGGGGACCTTAGTCTTTTAAGGCCTTCGACTGATTGGATGCATGCTTTCCATACAACCCAGGAATCCACTCCTAGATACCTACCAAAATTAAATGAAAACAGTTTACATAGACAGGACTGTAATGATCATAACAGCTTTATTTAACATAGCCCATAATTAGAAACAACTCAAATGACTGTCTACTGATGAATAGATTGTGATATATCCATGCAAGGGAATTTTACTCAGCAATGAAAAAGAACAAATTACTGAGGCATTCAATAACATGGTTAAATCTCCAAAGCATTATGCTAAGTGAAGGCCATAAAGCTCAAAGACTACCTACAGCATGATTCCATTTATATAAAATTCTAGATGCAGCAAAATTAAAGTTATTGAAAGTAAATCAGTGGATTTCAGGGACTGGGATGGGAGGAGGGAAGTGGTCAGAAGGGGCATCATGGAATTATTCTATATGTTAATTGTAGAAATTATTACACAACCAGATACATTTATCAAAACTTAACATTTATATTCTCAAACTTAGTGAACTGTAAGTTTTATATCAATAATGCTGATCTAAAAGTATTAGTTGTCTTTGACACAGAAATATACAAAAAAATAAGTCCTATATTCAATAGCATTAAATCATTACAGAAAATGTATAATGCAAATCAATGTCTCTATCCCTTGCCCAATTCTGAATTTTCTAGCAAAAATAGCATATTTTGCATACAAAATGTACATTTGAGTGATATATAGTCACTCACACATACATAAAATAACTTTAGGTACTTAATATTTCATCACATTTATGGGCTGAAATTTTAATCATTTCCTAGTTATTGGAAATTTAAGCTGTTTACCATAATTGCCTGAGCCACAGTAATTGATTACATAACAATTGAGGTTTCTCTCCCTGTTGTAGACTCCTATTGCCTAAATGAAAATGTTACTAGCTAATACTTAGGAAGTACTTATATGTGTTAGAATTTCTAATGAAATAATCTTTATATCAACCTAGGATATGGTTACTATCATTTTCTCTATCCTGTAGCTGAAGCATCTGAGGCACAGAGAGGTTAAGTGACTTGCTCCAGGTAACAGAGCTAGTGAGTGACAGAACTGGGATAGGACCCATTCCTGCGTCCACCCAGCTGCCTCTTGACATATGTCAGCAATTCCAACAAGATAACTTTCTCATGGAAGAATTTTCAGAAGAAAATTATCTTCCCACCAACTTTTTTCTTCTCGTTTTTCTTTCCCTTTTCTTGGGCACTAGAGAAAGTTTCCGCTTTACCCAGAAGACTTTTTGGCAACAAATTAAAATATAACAAGAGCTTAAATTATCAAAGGAATAACATGTTACAGTCAGAATTCCATGGAAAAGTGATCAAGCACCAGTGCCTTATAAACCCCCTGTCTGCACTGGGTTTCAAAATGGGCAGCATTAAAGCGCTGACATAGATCCTTTGTGGGTTGAACCCTGACATTTTCCTGCACTGTGACGCCTAGGGGACAGGTGGTATAAAGCCTCTTTTTGGAATCGGGGCCCTGCTTTGTGCACACAGCTTACTTCCTGCGTCCCACCCCATGATACCCTAACCCAGTGGTCGGCAAACCGCGGCTCACGAGCCACATGCGGTTCTTTGGCCCCTTGAGTGTGGCTCTTCCACAAAACACCATGTGCGGGTGCGCACGTACAGTGCGATTGAAACTTCGTGGCCCATGCGCAGAAGTAGGTTTTCGGCCTGGGAGAGTCTATTTTGAAGAAGTGGCGTTAGAACACTCAAGGGGCCAAAGAGCCCCATATGGCTCGCGAGCCGTGGTTTGCCGACCACTGCCCTAACCTGTTTCAGTGACCTGTTTCCCAAACAGAACGGCTAGCTGCCTGCAGTGTCTTGAGAAAACCAGGGCTGCTTTCAAGCAGCTCTTTCCTCCACAAACCTCTCTTTTCCACCTACTCCTCCCCTTGGTTAGCTCATCCACTCCTGCGATTCTGCATATTTTCATTATCTCCAGACAAACTGTTCAGCCCACCTCCTTCCTGGGACCTTCAGACCTATGCATCTTCTGACTTCTCACTGTCTTCGTCAGAGGTCCGTAATCATCTTCAATTGTATGTAGTTCAAGAGAGCTCCTTATTTCCTTGACCCACCCCTAAAACGGTTCTCCTACCTGCTCCATCTCCTTGAACAGCACCCGGCAACAAAAAAGAAAAAGGTAACTGGACGGAACATTTCCCTTTCCTCAAACATGAACCCCACTGATGAAACTCCCGACTTCCATCTCAATCTGACGATGGATTTCCATCTTCCTTCATCACCCTCCTCTCTCACCTATTTTCCTGCAGTAGCCAATTAATTGACTGATAGGCCATGGCTATTGTTGGCGTTCCTACAAATCCATTCTCCCCTGGCAGCCTGACTGATTCTTAAAAAAATATATATATATTATATATATTGATTTCAGAAAGGAAGGGGGACAGAGAGAGACATCAATGAGAGAGAATCATTGATTGGCTGCCTCCCGCAGGCCCCACACTAGGGATGGAGCACGTGCCCTGACCAGGAATTAAACCATGACCTCCTGGTTCATAGGTTGATGCTCACCCACTGAGCCATGCCGGTGGGCCCACGCGATCTTTTTGGAACACAAATCTGACCATGCCACTCCATGGCTGAAACCGTCTCTGGATCCCCCTGGTTCGGAGGGTGGAGTGGAAATCCACAGCAGGGCCTGCTGGAGCCTGTTTTCTCTGGCTTCTGACTTCATCTTCAGTCTCATCTCACTCTCTCCTCTACAGCCACATGGACGCAGCTCTGCTCATTCCTACACAACCAATTCCTTTCCCTTCCAGGGGACACCTTTTCTTGCTTCTTCAGTTAGCCAATTCATATTCACCCTTTAGTTCTCAGTTTACATGCCATTTCTTCAAAGGAATTTTCCCCATACCACTAGCTCTCCCTCCCTAGCCCACATCCAGGCTGAATGTATTCATCCCCTTGTGTGTCCCTGCCATATTCTCAGTTATAAAGTGGTTTTCATGCCTTCTTACTGATGGCCTAACTCGGTCGGTAGACTTTGACTTCCATGGGGCAGGGTCTATATCTTACTTGTTAATTACTATATCTCCAGAGCCAACACGGAGCCTGTCCATACCCAATGGTGCTCAATAAATGCACATGGAGTCCACAAAGTCAAAAAAGCCCTTCTCTCTGCAGGCAGAAGCTCGAAACAGTCCGAACGCTGCTAACAGTTTCCACGTTGGCACAGAAGTGAGCATGTGAAATCCGTGCCAGGACTGCCTATCAGCTCACTTTCCTCTGCAGAGCCACCTTTGAAGACACTTTCTGCCAGCCAGCGACATCTTCCCCAGAACTTCGAACCCCTGACAGACCTCAGACCCTTCTGGGCAGGAGTCCTCAGCCCAACCCTCATGGAAAAACTTAATCCAGAAAGAGAAAAAAAAATAAAGAGAAACCAGAACTAGAAGGCTGCCGTTATTACAGCTAAACTGTTGGCTTAACTTCCTAAAATACCGTTGAATTTTCTTTCTGCATACAGCTGTGTTTATAGAAGGCAATATCATGTATGTAAATAAATTCAGATGCCGCTCGAGTTATTTTAAAACAATCAGTCTAACACTAATCAGCTTACTCAGAGACATAATCCTACCCTAAAAAAGTGACAAATCAGAACACAGTGTGCGCAGTAGGATGCGTGGCGAGGCCGTGGGATGTAAATGTGAGGATGCTGCCGGTGTCCGAATGCGGGCTGGCCGGTCCAGATGCCTCCGAGGAACGGCCTTCAGCTGCCTCTACCCCAGCTTCCCGGGAGTAGGAGGTGGACACTCTAACTATTAATTAGTGTGTTATTAATACATTTGTTCCCAATTCTCTGTGAGAGCCACACCCTTTCCCACCACCATGCATATGCCAGGAATCTGTGGAGCCTCCCAGCCTTCCAGAAAAACAGCCTCTGTTCCAGGCCCTTCTTGGGTAGCCTCTCTTCCTCAGATTATACTGTCTTGCCTCATATTCCTTATTATCCACCTTACACAACATGGATAATCATTGGTGCTAATTTCTAAAAGTCACTGAGCATTAACTATATGTCAGAAACTCCCAAGTATAGGAAATGTTCATTCACTCAAAGACTCCTCACCTTAAGAAATCCTATCATATCACCTCATTGTATAGGTGAGCAACTGAGGCAATGAGTGGTTAAGAGCTGGTCAAAGTCACCCAGCTAGTAAAGGGCTGAGCCAGTAATCCAGCTCCTTCTCCTCTGCCCACAGCTGCTACTTATCAATTGCCAGGTCCCACGTTGTGCACTACACTTAACTTTTCTCTAAGCATCGACATTTGAAGGGAGAAATTTGATTGTTTTAGAGATGTGGAGACTGGCTCAGGGAGGCAATGTAATTGGCTATTTTCCTGTTTCTCAGGTAATGAGGACTAGGACTGGATCTAAACTCACCTCTATCTCACTTTATGCATGATTCCTTTCTAGCTAAAACATGTCAGAAGACGTGTTCAATTTGGCTCTTTGCACAAATAATTCCATCTGGAGGGCAATTGCCAGTACATGATAGTTGAGCAACAAAATGTTTTTTGTTGTTGTTTTCTTTTTTTTTATTGGGCATCATGTGTGATGCAAAGAACATCCTCTGGTTTCTCTTTAGGAGTCACAGTCACGATGAGAACAAACTAATGCCCTGAGTTAGTAAGAGAACAAGTGCACACTAAGCCTTTTGTGCTCAATAACCCAACAAGGCCTTCAGACGAGGGAGATGTGAGGGCCAGAGAAGTCTGGGCAGGTCCCTGGTGAGATGGACAGACCAGGACTCCAATCCTGGTGCTCCTTCTGCCAGTGCATGACCTTGGCCAAGTTCCTACACACCCCTGAGCCTTTGCTCTTTCCTTTATAATGTGAGCCTCTACGTCTTGCTATTCTGCATAGAAATACATGGGGCAAGTGACAATGCCTGGTGTTGAGTGGCACAAATCAATGCCAGTCTCTCCTTTTCCCCTTTAGAGCTTTTCACTACCGCCAAGAGTCATGAATAAAAAAGGGGGGTTCATCATCACTCATGTGTGTTCCCGTGTGTGTCCTTGGAGGCCCATTGCTCCCCGTGTGGCAGACCCCAGGCTCATCTCCTAGAATCTGTCAAAAGTGGTTTCATTTTTTATAGGCCAGGATCATCTGTTCTTTGGAACTTCAAATATATCAGGGACTCTTCAAAACTAGCCACCGTACAGTGCTCACTACTCAGCCAATCCTGGTAATCTTGGGAGAATGGGCCCAAGAGGATGAGGAGAACAATTGTCAAACTATTCTTGCTATTGTTATCACCATTATTGTTGCTGTTGTAATTATTGTTAAGACTAGTTTCAAATACTTTTCTGATTTCGGAAGCTATTACTATGTCTATGTCTACCACTACTGATGCTACAATTACTACCATCCCTACTATCGTATCTATAAATCCTGCTGCACCTGTTACTACTACCATTACCACCACTGCCACTCTATTAAATCTCCGTCTTATTCTTCTCCTGGCACAATGACCGCCATCAACACCACCCTACTACAATTCTTCCTCCTCCTGCTACTATTTTTACAACTAGCACCACCATGCTAGTGACACTGATACGAGAAGCTATTCATTCTTTTGTCATGCTTACTAGGTACCAAGCATTGTGCTAACCACTCTGCCTGTTTTTCATTTAACCACCATAAAAGTCCTGTGATGTAGGTATTTCTATTGTTCTCATCTAACAGATGAATAAATCAAGGCTTAGAGATACAGTGAGGTTCTCACGCCCCTGCCTTGGTGAATGGCGGTGGGGCTGAGACATACACCATTTCTTTCAGATCCGCAGGCCTGTGCTTTCTAAATCTCCTTGCTGCTTACAGCCATCTCAGCTTGGACAAAGTATTTTTCATTTTTTCTCTTTTGTCATGTTCTTGTGCAGGGAGATGGGAAGTCCACCCAGTGGGGAGGGACAATGACTGGACATAGAGTTTCAGGGTAAACAGGAAGCTCACACAAAGCAGCCAGCCAGCCGGGCAGCTTGTCTGCTGACCTTGGCCTTGGTCATCCTCCCCACATCCCCTTGAATGAGCAGTTCCACACCTGAGATGATCTATGAAATGACATTTCCAGGTAGGTTTTTGCTGCCACTTGAATGACCAGCAAGAGAGCTATAGACGGGGCTCACAAAGACACACAGATAAAAAATGATGAATAAGAAACATCTTATATTCACACAAAGTCTTTGTTGCTTGTGTCCTATTTGCCCATTTTTCTACCCATGCAATTACCCTCCGGATGGAATTATTTGTGCAAAGAGGCGGAGCCAAATTGAACACGTCTTCTGACATATTTTAGCTAGAAAGAAATCAGACATAGAGGGCAAATAGAGGTGAATTTAGATCAAGCATGTCAAACTCATGGCCCAGCGGGCCCCAAGTAGCTCACAACGAATATTTCTGCGGTCCAGCCAATATAACAGAATGTAAGAAAACATTAATTTTATCATTGCTCTTGTTCTATTTTATACTATACTTTTCTAAATAAACCTACATTTCTATGAAAATTGAAGCTTGTGTTTTTTTGCGGCCCACATAAACTTAAACCTTGTTTATTTGGCCTGTGTTAGCCTTTGAGTTTGACATGCTTGGTTTAGATCCAGCCCTATCCCTCATTATCTAAGAAATAAGAGAACAACCAATCACGTTATCTCCATGAGCCAGTTCCCACATCTCTAAAACGACCAAATTTCACTCTCAAATGTAGATGCTTGGGCAAAAGTTAAGTAAAATACACCACTTGGGACCTGGCTTTATAACCTTGGGTCAGTGACTTAACCTCTTTGAGCCACAGTCTCTTAACTTATAGCATCACAAAAATGGTACATCTATTTTGCAGAATTGTGAGATGGATTAAATAACATAACCCAAAGTGGTGTGGAGAATACTGCAAGAGTCACCTCATTGAAGCTAATCGAGCTTGAGCTTTGAGGCCTTTCTCTTGCGTAGGCACCTTCCAAGAACCAGAAGTATTGAATGCTTATAAGCATTTGAAAGCTTGTTAAATTTGTAATTTGTAATCTCATCTGAAATAAATATTCACTTGCTTACCTAATTTTATATTCATAATACACTATTACTTATTTTTTTTTTTTTTTATTTCTTTATTGATTAAGGTGTCACAATTTGTCCTCATCCCCCCATTCCCATCCCACCCCTCTCCCCACGCATGCCCCAATCCCCTGTTGAACTTAACCGTTGGATAGGCTTATATGCATGCATACAGGTCCTTTGGTTGAACTCCCCCCCTCCCCCCACCCTCCCCCTACCCTCTTCTATCCTCCCTCTGAGGCCCGATAGTCCGATCGATGCCTCCTTGCTTCTGGTTCTGTTCTTGTTCCTAGTCTATGTTGTTCATCATTTCCTCTAGATGAACAAGATCATATGTCACTAGATATATACTAATAAGAACTGAATGTGAGACGAGCAATAATATTTATGCTGACAGACAAATGAATCAATCTGTAGCGAGCTTCCCCCTGGACCAACAGTTCTTTTGAGACCCAATTTCGATGTCCAGTAGTTCCTTATGTGTACATGTCAGCACTGACCCCTCAGCTCTGGATGGTGGACAAATGGTGGTAACGGAGGTCCGACTCCCTCTGGTTTGGTCTCGGCCGAACCCAGGGGCACGGCGTCACCCGGACTAAGGGGCACGTGGCCTCACCCATACCCAAGGGGCGCGTGGTCTCACCCGGGCCTGGGACCCAGCCTCACCCGGATGGATCCAGGGGCGCACGGCCTCACCCGGACCCAGGATCTGGCTTCACCCGTACCCAGGGACGCTTGGCCTCTTCCAGACCCAGGGGCACGTGGCCTCACCCGGGCTTAGTTGCACAAGGCCTCACCTGGATCCAGGGACACATGGTCTCTCCCGGACCCAGGGACGCTTGGCCTCTCCCAGACCCAGGGCCACTTGGGCTCACCCGGGCCTAGGTGCACGAGGCCTCATACGGATCCAGGGACGCATGGTCTCACCCGGACCCAGGGACGCGTGGCCTCTCCCAGACCCAGGGCCACTTGAGCTCACCCGGGCCTAGGTGCACGAGGCCTCACCCGGATTCTGGGACACATGGTCTCACCCGGACCCAGGGACGCTTGGCCTCTCCCAGACCCAGGGCCACTTGGGCTCACCCGGGCCTAGGTGCACGAGGCCTCAACCGGATCCAGGGACACATGGTCTCACCCGGACCCAGGGACGCTTGGCCTCTCCCAGACCCAGGGCCACTTGGGCTCACCCGGGCCTAGGTGCACGAGGCCTCATCCGGATCCAGGGACGCATGGTCTCACCCGGACCCAGGGACGTTTGGCCTCTCCCAGACCCAGGGCCACTTGGGCTCACCCGGGCCTAGGTGCACGAGGCCTCACCCGGATCCTGGGACACATGGTCTCACCCGGACCCAGGGACGTTTGGCCTCTCCCAGACCCAGGGCCACTTGGGCTCACCCGGGCCTAGGTGCACGAGGCCTCATCCGGATCCAGGGACGCATGGTCTCACCCGGACCCAGGGACGCTTGGCCTCTCCCCGACCCAGGGCCACTTGGGCTCACCCGGGCCTAGGTGCACGAGGCCTCACCCGGATCCAGGGACACATGGTCTCACCCGGACCCAGGGACGCTTGGCCTCTCCCAGACCCAGGGCCACTTGGGCTCACCCAGGCCTAGGTGCACGAGGCCTCATCCGGATCCAGGGACACATGGTCTCACCCGGACCCAGGGACGCTTGGCCTCTCCCAGACCCAGGGCCACTTGGGCTCACCCGGGCCTAGGTGCACGAGGCCTCACCCGGATCCAGGGACACACGGTCTCACCCAGACCCAGGAACGTTTGGCCACTCCCAGACCCAGGGCCACTTGGGCTCACCCGGGCCTAGGTGCACGAGGCCTCACCCGGATCCAGGGACACACGGTCTCACCCGGACCCAGGGACGCTTGGCCTCTCCCAGACCCAGGGCCACTTGGGCTCACCCGGGCCTAGGTGCACGAGGCCTCATCCGGATCCAGGGACACATGGTCTCACCCGGACCCAGGGACGCTTGGCCTCTCCCAGACCCAGGGCCACTTGGGCTCACCCGGGCCTAGGTGCACGAGGCCTCACCCGGATCCAGGGACACACGGTCTCACCCAGACCCAGGAACGTTTGGCCACTCCCAGACCCAGGGCCACTTGGGCTCACCCGGGCCTAGGTGCACGAGGCCTCACCCAGATCCAGGGACGCATGGTCTCACCCAGACCCAGGGACGCTTGGCCTCTCCCAGACCCAGGGCCACTTGGGCTCACCCGGGCCTAGGTGCACGAGGCCTCATCCGGATCCAGGGACGCATGGTCTCACCCGGACCCAGGGACGCTTGGCCTCTCCCAGACCCAGGGCCACTTGGGCTCACCCGGGCCTAGGTGCACGAGGCCTCACCCGGATCCAGGGACACACGGTCTCACCCAGACCCAGGAACGTTTGGCCACTCCCAGACCCAGGGCCACTTGGGCTCACCCGGGCCTAGGTGCACGAGGCCTCACCCGGATCCTGGGACACATGGTCTCACCCGGACCCAGGGACGCTTGGCCTCTCCCAGACCCAGGGCCACTTGGGCTCACCCGGGCCTAGGTGCACGAGGCCTCAACCGGATCCAGGGACACATGGTCTCACCCGGACCCAGGGACGTTTGGCCTCTCCCAGACCCAGGGCCACTTGGGCTCACCCGGGCCTAGGTGCACGAGGCCTCACCCGGATCCTGGGACACATGGTCTCACCCGGACCCAGGGATGCTTGGCCTCTCCCAGACCCAGGGCCACTTGGGCTCACCCGGGCCTAGGTGCACGAGGCCTCACCCGGATCCAGGGACGCATGGTCTCACCCGGACCCAGGGACGCTTGGCCTCTCCCCGACCCAGGGCCACTTGGGCTCACCCGGGCCTAGGTGCACGAGGCCTCACCCGGATCCAGGGACACACGGTCTCACCCAGACCCAGGAACGTTTGGCCACTCCCAGACCCAGGGCCACTTGGGCTCACCCGGGCCTAGGTGCACGAGGCCTCATCCGGATCCAGGGACACATGGTCTCACCCGGACCCAGGGACGCTTGGCCTCTCCCAGACCCAGGGCCACTTGGGCTCACCCGGGCCTAGGTGCACGAGGCCTCAACCGGATCCAGGGACACATGGTCTCACCCGGACCCAGGGGCGCTTGGCCTCCCCCAGACCCAGGGCCACTTGGGCTCACCCGGGCCTAGGTGCACGAGGCCTCACCCGGATCCTGGGACACATGGTCTCACCCGGACCCAGGGACGCTTGGCCTCTCCCCGACCCAGGGCCACTTGGGCTCACCCGGGCCTAGGTGCACGAGGCCTCACCAGGATCCAGGGACACATGGTCTCACCCGGACTCAGGGATGCTTGGCTTCTCCCAGACCCAGGGCCACTTGGGCTCACCCGGGCCTAGGTGCACGAGGCGTCACCCGGATCCTGGGACACCTGGTCTCACCCGGACCCAGGGATGTTTGGCTTCTCCCAGACCCAGGGCCACTTGGGCTCACCCGGGCCTAGGTGCACGAGGCCTCAACCGGATCCAGGGACACATGGTCTCACCCGGACCCAGGGACGCTTGGCCTCTCCCAGACCCAGGGCCACTTGGGCTCACCCGGGCCTAGGTGCACGGTGCCTCATCCGGATCCAGGGACACATGGTCTCACCCGGACCCAGGGACGCTTGGCCTCTCCCAGACCCAGGGCCACTTGGGCTCACCCGGGCCTAGGTGCACAAGGCCTCACCCGGATCCAGGGACGCATGGTCTCACCCGGACCCAGGGACGCTTGGCCTCTCCCAGACCCAGGGCCACTTGGGCTCACCCGGGCCTAGGTGCACGAGGCCTCATCCGGATCCAGGGACGCATGGTCTCGCCCGGACCCAGGGACGCTTGGCCTCTCCCAGACCCAGGGGTACGTGGCCTCACCCGGGCCTAGGTGCACAAGGCCTCACCCGGATCCAGGGATACATGGTCTCACCCTGACCCAGGGACGCTTGGCCTCTCCCAGACCCAGGGCCACTTGGGCTCACCCGGGCCTAGGTGCACGCGGCCTCACCCGGATCCAGGGACACATGGTCTCGCCTGGACCCAGGGGTGTGTGGGCTCTCCCAGACCCAGGGGCGCTTGGCCTCGCCCGGGCACGGGATCCAGCGTCATCCGGGTCCAGGGGCACTTGGCCTCACCCGGACCCGGAGTCCGGCCTCACCTGGACCCAGGGGCATGTGGCCTCACCTAGACCCAGGGACTTGAGGCCTCACTTATACCCAGAGGCGTGTGACCATACCCGAGCCCAGAGGCGCGCAACCCCGCCCGCACCCGGGTCTCAGCGGGGCCCCGTCTTCCCGATCCCAATTCCTGCCAGTCAATCCCCCCTCAGCAATTCCCCTGGCCATCCTTCCAGAGCTCCAGTATGGCTGCTGCAGAACTCGTCGGGCGGTGGCTCGGCGAAGCTCCGGTGCACCCGGTGCATGGCGGTGGGCCAGTCTGGCGTCGCTGCGTCGGCCCTTGGGTCTGCATCGGTGGCCGGTCGCCGAGCATGCGCACCTGGCCGCTTCCGGGGCGTTGAGATTCTTGACGGACTCAGAGGTCAGCAAGCGCGGAGTCTCCCACCCCATGTCTCATAGGGGCTCGTCTGTCCGTGCTTGGCTGCCAGTGGAGCCGTCCCCTCAGCCGGAGACCGCCGGGGGAACTGCGCCGAGCATGTTCCAGGCCGCTGTTGTATCGCCTGAGCCATAGTTCTTTTGTGTCGCCTGAGCCGTAGTTCTTAAAGTGTGGTCTTTGGGTCACCGGCATCAGCATCATCCCACATACCCCTCTTTTATTCTAGTTGTAGAGCATCTACTCAGCCAGCCCTATGGTGGTCTTGGATGGTGTCTGCTCTGCTCTCTTGTCGTAGTCTCAAAGTTGTTGTCACTATTACTTATTTTAAAGGAAGTCCCCAAATTCCATAAGTTCAGGCCCCACAAAATGTGTGCAGTATTCAGCTCAGTACTGGCATGTAAACAACATTCATTAAATGGCAGATGATAGCAATTCCATTTAATTTTTTAGAGTTTTTCAAGATTTTTCATATTAATAAGTTAGAATTCATAATGGCAGTGAACATAAAAGAATATATATATTCTGAGTATGATTCTTACTAGTGACAGTATTTACAACTATGATCACCACATCTACAGGAAGCTAAATGAATTTTCTGTTAGCTATTCTAGTGCCTTGTGGCAAGCATCCCAGAATTTCTTTAAAGTCCCTAAAATATAGATAATAAATGAATAGGGCAGGGGGAGAAAGAGAAAGGATTCCCAGTCATCAATGTCCGGTTAGTTATTTTTCCATAGATCACTCTCCCTGGACGTTTTCATTAGTAGTCCGTGCCCCTGTGACAACAGTTACCAAGGGGCCCCGTAGCACCTCTCACCCACGCAGAGTATATTCAGCTATTTCTGTGTCTCTCCATTGTTTCTCACAATTGGAGTCTGGGAGGCTGACATCTGTCCCACTCTCCTCCATACTGTGGCCTCATTTTTCTACAGAGTTGAACTCTGGAGAAAACATTGGTAAAAAATGTGAATACTTCAGTGCGCATTAGAACGCTCTTTGTTTAAATTCACTCCCACCCCATTGCTGTGCAAGGAGCCTGGTGAGGAGGAAGGAAAGCGCGAGCAAAGGGACATGGCCAACTTGCATATTTAAAATTCCATCAGTTCGATTTCTTTAATGCAATAGGGTCATTTTTAATCTTGCTCTGTTTGATAAATACCCACATTTCAAGTAATTGTTAAGATTGTGTCTGTTTTTATTAGAACGTATTTGTCATTAGTTGACAGTCGTTTCTAATCACATCTGTCATGTGTTCGGTTTCCTTCATGAATACTGATCGCCCCTGGAATAGAAGCATATGAAGCCCCATTCATTCCTTGAACACACACAGTATGCCCACCACCCAGGAGACCATTTTCCTCGTCATTCAAAAATGAGAAAATGAATAGCAAAAATGAGTGGGAGGTTTTCCTTTAGACACAGACACTAGAATTGTTTGGAAGTTTTGGGAATTTTGATGACAGATTTTTGTGCAGTCAATGCAATCAACTGTGTAGTTGGGGAGTTGAGATCTTCAGGCAGTTCAAACACACACACACTGACAAGGTTAGATTCAAAGTTGTCTACTGTATCAGTTCAGCCTGAATTCCTAGCACTGCGGGAAACTTCAGACAGCCAAATCATGTCATTCACCAAAGAGCCATCCATGTGTTCATTCAGCAAATATTTAGTTATTTACAGTTTCCATTCACTGGGAAGATATTTACTCATTCAGTAGATGTTTATTCATCCATTTATTTAACAAATAATTTTGTGTTTCAATGGGCATTTGTTAAATTTTTACTATAAGTAAGACACTGAATGGACCATCTTGGCAGCTGCACTATTCCCACCGTGTGCCTATAAATTTCAGGGATATCGTCCTTGGTCTCATGTCACCATCAAGAAAAGTCTACAATCTTTGCTTTGATTATGTCACGTGGTTTCACAGCCTCCATGAGGTGGAAGAATGGTGGAGACCGTGATGGGTCTCTATTATATTTTTTGTCTTCCAATGAGCATGCATTGGGGTCTGCTCTATATACAAATCTTGATACCAGGTGCTCAAAATAAAAAGACAAAGAAGACTTCACCTCTGCAAAACCTCATAGTCCAGAGGTAACCAGACACTCGGGGAACCCAACTTTGAATATGTGAGGGAGGGAGGGAGGAATTGAGGTGAATGAATGAATGAGGCTATACTTTGGGATTAGACTTCTGTGCCTTCTCCAGAAAGAAAGCCAGGCAGAGAAGACTTCCCAGAACAATCAGAATCTCAGCAAGCAGCTCCCTCTGGCTACAGAACTCAGGCTGCAGACATGGAATCCCCCACCAGTGCAAGACTTAATTATCATAAGAAGTAAGGTGAGCATTTTCCAAACAGTCCTGTAAGTAGCTTGGGCTAAGTTTTGACCTTTGGCAGCCCTCACCTCTCACCATTGCAGAGCCTGCCTGGCTGGGTATCAGCCCCTGGGTCTGGGGGATTATGTCCATCCAATGCTGAAGCGTGAAACAAGGAGAGACGACTGGTGGGTTGGGGTGTGCATTTCACAAGCACCAATTATAATCCCAGACCCCTCCAAACACTTTCCATCTCCCAAGCAGCTTATAATTAGGGAAGGATAATCATAAGCTTAGCAGCTCCCAAGGAGCACCTCAGCAAACTGCACATGCTCAGCAACATCTGTTAACCCTTTTGGATGAAGGATCGGCATATGATCTGCTCTAACTTGCTGCTTTTAAGGTGGGTAATAGCAGAACCAGGTAATAGTATCTAAATGCCCATGACTTAATTGCCATGCTATCTGAGTGACACTGGGCCATAGTCTAAAGTATGTGGGGGCTTCAGTTAAGGAGTAAACACCAGATTTTCTATCTCAGTTCTGCCATTGATAACTAACTGTGAAGCCTGAGCAATTTCCCCAAGATCTCTGACTCTTAGTTTCTTCATCTGTAAAATGGGAAGAAAATAAAATCTACATGGTAAGGTTATTAGAAAGTTAGTAAAATGCCTATAATGTGTGGGTGGTATTTCTTACACATAGCAGGTAAGAAATGCAATTACTACTTATATTAGTAAAACATGCTATCATTTGACAAAAAGAATAGACATAGATTTCAAAATCCATATTTTTGCAGAATGAGCATGGCCCCTACAATTATTCAGTTCTTGATAAAACCTCTTATCTTATTCTAAGTTTTTCTTTTTTTTTACACCAAAGGACATAAAAGCTTCATTCTGAAAGAAAACTTTTCATTAAGATAATTTAGCATTTCAAAAGAACATAAAATCATTTCCCAGTTTGATGTGGAGTTTAGCATCAGTTAATTTCTCTTTGTTCTTCCCTTCTGGTTGTGCTAATGTCCCCTTTGTGTGTGTACATTTGTCCAATGCAATCTAAGAAACAATCACCTTAATTGATCGGGCGTTAACCTCTAACAGCTTAAGACATAGGCTTTTTATCTATTGCTCAATCCTTGCTGCTGTTGTAATTCCCTATAGTGCTTACATCTTTGTCACCACCACCAGTGGTTCCTTCTCAGGGAGGCATGTCAGTAAATAAATGCTGTTGCAAACAAAACAGAACATATACCCGAGAGGCCCACCATCACAGAAAAGCCCAGTTATGGCCTCACGCCTTGCCTGGTGGTGTACATAATGATAAATTTCATACAGGTGTCATGTGTTTTCCAGGCCCCGGCAGGGATTGATGGTTTACAGTAGGCTGATCCATCATCCGGGGCAGGTGGCACCCTATTGGAATTTCAGAAACCTGTTCCCAATCACATTCACTGTTGGGTGACTCAGTAACGACCCTATTTGCGGTGCGTTACTGAAAATCAATGTGCCACATTCAAGGTCAATGTACTGTTGGAAAACTCTTTAAGCTCTGATGGATGGATTGTGCTCATTCAGAATAAATGTGAGAAAAAAAACTGACAGCTGAGCATCGAACAGCCACGCCGACTTTCAAAAGCAGGCTTCCTTCTTTAGTGGGCAATGGGATTCCCAGGGGGGTGACATCACACATTTCCTCCTGCGCTCTGATTTGGGGGAAGTGTCTGCATTGGTTAGTGTGTCTTTCCTCACACAATTAAAGCATCCACATCCGGAGTCTCTGTGAATATTTTATCAGCCCAATGCTTTCAAATCCCTAAAAGTCCATTTGGAATCCAAGGATTCAGTAGGAGCAAAATCAAGGCTAAGCACGTTGTACACTCATTCATTTGGTTTATTCCACAAACATAAAAAGCTTTAAAATGTGCCATGCAGGGGTGCAAAGATGAACAGGCATGCTCTCTCCACTCCACAGGTTTATAGTCAAGGAAGAGCAGTGGATGCACAACAGCAGAATTAGTAAATGCAACGAGATGTATGCCTCGTGCGCAGTTGTATGGAGAGAGAGGTGAGCGCGTAGTGATATACACTGAGTGGCCAGATTATTATGATCTCTGAACGCATAATAATCTGGCCACTCAGTATATATATATATGAGGCCCGGTGCATGAATTCGTGCATGGGTGGGGTCTGGCCAGCCTAGCCAGGGGGAGGGGGCATGGGTGGTTGGCCAGCCTGCCTGCTGTTTGAACTGGTCGAGGGGGACAATTTGCATATTAGCCTTTTATTATATAGGATATACACTGTGTGGCCAGATTATTATGCGTTCAGAGATCATAATAATCTGGCCACACAGTGTATACCAGCAAAGAGCACACAAGAGGAAGTTGCCAATTCTCCCTGGGACCATTACCTAATAGAGTGGTTGTGATTAACACTTAGGAAATGGAAAAGCAAGTAAGCTGGGGTTTGTTCAGTGAATTCTGGTTTCCAGTATATTAAAAGATTAAAAAAAAAAAAAAGAGGTCCCCAAAGTGGCAAGGTAACATTTGACAGTAATAGATACTAAGGTAATAAAACAGGTCCCATTGTATCACCATATCGCTTTCCTCCTATGACCTATTTATCAGCCAAGCAGAGGTAATGTTTGCCCAGGCTTCCCGGTGTTCTCAATATTTCCCTATGGCAGGTTAGAAGTCTTTCCTGCCATATTTTGAATAGAGACTAACTTTCACTTAAAGTTTCTCTCTTCCTTTCCTTTTTGTTTATTTTGATTATTGTAATTATTAAATTCCAAAAGGAAACTGTGATCTCTTGCCTACCGAATACATAAAGGCAAAAGAATTGGCAGCTGGTAAAATGATACAAGTGATCCGGAAACCATTTAGAAATGTTTCATGTAAACAAAATGCTGTTCATACAAACCAAAGATATCAAGAATAGATGAAATGGTGCTGAGTTTCCTAAATTTTAACGCTTAAAATTTTCTTTACCTAAACCTCCAACCTCCTCCATCAATAACTATTCTGTCTGGTAACACCATTTCTCTGGAATGCTCAAGAAATCCCATCTCCTCGTTGGGTTGATCATACAAGAGTTGATAGTGTTGCTGTTTCTACCAATTGCAGGTCCCCAGATTCCTTTCTTTATTTGACAATCTAATTTTACATGTATTCTAAGTCATATTTATTCCAGAATCCACTCATGCACCTATTATTCAAGCGTTTGTTACCACATATGGTGTGGTAAGAACTATGCCAGGCACTTGAGAATTTAAGAAGTCAAAGATGAGGTAGGATCCCTCATAGTCTAGGGCTTGCAGGGGTTGAGAGGTAGGTGATCAGACATGTAAATGGCTCATTTTCAATACAACCTAAGGAAAAATATAGCAAATAAACGGAACAGCACATGAGGTGGAATTTGGGCATGGGGAAAACAATTGGGGATGATTTCCTGCTAAATATAACATTACAGCTGAGCCTGGGCACTTGATGAGAAGGGACTCTCCAGGGAGGGGAGAGAAATGGAGTATTCCAGGCAAGAAAACCACATTTATAGAATCAAGAAGATGGAAAATGGTATGCTGTGCTTGACACATGGGGGGTAGTTCAGTTGGGTAAATACTGGCAGGTAGGGGAAGGAAGAAAGGCTGCAAGGGTAGATTAGAAGGTGATCATAAGGAGGTTTAATGTTCAATCACAAGGCTTTAGGATTAAACTTGCAGACAATAGGAAGCCATTAGCTGTTTATCTTTCTACAATACTGTATAGCATGCCTATGGAAGAACGCACAGAGAAATGCGCACATCAACGTTGCCACTCCCAGATCAAGAAGCAGAACATGGCCAGCACCCAGAAGCCCCACACGCCCATTTCTTGTTACTTCCTCACTGAGGGTAACCACTATCCTTATTCCTTTTTTAATTTTTTTTTATTTTTGATAATCCTCACCTAAGGATATTTTTCAATGGATTTTTAAAAAGAATGGAAGGAAGGGGGAGAGACAGAGAGAGAAAAATTGCTTTGAGAGAGACACATCAATTGGTTGCCTCCTGCATATGCCCTGACCAGGGCAGGGGATTGAGCCTGCAACCAAAGTGCCTTTGATCCAAATTGAACCCAGGTCCCTTCAGTCCATGGGTCAATGCTCTATCCAAACCAGCCAAACCACCTAGGGCCACTATCCTTATTTCTAACAGCATAAGTTAGCTTTCTCAGCATTATACTTCATGTAAATGGAATTATGTGATAAGTTGTTTTACTCAATATTATGTTGGTTAGAGTAACCATATTGCTCTGTATATTGTAGGTTCTTTCTCGTCATTGCTGTATACTATTAAATTACATAAATATACTACTTTTTAATACATGCTACTATTGACCAATATCTCTATGTCATTTGCATTTTGGATTTATGAAATTGCATTGCTCTGAGCATTCTAATACATGCCTTTTGGTGAGTAAATGCACACAATTTGGTTGTATGTGTACCCTAGACAGTTCAGTTTTAGTAGATAATGTCATATTGGTTTCCTAAATATAGTTGTTCTAATATACTCTTCAAATCAGCCACACAATATACTTCTGGTTATACAAAACAACTATGATTTGTTTGCTTATTCAATTAATGTTTACCCTTTAAACTAGATTATAAATTTCATAAAGGTAAAACCACATGCACCTTTTTTAAATCATTGCATTTCTAGTAACTAGTACAATGCTTACCATGTGGTAGGAGATACACGCACAAACACACACAAACATGCATACACACATACATACATATAGAGAGTGGGGCAAAAGTAGGTTTACATTGTCAGTACAGGCAGTCCTCGAGTTATGTCGGACTTGATGTACGTCATTTTGTGGTTACGTCGCCATCTCCCATTTATTTATTAAAAAAAAAGTTTCGTCATTTCAACGTATGTACATATATGCTTTATGTTTCTTAGTATTTATTTACCACAAGTAAAGGTCAGGAATTGTTATCTTTCTTTTAAATTTTTTTTACTGTTTCACTTCCTTACTGCTGTGTATGTGCTCCATGTGAGTGACATAGGTGCTTATGTAGGTGGGTTCCAACTTACGGCGAAAATTGGGGTACATCACGCTGTAGGAACAGATCTCACACGTAACCCGAGGACCTACTGTACATAAAACACAAAGCTTATTCTTGTATTATTTCTTAATTATTGTATTATTTTCAATACAAACAGCTATAAACCTACTTTTGCCCTACCTTGTATACCACCCGCCAGAACATACAAATATTTATTTTCTAGTGTTCTCAGATTATAATATTTGTCTTATTAGATTTTTTGTTTTTACAGAATCAGTACAATATCCTACATTCTTAATAGATAAATCTGTAATAATGGAAGAAAATGGAGAATTACAGGTGAGATGATAATTAATTTCCATGCCTTGCCAAAATACTCAGTGAATTTGATAATTCAATCCAAAATGGAGCTAATGTAATGAGGAAGAAAATATTTTAGTTCATGTACGTTATAAGTAGCAAACAATTTTCTGCATTCACCTCCTTTAGACATATTTTTGTATTGTCTTATTTAAAGCCTATGTCTGTTTTTGTGAATTAGTGGTAGAAAAACATGTCAGAGGAAAAATGGAATAGTAATGCAACTACGTGCTTCATTAGGACCTCATCCCAAGTCCACATTCACAGTCATCAATTAAAGAGCTGGCTCTCTTTCCACTGATTAATTTTCTACTTGGCCATTGTTAATAATGAGGCTAGAGAAATGTATTTACATAGGGCAAAATGAAAGGCACAACATGCATACACAAGTCATCATTAAAGAGTATCAGAGGTGAGAGGGTAGCTGCATTAAGTCCAAGACCCTGGCTTCCTTCCTGAACCCTGCTTGTCCTTGGAGAAACATTTAATCATATTATATTAGTTGTAATGAATGATTATGATGCAACACCGACTTGGAATTAGAAGTGGCTTAGTGATAGATCAGTTCACACCTTCTCATAGTTTAAGTTTGATTAGTTATCTAGTGCTATGGAACAAATACCACAGAACTTAGTGACCTGAAGCCATTATACTCATTGATTCTTTCTCACAGTTTCTGTGGGTCAGGAATTCAGAGCTGTAGTTCTGACCAGTGTGTCTCATGAACTTGTGGTCAAATGGTGGCTGGGTTTGGGGTCATTGTGAAGGCTGCTCCAGTCTCATGGCTGATGCTGGCTGGGAAGACTTGACCAAAGGGACCTGGGCCTCTTTCTTCATCTCTGTGTGGTTCTCCATGCAGGCTTTCTAGCCTGGACTTCATACATGTTGGCTTAGGGCTCCCAGGGTGCATGTCCCAAGAGAAAGTACCAGACAAAGGCTATTTTATCTTTTATTACCTATCTTTGGAAGTCATGCAGTATCACATCTAGACTCACTCAGTATCAAGGGAAAGGAACATAGGTGCTACTTCTAGATGAAGGGTGCCAACAGTACACCATAAGAAGAGCATATGGGATTTACATGGTCAACTTTGGAATATACTACTTGCCACCAACTCATTGCTGCAATGCTGGGAGTATATCTTGTGCCTGCCTCAGCTTGGCCATACCCAGGACAGCAGGGAAGAATCTAGACAGGGATGGGGAAAAGGTGGGTACTCGATCCACATGTGCTGGCTATCTGGTGCAGCCACTGCCATATTTCCTTGAGCTCATATTGCTTCTTCAGGCAGAATCAAATCTGCCCTCTCGTGGCTTCTTTCCTCGTGATTCAATTCTAGCACCTAATTATGGACTGAATGTCTGTGTTCCCTCAAAATTCACAGGTTGAAGCCCTAACCCCCAATGTGATGGCATTTGGAGGTGGGTCCTTGGGAAGCATTAGGTTTAGATGTCATAGGCATGGGATCTTCGTGATGGCATTAGTGTTCCCAAAAGAAGAAAAAGAGTCAGGCTGATGTGGCTCAGTGGTTGAATGTCAACCTACAAACCAGGAGGTCACAGTTCAATTCCTGGTCAGGGCACATGCCTGGGTTTTGGGCTTGATCCCCAGAGTGAGGTGTGCAGGTGGCTGCCAATCAATGATTCTCTCTCATTATCGATGTTTCTATCTCTTTCTCCCTCTCCTTTCCTCTCTGAAATAAATAAAAATATATTAGAAAAAGAAAAAGAGAGCGAGAAAGTCCATGTGAGCCCAGTGAGGAGGCTGTCTATAAGCCAAGAAGAGAGCCCTCACCAAGAACTGAACATGCTGGCACCTTGATCTTGGACTTTCAGCATCAGAACTGTGAGAAATAAATGCCTATTGTTTGATCCACTCAGTCTACAGTATTTTGTTTAAGCTGCCCAAACTAAGCCACATCTGTATTGTGTTTTATCTCTGCAGGCTTATATAAATACTAGTGGCCCAATGCATGAATTCGTGCACATTGAAAGGAAATTAATTAGAAGAAATATTTTAATATCGCTATTCGCCCTTTCTCTATAATGGAAGTGTCAACCAAATTCACAATCAACAATGACAGATTGAAACACACGTGTGCCATTGGTGCCAGCAAGAGCTTTATATATATTGCGGATGCGCAAGTCAACTTAGCCTCTTATATATATAGAATAAACTTGCTTAATTAGACCTGCTTTCTGATTTAGCTAAACTTATTATTCTAGCCCAGTGAAGCACTGGGTAATTGTCAGCAATAGAGCATAAATATCAACATGAAGCAGATTATTATTGTAAATCATGCAGGGAGAACAAAAGGTAAAATATTTATTTTTATTTTTTTTATTTTTTTTTTTTGTGTATATGTTGTTTTTTTTTTTTTATTTTTTTTATTTTTTTTATTTTTTAAATTTCTTTATTTAATAAGGTGTCACATATTTGTCCTCATCCCCCCATTCCCATCCCATCCCTCTCCCCACGCAGGCCCCAATCCCCTGTTGAACTTAACCGTTGGATAGGCTTATATGCATGCATGCAGGTCCTTTGGTTGAACTCTCCCCCTCCCCCCCACCCTCCCCCTACCCTCCCCTATCCTCCCTCTGAGGCCCGATAGTCCGATTGATGCCTCCTTACTTCTGGTTCTGTTCTTGTTCCTCAGTCTATGTTGTTCATCATTTCCTCTAGATGAACAAGATCAAATGTCACTAGATATATACTAATAAGAACTGAATGTGAGACGAGCAATAATATTTATGCTGACAGGCAAATGAATCAATCTGTAGCGAGCTTCCCCCTGGACCAACAGTTCTTTTGAGACCCAATTTCGATGACCAGTAGTTCCTTATGTGTACATGTCAGCACTTACCCCTCAGCTCTGGATGGTGGACAAATGGTGGTAATGGAGGTCCGACTCCCTCTGGTTTGGTCTCGGCCGAACCCAGGGGCACGGCGTCACCTGGACTAAGGGGCACGTGGCCTCACCCATACCCAAGGGGCGCGTGGTCTCACCCGGGCCTGGGACCCAGCCTCACCCGGATGGATCCAGGGGCGCACGGCCTCACCCGGACCCAGGATCTGGCTTCACCCGTACCCAGGGACGCTTGGCCTCTCCCAGACCCAGGGGCACGTGGCCTCACCTGGGCTTAGTTTCACAAGGCCTCACCTGGATCCAGGGACACATGGTCTCTCCCGGACCCAGGGACGCTTGGCCTCTCCCAGACCCAGGGGCACGTGGCCTCACCCGGGCCTAGGTTCACGAGGCCTCACCCGGATCCAGGGACACATGGTCTCACCCAGACCCAGGAACGTTTGGCCTCTCCCAGACCCAGGGCCACTTGGGCTCACCCGGGCCTAGGTGCACGAGGCCTCATCCGGATCCAGGGACACATGGTCTCACCCGGACCCAGGGACGCTTGGCCTCTCCCAGAACCAGGGCCACTTGGGCTCACCCGGGCCTAGGTGCACGAGGCCTCATCCGGATCCAGGGACGCATGGTCTCACCCGGACCCAGGGACGCTTGGCCTCTCCCAGACCCAGGGCCACTTGGGCTCACCCGGGCCTAGGTGCACGAGGCCTCACCCGGATCCAGGGACACATGGTCTCACCCGGACCCAGGGATGCTTGGCCTCTCCCAGACCCAGGGCCACTTGGGCTCACCCGGGCCTAGGTGCACGAGGCCTCACCCGGATCCAGGGACACATGGTCTCACCCGGACCCAGGGACGCTTGGCCTCTCCCCGACCCAGGGCCACTTGGGCTCACCCGGGCCTAGGTGCACGAGGCCTCACCTGGATCCAGGGACGCATGGTCTCACCCAGACCCAGGAACGTTTGGCCACTCCCAGACCCAGGGCCACTTGGGCTCACCCAGGCCTAGGTGCACGAGGCCTCACCCAGATCGAGGGACGCATGGTCTCACCCAGACCCAGGAACGTTTGGCCACTCCCAGACCCAGGGCCACTTGGGCTCACCCGGGCCTAGGTGCACGAGGCCTCACCCGGATCCAGGGACACATGGTCTCACCCGGACCCAGGGACGCTTGGCCTCTCCCCGACCCAGGGCCACTTGGGCTCACCCGGGCCTAGGTGCACGAGGCCTCACCCGGATCCAGGGACGCATGGTCTCACCCGGACCCAGGGACGCTTGGCCTCTCCCAGACCCAGGGCCACTTGGGCTCACCCGGGCCTAGGTGCACGAGGCCTTACCCGGATCCAGGGACACATGGTCTCACCCGGACCCAGGGACGCGTGGCCTCTCCCCGACCCAGGGCCACTTGGGCTCACCCGGGCCTAGGTGCACGAGGCCTCTCCCAGATCCTGGGACTCATGGTCTCACCCGGACCCAGGGACGTTTGGCCTCTCCCAGACCCAGGGCCACTTGGGCTCACCCGGGCCTAGGTGCACGAGGCCTCACCCGGATCCAGGGACGCATGGTCTCACCCGGACCCAGGGACGCTTGGCCACTCCCAGACCCAGGGCCACTTGGGCTCACCCGAGCCTAGGTGCACGAGGCCTCATCCGGATCCAGGGACGCATGGTCTCGCCCGGACCCAGGGACGCTTGGCCTCTCCCAGACCCAGGGGCACGTGGCCTCACCCGGGCCTAGGTGCACGAGGCCTCACCCGGATCCAGGGACACATGGTCTCCCCCGGACCCAGGGACGCTTGGCCTCTCCCAGACCCAGGGCCACTTGGGCTCACCCGGGCCTAAGTGCACGCGGCCTCACCCGGATCCAGGGACACATGGTCTCGTCTGGACCCAGGGGTGTGTGGGCTCTCCCAGACCCAGGGGCGCTTGGCCTCGCCCGGGCACGGGATCCAGCGTCATCCGGGTCCAGGGGCACTTGGCCTCACCCGGACCCAGAGTCCGGCCTCACCTGGACCCAGGGGCATGTGGCCTCACCTAGACCCAGGGACGTGAGGCCTCACTTATACCCAGAGGCGTGTGACCACACCCGAGCCCAGAGGCGCGCAACCCCGCCCGCACCCGGTTCTCAGCGGGGCCCCGTCTTCCCGATCCCAATTCCTGCCGGTCAATCCCCCCTCAGCAATTCCCCTGGCCATCCTTCCAGAGCTCCAGAATGGCTGCTGCAGAACTCGTCGGGCGGCGGCTCGGCGAAGCTCCGGTGCACCCGGTGCATGGCGGTGGGCCAGTCTGGCGTCGCTGCGTCGGCCCTTGGGTCTGCATCGGTGGCCGGTCGCCGAGCATGCGCACCTGGCCGCTTCCGGGGCGTTGAGATTCTTGACGGACTCAGAGGTCAGCAAGCGCGGAGTCTCCCACCCCATGTCTCATAGGGGCTCGTCTGTCCGTGCTTGGCTGCCAGTGGAGCCGTCCCCTCAGCCGGAGACCGCCGGGGGAACTGCGCCGAGCACGTTCCAGGCTGCTGTTGTATCGCCTGAGCCATAGTTCTTTTGTGTCGCCTGAGCTGTAGTTCTTAAAGTGTGGTCTTTGGGTCACCGGCATCAGCATCATCCCACATACCCCTCTTTTATTCTAGTTGTAGAGCATCTACTCAGCCAGCCCTATGGTGGTCTTGGATGGTGTCTGCTCTGCTCTCTTGTCTTAGTCTCAAAGTTGTTGTGGTAGGCAACAATCAGGCTTCTGCCCTATGCCTCCATCTTGGTCCTCCTTTGTATAGTTAAGTCTTGATTGTTGTTGGTGTCACTGGGGGGGCTCTCTTTGTCTATAAAGGAAGAGTTGCTGTGCAGGAGACACGTTTATGGGCCGGGTCTTGGTGCAGCAAAGCTTTGGCGCTCACTGAATATTCCCGTTGAATGTGTCCCTTATGCACGTGGTTGAAATCTGGTGTCATCTCCCACAGACCACTAGATGCCCTCGTTTCTGGGTCTCCAATGGGGTGTAGATCAGCTACTGCCTTAGGCACTCAGCAAGGATTACAGCAAAAACTGTAGTTTCTTCCTCCTGTCTGAGTGGCCCTGGAGCAGTCCGACTAGAACAGCAGATCATCTGGTCCGCTGCCAGAGGGCAGTCCACCCACATGCATAAGCCGTTGCTTGGGGCGCAGGTGTGCCTGCAAGACTTGCGGGGCAGGTCTTCAAAACGTGCGGGGCGGGTCCCAGGGCGGGGCGGGGTCTCAGGGCGCCAACAGGCCATGGTGCGGCGAGCCGGGATGGCTGTGAGTCTGGTCCTTCTGCCTTCCACGTATCTAAGTCCCTTTGTTCGGCACTCCAGCGCAGCAAACACTGATTGCTGGGCGCACCTCTGCAAGAGTCCCACCTCTCCCCGCAGGCATCTGGGTCTCCCGGGGTTCGCCAGAAGATGGGTTTCAGGGTGATGGAGAGCTAATCTCCCTTAGGTTTGGAACAAAAGCCCCTTTCCCCCGCCACCAGCCAGACCCACGCACCTCCACACCTCATCCCCTCCGATTTCGCTGGGTGCGAGGCAACAGAACAGCCTTTAACCTCCGCCGCCATCTTTTTCAAACTTCCCGATTTGTACTTCTTAATCCCTTCATTTCAGTCAACTCTACTGAAGTCTAGAGCCGCCGGGAGGTGCACGGAAAGGGCGCCCGGGCCTCCGTCCGGTGCGCGGTGCGCGCGTCCCGCGGAACCAGGCGTACGAGGGCCGCGCGGCTGGGACGGGCGCTGGGCGGCCGCCGAGCTCCAGGCACCGCCATCTCTGTGTTCCGGACGTCGCCGCCGCGGCGTCCCCCCCAATTTATACTTCTTAATCCCTTGAATTCAGTCAACTCTACTGAAGTCTAGCGCCGCCGGGAGGTGCACGGAGAGGGCGCCCGGGCCTCCGTCCGGTGTGCGGGGCGCGCGGCCCGCGGCACCAGGCGAGCGGGGGCTGCGCGGCGGGGACGGGTGCTGGGAGGCTGCCGGGCTCCGGGCGCCGCCGCTGCGGCGGCGTCCCCAGCGTCCCGGGCCGGGCGGCCTGCGGGGGCGGCGGAGTTGCGAAAGTGAGTGAGTTTCCCAGGGTTTCGCCCGGAATGGGGTTCAGTGCAATCGGAGCCGGTGCTCAGCGCACTCCGGAGCCTTTATCTCCTTCCTGCCAGTGAACTCCGGCCAGGTCATCAGCCGCCCCCTCCTCTCCGGTTCCATCCTCCCCGCAGGCGCATGTGCTCGTGTCTCCGCCCGTTTCTCCATACCTCAGGCTTTTACGGCTTCCCCGACTGTCCCCGTGGCCTTCTCCTTCTCCCCAGCTGTGGGCATTTCAGTCCACCAACTTTCCTGTGGTTCTGGACGATGTCCGTTCTGACCTCTAGTTGTATTTTTGAAATTGTTGTGCCCGGCTGCAGGTTAGGTGTTTAACCTATGCCGCCATCTTGGTTTCTCCCAAAAGGTAAAATATTTAACTGCAGCAGTGTTTGACTATATTCTGCACAATGAGAAAACCTGAAGTCATTTTCAAGGTCCACTATTTCTTACTTCTTTTCAGTCGGGTCAAGTTTCTAAACTTTTTAAATCTCTGTTTTCTGGCTAATGAAAGAAAATACAATTCCACTGAGACTCCTATCTACCTACTCCAGGACTACTTCTGTGAGGATCAAATGAGATGAGGCACGGGAAAATGCTTCACAGACATTTGGTTAAAGTGTAAAATGTTTGCACCTGGCTATAAAGCAAGTCGTGTTCCTGGGCTGAGGAAACTACAAGGAGGCTAGTTGCTAGGGAGAGGAAGCCAGGCATTGCTATGTGACATCATTACCCAGATGGACACTTAGCATATTAGCCTTTTATATATATAGATAGGCCTAAATAAATGTTGTATATATGAACCAATCCATTAATTCTGTCTGTATTAGTCAACTCAAGCTGCCATAAAACAAAATACCACAGACTGGGTGGCTTAAACAACAGAAATTTATTATCTCCCAGTTCTGGGGGCTGAAAGTATAAGAATAAGGTGTCAGCAGGGTAATTTAGTTTCAGGTCTCTCTCCTTGGCTCACAGATGATTGCCCTCTTGCTGCCTATTCACATGGTTGTCTCCCTGGTATCTATCTTTTTTTATTAAAAATGTTTAATGTTGACATAATTGCAGGTATCCCAATTTTCCTTACCCTTTGCCCACCTCCATCCACCCCTTATCCCTTCCCTTGGCCTTCATCAAACTATTATCCATAGCTTATGCCTATATGTTCTTTAAATCCTTCACCTCCTTTATTTATCTAGTCATCCCCTCACTCACCAGCCAGTGTGTCCCATGTATTCATGCCTCTGGTTCCATTTCGTTGGTCAGTTAATTTGTTCATTAAATTTCCCTGGTGTCTCTTCTTCTTAGAAAGACACCAGTCATCTTGGATTAGGACCCACACCAATGGCCTCATTTTAAGGTAATCACCGCTTTACAGATGTTATCTTGAAATACAGTCACATTCTGGGGATTGGGACTTCAACATATGAACTTGTGAGGGAATACAATTTAGCCCGTAATACTAAGGTTATAAAGTAACAGTGCTCCTTTGATCACGTGTTTAAAAGATTTGAAAACAGTGATCATATTGCACCCTCTCATCCTCCCTTCTCAAAGCTCAAATCCACTCCCTCAGCACCACTGATATCCCATAAAACTGGAGCACCCACTGTTTTGCCCAGAAGTGATTGCTAGACTTTGGCAGAATAAGTCAAGTCTATCATTTCCCTGCCTTTGAAACTCCACTTGTTATAAAGTATTCTACCATAGTTCCCTATGCTCTGTTTCTCACTAACTTACATGAAATAGTAATTGTCCTTAAATCCAGCAGTATTTTTATTATATTCTTTATTCTTTACCACCATTATGTGAATTCAATATTGCTATACCCATTATACAGATGTAAATACTAAAGATAAAAGAGTTCAGCAGAGATGTAAGTCTAATGATAATGCCTGAATATACATCTAAAATTATATTATCTGCAGCACTTTTCATTCAATTTGTGTAACTTCCAAGGTCTATGTGAAGTCAGTGCTATATATAGCCTTTCCCTGAGCAAGCGAGTGAGGTCAGAGGGGCCTGTTAATGTTTCCTGATTGCATTTTCTTACCTTTTCTTTGCACCATTTAAATGCATTTATGTGCACATTTGTTATATAAATTCTGATCATAAAAATAATACATGCTTGTTTCCCATAATTTGGAAGGTGTAAAAAAGTTTAAATTTGAAAATGAAAACCACCCATTATACTACCAACCTAAAATGATAGCTCAAATATTCCTTTGTTTCTTCCAGCAGTATATTCATCCACACACATCCACACATATGTATGTTTTATCTCTATAAAATATGACTATATCTCAATATCATAAAACACTCCTCATAAACTTGATTTTTAATGGCTGCTAAATAATTCCATTGTGTATATGTAGCCCAATTTATCCAATAATTAACTTTTTTTTAAAAAAGGACAGAAGATTGTAATATAATTCTCATGATTCCATTAATTACATTTTCTTGTGAAAACACTCATTCCATTTCTTGGTAACAAACCAACTAATTTCTTTAGCTTGGAATATGATCTCTTGGCCTAATGAGGCTATATATATTCTACTCATAAGCCATAAGATATTGTAGCTGGAAGGGCTCATGGAAATCATGAACCCCAAGCCATTTATTGCATATGTAGAAGGCCCAGAGAGGGGAAGAGGCTTGCCAAGGTCAACAGCAAAATCTGAGAATTCTAGAGTATAGATCACTAGAGGCCTGATGCACAAAATTCATGCAAGGTAGGCCTTTGCAGCTCTGGCTGCCTGGTGGCCCCGCCTCCCACCCACTGGTCATTCTGGAAGGTCGTTCTGCTGTCCAGTATAATTAGCATATTAGTTCTTTATTATATAGGACTAGGGGCCCAGTGCACGAATTCGTGCCCTGGTGGGGTCCCTCAGCCTGGCCTGCACCCTCTCACAATCCAGGACCTCTCGGGGGATGTCAGATAGCCAGTTTCGACCCGATTCCCACAGGCCTGATCCAGACAGGAGGGAGCTCAATCCTATGGGTTGAGCGTCTGTCCCCTGGTGGTCAGTGCACATCATAGAGACTGGTTAACTGGTCGTTTGGTTGCTTAGGCTTTTATATATATATATTACTAAAATCTTTATAAAATGAGGTGTCTTTCCCATTCCTTTACTCATTCAACAAATATTTGTTGCATGCCTCGTAGGCACTAGGCAATCTATTCATTTAAAGCAGGGAAGTTACAGTCACCACATCCCCTCCTACTCCAGTGGTCTCCACAGGGTTTTCTGAGCAGGTACCCCACATCCTTCTGACTGAGGCTGTTCTCTAGCTTCAGCAATGTGCTGAACCCTCTTGCTTAACAGGTAATCTATCTAATTATGAACATTTCGGAAGTTACCTTCAACCAAAAATGGCTAGAGCTAGTGGACAAACACCCCAGCTCTCTTGCATTTCCCTACTGGCAGTGGGGTACTTGTGAGGCATGTTCCACAGCCCCCCAATGGGTTCCCAGTGGGATAGAGCCTCAATGGACCCCAGAGGACCCATCCTTGTTTGGCTCATAGCACCTCCTGGAATCACCTCCTTAGATATTGACAAAAACAAGGAAAATATAGCTACAAACCGCTCCTCCCTTTGATTATTATGACAAATTTGCACTGAAATATTTATTGGGCAGAGAAAAGGAAATACATACTTAATCTAGGAAATATTATCTTTTATTTGACCTAGGAGCTACCTGCAAGGAAATCCTGGTCTCAAGTTCTGCTTCTGATAGAAATCCAAACCAGGACAAACTCGTTTCAACGTTTACCGTGTCCATTCCTCAAAGGAAAAATTACAGGACATCATCAAATAACACGCCAGGGAAATTCTTCCAGTTATCTGTTGCTATATAATAAACAAAACTTAATGTCTAATAATAATAGCTTATTCTTATATCTAATGGGTCTGAGGTGGGCAGACTCGGCTGAGTGGTTTCCATTGGGGTCCCTTCTATGAACAAAGTTAGGTGGTAGCTGAAATTGGAGTCACCTGAAGCCTTCTTTATTCATCTCCCCGGTATGTGACCTGATCAGGCATCTGTCTTTAAATGGAGCTTCTCCATGTGGCTAGCTGGGGCTTCCTCATAGCATCAAGGTTTCTGGGCAGTCAGAGTTTTTACATGGTAGATGCTTTCTCCTAGAACCTAATCCAAGAGACATTAAATGCAAGTGCTCAATATTCAAAGACAAGCCTGGAAACTAGTACAGCATCCCATCCATTGTTTTCTATTGGACAGGCAGCTCCAGAGCCTGCCCCAGTTCAAAGGGGTAAGCATAGGCCCCACCTTTTAATGGAAGGAGTGTCAAATCATTTTACTAGCAGTGGTAGTGGTAGAGGAATGAGGCAGCACCTTTCTGCATAAGAGATATTTAAGATGAGGCACGAAGGACACAGGGGAAAGCCTGGCTGAGAGGCGGAGAAAACATTACAAATAGAGAAGAGTCTGTGTGCAGACACTTAACTTTCTGAGGACTTGAGAGAAAGTCAATGTGGCTCAGAGGACATACTGGGAGGGAGGGCAAGGGCCTGATGTCAGAGAGGATGGGAGAGGGAGAGAGAGACAGAAACATCAGTGATGAGGGAGAATCATTGATCAGCTGCTTCCTGCATGCCCCACACTGGGGATCGAGTTTGCAACCCCAGCATGTGCCCTGAACTGGAATGGAACTGTGATCTCCTGGTTGATAGGGCAATGCTCAACCACTCAGCCACACTGGCTAGGCTAAGTTTGTATTTTAATGGAAATCAGAATCAGTGATTTTGTGATCTGATATATATGTTTAAAACCTATTTTATTTATTGATTTTTTATTTTTTATTGATTTTTTTACAGAGAGGAAGGGAGAGGGATAGAGAGTTAGAAACATCAATGAGAGAGAAACATTGATCAGCTGTCTCCTGCACACCTCCCACTGGGGATGTGCCCATAACCAAGGTACATGCCCCTGACCGGAATCGAACCCGGGACCCCCTCAGTCTGCAGGCTGATGCTCTATCCACTGAGTCAAATCGGTTAGGGCAGTGGTCGGCAAAACTCATTAGTCAACAGAGTCAAATATCAACAATACAACGATTGAAATTTCTTTTGAGAGCCAAATTTTTTAAACTTAAACTTCTTCTAATGCCACTTCTTCAAAATAGACTCGCCCAGGCCGTGGTATTTTGTGGAAGAGCCACACTCAAGGGGCCAAAGGGCCGCATGTGGTTCGAGAGCCACAGTTTGCCGACCACGGGGTTAGAGTACTTGTCATGCAGGTGGAGAGAATGACAGGTTTAAATGAAGTTTGGAGGGTAAAATAGGCAGCAGCTGGTGATGGGTTGGTGATGGGGAAGAAAGAGAGGTGGGTTTCCATCATGGCTCCCAGGTCTCTGGTTTGAGAAACAGATTTGATGGAGACATGAGTGACTGGAGAAAGGAACGAATTCAGCTCTGAATTGCTATGCATTTTCCATCCCAATTTTTGTACCGAAACTCGTAATGGTCATTGTAAAGGAACTACATGCTGCAGGCAAAGACACATTATCTTTTCATTTTAATTGGAAGCCACCTACATTACAGAAACAAGTCAACATAATTCACATTTTTAATCAAAGAGAATTCTTTGAGAACAGAAGAGATGTAGCATCGAAATAAATGAGTTGTAATTTTCTTAATGAACTAAGTCATCATGAATCACTGTGTGGAATCACCCCTGTGCTGTGGAGCCTGTGACATTTCCAACAATGAGACACTATTTGGTAAATATTAAAGACTGTTGGAGGAAGAGGATAAGACGTGACCTTTCAATCTATATGGAGCATGTTAATTACGAAAAAAGGCGGCAATCGGTTGTAAAGAATTGTTCTTCTGTTGTCACCACTGAAGCATGTGCCCGCCTTTTGGTTATGAATTATCCTTACAAGAAATATGGACGCATGACATTTACATTTGCAATGTCATTTAGCATAAGTATGCATTCTTATTAAGGTCTTTGGGTCCTACACAATCTCAAATAGGGGTATGTTTTTAAGCTCCAATATATTTTCAAGTTTCCTCCCGGAAACCACCAAGGAGGCAGTTTAATGGTGTAGGAAGAGATCCAGAGTGGAGTCAGATGTTCCTAATCTTGACTCATGAACTACTACTTACTACCAGAGTGATCTAAGTACATTTTATTTAGCCTAGAGTGTCTCACACTTATTTGACCACAGAAGACTTTAAATTGCATAAAAACCTCTTGATTTTCCCCAGTTTTGTGGAATTCACAGTGATTCAGTGGCTCACAAAATGGGGATTTGGAACACTGAGCCTGGGTTAGTGTTCCAGCTCCCCCATCTGCTAAATATGGACATGGAGCCTCTGTGACCATGGCTTTCTTTCTCTGTTAAGGAAAAGGAAACCCTTTATCTAGTATCATTGATGCTGGAAAGAATAAATAAAATGAGGAAAGGCATGTAAAATGGTTGGCAAAGAACTATGCAAATAGTACAGCTTAATACGTAGCAGTCACGTTTTAGTTTTCTATAGCCCCAGTGTGTAGTATGTAATAAATGGCCATGGTCCATCAATTTCCTCCTAGGAAGATAGTGTAGGAGTTAAGAACACAGGATTGGGGTCAATTGGCATAGCTGAGACAAGAACCTGAGTCTCCAAGGTCCATTCCTGAATCCCTTTCATTCTAGAGCATGGATTCTCCATGGTGGGAGAGGCTCATGTGTACATTAGAGAGGAGGAAAGGAAAAATAAGAATTGAGTAAAATAATCTTATATTTAAAAAGTAATAATGAAAGGAAGGAGATGATGGATTGATGATGGAGAGAAAGAGAAGGAAAAAAAGAGTGAGAGAGAAAGAGAAGGGATGAAAGGGAAGGAGGAAGAGAGGAAGAAGCAAGGAAGAAAGAAAAGAAGGAAGGGAGGAGGGAGGGAGGGAGGAAGGAAGGTAGATCGGAATTAAACATCCAAATGAAAGCCCAAGACATAGAAGACTGCCATTAGGCTCAAAACAACTAAAGCATAGATTCAAGTCTTTTACTATGGAAGGAGATTCGATCAATCCTGACTCTAGCCCTTATGTACAGTGACCACAGATGGGTTTACCTAGTCTTCATAATCCTCAATTTCCTTATCTTTAAAACAGGGGAAATACTGTTCTCTTTTCAGGGTTTAGAACAGCGTATGTAAAAGACTTAGCCCAGTGCTTCCTGGCCCATGCTAACATGTATTCAGTAGTAGCCAGTACATGATTATCATAGCCAGGGTGTAACCTGCGACACTTTCAGAACTGAAAATCTCAAGGTCAAGTCAGTACCAAGAAACGAGACTGAGCAAAGAGGGAGGAATGTGTGGGTGGAGTAGGATTCAGTTAATGAATGTGAAGGCTCCCAGAAATAAATACTTAAATGAGAGATTTTATAAGGATGAGGTAGATCCCTGGGATGCAGTAAAAAGAGGTAGTATGAGGTGTTTTTCCCAAAAGCAAATTGTATAAAGATTGGAAGGAAAATTAAATATGATGTATTATTAAACCAATTATTAAGACCAGGTATGTAGGGTAGAAGATGGTATAATTAAATACACCAACTAACAGTCTGAAATATATGTTTTTGAAAAGTCAGCTTGGATTTCCATGCAAGAAAAATTAAAGGGTGTGACAGGTAGAGGAAGAGATCAATTCAATGAATTAATTTCTCAAGATCTGAAAGTGTGACAGAAATGAGAAAATTCCTGTTTTTGAACTTAGGGAATTTCAGAAATAGGGGTGAGCAAGAAAGAAACTCTGATTGCCTTTTAAATTTTCAGGAGTATTTGGACATGCTAAAATATGTGCAGAAAAATATTCATACATAGGTCTCAGGAAAAAGAATGGGTCTAATCAAGAAAAGGGAGGATGGTACATGGTATGAAAGAGAACAAGTTGAAAGAACTAAAGGCTGAAGAGGGACACAAGAACTAACTTGAAATATTGTGTATCTACAGTAAGCTGCAGAATCAAAACCAAAGGTGGCAATATTGATGAGAAGATGCAAGGTACAGATAGTCTAGCAATTATTTTTAGCAATGGAATGAGCCTTCCTTAAATGATAGTGAGCTTTGTATCACTTGAGGCATCAAAATGGTTATGAGGGCTGATCTATCAGGAAGGTTAAAGAGAGAATGATAGTATTGAACAGAGGTATTAGGTTGAATCACCATCCCCCATACTGCTTGTCAAAATATTGTTACAGGATACTAATAGTTATTAGAGAAAAAATAAATAGAAGATAACTTGCTGGTCAGGTAAATTTGAGAAACATTAAATTAAACTAAAATAATTAAACGAAACATGCCATAGAATCTTTCGCACTGAGACTCCCCAAGGGAGGATATTAGTGTGTATCACTTCTGATAGAACAAGAGAAAAAAATTTTTTTGCAAGATGAATATCATGTTGAAGGTAGAATATCATGTGTGAAATAATCTTTAGAAAACACTGGTGGACATAATCTCCAAATTATTTTCTACTTGAAGATTCCATGAGTACATATTTAAAAAAAATCACGTCAATGTCCCTAGCTGTGATCAAATATAATGGGAAACATAGAAAAACCAAGAATACAGAAATTATAGCAAATTAGGAACCCTTAAATTAAAGGACATAAAAAAATAGAACGAGGAAACTAAAGATATTGAATAACTAAGAAGCAAACCTAGTAGGGTCATGAGAAATAGTGTAACAACCAGTATGTTGCTAATAGAAAAAAAAAAGAAAAAACAAAAACCCTGGACAATGAGTGAATTAAATAACAAAATGAGAGCCAGAAAGAATGGGAAGGACATGAAGTAGTGGTGGATGTGGGTGTATCTTTTATTTTTAAGTATGAGATGTACCTGGCCCAAGGCCAGACCAATGTGGACATAGTCAACTTCCTTCCCGATGGGAAGAGCTCCTCAGGAAATCCATCCAGAAGGCTTCACAGGAAATGTGGATTCAGAAAGCACTGGCTCTTCATGACAGAGACTGTCCCCAAGCATCCTGACCTGATGAAGTTACTGTCCCCTTCCCTCATGGGGTGTGGCTGTTAGGTGAACTGAAATCATTGCCCATCTATCTCCCTGTGACTAGACTCACAAGAGCATGTTTGGTCTCTGCTTCTTCATTCCCCCAGCTTTTGGGGGAAATCATAAGACTTCACTAATGTCAAGCATCACTTCCTAATTCCCTCCTGGCTGGTCATAAATTGTCCTCAGTAGCATTTGCTCTTTCACTGTATCTCTGAAGTCCACCCAACATCTCACAGAATTTGAGCTCTAGTGGCACTTCCCAATCAATCTTAATCAGATCTTTCCTTCTTCCCCATCCAAGCTTTGACCTCACGGCAGAATACCAGCTTGCCTCTGATGGACAGAAGGCTCTACTCCTCCCCCTTGTTTTATGAGCCACTAAGCTGATTCTGAAGGAGAACAAAGGAGAGACGCATCTCTTTTACATGAGACATACCGATACAGCCCCGTAGGAGGCCTGTTCTGGGACCTCTCAACAGCCCTCATTGGGAAGAACCTCCTATTTCTCATCAAATCTATAGCTTAAGAAGTCACATTATAGCCCTTCAGTACATCTGGAAAGATTAGCGCCTATAAAAAAAAAGCCTTTGGCAAAGCAATTTAAAGCTCAAAGCTCTAATCTGGAATTGGTATATTTATCCTGCTTTTTAATTATTAATGTTGCTTTATTGATCTGGTACCTAAAACGCAAACAACAAAAACTGTTCAAACTAATTATTGTGGGCTTTCTACCTTTTGGGGCTTCTCTGCTAGTCTTCAAATCTAAACCTTTCCTTCCACCAATCAATAGGGTTTAATTCATTAACAAGTTCTAGAGCCTTGTTTCCACTGCGGGGCGATTTCCCCCTGGATCAACAGGAAGTGCACTGAATCTCACCCCTGGCAATAATTACATGGCCTATATAAATGTGTTTTCCTTGGAACTTTAAAACCGAATTTAACAAGCCCACTTTTTGGTTTTCTGTGCTCAGTGGCTACCCAATCCTTCATAAAAAAATCATTGCATGCTTCTTTGTCTTACCACAAAGACATTATGTTATTAATAAATCTTATAAACTCAGACAGGACAGGGTTGTCATGTAGACATGAGGTCACCTTAACACTTGCTCATGCCTTTTCATTGGGTCAGAGACCAATGTCGGTTTTGTAGAAATGGACACTGAATAATAGGTATGGATGGGGAGTCTGATGGGTTAAAGCGGGTTGATGCATGTGAGGGATATTTCACGTTGGCTCCATTAGCCTGATTTCTGATTCACGAGCATGGCTCCAGTTCCCACCCAAGGCAACTAGCTACTTGCCATCTTGTGCATGTCTAGGACTTCACCACCACTAGAAAGACAACTCTAACTCCTTTGAATGGATAGCAGGATATAGAAATGTTAATTAAACATTTATTTACTCAGGGCAGTGCTAGACACAAAGGAGTATGCCATAAATATCTGTAGAAAGATAAATGCATGTCATTTGTCAGATTCTTTGCCATCAAGGAACTTGCAACTTAGTAGAGATTTAAACAAAGACACCACCGACCGACCCATCCTCCCTGATTATGTGAACCTTAAGGACAATATAAGGTATTCTCTGGTTTCTAAACATCCCTTAAAACCCTTTTGAATATAATTATGTGATCTGCTTGTATCACCTCTGGAGATGATGAGGAACATATGTTAAAATTTTCAGTGGAAAGTAGGACTACATTTATTTTGTTGGTTAAATTATCTGTTGCCCTCAGGACATCATTATGTTTAATATACTCAAGGTACTACAAGAAGGTTTAAAACAACAGGGTATAGATGGTTCTGTCTTTGCCTTGAGGAAGTTACAATGAAAACAAAACAAAACAAAAAAACAAGTCAAACTGATATGAACCAGATAAAAATATGATTTATCTTTTAATTTTTCATGACCCTACTCTTTGGAGATAGTACACACTAAATCCATAGTTGTAAAATGCACACATTTCTAATGAAACTATTCAGACTATCTCAAATAAAACTTGAGTAATTTTTTAAAAATGTTCTAATTCTCTGGTCAATTGTATTGCCTTCCTTTCAAGACAATTTAACTTGGGTTTGAAGAGTGAAGCTGTGGTCATAAAGTGCCAAAATGGTAAAAGAGAACCGAAAATTTCAGCTATATTCCTAAATATACATACCAAGTGACCACCAGGAAGACTGGTACATGTTTTCAGAGGACTGGCATGATGAGTTAAATGCAAAAGTTGACAATATTATATGTATGTCTGATGGTGTACTTAGGTGAAAATATTAGAAAGTTTTCAAAACATTAAAATCTCCTAAAATAACAATGAAACACGATTCAAATGGGTTCCATCAGTTTTAATTATGAAAAATAATAATTTAAAGTTTACATATTTGTTTTAAAGAGATAATATTCTCTAAATATTGTTCTGTAATTATTTTGGTATTATAGATACATAGTGATGTTTTAGAGGATATATTTCTTTTGCCATGCTTGGAAAACTAAATAGAATTTTACGTAGTTAGTAGAAAATGGCTAAGTCGTTCCTATGAGATATATGACAGCCATAAAAATCCCAAGAGCAGAGATGATGTCATATGGAAGACTAATTAACACGGCTATGGGATAATGTATGTTATATGGTCATTAAATTTTTATTAAGGTCACTGTGAAGTATGGCTTAAAACTAATGATGGTAAAGACTTTGGGCTCAGACACCACCTGTGGGAGTGAGGAATAGCAGGGGAGTGGTTACATGAAAGTGATGGGCTCTTCTCTATCTATTTGTCAGAAAAATTCATTATTCCTAAAAGAAAGCCCTCAAAGGGACGGAGACATCAGAGTCATAAGAGGTTGTCTAGTGGACGAATAGAGATAGCATCCAATTAGGATGATCCTGGAAAAGGCATAGATGTCTGGTAGTTCATGAAATGCCTCCAAATTTAGCAGCAGTATTTCAAATCAGAAGGTGGACAATGGTGTGAGATAAGAAGGAAGAGAGATAGCAAGATAAAAGTTATGGCATTGCAGAGATTTCATTTTGATTCTAAAGGTGGCAGAGAAAATGATGATTACTTCCCATCCTATCCACTCCTCCTTCTTTCTGCATTCTTGCATTTAGGGGCAGCCCTGTTACCAGCTCTGGCCAATAAGGCTATGGGCATAGGTGATGGCTGTCACTCCCAGGATGAAATTAACAACAGGTGGACCTGAATCCCCTCTCTCCCTACTGAAGACCCACAAAGCCTCCAGTTGAGAGGGCAAAGCCATGAACACTGAGTAACCACATGGAGAAAAGTTATTCTAGAAAGTTGCCAGGACCCACAATGGACTTTGTATGAGCAATAAATAAATCTCTGCTAGGTTAAACAACCAGGAATTTGGTACAGACTCTTGAGCATTATAAGATGAGATTAACATGGTTAGATGGGGCTTATTAGGAAAATGTAGTAGCATACTTAAAACAACTGAATTAATCTGAAGAACTATAACCATAACATTTACTGGATTTTGCAGAGGGCTAGTTCTTTATATATGAATAAATTTTCTCATTTGATCCTCATAACCCTTTGAGGTTGGTATTACCATTCTTATTCCCATAATTTGTACGAAGTCAAGAGCTCACAGTGGCAGGATTCAAACTTGGCCCCTCTGACTTGAGAACCAAACCCTTAGCACTTCGATATAACCCTAGTCCTTGAATTCCATAGTTAACTTTCAACGATGTCCAAGAATGCCTTGGGGTCAAGTCTGTTAGAGAATATAGGTGTGTTTTTTTTAAATTAGCACAGTCCTTGACAAAGCATATGTTGCATGCGTGCGTGCGCGTGCACACACATGCGCACACACACACACACACACACACACACACACACACACAATTTTCAGATCATTTTCTCCGGAGGGATGGTCTTGTCCAATCCTTCCACATACCCAAACTACCTAAGCCAAAGCTGCTCAAAGTAGATTTGAGGACATTATAAGAACTCATGGGGGAGGGAGGATTTTAACCACATTATTAATTCCCATTAATCACCCTTATAAATCATTTATTATATTTTGTCTCTGGAGACACCCGTTTATACTATGGTAGGGTCCTAAGATGTTTTCCTCCCACTTGCCTGAGTCCATTCTAGAATGGCTTCTCTTAAGATTTCAATAACCACTTGGTATTCAAAAATTCTCATTTATTTCAGTAAGTTCTTCAGCCATCTGTCCAGTCCATAAGATCTTCTTTCAATTCCCATTTTTAGTATTCTCTGCCATTGCATTAGTAACTTTTGAGCTTTTCCATTTGCAAAGGGTTTAGCAATATACCTTTCTTCTATTTCTCCCCAATTCCATTACTGACATTGTTCTTTAGTGACATCCTTCATGAAATACCATCATGCTGGCCTGGTGCTCCCACCTGCTCAAGCCACAGGTTTGGTCAGACTCTTGAACCCCCAAGTTTAGGTCATCTCATGTCAGTAGGTCAAGAGCTATGGTTAGGGGCTGTAGGAAGGATTCCGTGGGTTTGGGAATGTTGTGTGACTATGAAGGAGCATAAGTAGATAATTGGAAATGGAGAAAACCTTCATTTCTGCACTAGTGAGTACAGAGAATCCTGTGGGCGAGGAGGATTTTGGCCATAGAACTAGGTAGGGAATCGGTGCCAAGAAGATACTTAGGAGTTCATATTAGGCCTCTTGCCCAAATGGCCATGGATCTGAAATTGCGTGCATAAAGCAAGAACTTGGCACAAGATTTGAGGTGATGAGTGTGCATGATGTCTCGGTTTGTGCAAGGGAGGGAGGCTGATGGAAAGTTTCAAGTCATAGATCTAGATGATGTCTGGGTAAGTGTCATGGGAGCCAGAGAGTGTCCCAGCCTAGGGCTGCAGTGGTTTTGTTGCAGAAAGTAAATAAATATGCTGCCAACACTGTGATGAGAGAGAAGGAGGGAGATCCATATGAAAGAAAAGCACTTAGAAGCATCTCACAGTTGGCTAGACCATTGTTCTGGGGCTTAGGAGAGTTGATGAGTTGTAGGTAGCGCTGATAAATACTCAATGAGTGAAAGGCTCACTTTGGTCCATCTTGCATCATCTGGGGAGGCAGATTAGGATGTCAAAGATGGGAAGCAGGGAAGAGAAATATCTTAAGTAGATATAAGTCACTGTGTAATATTCCTTACCTCAATTATCAAATGTATTTTTATAACAGATTTATTATGTAATGTTATTTGGTAGATTAGGACCAAGGCTAATGTGAGTAAATGAGGCACATGCTCCAGGTGCAAAATTTAAGGGGGCGCCCAATATTTGTACAACTCAGACTCTCTTGCCTTATCCTAATTCTCGTCCTGTCAGATTCTAGCTTTATTTAAAATTTCAATTTTTTTCATTGTGGATGGTAAAGTCTAGCCCCTTAGCATAACTCTTTTTTGCATTAATTAGGAATTTTATTAAATATGCATTACACTATTTTTAAAAAAGTCTTTTTTAGAGTTATTTGTTGCCCCCTTAAATTTTTCACTTGAAGCAAATGCCTCCATTAACTCACCTGGCCTTAAGGCCCATTTTGCAAATCAGGAAAGAAGGCCCAGATAACATTTGTTCTTTGCCCAAAGCCACATACCTAGTCCACACAAGAGATTACAAACTCAGAAAAGCCTGAGTCAGAAGCCCCACTTTTTCCAACCTATCTGTCATTTGCCAAATAAGCTTATCTATTACTTCTTGGCATGGTAGGACCAGGTGACATGATGGTATTCCAAGTGAGGATGTCCCTAAAGGACAATATTAATAATGCAATGGAGGGCAAATAGGAGATAGATTGCTAAACCCTTTCCCATGGTCATAGCATTAAAAAAAATAACACCACATGTTAAAATAAGAATTGAAATAAAATGTTTTGCATTGGACAGATAGCTCAGGAACCTGCTGAATTGAATGAGAATTTCTGAACACCAAGTGATCATTGACATCTTCAGAGAAGCCATGTTTCTGGAACTCAAGAAAGTAGGGAAGGAAACCATTTTATGTAGGACTGTATCACGGTATGAATGAGAACTTCCAGAGACACCATCTAACAAACGATGTGTTACAGTGATTAATGAGAATTAGGCGTGTGGTTAAAATTAATTCAAAGACCAATGGGCTCCTGTGGATGACATTATTTATTTTTATGGAGTAGGACCATTCACTGCCTTAGTGGGAGAGTTATGCTAAGGGGCTAGACTTTACCATCTGCAAATATAATGCTCCAAATAGCATTAGGTTATCCAATACATGTTGTACTAGTTCAATTATTTCTTTTGAAAGTTTCTGTCTCTTTGTTGGCCATAAACTCAATGAGGGCAGATGTTATGTTAGCTTTGCTTACCCTCTTATCTTTCACACATAGTAAATGCTTAATAAATATTTTCGATGAATAATGAATTTCAAACTGTATTTGTCATAGATAGGAAATCCCATGAGATGTTTCTGTCGGAGGCTAGGTGGTATTTTAGACCCAACCCCTCAACAAACACATGTACACTGTCTGAGCTCAAGCATGCTGGCTTTCATTTGGTCCTTGAAGAAGCCACAGTTACTGCTGTCTCATATCACTGACACATGCTGCAATTCCTGCTTGGAATGCCTAGGCCGTGATTTTCTTGTGTCTGGCTTGTTCCAACTCTTTGGACTCAGATTTAAGGTCACCTTCTGAGAGAGACCTTCTCTGACCAGCCAGTTTGAGTGTGTGTGTGTGTGTGTGTGTGTGTGTGTGTGTGTGTGTGTGTTTTGTTTGTTTGTTTTTCCATCCTCACTATCTATGATAGTCCATTTCTTCACATTTCCTTCTCTCTGAAAAGATTCTTCTGCTTGCATTCTTGTTTACTTTCTGATTTCCCCACTAGAATCTTATCTACTTGAAGGTAAGGCATCACTGGTCTTATTCAAGAGCTAAAAAGGTGTACTGGTTTTGGAAGCACTTGATAAATATTTGTTGAGTGACTGAGTTGATGAATTAAAGAAAACTATGCACTGGGTCAAATGGGAGTTCCATTTTTAGTTTTTTGAGGAAACTCCATACTGTTCTCCACAGTGGCTGCACCAGTCTGCATTCCCACCAGCAGTGCACGGGCGTTTCTTTTTCTCTGCATCCTCGCCAGCACTTGTCATTTGTTGATTTGTTGATGATAGGCATTCTGACAGGTGTGAGATGGTACTGCATTGTCGTTTTGATTTGCATCTCTCAGATGATTAGTGACTTTGAGCATGTTTTCATAGGTCTCGTGGCCTTCCTTATGTCTTCTTTCGAAAAGTATCTATTTAGGTCCGTTGCCCATTTTTTTGATTGGGTTGTTTATCTTCCTTTTGTTAAGTTGTATGAGTTCCCTGTAAATGTTGGAGATTGAACCCTTATCGGTGATAACATTGGCAAATATGTTCTCCCATTAAGTGGGCTTTCTTGTTGTTTTGTTGATGGTTTCTTTTGCTATGCAAAAGCTTTTCATTTTGATGTAGTCCAATTTGTTTATTTTCTCTTTAGTTTCCATTGCCCTAGGAGCGGTATCGATGAAGAAATTGCTTCGGCATGTCTGAGATTTTACTGCCTTTGGATTCCTCTAGTATTTTTATGGTTTCCCGTCTTATGTTTAAGTCCTGTATCCATTTTGAGTTTATTTTTCTGTATGGTGTAAGTTGGTGGTCTAGTTTTATTTTTTTGCATGTGTCTGTCCAATTTTCCCAACACCATTTTTTGAAGAGACTGTCTTGACTCCATTGTATGTTCTTGCCTCCTTTGTCAAATATTAATTGAGCATAGTGGTTTGGGTCGATTTCTGGGTTCTCTCTTCTATTCCATTGATCTTTATGTCTGTTCTTGTGCCAGTACCAGGCTGTTTTGAGAACAGTGGCTTTGTAATAAAGCTTGATATCTGGTATTCTTTCTTCTTTCTCAGGATTGCTGCAGCTATTCGGGGTCTTTTATTATTCCAGATGAATTTTTGGAGAGTTCGTTCTAGATCTGTGAAATATGCCATTGGTATTTTAATGGGGAGTGCATTGAATCTATAAATTGCTTTGGGTAGTATGGACATTTTAATTATATTGATTCTACCAATCCATGAACACGGTATGTTCTTCCATCTGTTTATGTCTTCCTCTATCTCTTTTATCAGTGTCCTGAAGTTTTCTGAGTATAGGTTTTTTACCTCCTTAGTTAAGTTTATTCCTAGGTATCTTAATTATTTTTGGTATGATGGTAAATGGGATTTCTTTTTTAGTCTCTCTTTCTGTAAGTTCATTATTGTGGTATAGACCACTTCTAGGAATATATCCCAAGAAACTAGAAACACCAATCAGAAAGGATATATGCACCCCTATGTTCACAGTGGAACAATTCACCATAGCTAAGACTTAGAAACAGCCTAAGTGCCCATCAGCAGATGAATGGATTAAAAAACTGTGGTACATCTACACAATGGAATACTACGCTGTGGTAAAAAAGAAGGGATTCTTACCATGTGCAACAGCATGGATAGAACTGGAGAGCATTATGCTAAGCGAAATAAGCCAGTCAGAGAAAGATAAATATCACATGATCTCACTCATTTATGGAATATAATGAACAATATAAACTGATGAACAAAAACAGATCCAGAGACAGAGAAGCATTGATCAGACCATCAAACCTCAGACGGAAGGTAGGGAAGGGCGGGGGGAAGGGGGAGAGATCAACCAAAGGACTTGTATGAATGCATATCAGCCTAACCAAAGGACACAGACAACAGGGGGGGGGGGGTGTGAGGGCATGAGTGGGGGAGTGGGGACGGGGGGAATGGGGGAATAAGGACACATATGTAATACCTTAATCAATAAAGAAAAAAAAAAACATTTTCAAGGAAGGTAAACAGATGGGCAGAGGTGCCAACCACATTTAAAGATTTATCTCGGCACAATTTATAGTTTCTGCTAAGCTTTTTCTGTGGTTCCTTTCTTAGTTAAGCAATTGTCCAGAGTTCAAATGACAGAGTTCCAAGACATTTTGAGCCAGTGAAGTGTATTTTCTTTCTCCCATTAAAGGTTCTGTTGATACAGAAAAAAAAAAGAAAGAAAATAAAAAGAAAAGAAAACCATGCAAAACAAAACAAAACAAAACAAAACCCAAACCAAAACAAAAAACATGCAGCCACACTATTGAGTCTTAAAAAAAAGAATGGGGAGACCAGAATGAATGAAAAATGGACAAATCTCCAAGACACATTAGACACACTAAGAAGATTCATAGAATAACCCAACTTATTTTTTTCAGTTGGATGATATATGTATATATTTAGACAGAATCACACTCCTGAGCTGATCTGAGGCAGGGTATACAGAAAGCAGTATAGAATAGATAATTATGTTTAATGGAAACATCCTTTTCAACTTAGCTCATAGGGATTCTTCCCAACCTGGGAAAGGAAATAGAATGTAACCCTTTCAATCACAGCAAACCATGCAACCATGGTGGAGAACCTAGAGATAGATTTAACCTCTCCATTTAGCAAGTCTAGCACAGTGCTGGGCACACAACAGACACTCAGCATTTATTTGTTACATGAGCAAAATAAGCTAATTTCAAGTGGTGAAGCATTATATGCATCACATGGGAAAGAGGCATTGCCTTTGAGAAATCATATCTTGGAGTCTGTATGTAATTTGAAAGTTGGGCATATGCAGACGCAAAGAATAAAAGTTTTCACAAATAGTAATAAAATGTCAGTGGGACGTAGATTCTGAGATGGAGACTTATATGCAGAAACTGTATTAAGAGGAAGCTCTCAGAATCAATACATTCATGGGAGTGAAAGAAGCAGGACCAGGGAGAAGGAGAAGTTGGGGTGAGATGCAGTAGTAACTGAGGTTTCAGCCAACCCCTCAGGAATCTGGGCTTGCTCTTAGAGTTGTCCTGAATTAGGACAAGTGTGTCAGCCCTTCATGCCACTACAAGTTACAAGATGTGAGCTGCCTTTAGGAAGGAGTCATGACTTTGGACAAGGCAACTCTCATTAGCCAAGGGCAATTCCCAACAAAGCAATGCTCCTAGCAAGTGAATGAATGACTGCCTGTGTTGTTCAGATCTGGTGAGTCGGATGGTACATCACTGAGCTAACCATCCCACTAATCCCAATGCAGAAAAAAAAAAAAACACTATATAATTATCCTAATAATATAGATTTTAATAGGTGGAAATTATTTTATCTAGCTCTCAGGTTAGTACATGAGTTTAATGACTCTGAACTAAGTATTATACTGCTGTCACAAGGCTCCAACCTAAATACTAATAGCAACAACAATAATAATATTCATAAAACCATTCTATATTTATTGAATAGTAAGTGCCAGGCTCTGTTCTAGGTGCTGTGGATATAGCAGAGAGGGAAAAAAAAAAAACCACATGAAAATGTCTGCCCTATTTAAACTTATATTCTAGAAGAAAGAGGCAAACACGACAAATATAGCTAGCCAGAGGATGGATGATGGATGGATAATGGGTAGGCATTAGGAAGTATGGATGAGTGAGTGGGTAGGTTGGTGGATGGATAGATCAAAGGATGGATGGATAGATAGATAATAGATAAATGATAGGTAAATTAGTCTGAGATTGTGAAAACCACATAGATAAAAATAAGGCAGAGGAAAGAATGGAGTAGCACTGGGCAGGGGTGAAATTCAGGGTTTCATAGGGATAATGGAATACTTCACTCAAAATAGTAGCTTCTGAACAAAGCCCTGAAAGCAGTCATGAAGCCATGTCTACATCTGGGGGAGAGATGGTCTCAGCCAAGAAAACGATGATAATAGCTAGCATTTATTGAAAGTTCACCATGCAACAGAAACCCTGCTAGGGGTAAACTATACCTTGTTTAATCCTCCAACAGGTAATATTAGCTCCCTTTGACAAAATTTTTCTCCCAAGGTCACCTAGCAAGTAAATGCAGGAGCCAGGATTCAAACCCAGTGTGAAAGCCTCCTTCGGAGGAAGGAGAGCGAAGGAGGAACTGGACTATAGTTGATAATAAAATAGGTCCCATCACTGGTTCCTTGAAGCTGGTCATGCGTGGACATGTCTAGATGCTCCAACTAGTAGTGGAAGAGCAAAAATGCTGACCCAGTGAGCCTGATTCCAAACCTTGAGTGGTTAACCATTGTGCTACCCTGCCTTCCAAACAGCCCAGAGTGGGTACATGCCAACTGGTTGGTCTGGCTAAGATTTTAATGCCCAGACAGGCCAGGTCAAAGCAAGCCCTTCCCAGAATGCTGCCTTAACCAGGTGTCTAATTCACAAAATAACTAATTAACAAACAAACAAATAAAAAATGGGAAGACCCCAGGGTTTGATGATGAGAAGGAACAAGCCTGGCTGGTGATAGACAGAGTGGCTGCCCTTGTTTGGAGGGAGGTCTGATATTGGCTCGATGCCTTCAGGTCCCATTGTATGTCCTCAACCCTCTGACAGAATTATTGGCCTCTTTGGCACCTGTCCCCTCAAGCATCCTCCCCAGGCCCCAGGCCACCTTACCCACAGGATGCAGCCTCAATGAAGAGGAACAGATGGATTTGACTATGGACGATTTGGACCTCACCCAATGCCTCACGCTTGGCTTTTCCCACACGGATCAAGCTGATGCTACATCAGAAGACCCTTCACCTTTCAGCAGACCCTGAACTGAGGGAGCGAAAAAGAGGCTAAGCATTATTGTTATTTCACCCATGTTAGCTCTCACCACGGTCTTACTTCTCACAAAAGTCTTATCAGATATGCTATTTCCATTTTATGGAGGAGAAGTGAAGGCTAAGAGAAGGTTAAGGCTATCCCCCTTAGTGTTCATTACACCGATGTCTGTAGAACAGTATTTCCTGAGCTGTGTGCAGGGCTCTACAAGGGATAGATACTCAGGTCACTGGATTAAGTCCTGGAATTGTGAGGCTTTAGATGAGAAACAGAGGTCCTGTTCTCTAGGAGTTCATGATTTGAAAGGGAGCCAAAGAACTTGTATGCATATATGCATAACCCATAGACACAGACAATAGGGTGGTGAAGGCCTGGTGAGAAGGGCAGGGGCGGGCTGGAGGGGGTCAATGGGGGAAAAAAGGGACATATGCAATACTTTCAATAATAAAGATTTTTTTAAAGGGAGTTCTATGCCCTGGCTGAATTTCATTCTCACTTAAGACACCCTCCATCACCTCCAAAAACCCCAGCCCAACTCTCGGAGATGCTGACCCAGAAACACGTTAACTTCGAAGAATGCCCGGAAACCTGTCCTCACTGGGTCCTTTCTCTGAGTTCAGAGTGGAAAACGCTGCTGTCTCAACTCTCTCCTCTATTCTGACTGTAAAATCTCCTTTGGGTCAATTTCGCTCTCGTGCTTTTTACTCCCATGGCTCCTCGGGTGGTTGTGGTTGTTTCCACCTAATGGTTGGCATTTTGGACTTTTCGGCCCCCAAGCTTGGGCAAAATGCTCATTGGAAACTTTCGTAAAGACACAAGCTGCCAAGATCTTCCCATTTCTGCACATTTAAAACATTCTCTGTATCGTCTTCTTGGATTCCTTCTTCATTTTATTTCTTCTCCACCTTACCTCTTGGCCCGCCCTAAATTAATGCATGAGAAATAATAAAGGTTTTTTGGGGGGGGCCGGGAAACAGGGGGAAGTGCAGTCCGGAATGAATCAGATTAGTGGGAGATGCAAACCTTCCCAGATGGCGGCTTCTGGCTCCTGACTTATTAAATTGCCGCTGATGCCTCCCTGATATCTCCTTGTTTCCTATGTGTTTGTATTCGTCCAAATTGCCTCAGCACTAATCTCCATTTTGCCTCTCTGACTTTGAATTGTTTAATCCGCTTTTAAAGTCTGTTATCTGACTGGGCAATCTTTAAAATATTTTGAAGATGTTTTCTTTCCTACTAGAGGGTAGCCATCAAGTATGATCACAGGGCCATATGTTAATTAGGCATCTAATCTGCCATCTCCCAAGTGGGCCCTGATTATTAATAGTTTTGCAGAAAAACTAAGTTTGAAATATCTCTTCCAGAAGACATTGCTTGGCTTCCTTCTTTGGCCTTTCCCTGGAAATCTATTTTCTTGAGACTTCTATCTTGATATTTATAATATACCTGATGCAAACCCTGTCCAAGTAAAATTAAAAAATAAGACTGTTTGCTAAAAATTAGGGGGGAGGGGGAGCGGGTGGAAAGAACACAGATTATTAGCTATTTTTCTTTTCTTATTTTTTCAATTATATCTCCCCTCCAAACAGTTGAAATTTCTTCACATTCTTGGATCCTACCCTACTATCATCACAGATGTGCCTATGTTCAAATTTCATCCGTTTCCTGAGTAAGCCAGATGTTTCCTGGCCAAAACTATGACATTCACCCAATGTCTTTTGGTACGTCCTTTGGCCAGGACAAAAGCTATTTCCAGTCACCATCTCTCACACGGAATGAGCACCTTCCAACGTGGCCTTCCTCAACCTTCCTTTCCTTTCTCACCATGACTGCCAAGAGGGGTTCTGAGAAGCCTCCACCCATTCCAAAGCAGGACATGTTCAACAGGGAGCCCCCCGGAGCCCCGCCAGGTCTGCAAGCATCCATGAAACAGCCTCACCTACTGTCCCAGCTCTTTTATTTCTCTTCCTCCCTACATAGAATACCCGTTGGGTGCTGTGCCATCAATACGGACTTTTTCCAAACGTTGTTGATGTAGAACATCAGAAAAGCATCCTGTAGGATATCTCTCATCCACCTTGAAATGTATCACTCATGGGGCTTGGATGATGTCACTGACTACATTTCCTTTCCATAAGGAATTAATGTATTCTACTTGGCAACCCATTTTAAATACATGAACAAACCATTAAAAGTGGTGTTGCTTATCCTAGACAACATTGAAGAGGAGAGAGCAGCAAAGTAAATGTCACTGGTAGACTCAACTCTTCTTTGATCATGAATATGCCCATATTCCAGTACAAAGAGCTAAACCCCAGGAGGGTCAGTGATTGCATTTACATAATTTATTTGAATCAAGTTGATGGTACTGACTAAAGACTAGTATTTCCATTAATTTTGTCAGAATAAAGGTCTCTTTTCCTACCATGTTTATGTGTGTGTATTCACGTCGCTCATATGCATGCACCCATGGTTCATAGTATGAAGCATAACACCCTTTTGAATAAAACAAAACACTCAAAAGTTCACCATTGCAAGCATTTCCTAATAATAGGTTTTAAAGAAAGAATAACAAATATTAGCCAACCAAAGGAACTCTAAATTTTATCAAGCAAAGCAAACATTCCATTTGTAATTATTATTGGAAATGGGTTAACATGAAACACTCAAAATGGCAGATTCCTGGAGCAAATTCAATGGGCTGGAGAGAGAAGGCTGAACTGTGTGTGAGTGCAGCTCTGATATGATGTTGACTATTTTGCCAAGAAAAGAAAATACGAATCAAGAATTTTTATGAGAATTATTGCATACTTGCTATGTTTCTTTTTGGATCACTTTCTAAATTAGAATGTGGCAAGAGAGAGAGAAAACACTTGATTTTTCTTGGGTATCCAATTCCAGCCACCGTTTAAGACTCTTCTCAATTCCACCATCTTCTGTGAGGATTTTCCTAGCTGCCCAGAGTTCATTGTTCACCATTCTTTCCATCGAGTCCAATTGAACGTCTTGACAGTATATATGGCTTGGGACAGCCTAGTCCAAGTCAGCATTGCTATTCAACCAGGTTATGGAGTTCTCCACTGGTCATCCTGTCTCCTTCCTTTCTCCTCTCCGATCTCTTCTCCCTACAGCACGCAGCTGGTGGGAGACTTTTAAAACATGCGTCTGTTCATATTGCTTCATTTACTTTAAACCCTTCATTTGTTTTAATAAATTAAATACCATCCAGATATTTTCCAAAGCTCACTGAATCCATGTTATGTTGCCGAACACCTCTCCTGTCTTCATCCCCGTGTTCTCTTTGCTCCAGTGCCACTAAACACCTTTCAGTCCCATCAATAAGTAAAGCTCTTTCCTGATTTGGAACCTCTCATGTGCTACTCCAAATGCATGGAAAGCTCTCTTCCCCCACCTCATTGATTTCTTAAATACTTTTTCCAGGTGATTTTAATGTTTCAGAACAGAGAGCAGCAAGCTTGTTCTGTAAAGGGCCAAATAGTAAATATTTTTGGTTTTGTGGGCTAGACTGTGTCTGTCAAGACTGCTCAACTCTGCCTAGTATAGCTTGAAAGCAGCCATAGACATTACATAAATGAGTAGGCATGGCAATGGGCCAATAAAACTTTATATACAAAAACAGATTTGGGGAAAAAAAAAAAAAGCAAAAAGAAAACAAGAAACCGAATTTGGCCTGCAGGTCACAGTCTGCCAGCGCACTGATATAAAGAAATTCTTAAGTAGGAACATGCTTCAGGACTCCTTCAGAACCATTTTCACAGAACAGATATGTGGACTCCTAAACATATGCATGAATTGCAGATCGAAAGAAGTTAGAAGGAAATTATGTACATATAGATTAAAATGAGGAAGCACTTTAAAATATTTCTTGCACCTGGCAAGTTTAGCTCAATGGATAGAGTGTCGGCCTGCAGACTGAAGGGTCCTGGTTTCAGTTCTGGTCAAGGGCACATGCTGGGGTTGCGGGCTTGATCCCCAGTAGGGGGCATGTGGGAGAAAGCTGATCGATGATTCTCTCTCATCATTGATATTTCCGTCTCTCCCTCTCCCTTCCTCTCTGAAATCAATAAAAATATAAAAAAATAATAATCACTAATAAGCATTAAAAATGATAATAAATAAAATATTCCCTGTAAATTGGGCTGCCTTGCAAAGGGAGCTTCCTATCCCTGAAATATTCAAACAGAAAGTAAGTCTCTGACAGAAATTGTAATTAAGAATTCCTATCAAAGCTCAATGTATAAAATAATTCCACTGTCTCCAGAACATCCTATGGCTCAATGATGTGCTAGAAAAAGCTTGAACTTTGGCATCAGATAGAACTGAGTTCAATCCCAACTTTACCACTTATTAAGTGATTAATTATGAGAAGGTTTCTCAAATTCTCTGAGACTTGGCTTGCTTATCTTTAACATGGGGAGACTAATTAATACTTACTGGCATGGTGACAGCTAAGACACATGATATATATATATATATATATATATATATATATATATATATATCTCATATGGCTAGCATAAGCTATGACCCCATAAAAGATTCTCAATAAATTGAATGCACTTTTAGTATTAATGTTATATTTACTTTGTCTCACATCTCACTACTTTGACCCAATATCAGAAGTTCCAAGTTTCTAGCCTAGGATGTCTAAAAATGTGTCCCACTAAAGCTTGGCTCACTTTTCCCCATCTAGTCCTCTCATAGTCTTTTGACTATCTGAGACCTTTATCGAATAGTATTATCACTTGAAATCTCCATTCTCTTCAACCCCATCTTTGTGGGACCCCACTCAGCCATTCAAAGGGTCCTTGTCAATTTAGCTCATGAAATGTTTGTGTGGTCATTGAAGCTGTCCTTGAAGAAGGGTCTAGGTAGAGCCTTCCTGTCTGGATCACTGCCCCAAAAATGTTCTCAGGCAATAAGACCTTTGGCCAGATTCACATGGCTAAATGTACACACTTTGTTCTCTTTTTGTACTAAATGAGTCCACCTTCCCGGAAATTCCACCAACTATTGGGACCATGTGAATCTCCAGTGTAAGATATTACCTTTCTGATTACGGAACATAACATCCCTACACATTCTCAGTCCAGGCCAGCAGTCCAGAAACTAGCCTACAACACATTTTGCAATACTGGCCTGAATACAAGAACTTATCAGCATGAGCTTCCTATGTATCCACATGGTACTTCTCAGTATTCACCTTTGAAGGAAACACGGGCCCAAATCATTAGTTTTCAGAGCCACAGATGGTACAGATAAATCTCCAATCAATATGTGCACTGATAAGTTCTTATCAGCGGGAAGAGATCCCAGGAAGTGTTCTCCAGTTGATGCTATCACACTAAGTAAGCCACTAATAACCCTGTCTAATGTGTCATTCTGCATCCCAGAGACTCAATCCCATAGCATAAAGTCCTCATTGGGCCGAGTGATGCAAATTTTACATGCCAGTGTTAAAGGATCGTGGGAAATAAATGTCTGGTTTTGGACTCTACTTTTTCTGGGCCCATTATACATTATAAACCTTTGTCATAGAGAAAGTTTTGGAAGAGTAGCAACTGAGATGAGGTTTTCACTTGGAGATCTCTATGCCTTGAGAGGGAGGTGTTGAATAAGCAGTTTGCCGATTCCTCAGGATGGCTCAGTGAGCCAGCTCTCTCCAAATTACACTCCCCATATTAATTATAGCTGATGTTCATGTCCCTCTCCTAAAAGAATAAACTTTAGGTCTATTTAATATAAGGGGAATCCACTCTCAAACCTTGGATTTTCAAAGGAGTCATGATATGGGCTAATGTCCCATATATTAGATGGAACACCAGTCCTTCACATGGATGCCACCTTTGCTATGGAGTGATCAGTGATCACCTGGGGCTAGGCTTATACATATCCACATATATAGCTAAAATATAGAGCATGATTTATGGGAGAATTAACTGGTACAAAGTGAGTGCCATTTTGTAGGATTTCACATTTAATGAATGTTGTAGCTTATACACATGTGTATACCCACCAGATAAGGAAAAGAGCATGACCTTCAGTCAAAAGAGAGCTGAGTTCTTTGGTCAAACAGCCCCTGAGGAACTGAATGCTGTCAGCAATGAGCAAGGAGGCTTCTTTGAATGAGATCATTCCGTAGTCAAGCCTTTCAGATGGGACTACAGACTCTCGACAGACACCTTGATTATGGCTATGTGAGACAACAAGAAGCAGAGGATGCCACTAAGTCACACCCAAATTCCTATTCCAAAGAAACTTTCAGAAAATATGTGCTATTTTAAGATGAGAAGTTTTGGAGCAATTAGTTGAGCAGCAACAATAATTAATACAATGCTGAGAGAGGCTTTACTGAAGAAGTTATGAGCAACATGTGACATGATGAAAGTTGTGTGCATGTGAGAGTGTATGTGTCCCTATCTTAAGAACATGGCAGTAGGTAGAAACTTCAGGAGTTGGTCACATTGTTCATGCTGAGGCCCAAGAGCAGAGGAGAAAAATGCTTTGCTTCCCATATAGGAAAGAATGCCAGGATCAGGGCAGTTGAGTTTCTGTGCAAGTTTCAGACATCAAGGAACTTCCCTGGACTCTAAAACTCATAGGAATTAAAAGATATCTGAATGTCCTCATTACTGTATGCCTGGTGCTGACACTCAGCAGGCACAATAAATACTTATTGAATGAATGAATGAATGAATGAATGAATGGAATCCAGAATTGATCCAGGTTGAATGAATACACTAAAAAACATATCTAGGCCAGGTGAAGATTTCAGAAGCATTTTCCAGTGTTAGGAGACATCCACTCTACCTTGGGCTGGTGAGGAGTCTGGAACATGCTGAGAGGACTTGAGCATGATGAATGATAACACAGTCCAAATCACAAGTTAGTGATCTCCCCACCTAAATCATCTGTTAAGAGTGACTGACTCAGCATTTTGAATCAGGAGTGACTATTGTGAACAGGAATGAGGATGGGATAAAGAGAGCTCACAGCTGAGCAGGTCACTTGACAATAAGTGAATCTGGTGCCAGGTCTTTCCTGCTGACATGGAATTCTGCATCCACAAAAGGCCCAGAGGGGAATGTGTTGCTGCTGCATGACCCACATGCTTCTGGAATCTCCAGTGGGCTCCATCTCCCCAGTGCCTCTGGATGTGCAGTTCCAAACCCAAAACTTGTGGAACCAAAAGAGTCAGCATCCCAGGATGGAAATGCAAATTCTCTGGCCCCACCCCAAACCTATGGGATCAGAAAACAGGAAGAAACTGAGAGACAGCAATTGGTGTTTCAACAATTCCTCGGGGAATTCTGACACACACTCATGATAGGTTTATAGTGACAAGTGACTATTATGGAGGGTTCTGTGATGCTCTAGGTGAGAGACAATAAGGGCATAATCAGTGGAGCTAGCAACACAAATGAGATTTGGAGGCACAACTAAGATATATTTTTTAAAATTAGAATGTTTTGGATTTGGTGATTGAGCAAATGCAAAAAAGTAGATGTGAGGGATGATGCCAGGATGGCTAAGGATGCTAGCTTGATTATTTGGTTGGATGGGTTAACTTTGTAAAGTTAACCTTGCCTATTTTCAATATCCTAAGGTGCAGTCTGCAACAGAGGTATACAGGGATGCAGGGCTTTAACTGCTGAAGCCAGGAACATGCTGGGCAAACCCGGAGAGTTAGTCACCCCAGCAGTAGAGTTTTGGAATCAGATAATCACGGTGATGAGTGCTATGGCCTGAACTGTGTCTCCCCCAAATTCGTATGTTAAAGCCCTAATCTCCAATTTGTCTCTATCTCAAGATAGGGTCTTTAGGAGGTAGTTAAGGATAAATGAGCTCATAAGGGTTGAGTCTCAATTCTGTGGGACTGTGGCCTTATGAGAAGAGGGAGAGAGAGATATTTCCACCATGTGAGGAAACAGCAAGAAGGCACTAGTCCAAATGCCAGGAAGAGAATCCTCACCTGAATCTAACTCTGATCTTGGACTTCCAGCCTTCAGAACTGTGAGAAAATTAATGTCTGTTGTTTAAGCCATCCAGTTTGTGATATTTTGTTATGACAGCCTGAGTTGACTCAGATGATGATATTTGTATTTATTGAGCATTTATGATGTGCTAAACACTGTGAAGGACTTTACATAAATCATCTCATATAATCCTTATAACACTCTCTAAAACAGGCAGGATGATGATCCCCAATTTACAGATTAGTGAACTAAGACTTGGTCAGGTTAAACTGTTCACAAGATTACAGAGCCAATAGTCAGCAGGGCTAGGGCACTGATTCTCCATTTTGACTGGAATCCCTTGGGATTTAAAAAAAAAAATACTGGTGCTTGGGGTTCCACTACTACTACTACTGTTAATAATAATAATAATAACAATAATAATAATAATAATAATAATTGATGTGGGAATATAGGCTATACTTTGGGATATTTAAATATCCACTATGTTAGAATCAGCTAGGAAATGTAAAGAAACAGATAGCCAGCCTCACCCTGTACTAATTAAATCAACAATCCAGGGGCTCCTAATATTCAGTTGTAACCCATTTCCACCTGCTTCCAGATGCCAGGAAAGCTACTTCTTCAGATTTGTTTATTTTAAATGCTTGAAGAATATCTGAGAGGCATTGTTGAGAGCCTATGTCCTAATAGCAGACCTATATGATGGGTTGGGAATGGGACTAAAAATATAGAGTCCTAAAATGTTCAACAGGAGCATGAAGATTGAAGTCATGATTCCTTAAGAATTAACCCAGGTAATGAACATAGAAATGGAGAATTCCAAAGAACACGACTGACTTTTGGATGTTGAAATATTTTGGTTCTCTGTGATAAAATAGTCATCAGAGAACATTTGGATATTATCTTTGTTAAGACCTTGCCCAAGAACCAAAGACCAATCCTTGGCCTTTCTTGGCACATACAGCCCAATAGAACCAGAGATTCCACATCAAACTCAATCCATCCATGAATAAAGAATGACTCTGGGTTTGGGACATGCTGCTGGGCACGTGCCTGAGAGGTCAGTGGACCTTGTGATTTCACATCATTGATTCAAAAGAGCCAAGCCAATTAAGAAACATGATGTGGATATGATATCAGGGAGGAAACCTCTAGACTAAAGTAAAAATAAGAAAAGTCCTCTGTTTTTATTATCAGTGAACCTACCAAAAGCAAATTTATTTCTATATCATGAGAATAACAAGGGGAAAGCAGAAGAGTTAGACATTTATTTTATTTTCTCTCTATCACTCTAGAATCTAGATTGAGAATTATTTTTAACTAGAGGCCCAGTGCATGAAAGTCATGCACTCGGGAGGGGGGATCCCTCAGCCCATCCTGTACCCTTTCGCAGTCTGGGAGCCCTTGGGGGATGTCTGACTGATGGCTTAGGCCTGCTCCCTGCAGTCTGGGGAGCGGGCCTAAGCCAGTAGTCAGACATCCTTAGCACTGCTGCTGAGGCAGGAGATGCTCCCACCATTGCTGCTGCGCTTGCCAGCTGTGAGCCTGGCTTCTGGCTGAGTGGTGCTCCCCCTGTGGGAGTGTGCTGACCACCAGGGGGTAACTCCTGCATTGAGCGGGATCAGGCCAAAACTGGCTCTTCAACATCCCCCGAGGGGTCCCGGATTGCAAGAGGGGTGCAGGTCAGGCCGAGGGTCCCCACCGGTGCATGATTGAGGCTGGGGAGGGATGTGGGAGGTTGGCCAATATGGGAGGGACTGCGTGAGGGCTCCAGAGTGTGTCCAGCCCGTCTTGCTCAGTCCTGATTGGCCAGACCCCAGCAGCAAGCTAACCTACCAGTCAGAGTATCTGCCCCCTGGTTGTCAGTGCATGTCATAGCAAGTAGTTGAGCAGACTTAGCATATCATTAGCATATTAAGCTTCGATTGGTTGAATGGATGACTGGACACTTAGCATATTAGGCTTTTATTATATAGGATGGTGAAATACTGTGTCCATTTCTGAATGCTTAAGGCCCATTTCAGTTCTTGGAGCATTGTAAATGCTCAATAAATGTTTGTTGGATGAATTTATCTTTCTAACCTAAAGGATCATGAGATTCGTGTGCTAATGAAATGACTGAAATTGGTTAAAATTAATCAAGGAAGTTTTTCAGAGGTGATGTTTTGGCCCAGACCTGAGGAGTCAAATCTAATCACATCTCAGTGCTTCCTGATGTATTTAACCTTGTAGAAGGGAACAGGTTGCTTGCTCATTCATTTGCAGCCATGAGGTGTAATAACATCCAAGAAAGATGGACTTGCAAAGAAAGTGGCTTGTTGATGGTGCAAAAAGTGCAGAAGGGGAGAAAGAGAACTTTGAGACAAAGTTCATTTTATTTCTCATGTCAGAATCATATAGATCCAAAAGTGTGATGTTTTCTCTCAATACTCTATCATCTAACTATCTACCTACCTATCCATCTCTCAATCATCTATTGCTTTCTAACAACAAGAGACTTCACTCTGTATCCTCTTTCACAGGTTTTTTCAAATTCCTTAGAAAGGTGGTTCAGGTTATAAGAAATTCAAACTGCTTGAAAAATGGTTTTCATGTAGTAATTATCTAGATTAAAATGATAATGGATTTTCTTCATGCACATAGTTAAAGTTTGTTAAATGTCAAAAGTTTCTTTTCTATCAAAATCAATAAACTGGCAAGTAAGTTCCACAAACCTGCCAGTCTTCAGGGGGCTTTTCTCAGATTGGCAAAAGAACTCTATTGAAGAAACCACTTATTAGATGAAATTGGAAGATCCCCCAAGTCATAAATCAATTTCCAACTTGCAGGAAAAATATTACTATTCATTTATTCACTTATTTAAATTTATTTATTTAAATTCATTGTGATAACATTGCTTAATACAATTACATAAGTTTCAAGTGTACAGTCCTATGATACAGGATCTGTATATTGCATTGTATGTTCACAAAACTAGCCTCAACAAATTTCAGAATATTGCAATCATACCAAGCATATTCTCTGATTATAATGCTATGAAATCAGAAATAAACTGCAAAAAGGAAGCAAAAAAAGGAAGCAAAAAAAAGGGAAGCAAAAAATATTGCTTTTTAAATGCCTGTAACTGTTATTCCTTATTTCAGGACTGTGAAGGCTTCACCAGAGGCAGGCTTAATTGATGAGGCAGCCTTCAGAGGAATTATCCCAGCAGGCACAGGGAGTGGAGTGCTCAGAACCACACCAAAATATTGGATGTTGTTTGCTTTGGGCTAATTCAGGAAATAAAAAAAACATTTTTTAAAATTTGCATTGGTTTCTTTCCTGAGTTATTTTTCTTTTCCTTTTTTATTTTTATTTTTTAGTAAAAAGGGAAAGAAAACTATAGGGAAATATAAGGTAAACTGTTGGAAAGAACACTGACATCAAGTCTGGTCTTCTCCTAAAAGCTAGTTCTGTAGACCCGAAACAGGAACGGTAGGCCTGACAACTACAACAGGATTTCTCAGGACATAGCCTACTAGGCAAGGAAAGTACCAGGCCTCCCTGGGAAGTACTCACACAGATCCACCTGGATCATCCAGGAAACACCTGGAAATATCCCCAATCCTGAAAGGAAAATTTATGGTTGTTTTGCATGAGGGCATTTGATAAATGAACTATGCCTTTGATAAGCCAATGCCAAGCAATTCTTTATGAGGAGCCCACAAAGCCAGAGGATGGTTTGTTCGGTACACACAACACCACACAGTTAGCTTTGGGCTTCACCTAAGACTTTAACAGTTGGTTGGTTGGTTGGTTGGTTGGTTGGTTGGTTGGTTCATTCATTCATTCATTCATTCATTCCCCATCTTAAACTCAATGATAAAAGACCTTCCACAATGCCTGTCAGCTGGAGACCAATTTCTTTGCCCCTGTTATCATTAAAACTCATCCAGAGCCATCCACAACCATATTCTCTATTTTCTCAACTCCCATTCTTTCCAAATGCCACCTAAACAGCTGTTATGAAGGTCACTATCTTGCCAAGCCTTGTGGTCAATTATCTGAATTCCTTTCAGTCAATGGCTCGGGTTCATTTGACACAGTTGAGTGCTCTCTTCTGAAAACACTCCAGTTTTCAAATGCCATCTATATCCTCATGAGCCTCTCACTTATATCTCCAACTCTATCTTCTCCTCTGAGTTTCAGATATGCCCCCTGACTTCTCCTCTGACTGCTTTACTTGGATGTCTATTAGGAATTGCTGACATCATGTGCCCAAAAGAAAACTCTTACTTCCCTCACTCCAAACCATTCCTCAGCTGATTTCTTCTATCTATATCAATGGCATTTCCATCTACCCTGTTGCCAGACCCAGAATCTAAAAGTCAGTCCTAATTCCCAATTTTTCCCTTTCACTGCCACACTATGATGGTTCTGGGTCCAGCATATATCTGGAATCCAATTTGTTTCAAAGTCTTCCCTTCCCCACTCCAGTTCAAGGTTCTTTCCTCCCCCTTGGGTTTCCTCCCACAATAGCTTTTTCTCTTTTAACTTCTCCTTACAGATAAGATATTTTAAAAGTGTGCATCATATCTGATTACTCAAGACACTGCTCCAATGACTTCCACTGCAATCAAAATAAAGCTCAGGCTCCTTAACTTGACCAACTGTAACCTTGCCTCTTCTCACCTCTGACCTCTGACTTCAGGTGTGGATCTCCCATAGGTCTTCCTGCTCTCACAGTGATCTAGCTTCTCAGCTCTCCCTTCTTTCTTTTGAGTCCATTTCTTCCCTGAAAGCCTTTCGGCTGCTTGGTTTCTTTCAGGAAAGTTGGTTCTCTAAATTGGTGAATCATCAATTTTAACTGTACATTAATTAAATTAAAAATGCCTGGGACTCTACCTGGTCCAATGAAATCAGAATCTCTGAGGCAGGAAACTAGGAATATGTATCCTAAAACTTCCCACACAATAGAACTAGTACACAAGGTTGTTCGCATCATTAAGTCTCAGCACCATCATCTCTGCAGAGATGGTTTCTCTGGCCATGTCAACTAAGGGCTCCTACATTCACTGCCACTCACTGACCTGTTATCCATTCCTCTGTGGCTCCTTATAGCACATATCATTTCCTGAGATTATCTTGCTTGATTCCTTGTTTAGTGACGATCTTCCCTTACTAGAATTGAAGATGATGATGATGGGTCTAAGTTCCATTTTACTGCTGTATTCCTGACACTTACCAATTTGTGCATTGGCCAGAACTTCATTACATGACCTGCCAAATTGCTAGGGAAACTGGGAAATTTAGGTTACCAGTGATCCCCAGAAAAGAGGACATAAATTGGGTGGTCATCTAGCATCCTCACCACACAGCATGGGAAAGAGAGAGTTTTTAAGGCATCCAAGGAAAGGGTTTCTAATCCCAGTTCCTCAGAGGAAGTGACATCTATAGAGAAACCTGAGGAGCAAGTAAGAATCATGTAGGTGAAAGAGAGGATGAGGGAAGGACAAGATTTCCAAGTAGCAGATTCATCGTGGTTGATAACATTTGAGGATTCGGATATGACAGCACAGTGTATTCTAGAAATTAGAAACAATTCTAGTGTGACCAAGGGGGGTTTTGGGGGAATGGAGGTTGGGGAGTGTTACTGAAAGGTGAGGCTTTATAGAAGTAAGAAAAAGCACAGATTACAAAGTGCTTTTTAACCCACAAGAAAATCTTGGCACTTTCTCCTGAGATCATTTGGGAGAGGAGGGTTGATGCATAGTTTGATTTGCCTTCTATAAAATTCATTTAGCTAAAGTGTGGAGGTAGGAGGTAGGGGTGTGGAGGGGGGCAAGATTTGAGGCCCTGGAGACCAGTTACAAATTGCAATAATTCAGGAGACAGATACGTGATATTATTTTTAAATGTCAGAAAGAGAGAATCATACACCATGCCCATCTATTTGACAGCTTATTCTGTGTAATTAATTTTTTAAAATTGAATTAGCTCTGTAGTGATTCCTTAGAGTGCCAGGCAAGGGCTCTGTGGCCCTGAGTGGGTCACACTTGAGCTGAGGGTGCTTGTGGTCCTACTCTGCAAAGCCATCCGTCTACCTTGGCATTGGGTACGGATCCTTTAGGTGGTGAATGAGAAAAACCCAAATCCAAACTAGCATAAGCAAAGAGGGAAGTTTATTATTTCATATAACTGAACACTGGGATGGGCAAGGGGTGTGGCTTCAGAGCTCTCTCTCCTCTGCCTTCTGGCTTCGCAGGTAGGCTTCCTAGCTATGACACCTCCTGCCTCATTTCTTGTCCCTACGTCTACCTCTGCTCTTTATATTCCAGCCAGCCATGCTGCTGGGAAATTCATGGGCATGCCAGGGCTGCCCATGTCTTCTTGCCTGTGGACATGTGGAACCTGGAGCTGAAAGGTTTCCCTTTCTCTGCCTGATCCATTTCCATTAGAACTTCTTGCTCTGGGCAACTATCACCTGCTCGAAGGAACATTCCTGCTCCCCTTCTGACTGGATCAGTGCCTTCCTCAGCATTCCCCATCACCTGGTGCAGCCCTACCCCTTTTTATTGAAGTTTTTGACATGTTTGCCTACTTTTCCCATGAGTCTGTGGCCTCCCTTTATATCCAACACTAAGAGATTAGGTTGGCAAACACTGGGTACTTGGGAAGGTCACTCTAACCCTGTGGATTTCTGCTGTGGATAACATTGCGCCTGGCTTGGGCGGAAGATGTGAGCCAGGCAACATTGTCACCATATTTATTATTTGTAATAATAGCTCCAGTGATGAAATGATAGTAGATGCACTTCATGTTCAAAGCCTGCCAGGAACTGTACTAGGGCCTTTATGGACTTCTGTCATTGACTCTATCAGAAGGGTATGATTATTTACCCATTTTAAAGACAAGTAAAGCTCAGGGAGTTTAAGCCACTCATCCCATGGGCATACATGCAGATGATGGAACTAGAATTGAGATGTAGGTACATCTGTCAATCAAAGTTCAAAGGGATAGTTCACCTCTCATCTGACTTGGTCCCACCCTCAACCCCAAACTCACCTCCTTCCACTCTCTCCCTGTCACAAGCACGCTGCAGCCTCATTTGCCTTCTCTCCATCTCTTCAATGGCCAACCAAGCTCACAGCCTTCTCAGAGCCTTCCCTCCCCCTAATGCTCTCCCCAGAAATTTGCCTGAACAGGATGTTTCTCATCCCTGGGAGCTCAGTACAAAGGCACCTCCTCTAGGATGCTCCCAGGCTCCACATGAAGTAGGCCATTCCAACCATCATTCTCACCTGCTCCTGAGCTTTCTGGGCTCCTGCATCCATCCTCAGGTGAGAGGGGGCATTTTCTTTTCTAATAGAATGTACACTACATGAAGGCATGGCAATTTTATCTTTTTAAATATATATATTTATGTTGATTTCTGAGAGAAAGGGAGAGGGAGAGGGAGATAGAAACATCAATGATGAGAGAGAATCATTGATTGGCTGCCTCCTGCATGTCCCACACTGGGGATCGAGCCCACAATCTAGGCATGTGCTCTGACTGGGAATTGAACCATGACCTACTGGCTCATACATCAATACCCAACCACTGAGCCACTCCAGCCAGACAAAATTTCATCTTTGAAGAGGGAAAATTATAAGCTGATCTTAAATATGCCCAATTATAGTTTTGTAACTAGTAAGGCTAGTAAAGGTGTCTGTTTAAAGTTAATATACTTTTAGAATTTTGGTAACGTTTGGGTGTTTTGTTGGAAAAAGTCTCTTCCATTGAGGACTTGTTCCCTGTAAGAAAGATATAAATGTAATGGGATTTTCTTACATTATTAAGCGCACTGCCTTTTAACTTTTTGACCCTCAGCTAAAAAATGTGCGAGGGCAGTGGTCGGCAAAGTCATTAGTCAACGCTGACCACTAGGCTAGGTTAAGAAACTGAGGTCTATTCCATTCTCTTTATCTTCAATAATAATGTGAATAAGAGGAAAGAGGACACTAATGAGTAATGATGGGCAGAAAAATTAAATGGCAAATTTTTAAAATTAATTTTCATTTTATTAGAGTCCCACTTGGTAAGAAGCAGCATCAGATAAAAATAATCCAACATTGGATTTGCATATTTGCATTCAGAATTCTAGGTTGTTCCTAATACTGGCCAATGGAAGTATGTATGCCAAAGTGAATTAATTGTTCAGTAACATTTTGTGATGGGGAAAAAGTCATTTTAGCAAAATGAAAATAATTTTTAAATCAGAAAATAATATAAATCAATGAATGACATTACTGAGAGAGAGAGAGAGAGAGAGAGAGAGAGAGAGAGAGAGAGAGACCTCACCCCTGGCATTCAGAAGGCAGGAGAGAAAAATACTTGTCACATGAATAAACATGTGCTAGCTGCCTCTGGAAACATGATCAGCTATCCTCAGAATTCAGGTGTGGAGACTGGGCAGACCCAATGACCATTTTCATCCTAGGAAGGCAGGTGCCTTGGAGACTAGCCATGCCCCCGGTGACAAGACTAAGAAGCCAGGTGGAAGAGACAGTTGTTACTGTGCAGAAGTGAGAAGAGCATCCACCAGTGTGCTCCTCCTCATCTCTTTCCTATCCGTTACGGCTCACACACTCCGTGGCAATATATCTGAGGAGCTGCAGCAGACTGGGCCTGGGCTGGGGCTGCCCGAGAGGGAGCTGCGAAGGCCCCTCTCTCTCTTTTTCATTTCTTCTCCAAGCCTTTAAGCAATCTAAACAGAACTCATTCTAATGTGCCAGTTTTCACTGCCGGCCAAACAAAAGCAGCATTGGAGCCCGGTGATGCGGTCATGCCACCCCACTCCGCCTCGGCCAGGGCTGGGCTGGGGCTGCCCTCATCAATAGCCTCCTTGTTGCCCATCTCGGCCCCCGTGGGGTGACCGGGGGACTCCATCCTCTCAATGGGCTCCCTCTCTGCCATTGTCTCCTCACATCAGTCTATAGTCTCGAGGATATAGACTGCATTACAATTAGTCATTACGCCCAGCAGTCTCTGAAACTTACTTGCCACACAGAGTTGATTGGCCTTTGTGAAAGGGACAAAGGGAGGCTTGTTGGAAGCTGGACACAAAAGGCAAACACAATGTATGGATTTCTGAATAATACAAAAGCGGGGGAAGAGCGGCAGCTACACAAATGGCCATGCTATGGAGCAGATAGAGAGCCCTTCCCCAACTATTTTCAGATTTTCAATGAAATGTGTGTGACCTGGTTCTTTAAGGTTTTTCTAGCAGGAAGGAGACATGCTGAACGAGGCAGGTAGCCCGACAGCCAGAGAGGCTCACTTCAGCCGAGAGGAATTTATCTGTGGGAGAGGCGTGGTGTGTTTATAGAGCCTGTCTTAGAAATTCTGTGTGGAACAGTAAAATCATTCCTGAGATTAGGGAATAAACAGCGTGTTCAAGTGTGCGTGTGTCTGAGTGTGCGTGTCTGTGAGTGTGCGTGTGTGAGTGATTATATTTGTGTATGTGAGTGTGTGTCTATGTGTGAGTGTGCACCTGTGTGAGTGTTTCAGTGTGTGTGAGTGCATGTGAGGATGTATGTGTGTGCTATGAGGATGCATGAGAGTGTGCATGTGTATTTGCACATGTCATTATCTTTGAATGTGTGAACATGGGTGAGTGTGTGAGTGCATGTTAGAGTGAGCATATGTGAGAATGTACTTGTGTGACTATGTGTGAATGTGTGTGTATACATAAGGGTGGGTGGGGGTGCTAACGTGTAAATATGAAGGTGTATGTAAATATGAGTATTTGTGTGTAAGAATGCATTTGTAGGTATGTTTACTCGAATGTATAAGTACATAAATGTTTGTGAGAGTATAAGAATGTTCTCTGAGACTATTGCATATGCGAGTTTATATTTATGTGTGAATATGTGAGAGCATGTGGGAGTGTATGCATATGTATATGTTTGAGTGTATGTATGTGGGAGTATATGTGGGAGTGAGGGTATGTGTGTATGTGAATGTGTGTGGAGTGTGTGGGAGCATGTGAGAGTGTAGAGAGGATCATGTGTGTATGAGTGTGTTGTGCACATGATCATGTGTGAATGTGTGTTCACGCTCCTTGTCTGAGAAGTCAGTGTCAGTCCTGACACAAGTTGGTTAAACCCTCTGAGAGGAGACATCAGCTCAAAGACAACGTAGCCTGCCAGGTCTCCTCCCCCCGTGAGGTCCTCCCAGTGGGCTCCCGAATCCCGGCAGAATCCCAGCGCCATCACAGAGGAGATCTGATGAACGACAGTAGCATTGATGACTGCAAGGAGCTCTGATCTCTGATATGACCAAGCTAATTCCCTTTTATATGTGACTCCATTTCATCTCCCAAGAGCGTTTTATCAGCCTCCTTCCTCTATAGCAGTGGTCGGCAAACTCATTAGTCAACAGAGCCAAATATCAACAGTACAACGATTGAAATTTCTTTTGAGAGCCAAATTTTTTAAACTTAAACTGCTTCTAATGCCACTTCTTCAAAATAGACTTGCCCAGGCTGTGGTATTTTGTGGAAGAGCCACACTCAAGGGGCCAAAGAGCCGCATGTGGCTCACGAGCCGCAGTTTGCCGACCACTGCTCTATAGGTTGTCCAGGCCCTTCCAGCCCCAATGTAAGTTCATAAGTTCTATACAAATTTTACAAGTATACCCACTGTGGATAAGAATGGAATAAAGAGTCTCAGAAACTAGAAATCTCTCTGGCTACTTCCATATTTTTATTGGTAACCTACCCACCAGCCCAAATCAATACTTCTTCCTCCTTTCCTTCTCTTCCTTTCTCCCTCCCTCCTTCCTTTCCTTCTTTTCCTTCCTTCCTTCCTTCCTTCCTTCCTTCCTTCCTTCCTTCCTTCCTGCCTTCCTGCCTTCCTGCCTGCCTGCCTTCTTTTCTCCCTCTTTCTTCTCTGAATGTTCAGCTCAGACACAACTTCTGCAGACAGCTTTATTACATCTCCCTCCTTTGCCACACCAACAAACCATCTCTGTACCCTTGTACTAATCCTAACAGCAAATATTTATAAAGTGCTACCCATATGAGCTTCTTTGCTTAAAATGCATTAAGAAAACATGATGTGGTTTAGAAAACACCATTGCTGTGTCTTGATCGTGGGCATAAGTACTTGGCTTTGCAGATCACATTTGTCCATGAGATTAGAAACTGGGTTTTATAAATTGTGTACTGTTTTCACAGCACTTACTATAAATCCAGATATGCTCATCTTCCTCTTCATTTCTCATTCATGTCTGTCAGTATTTGCTCACACTTCTGTTTAAGTTTCTTAGCAGGAGTCGAGGGTTGCTAGCAGCCATCCCTACTCTGGTACCGCCTCATTGTGTCACAACATGCAAGTTCACTCACTCAACCATTCCTTCATTCCTTCACCCATTCAGTTATCTCACAATTATTTTTGGTATCTACTTACACAATAGGCACTGTTCTAAATTCTGGGAATGTAGCAGAAAGTCAAAAGATAACCCTTTTCCTATGAATCCTATATCCTAAAGGAGAGAGATGCTGAGAGAGGGCTGAGTACTTAACCTCTTTGTGCCTTGATTTCCTATCTGCAAAAGTGAGATTGAAATAGGATTTGCCTCTCCATAAGTAGTCATTGTGGCAATGATATATGGGTGCTCTTAGCACAGACCCTGGCAAAAACCAGATGTTTAAGCATGGTGACTACTGTTACTTACATTTTTATGGCCTTGCAAGTTATATGTCTATGGAATGAAAACCCATCTGTGTCATTAAATTACTAATTTCCTAAGGCTGTGGGTTGATTTGTGCTTTTGTAAATTTAGATCCTTAATGCTGACTCCTGGCCCTGATGTTTACCAGCTGTAAAGGATTGAAATTTCTTCTTAATTTCCGATTTTCTAAATTACATGGGATAATAAACGAGATATAATATTGGGTGTCCCAAAAATGCAAGCACACTTTGAATAGCTATTAATTCCAATGGGTCAAATCTGGAAAGAAAGAAACATCAATTGGGGGGGACACCCTGCATATGAAGTGCTGAGCCCAGGACCAGGTCAAGCATAGTTAAAGCCCTCACATGATGAAGTTGAATAAGAATGGGCCTTGGGAGCCCACAAACCTGGATTCAACTTCTAGCCTTACTTTTAACCCTTATGGTCCTCAGCTAAGTTACCTTACCCATTCTGTATCAGGTGTCTCCTCTGTAAAACTGTAATAATGTTTACCTTTTAGGAAGGTGAGATATAAAAATAATGTATTTGTTAGCATTTTAATAGTGATTGATCAAATGTTAATTTTCTCTCTTCACTGGCCAGTTAATCAGGGCAGCATGGATACATAAGTGAATGAATGAAAAAATTGTCTGACATATATTTTTTAATTTCAGTGAGAAAAAAGAATTCAGCTAAATCTACCTTCCATTTTTCTTACCACTTTCATAATTTCCACATCTTCATTTATTTTAAATTTTTTAAAAATCAGTCAGCCCCATCTTCTATGTCAAAGGTCAACCATGACCACAGGCCCAACCCAGCTCATCCTCTATTTTTGTACAACTCAGAAGTTAATAATGATTCTATCATTTTGAAATAGTTAGAAAAAAATCAAAGGAAGAATAATATTTTGTGACGTGTGAAAATCACATGAAATTCGGGTTTCAGAATTTACAAATAAAATTTTACTGGAATACAGCCACGCTCATTCATGTGTGTTGTCTGTGGCTGCTTTCAAGATACAAGGGCAGAGCTGAATAGTTGTGGCAGACTTTGTGGCCCATGGGACTGAAAATATTTACTATCCAGCTCTACAAGAAAAAGTTTTCCAACCCCAGCTCTAGTTTGCTAATTTGACCTTTAATTCTGTTGTTGCTTCCAGTCACTCCCTTAATGAACTGAAATTTTCATTTCCAAGAAGTCGAATTTTGAACAACAGAGTTGTCCTTGTATGAATGTTATGATGCCCCAATGAAAGAGTCCAGGGATGATAAAGTTAAACTTATCTATTTCCTGTTATATTTATTTCCTTGTGTATTACCTCTTCTGTTTGAATTTTGTTCCTCCTTTCCAAGGGCCAGTTCCCCTTAAATGTTATTTCTTGGTTGTTTTTGTCCCTGTGTTGTTGGGATAGTTGGGAGACAAGACTAACGCAGTGTTTCCCACAGGCCGAATGAGAACCCCTGACCATCTGTTGATGAATGCAGGTCCGGAATAGGAGCTTCCTCTTTGGCTTGCAGAGAGAGGGCTGGGCTGAATCTGAAATTAACTTATCTTCCTACAGGGGAAGAGGGAGGCTGCTCATCACTCAGGGATCATAAGTCACGTAGGATCATCTGCTTCTCCACTTCCTGAACCCAGCTGGAAATCTCCTCTGCCCCGCCTTCTGGGCCATGGGTCCTTCACTGAAGGTACCTTGATGATCAGCACAGGGTTTCATGGAACATCTTGAATTCCACGCAAAATATGTGCAATTCTCTGAAAGAGATTGCCTGGCTTCTTAAATTAATCTATGTCTGCCCCCTCTGCCCATCAAAAAAAAAAAAAATGTTAAAATCACTGTACTCACTGTGGAAATAAAAATGAACACGAATTCAGAGTATGTCATTTAGCTGCTCATGGTGAACGGCTTAGGGGTCGAGAAGAATGAATGCCCTCCTTATTTCTGGATCATGGGAGCCAAATTTGTTACTCAAAGGGAACATGAGCCAATAGACAGTGTTCCCATAAAATTGCTGACAGTCCACAGTGTATCAGAAATGGCTCCATGTCACTGTATACATGGCCTCAGTTGCTCCATATGCAGCCATTGGAGCAATGTTCCTGAGTTCCTGAGGCTCAAGACAGTGCATAAGCTTGAGTCAAATCAGATAAGAAGCCTCCAACTGCAGGGCTTATTTATCCAACGGCACTTCAAGCACTTATAACTGCTTTATTTCCCCCATTTGTGATGTGTGTGTGTGTGTGTGTGTGTGTGTGTGTGTGTGTGTGTGTGTGTTTTAAACCAGGGGAAATTGAACCCAGAGGAATTGAGCTTCCTGCATTGTCCAGGGGGCAGCAGTGAGAGCCAATCAAAGGCTGATGCTCTGGTCCTGGACCTGCATTTTAATCCCCAGACACTACTTCTTCCCCATAATGAGAGTCACCTTCCCTTTAATTAAAATTCCCTTACAAATGTAGACATTCCACTTTTACTAATAATTACTTGCAGGAGATTTTTAGCAATCAGCACTACATAAATATCCGTGCCTCCTCGGAAGACCGTAAGAATTGCAGTCTCTCCCTTCCTCTAATTTATTATTTATATACTGCCGCAGATAGACATAGCTCTTTGTGGCAATTAAGATGGGCCTTCCAGTCTCCTCTTGGAATGAGGCTGGAGACGAGCATTACTGCTTCGATCACAATTACTATTAATTGGAGAGCTCTCCCTTCTCTATAAAATATGTACTACTTGAAAGTGCGATAAACCGCCCAAGGAATATGAAGTACATGGGAGAGATGTATTCTGAGGGCTCCGGATTTAACAAGTCATTTACCCTGTAATTATTGGGGGTGGGAGAATCCTCTTAAAGGGGCAAAGATGACACACTCCCGTCAGAGGGAGCTCAGGCTCCAAACTGGAGTGACTGTCCCATGATAAAATGATCCATGGGCTGACAGCAAATGGTGAGACCCACCACACTGGTGTTCTTATTTTCAACACAGTCAGAGGACTAGTAGGGACTCCTTTGTTCCAGAAATCCCTAGGTCTAGCCCAGAAGAACCAAACTTCCCATCAATTCAACATTCATTCATTTTTTAAAGACATATATCAGCTATATGTCAGACATTGTTCTTGAATCTAGGCCCTGGGATCCCAAGTGAGTGTGACATAATCCTGGCCCCACAGAAGCTGACCCTCTTGTGCAGGTGATGCTGGGCATATTGATCCATGGGATACAGTGGGAAGAGTCATTCCAGAGAGGGCTGTTGGCCATGGGAGCAAAACAAAAGAGGAACCACCATCTGCCTGAAGAAGTTAAAACTGAAACTCCTACAAGAAAAGTTGTAGGAATTGTTGGCGTAATCCATAAGGGGATGGCACTTCCAAAGGCTGGAGCATCAGAGCATATTTAGAAATGTCAGAGTCCATTTGGGTAGATGGGGGTGGTTGGTTTGTGAGCAGAAAGTGTGACACTGTAGGTTGGTCCTTTAACAACCCCAACCACGAGGACTTCCCTTCTCTCTCATTCTTATTGATTATAATCACCTCCATTCTGTGGCTCCATGCAATTAACAGGCTGGCATGTGCGTCAGAATTCTTAGAACAGAATGGGAGGGAACTTAGCTATCCTCTCTATGACCAGTAGCATTGGTTCCTGGGTTGAACATTTCAAAACATATTGTTGCTTCCTAGAAATTCATGACTTGGTTTACCATCCATCTGAGGCAGAAGCACAATTCAGATGTTCTTGACCAAAACTGTGTCCGAGTGCCTTAAGAGGACTCAGCAGAGCAATGGGGACTGCCCTATCCTTGGAAGGCTTTGTATGCAGGCAGACTGAGGTTCCAGTTTTAACTTCCCTGCTTCCTAACGGTGTGAACCTGAACAAGGTCTTCCATCTCTCCAAGAATGCATTTCCATATCTGAACAATGGAGAGAATGCTAATTATCTCATGATCACTATGTAAAGATGTGATTGGAAAATTCTAGAAGCCTTTCTACCAACTGCACCCCTAGTATGGGAGGAATTTTTATTGTGGGTCTTTGATCGAGTTTTGTCCAGAGGAGAGTTTCTCAACTTGGCTTCCCACTGCAATCACTTCAAAGTCATCAAAATATACATGTGCCAAGGCCCCACACCAGAAACGGTGGTTTATTAGTTCTGGGTATAGAGAACAGCACATAGTCAAGTGTGAAAAGCACAGCTTTAAAGAGAGCATTTTTAAAAAAACAGATGACTATTTAAGATTTTTTTTAATCGATTTTTAGAGAGAGAAGAGGGGAGAAAGAGAGGAAGAGAGAAACATGGATGTGAGCAAAACATCAATCAGCTGCCACCTGCATGCCCCACACTGGGGATTGAGCCTGCAGCTTGAGCACATGCCCGACCAGAAATTGAACAGGCAACTCCTCAGTGCAGGAGATGTCACTCAACTAACTAAGCCACACCAGCCAGGGCAGATATTGATTATTTAAACTGAAATCATACTCTCTTCCTCCTTAAGAAAACCCCTCCCTGCCCCCCTTTTTAAATTAAGATCAGTTTCATTTAAAAATATACTAGAATATTTTCCCTTTTTTATATAAAGTAAGCAATATTATTTTAAAATACAATTTAAGGTGTGTTCCCAAGTCCCTAAGTGCATAGCAGAGTCACCCTACACTAGCTGGGAAACAAAACATGGAAACCCTTAATCTACAGGTAATGTTTATGCTGCCCATTTTAAGAGAGATCTAACCACAAGGAAGTTCAGGGGTTTGTAGCCTCCATTGGTGCTCAGACATAAGCAGATTCTGAACCACCAGGGAGGGAAGCCACCCTGATCATCGAAGTTATTAGGGGTCTGGATGAAGTAAAGAAGTGCAGAAATCAAACTGACTCGGCGCCAGACACTATGCTTATTGTTTGATCAATGGATGGATGTTACCAATGATCCTCCCATATCTCATTCAGTTTAAGCCTCTCGACAGCTCCTGAGATATCGGCCGTGATCCCATTTTCCACACAAGCAAACGGAGGTTCTGAGCATATAGGGAATTGGCCCAGGGCCATATAGCGAGTGCACATTATAATCCAGGATTCATTACTCCTGATTTCCAAGCCCATAACTGCTATGTTTCATTCAAATTAATTTTCTCTAAGCTGTAAGGACATGGGTTGGAGGAGGATAAGAGCTTCAGTGTGTGGACTTCTTTTTAAAGGTCTGCCTGCCAGGCCAATGATGCTGTATTCTCAGGTGCCTAAACATCTCCTTTAAATTATCCTGGTAGGGTAATAGGATAGGAAATGATAGAATTATCTGAAATCAAAATTAAGCCTAATAATGCAGCATAACGCAAGTCAAGTTCATTTCTCACACACATAAAATCAATGGACATCTGGTGCCTGTGCCATGTAGAACATGTGCCCTCCAAGGTCACTGTGGCAGCAAAAGAGAAACTGTGATAGAGATTTTGAAGACCTGGCAAGAGGTCATTGTCATTAACTTAACTCCCAGGAACAGGCAGAGCACACACACAGCATTCAGTCTCTGTAACAGGAGCTGTGCTCACACCCTTTGATGGCTGGGCCCTAGGCACCCTCTCATCCCATGGATGTCAAACCTAAATTCTCTATAAAAATCTAAAACAAACAAAAAAAAGTACCACAAATGAGTGGCCTGAAACAACAGAGATGTATTCTCCACAGTCCTGGAGGCTTAAAGCCCCAAGTCAAGGGGCTTTAAAGGGCAGGGCCATTTCCCTCTGAGAGTCCGAGTGGAGTCTTACCTTGATTGTACCAAACCTTTGGTGGTGACCCGCCAATCCTTGGTGTTCCTTGGCTTGTACCTGCATCACTTCATTCTTTGCTTCCATTACCACATGGTTGTCTTCGCATGGCCTTTCCTCTGGGTGTGTTTGTCCAAATCCCCCCATTTTATAAGGACACCACCTTAATGACCTCATCTTACCTTGATTAAATGTGCAATGACCCTGTTTCCAAATAAGGTCATATTCTAAGGTACTAGGGGACTTCAGCATATCTCACTGTGAGAGACACAAATCAACCCAGAACACCAACTTTTCTGAAGATTGGCATCTCTGGGTTTTAAGGTATACTGATTATCACTGCGTGTGAATTTAAAAGCATAAAAGTCATAATGGTGTTGGGGAAAGACATTTTTTGTGTGCATCCCATGACTATCCCACATTTCACTGCCACATAGTCAGCTGAGAGCTCAACCCTCCTCCAACTCCAGTACCAATAGTCTTAGATGAGTAAAAATAAATAAATAAATAAATAAATAAATAAATAAATAAATAAATAAATACTGGAAGGAAATCTGGGGCTCTGTATGACATAAATATAAATATTTTTTAAGTCCCTTCTTTGTACATATTGGCTGTTTTTACCTCTAGATTTTCTCTAACGAAAAAGCATTGTTTGAGAATTTCAAACATCAGTAACTATTTTTTGCCTTCACCATACTATTTCTCATACCTGATATTCATTTGATAGATGGATGAAGACTCATGTCTTGTTTCTGACCCTCTACTCTCTTAATTGATCCTCCATTATGCATGGTCATTTCATAACACCCAGTGGTCTGCCAAAGTTTACAAGCAGAAAATTTATTGGCTGTTTTTGCCCATCACATTTAGATTTTCAGCTCTCCTTAAGCTACTTACTGAGTGGCCTCAGGCACATCGCTGGACTCTGAATTCAGGGTCTTTCTGACCCACAGCAAACATTCAGAAACTACCTTTGGATGGCTTGATGCTAGAAGAGAGGTTGTGTGCTTTTAATTTAGGTAAGGACCTTTGAAGAATATGAAGCTTTATATAGGCTCAAACAAGATGATCAGTTTTCACGGATAAAAACAAAAGTATATAGCATGTCTCTAGTTACTAGTATCATTGAGGGCATGCTAATAATCATTAACCTAAAAACCTGAATAAAATGAAATTATATGAAAATTTTAAAAATCAAAATAAGTCCTGATATTAAATAGTTTACTTTCTAACAAAATAAAGAAAAAAAAAAATGAACCCAGCCAGGATTCTGTGCCCTGAATCAGGGCCTGGGAGCAGAGATGGGACCTTGGAGGAAGCCTGCTTCTCTCTTTGAACTGTCAAGTGTTTGTCTTTATAAAACAAACAACAGCTTCTCTACCTTGTCAGCTGCCTTCACTGCATTCTCACCTTTAATAGGATTGAACAAGCCACTCTGCAGTCCCACTTCCTACCTGGAGATTTCCTGTCTCAGGGGACACCCTCATGGCCCAGAACACAAAATGCCTCTTGGCACTGTCCTTGGACTGCATCTGAGTTGCCCCTGACAGTAAAATTTGCATACATCACCCTGGCTGCTCCATCCACACCCATACATGCCCCTGGGCCCTGGAGTCTGCTATGGGCTCCTGCAGCCAGGGTGTTGTTACCTGGCTGGAAGGGGTCTTACAATAGAGCCTGTTTCCTGGGAGGTGACTATGCCTAGTGCCTGAGATTAAAAATGACAGGGTGCATTTAAAGGTAAATTTACCATTGAAGAGCAGCTGGTGGAAGTTTATCTCCCAACAATCTACAGCTTTCTCTGCAGCACTGTCTGGGAGAAGGCCAGAACCCCCACCCAACCCAATTCAGACTTGACTTCATGTTTATGTTTCAAAGAAGACAGGGAGGGAAGAAACCAGAGGTGGGGCCCCCACCGCTTGGGGGAACCTTTCATCATATTAATAATGGCCCTATTTGGACCCTGATGCCTGGTGCTTTTTTTGGAGCTGAGAGACATATGCATACACAGTGTACATATACACAGACCTTCTAAAATGAACAGACAGAATCAGACACACCCAGCACACACCTACCTAATTTGCACACAAGCACAAATAACACACCCCACTCCATGCATTTGTCTACACAGGTGTGAATATAAACACTACTGGGCTTGTGCTTACACACTTGTAACAGTAGAAGTAGTGTTGAGGAACATGTATGGACACTGGGCCTGCGGCCGCTGGGCTCTAGTGCTGGCTTCCCTGGGAGGTGTGATCTTGGGCAACTCATTCCACACTGTTAAAGGAGAATAACCCCTTCTAGGCCCATATTATGCTAAGTGGAATAAGATAAACACAGAAAGACAAATTCTGTATGGTCTCCTTTATATATGGAGTCTAAAATAGTTAAACCCGTGGAAGCAGAGAATGATGGTTGCCAAGGGCTTGGGAGAGGAGTATTATGTATTATGCAAGATAAATAATTTCTGAAGATCTGCACAGCATAGTGCCTATAGCTAGTGATACTGTATTATATACTTGACATTTTCTAAGAAGGCAGATCATATGTGAAGTGTTCACATCATCATCATCATCATCATCATCATCATCATCATCATAATGGGAGTGGGAGGGAAGTTTGGGCACATCTATGGCCTTGATGGTGGTGATGGGCTCCCGGGTATACACATATCCTTATATCCCTAAACTCATCAAGTTGTATACATTAAATATGTAAAGTTTTTAAGATGTCAATCATAGCTTCATAAAGTATTTTTTTAAGAATAAAAAATGAGAATAATAATCATATCTGGCCTCTGTTTTGCTTTTGTGGTGTAAACAAGAAAAAAAATGGAAAGTTCTTAGAATTCCAGAAACACTCATTCACGTTGTCAACATCAGCACCATCACTATCATCTTCGTCGTCGTCATCATCATCATCATCATCATCATCATCACCACCCCATAGTCCCATCTGAGGACAACAATGAGAGAGCAATTCCCCAAGCTATTTGTTCCTCTGCCCCTTCCTGCCTGGAACACTCTCCAATAGAAACTGCAAATCTCTTCCGAGAGGCTGACAAATTGTGTAGGCAGGTGGAATCCCTGAACAATCAGAGCCAAGCTTCTGTCTGCACCTCCAGCTCAAACACAGAGTGACAGCAGCACAACCACAACTACAAGGACAAGGCCTCTGTATTCACAAGTGAGCTTACCGATCGCAAAGCTTCTTTACAACCACCCAGAGTCCGGGAGAAAGACTATGACACATCACAAAGCCACCCTACATGCTGAACACGAAAGATACGGAAGTGGAGACCTGGCCTCGGCAGGGCACATACTAGTGAGGGAGGCAGGTTTGTGAACTGACCAGGAGAGTGGGACGGGGTAAATGCTGGCAGGAATTAAACACAGGTGTTATGAGAACTTAAGAAACAGGGCATGATAACTAATGAGGGACAGGAGTCGGGGAGGGTCCCTGAGGAGGGCTTTTACAGAAGCAGGGACAGACCAGCTAGTTTGATGAAATGGATGGTCACACGATGAGTGACTGCGGAAGGCGTCCCTGGTGTGCTTGGGTGTGGCTGCAGCTCCAGGCTTGCAGATAGGGGCGGCTCCACACGAAACTGGAAGGCAGGCCAGGGAAAGTCTTGTCTTTTCACTGCTCGTGCCTGGTAAATCAGGGGCTGCGTGCAAGGCGACAAAGTGGAAAGTAACCTTCAAAGTTGTCCTTGGTGTCTTCAACACAGCAGCAGCCACTCTATCTTCAAAACTCATTTCTTCCAGGCTTCCCCTGACGCCCCGCTATGGTGACCTTTCTGCAAACTCATGTTCACGTGTCTTCACCCGGCTACGGAGCATGTGTCTCGTAGTCCCAAAGCGCGATCCAGAGAACACCGTTCAAGCTCGAAAACTTGCATTGAGTGGAAAGAATCAGATCATTTTCAAATGGCCAATTGCTGTGTTTGGGGAGATATCTAATTTGCACCTTTGCTTTTTAAACTAAAAACATCCTAAAGTGCAGTTTACAGTTCCACCCAGTCTGGAGCACCTTCACTGTGTGCGTAGTGACCTAGCTCTTCTCTTTGGCGTGGCAGCTGTGCGCCTCCTCTGACTGGTTAACAGAGTTAAGGGCACCTGGCTGGGAGCATGGGGACCCTGCTTCCCTCCCACCACCTGAAGGAGGGCAGGCCTTCTCCTACAATTGTGGCCTTCACAATTGTGAATTCAAGTAACCCAGTTACATAAGGTGGCATTTGTGACGGCCCATTGTTCTGGCCAGCGCTCTCTGCTCTTGTCCCCTCTGGGCGCCAGTCCCTGAATGCACACCCATGCAGGGACCACGCGGCACTCCACATTCTTCTTTTCCCCTCCAATGAAATGGATCTTTACATCTGCCAGTTATTCACAAATATTCCAGTGTCCTCCTCCACAGCGTGCCACAATGCTTTCTAACTTGCTAAAATTAGACAGCAGGAAAACAGGGGAAGAAAGGTAGACTGAGGCACTTCCAATGAGGGCTCTGTGAATAACAGAGGTAAGAGGGAGCTTGCAAGAGAGACTCTTGTCACTGGTGTGGATGGAACCCTCTGTGTCACTATACGGCTGATTTTATCATGTCACCTTATACCCAGCTCTAACTAAAAGATCCAATTGCCACTGTGTCTCAGGTTGCTATTTAACCTTAAATATTTCTTTTTTTTTTTTTCAATGACAAACTGATGACTTTTAAGATATATGTTTCTCTGAAAAAGCACTCTAGAATTCAAAGAAAAATAACAGCCCTAGCTGGCTTGGCTCAGTGGATAGAGCATCAGCCTGCGGACTAAAGAGTCCTGGGTTCAGTTCTGGCCAAGGGCACATGCCTGGATTGCAGCTTGATCCCCAGTTGGGGGGTGTGCAGGAGGCAGTCAATCAATGATTCTCTCTCATCATTGATGTTTCTATCTCTCTCTCCTTCTCTCTCCCTCTCTGAAATCAATAAAGAAATATACTTTAAAAAAACACACACAAAGAAAAATAACAGGCCATAAGCACAATGTCCCAGGTTCCATGTCCTTCAGGAAAAATATTTTTAAGGAGTAATACACACTCAAGACAGGAGGGTAGAATGTTTGTAGATTTCTACCTTTGGCTCCTGGGCAAGGCTTGAAATGAACAGATGCTGGGAACAAGGCTTTTGTAAAGTCTGGCTTTGTCTATCTGGGGCTGATGGTTCAGCCGTTTTGAACGCGTGGACAGTCCTGTTGTTCAGTGGACCCTCTGTGAGCAGCCCACTCGGGAGTCTACAGTCTGGATGACGGATTGGCAGTGGTTCCCACACCTGTAGAAGTGTCCTAGCTGAGCCAATGGCTCTCCTGGTTTCCAAGTGGGGTCACCTTTTGGTTTGCCCAACCATTTCCTTAGGATCTGGTCCTGAAACCAGGTCTACTGTGGGCATCGTTCATCAGGCCCACAGATCCAGGATGACATGTTGATCTGATCTAGTACAGAACCTGGCCTGAGTTGCACAACCTGAGAGCTGTGTTAATGGCGATGGTGTCTTATCTCCTTTTCCCTGGAGTTTATTCATTCATTAATCCACCCAGGCAAAGATCTCATGTACAGATAACATGTACTGAGTGATCACGGTGTGTTAGGCAGTGAATCAAATGCTTTATGAGTATTCTATCATTTAATCCTCCCAACAGCCCTATTACTGTCCCAATTTTATAGATGAAGACAGTGAGGCCTGGAGAAATTGATTGACAAGTCAAGGTCAAACACTATTAAGGGAAGAAGTTGAACTTTGAATCTGGGAAAGCCTAAATAACCTCTGCCCCATCCAGTCTTTCCTTCAGAAAACAAATTTTGATCACCTTCATGTTTACTTGTCTGAGAGACAAGTAAAGCAATGTCCTTTGATTTCACAGAACAAAAACCCAACAGTGTGCTGTGCTATAATGTGTTCATGAATGGAGACTGTGTTAGTCTTCTATTGCTGTGTCACAAATTAGCACAGACTTAGTGGCTTAAAATGACACCAACTCTTTAGCTGGCAGTTTCTGTAGGTCAGAAGTCCAGGTGAGCTTGGCAGGGCTCCCTGCTTAGGGTCTCACAAGTCCAAAGCCCAGGTGTCAGCCAGGCGGGGACTTATCTTCAGGCTCTAAGGAGAAATCTGCTTCCAAACCCGTTTGGGTTGTGGGCAGAATCTGGCTTTGCCCTGGTGCAGGATTTAGGCTGTATCTTCCCTCCTGGGGCCACTCCCAGTTTCTATAGGCCCCTCTGGGGTCCTTGCTACATGGCTTCTTCCTTCTTCAAAGCCAGCAATGGCACGTCAAGTCCTCCTTTTGCTTTAAATCCCTCTGACTTCCTTTCTGCCACCAGCTGGAGAAAACCCTCTGCTTTTAAAGGGCTCATCAGACAGGGTCAGACCCCCACTGCCTAATCTCAACATGTTAAAGTGATTTGGGACTTTAATTATATCTGAAAAATGCCTTCATTGCAGCACCTAGAAAGCATTTGATTAAACAATCAGAGGGTAGGGCTCTTGGGGGAAAAACTTTAGATGTGGGTCCAGTGGGTGGGGAAGTTCCTGCTGACTCCCCAGTCCCCTTCCAGTTGACCCCATTCACCATTCAGAGTGAGGCTTGGTACCAAAGACAATAGCAGGACTAAGCCAGAGACCTGGGGTGAGCCCACACTGGAGTGGAAGGCTCTGGGTATCATCTAGGAGGTGGGGGTTCAGCTGAGGTCAAGGTTACCCTGGGCATCAAGGTGAAAACTGGAGGCTGAGAACATCAATTTCAGTGATGGGCTGCACTGGCTGAGTGATTCTCCTCTTTCGCCTCCACTTATCTCACTTTTCTTCTCAACTTCCAAACCTACCTAGAATTTCTTTTGGGAAGCTGATCTTGGCTTTAGCACACACATCCCAGGTAAGAAGTAAATAACAGAGGCCACTGACTATCCAAGTTCACTCCAAACTCTTTGGTATGTCCTTTATCTTGTGTCCCTTCAGAGAAATGCCAGATGATTCAAACCTGCTGAAATATCTGGTAGGCATATTAATTTCTCTTATTTCCATATCTCCTTTGAAATTTTTTTCCTCTGGGATTTTTTTCAAATTCCCTGGATATTCCAAAGAACAGGTGAAAACAAGAAAATGAAATTCCCCTTCCCAGAAAAAAAGTCTAAAGTTTCCACCAACACAGATGGTCTAACTTAAGAAAAATTTTTATAGCCGTCTCCTTAAAAAAATATGTATTTAAGTTTTCCCCATATGGAACAAAAATAAAGAGGAAAATAGCTCAAAACATATACTGAGTTATCAAGAAGGCCATGCACACACACACACACACACACACGCACACACACACACACAAATATTGAAGTGATCATGGTTCACATGGATTTACGAAGGAGAGCCTCTGGTGCTGGGGGGTGGAAAGTGAGAGCCAGCTGGGAAGCCCCCATGTGACTGAAACACACACTTCTGTTTACCAAGAGTGAGCACCCAGTTTAAAAATGGTGGTGATTGGCAGGCAGATCCCAGCAATCTCCCCAACCACAGCCCCCTCCCCTCCTCCTGGTCACGAACATGATGTTCTGGTGGCTTTGGTTTGGGCTTGACTGAAGTGTCCCCACCTCTGACTGCCTTTGCCTCCATCTCTGGCAACCAGTGGACCTTTCCTCATCCCACTGCACTCATTTAGGCCCTTTCATGATTCCTAACTAGTGGTTATTCCGTCGTAATTGAGGCAGGAATCAGATCCTTGCCTTGTAATCAGAGCTGGCCAGTTATCATGGAGCTCAGCAAGTTGAGTCAGTGCCACAGGGGAAATATATCATTCTGGGGTTTGGTTTAGACATTCGTCTTCCCTGATTTCCCCCTTCCCATCTTAAGCCATTACCCAAAACTACTCTGCCGCGCTCTGAGGTAAGGCAGACCTATATTTGAACCCAGCATCTACCAGTATTGGACGGGAGAACCTTGGGCAAGTTTCCCGTGTTCAGCGTGTCATTATTTGTGTAATGAAAAAATTTTAAAACATATCAACCTCATAGAGAAGTTGTAAGAAATAAATGAAAAAATGTCTTAGTATCTCTCTGGAAAAATGCAAAACCTTCTTCTTTGAACATAAGCAGTTCATCCCTTAGTTGTGGGTGTTTTTGTTGTTGCTGTTTTTTTGTTTGTTTTTTAGTTATTTTTGGAAAATGCTAAGAAATTGCCCAAATTTCATGGGCTTCATCTACCCATGAAATAAGTCATTTTGAGCATACATCAGGCATGTTTAAACTGGAGTGCTGGATACCAGAAAATAAGTACACTCTCCACTTCAGGCTGAGTCAGTTTGGATGTGGCCGCGATGCTGCTCCCAGCCGCTGACACCTGGTTGGCCCCTCACTCCTGGTCCCAACACATGTGGCTTTGTTAATTCTCTCAGATCACCACACTCACATCCTGCCTCAGGGTCTTTGTATGTGGCATTTATTTTTTGCTTAGAATCCCCTTCCTTCACTCAATGAATAATTATTTAGTGCTTGCTAAGTGTCAGGCACGCTTCTAAGGGATACATTGGTGAGCAAGACTGTGACGATTGGGACTTACGTTTCATGGGTGTGAGGGTAGGTAGGGGTCATGTGGGACGACAGAAGCAAATATCCAATAAAGGAGTAATTTTGGAGTGGTAATTACTATGAAAATAATTTTAAATGGTCATGGGAGGAAAGCTACTGGATACAAAGGTCAATGAAACCTTCTTTGAGGGGGATATTTTGAGGAGGTGATATTTTGAAATGATATTTTGAGGAGGTGATATTTTGAAATGAGGAGATATTTTGAACTTAGATCTAACTAGTGCAGTCATGTAATATTTGGAGAGGATCAACCTAGGCAGAACGAACAGCAAGACAAAAGCCACAGCTAACGAGGTGTTTCCAAGACAGCCGCCGAAGCATTCCACCTGCCCATGTCCATCTCCCACTGCCACTGAGAAGTATAATTACACTTTTCCCTCTTGCTCTTGAATCAGGTCTGGTTTTGGCAACTAACTTAACCATTAGAATGGGACAGAAGGGGCGTTCTGGCATAGCTGAAGCTAGGTCATAAAAAGTCTTATGGCTCTTATCTGGGCTTCTTGGAACACACTCATGGGGTGCTACCCCTCAGAACCCAGTTGCCGTGCTGTGAGAAGCCCATGCTTCACAGAGAGGCTCCATTTGACAGGCGCAGCATAGCTCCCAGCCCACAGCCGGCACACTCTGCCATGTATTGAGAGGGAGCCATTGTGAACATTCGGCCCAGGCAACAATTGACTGCAACTGCGGCAAAAACCACCCAGCTGAGCCCAGTCAACCTCAGAACTGGAAGAGGCAATCAAAGTATGGTTAAAAGCCACTAAGTTTCAAGGTGATTTGTTATGCAGACATGTTAATGCAGATATGTTGATCATATGAGATGATATAGAATGATAACTAGAATACCATATAACTCTTCTTCTCCCTCTACCTTCAATCCATTGAGCCTTGTTAAGACCTTTTATTCTTCAATGCAAATATCACTTCCTCAGGGAGACCTTCCTGACAGCCCTCACCCTAGATTCTCAGGCACCCTCCTGTATGCTCTCATAGGAACTTATATTTTTCCATCATAGCACTTAGAACAATTTGTATTTATAATGGTCTCCCTCACTAGAGTCTATGCTCAAAGATGATATTCTGCTAAGTGCTGGAGTATTGCTCACCACAATATTCCAGCACTTTGCAGAGAGCCTGGTACAAAGTAGATACTCAATAAATATTTATTGATAAAGGAATGATGCAATGAATGAGTTAGCTTCAGAGTAGAGATCTCATTGCCAAAATTAGCAGACTTCCATAACAGATATTGTCCCCAAACACTCCCTAGTGGCCCTATCTGACTGGAGCTTTTATCAAAGAAAATTTGTGAGGGAAAATACCAAGTGTTCAGGACATGTGGATCCCAGAAAACATGCTTTAGAATGGCTCTGTGATGGCTCAGAGCACAAGGAGTCCTTAACTGGACATGTACCCTCATGAAATATGAGCCAGGTCCTTGGCCTCTAAAACATAGCCCAGAAAATTCCTCCTGGCTTACCCCGCCCTCCCAGTTTAGATGCCTCTCTGTTTCCCTTCTTGCTGCCTTTAAATATAATACAAATATTTTTATGTCTTGGTACTAAGCATTAGGAGCTTATTATTTATCAGGTACAATGCCAAGTGCTTTACAGAACTCATTTTCTCATCTAATCCTCTCAGAAGCCTATGAGTATCTTCCAATTATAGATGAGTAAATTAAGGCACAAAGAGGTTAAGAAATTTGCCCAAAGCCATGGAGCTAACAAGAAGCAGAGTTGGGTCTTAAAAACAAAACAAACAACAGAGAATCACGCAAACGAATAAAAAAGATCTAAATGTCTCTGAAACATAGGCTCTTACCCATTCTGTTCCAATGCCTCATAAAAAGGAACATGCCCTCCTCCTTCTAATTTTGCCCTTTTCTCTCTTAGACATCTCGCTTTGAACTACTTAATGTGCCCTGAGTTGAACACACCAGAGGAGACAGCTCATGATGATTACCCACCACGTTTTTTATTTACTTATTTATTTATTTTTTATTTTTCAATTACAGTTGACATTGAGTACTTTATGAATTTCAGGTGTATAGTATAATGGTTAGACATTTACATAACTTACAAAGTAATCCCCTCGATGAGTCTGGTATCCACCTGGCACTATACATAGTTATTAAAATATTATTGGCTACATTCCCTATGCGGTACTTCACATCCCTGCAACTATTTTGTAACTGCCAATTGGTATTTCTTAACCCACCAAGTTTTAAGTCTGGGAAACCTCCAGCACTGGGGTCACTCTCTTCCCCTCCAATGCCCACACAAGCCCTGAAACATCTGGATGGGCACCAATGGCACAGAGGAGCTCAGCCAACAGCCAATCACAGGCTGGCAGAGCAGGTCACCCCAAATAACGCTTTCAGGATCTGGGGGACAGTAGAGGTGCTGAGTACCTTATCAAGCTGACAGCTAGGAAGGAGCTTGGATCTCAGGAAAATCCCCTGAAACATAGACACCGAGAAACCTCAGGTGCAATAGGGCTTTATTCTGGGTGGGCCCATTTTGAAACTCAAAACTGATAAACATGTCTGGGAATTTGAAAGACTGACTCAGAAATCCCCAGGCCCTTGGCTGTACCATTACGTTAAGGCTGTGGATCTCACAAGAGAGCTTGCTATAATCTTCTTTGTGCGTCCCCGAGTCTACCCCTCCTCATCCCCGCCTGCGTGATAGCTGCCTCATCAAGTGTGAATCATGAAACCACATAAACTGCAACAAGGCCATCCTCCTGCTGACTTCTGAGAACATAAACAATAATAACGTAAATACGATTTACTAAAGGCTTAAGCAAAGTGCTTAAAGGAAATCTATATTTTTTATGTAAACAGTCTTCTGTTTACCGACGTGCTACAGTTGATCTGCTCAACTCCAGATGATCTGAAACCAGCTTGTCCTGAAAGCAAAGGGCATAACCCATGGCCAGGGGATTGCAAAGGAAAGGGAATGCAGAAAGAAACCTTACATTAAAATCATGAAAGTGCCCCTTCCCCCTTCTGCAGTGGTGGAAGGCAAACTAGTTGGCTGGCGATACTTTTTTTAGGTGAGTAGACATCAACGTTTTCCTTTGCATATCTCTGGAAGAGCTTGTTGGAGGGCAAAATGTAGTGTGTGTGTGTGTGTGTGTGTGTGTGTGTGTGTGTGTGTGTGTGAGAGAGAGAGAGAGAGAGAGAGAGAGAGAGAGAGAGAGAGAGAGAGAGAATATGATAGTGTTAGAGGAGTTTAAAATCAGACATTGCACACACCAAAGAAAAATTTCCCACCATCCTTCTGTCTCCTTTTGTCTCAGAGCTGAACATTGATCCCAGGTGGTGATCTACATGGATAGAAGATGTCAGGCAACTTAAAAATTCCTTATTGTTGCTAACCACAAATATTTGGGGTTTGTGTTATCTAGGTTATAATGAGAACCTGCCAGGGAAAAATTCAGACATACAAATCTTTGTGTAAACTACCTTAAGAGTCTTAAGCTGACAAAAGCCAGAGCAAAGTCTGAAATTTTGTCCTCAGAGTACCCATAATTGAGGCTCTGGCTCTTCATATATTGTAACAGGATTCCCACAGAGCTTGGGTTTTCCACGTATGCCATTCTACGTTGGAGCCAGAAAAGTCTTACTTTGTGCTGTGGCTCCCTGATCTGACGCAGGCACTTTCTCAATGCTTCTAAACATCTGGGGACAGCAAGGGTGATGGGGGAAGATAGCTTTTAAGGCTCTGGGCAATGTTGGGGAAGGGATGAGAAGAGTCTTACGATTGCTCCCTTCTTCATCACTGTTGTTTTTATCTGTCCAGAATCAGTTCTCTTTCTTTTTCTAAGAGCTTAAGCCAATCACATTTTCACTTTCAGAAATTTAAACCTTGAGTAGCAGCACCCCATCAAAAAACAATGGCAGCTAAATCATTTCCAATGTCTTTGTGCTAGAGAGACTGGTTGTAAATTTCTGGCCACTGTCCTTTCCAAGTCCTGGTGGTCCGACTGTTCCCTGTAATCTGTGAGCTACCAAATGCCTTTCAACACATTCCCTATTCATGTTTAAATTCATTCCAGTTGGTTTCTTGCACTTACAATCAGAGAACCCTCACTAAATCCTCCTCTTCTTCCAGACACTGTACAAGCAGCTGGGGATTTGATGGTGAACAAAAAGCCTCTCTCTCTGGATTCTTTGAACAAGACCAAAGCTTAGCCACTCTTTTTTTTTTTTCTTTACATTTTATTTGGAGTCTCTACTAAGTTTGTGTTGTGAAGATCTACCATAAACAAGTTGACACAGCAGCCTCTTATAAATCTTATTGCCTATTGGGGACTAAAGATATTTCAAAGCAACTACTATATAACATGGAAGTTTTACGAGTGTAAATCTCAGCAGGTAATCAGAAGACATCTAAAGAGGACTAAACAGTCTCATCTCAGGACCTGGAAAGATCCTGCCCTTGATGGGCTTGGATACTCTAAGGCATAGTCAATAATAGCTCCTTATTTCATTGAAGTCAATGAAATTAATCGTAAGATGGCAATGCCTATAAGAACATAAGAAAACCAGTAACTGATGTAAATCACCCCTCCTTCCAATTCTGGAAAGCCAGTCCCATGGATGGGGACAGGAGTCTCTACCTTCATAGGTCACAGGCACAAGATTTTTTTTACCGCTTTTTAAAATTTTTATTATTATTATTTTTTGGTGAGGTAGGGAAAGAATCAAAAAAGAAAGAAGGAAGGAAGGAAGGAAGGAAGGAAGGAAGGAAGGAAGGAAGGAAGGAAGGAAGGAAGGAAGGAAGGAAGGAAGGAAGGAGAAAGAAAGAAAGAAAGAAAGAAAGAAAGAAAGAAAGAAAGAAAGAAAGAAAGAGAAAGAAAGAAAGAAAGAAAGAAAGAGGGAGGGAGGGAGGGAGGGAGGGAGGGAGGGAGGGAGGGAGGAAGGAAAAAGGCAAAGCAGAAAACAGTGAGGCCATCTGGCCAACAGTAGGCCTGTGACCCCCAGGCAATTACGCACTCTGTGCTGGCTGCATTTTGTATGAGGCTGTCCCCATTGAGGTTACATCCCTCCTCACAGTGGCCTCAAGGAACCCAAGAAACACACTCATTGCCTCTTTGGTTATTTTATAAACAGTGTTTGGAAACCACGAGTCATTATCACTCTTCTGGCCAGCCAGTCAGACTTTCCGTGCCCTTGTGTGTGATTCCCTTAATCTTCCCAAAGCCAGCAGCCTTATTCCCCTAAACCAAGAGGATTGTTTACTTTGGCCATAATCAGGGCAGAGTTTAAGTATTGCCTGTCCTCTCTGTGTCCAACAGGTTGTAAGGCTATAATTCAAACATGCATCCCATTATCCATTCTTTTATTCACAAATTCATCCATTTACCCCTAGATCCACCCAAGTCTGTCCAAGCAATTAAATATCCATATATTCACCTATCCATTCATCTATCTATCCATTCACCCATTCATTCATTTACTGATGTGGACATCCGCCTATATATTCACTTTTAATAATTTATCTAGCTATCATTTCCTCCCTTTATCTATCCATTTGCCCAATAAGTAATTCAGTAATTTATCCATGCATTCATCACCTATTGTATCACCTTCCATTTCTTTACCCAGTCACTTTTTTCCCCCACATAACTTGAGCAGACTTTGTTTTTCAGGCAAGAATGCAGCAGACAATGTTAAGGGTAATGATTAAACTGAGCTCTCAATGGTGAGGTGACTCTCATCCGAAAGAGGGCTGAGATAACCTATTATTCAATCATTTAATCATCTATTCACTGAATCTATAATCATCTATTATGAGTGAGGAACTGTTGCTGATATTGAGAAAACAAGGATAAACAATATGGTTACCCATTCCCCAACCCACCCACCAACCTCCCATTAGTTAGCATCTACTCATTTATACATCCTGTAGAAACCTACTCCTGTGGGTACTAAACTGATTAATGGGTAGATCCTTGGGAAATTGGAAGAGAGAAATAGAGATGAACCCTGATTCAAATCCATGCAGAGAGTACAACCAAAATGATAATTGAGAAGGATTTGGCTAAGAGACAAAAGTAGGCAAGAGACAAGAGTCCAGAACTCTAATTATCAAGAAAAAAGGAAAAAATTTACAGAAGTACGTCAATATGGAAGAGATTTATTCCGATACCAAAGTTAGTCACAGAGACATTAATAAATTATTCTGAGCCTTCCTAAGGGTCAGAGTAAACTTAAAAGCTGAAGAGATTAAGAAAACAAACAAACAAACAAAATCTCATAGACACAGACCAGAGGGAAAATTGCGTGGGGGCCAGTAGAAGAGGATAAAAGGGGAAAAAGTGGTTATGGAAGGAGACTTAACTTTGGGTGCTGAACACACAATACAATATATGGATGATGTATTATAGAATTGTATACTTGAAACCTATATACTTTTATTAACCAATAAATTCAATAAAAATTTTAAAATTCACTAAAAGAAGATTCCGGATGATTAAGAAACTTCCATTTACTTATTCGTCCATCTAGTTATCAATTCATCACCCACCCACCTATCCACACATCCAAATATTTATCCATCCGTACATCTACATATTTATTGTTCAACAATTACAGCAAGAACTCTTAACCAAGGTCCCATGAATAAGAACAATCATCTAAACCTGATTCATCCTTGCATTCTTATCATCTTCCACTGCTACTGACACACAGAACGTGCAAATTCACTGCTAAATAAGTTAATGAGTGCTTTCAGTTATGACTAGATAAACCCAAACCAGAAAGGTGGCACCTTGATCAGATAATCTGATGGCTCTAGGGCTGATATGAATAAGTTTACTTTTACATGCTTGCTTAATGGTAATGTGCAGGATTCATCTCCATTTGCGAAATGAATATGCCCAGATGAGGCCTTGACTAGTTTAGGCATGTCTAACAGAAGTGGCTTTAGCTGTTTGACAAAGTGAATTCATTTCCTTCATATTCTAACACACCACTGGAAAGGGCTAAGGCCAGTTTCCTGCATTAGGAGCTAATCAGGCAGATCTCAGCAATCAGTAGATCCAATTATTTTTGTTTAACACCAGTACACAAGGTCACCACAGAGATGCTTAATCAAACTAAGTTTGGGATAACTACATTTATGTAAACAGAGATCACTCTGTGAGTTTGGTCAATATAGGCAAGCTATCTGGACAACTCAGATAGCACTCTTCTCTTTTATTTCTAAACAACAACAACAAAGACAACAGCAACAACAACACAAGCAAGTTTTTTCAATGTAAAGCTGGAGGCATTATAGCATGTCACTGGGAGCACAGGGATTAAGCCAGAGAGAGGTAGCTTTCTCTCCAGCATCACTTACCAGATCTGCAGTCTTGAGTGAATGTCTCAAATCCTGTTTCTCCATCTGTAAAATGTAAAAAGAAAAAATAGTTTCACCTAGTCGGATTCTAGTTGATAGCATATTGGGAAGAGTCTAGCCCAATGCCGGATAGAAAGGAGGCAGCCCAAAATAGTAACTCCTAATTCCTTGTTTTTCTGAATAGTTGTTCTGCCCAGCATATATTCCTTGAGGTCATTTGTTTAAAAGTTTACAAAATCGTCCTTTGATGTGTGTTTGGAAATCTGGATTCTGCAAAGGGCTTCCATGTGTATCGTCTCATCTGAACTTCACCATGACCATCATTGTCATTATCATCGAAATTTTAGCCATTCCCATCCTATATAATAAAAGGGTAATATGCAAATAAACCAAACGGCAGAACAACTGAGCAACCAATCAAAGCGTAATATGCTAAACCAGTGGTAGGCAAACTGTGGCTCGAGAGCCACATGTGGCTCTTTGGCCCCTTGAGTGTGGCTCTTCCACAAAATACCACGTGTGGGCACGCACATACAGTGTGATTGAAACTTCGTGGCCCATGCACAGAACTTGGTTTTCAGCTCTCAAAAGAAATTTCAATCGTTGTACTGTTGATATTCGGCTCTGTTGACTAATGAGTTTGCTGACCACTGTGCTAACCATATGCTAAGGCTGTTCAACCGCTCGCTATGACGTGCACTGACCACCAGGGGGCAGACAGTCAACTGGTCAATCAGTTGCTATTACGTGCACTGACCACCAGGGGTCGATGCTCCGATGGGTAGGTTAGCTTGCTGCTAGGGTCTGGCTGATCAGGACTGAGCGCAATGGGCCAGACACACCTGGAGCCCTCCCGCGGTCCCTCCCCAGCCTGATCATGCACCAGTGGGGTCCCTCACCCTGGCCTGTGCCCACTTACAATCCAGGACCCCTTGGCGAATGTCAGAGAGCCGGTTTCAGGCCGATCCCACAGGCCACTCCCCTTAGGAGGGCTCCAGATGCAGGGCTCATGGTTGGCAAGTGCTGCTGCAGCAGCGTAAGCCTCTCCCGATTGGGACTGATTGGGCCCGAGCCTGTGGTAGGCACAGTGGGGCCGGGATGAGCAGGAGCAGCAGGAGGAGCTGCAGGCAGCATTGGACTGTGGGTTTTGGCCGATCCCTGCAGGCCACCCAAAGGGACCCCACCCGTGCACGAATTCGTGCACTGGGCCTCTAGTTCTGTAGACAAGAACACTGAGGCCCAAGTTGAATAAAAATAAACTTTCCCACTTCATGTCAGAGTCAGGACTTGAAGCCATCATCTTTAGACTTTGAGTCCAGTTCTCTTTGTATCCACATAATCATAAATAGCAGACTCAACAAAGCAAAGAGATGAAATAAGCGAAAGGCCACTGAATACCCTGAGTCCCGTCCAGAGTAGACTTGTCTAGGTAATAAGTGGGTGGCTTGCTGAGCAGTTCCAGGCAGATGTTACGCACTCGTGGGTGGGTATGGCTTTCTTTCATGAGTAAGCAGCCCCTTCAAGTCCTCCTGTGACTTTATGATTTGCCTCCAAGATGTGAGAGGGTTCTATAGACTAAAGAGCTGTTCTATTTGCCCAGATGCCTACAAGGAGTCTATGTTTTATTTCACTATTTTCCTGGGTGTGCTTCTATTTTCTTATTTATTTATCTGAACCACTAAATTATCTAATTAGTGACATATATCGCTGACACATGGGCCACTATGAATATTTACTGCACACTTGTTCACACATTTATCTAAATAGGTGGCATGCCAGAGCTATGTAATAAGGAATAATGATTCTTTAGAAGAGTTACAGGAAATTATAGAAGGGAGAAAAAGTTTTGCACAGTGGGTTGCAGCTTCCAACCACATCTATCAATTCTTCCTGAGATAGAGCAATTGCATAGTAATGACAAAAAATTTATAGTAATGAATAAATCAATACTCAGCCCTGCAGCAGTTTCAGATGTTACTTTTATAGGCCTTCCCGTGTCTATTATATATCCCTTAGCACCAGAGCCGAGAGAGTGCCATGAATGCCAACAGCTACAAGGAGAAAGGGAACGGCTCGGGCTCCTGAGATCGCGGTGATCCATCACCATCCCCTCACAGGGAGATCCATTTATATGTCTGGGCCCTAAAATGGAGCAGCTTACAGTGATCAACTATGCAGCTGACAAGTGTTTGTTTTAAGAATGGAGCTGTCACTTCATGTTGAGCAAAGTGAAAATGCAAAAAACAAACAAACAATTAATTAATTATCAGGGATGAGCTGGGTGGAGCAGGAGGAAGAGAGTGCTGGTAGGAAGGGGGAGAAAGAAATGTAAAAAGAGGGTTTCAGCCCAAAGTGGTGGCTTCCAGGGCTTTATTCATTCAGCAAATATTTACTGAGTGCCTGCTATGTACCAAGTATAGACCTAGGCAGGGGTCAGTGAAGTTATTCTGTAAAGAGCCAAACATTGAAAATATGGCCAAAGGTCTCTGCTACCACTAAGTAACTGTATCACAAAAGCAGCCTTACACAACATGTAAATGAATAGGCATGGTGTGTTCCAATAAGACTTTATTTACAAAATAGGTAACAGGCTGGATTTGTCCCAGGGTGGGTGCAGTCTGACCACCCAGGGTATGGTGCCTCATCTTCCAAAAGATGAGCTATGTTTCAATCAACTTTGGGGTGATTTGGCAGGTACACAGATATGGTGCAAATAACTTAGAAATGCAATGATAAACCTCCTATAATCTTCTGATTGCATCAAGGAGAGAGTCTCTGCAGGGTGCTAGCCTTTACCAATTCTCTAATGTTCTGCTAAACTCTTTTTCAACAAGAGAGATCCCAAGGCTCGTAGCCTTGGCAAGCAAGGGTTCCTAGAGAAATTCTTCCGAAGTTTGGTTTTTGTGGAGTTTCTATTTACTGCAAGTGATACTTGTTTCTGTTTACCATTTAGAAAAGCAGACATGAGGTTTTTTAATCTTGGCACTGTTGACATTTGGGCTGGATAATTCTTTGTTTGGGTGGGGCTGGGGGGTGCTATCCTGTGCATTGTAGATGTTCTGCAGTAGCCCTGTTCTCTACCCACTCAATGCCAGTAGCACAAACTATGCCTCTGCCACTACTTCTTTGGTGACAGTGAGCAACCAATTAATCACCTATGCCTCATTTCCCTCATCTGCAAAATGGGGATGCTAATGACAGTAGATCCAATCTCACAGAGTTGCTGCAAGGATTAAATTAATCTGTGCAAAGTAATCAGGAGAGAGCTCACCTGGCAAAATCATTTAGTAATTATTGGCCATGGTCATTCATCTTAGCAACAAAATATTTCTGCTCTAAATATATTTAATTTTTAGTTACTTATTCAAGTGGGTCAATTTAAATAAAACATTAATGTATATGTGATAGTTTATACGCTGACATTTATTAAGATGTTTTGTGAGTTGAAGTTGTGAAACTAATATATTTAAAAGAATAGGATTTGGGCATGTTTTAATCTAAGCTCTATTATTTATTAAATACGTGACTTTGGATAAGTTACTGAATGTTTTTGGTCTCCGGTTTTCTCACTGGGAAGAAAATGATGCCTCCTTGGAGAAGTGTTATCAGGCAAAATCAAGATAATGTTCTCAGGAGTTACTCAACACAAAGTAGACACTCAATAAATGTTACTTTTCTCCCTCCCTTTGTCTTTGTTGGTAATAACTCTTACTGGTTGCATCAACCATCTATTGTTGTGTAACAAATAACTTCAAAACTTAGTGGTGTGAAACAACACTCATTAGCTCACAATTCCATGGGCTGGCACTTTGAGCTGAGCTCAGCAGGGTGGTTCTTCACTGGTCTTAATTAGGGCCTTTTATAAGGCAGCAGTCAGCTAGTGACTTAATAGGGGCTGGATAAGATGGCCTCATGCACACATCTGCCTGTTAGTGCTGGCTGTGGGGCCACCTCATGTAGCTTCCATCCTTCAAAAGGCTAGCCTGGACCTCTTCATGAAGGCAGCCCTACTTCAGAAAAACAAGAGCAGAAGCCTCAGGCTTCTTCAGGCCTAGACTCAGAAGTCATTCCTTGTCACTTCTACCACATTTTCTCAGTCAAAACAAGCCACAAGGTCAGTCCAGATCAAAGCATGGGGAAATAAACTCCACTTTTAGATGGGAGAAAGAGCCACGTTTCATTGCAAAGGAGTGTGTGTACAGGGAGTGTGATTCACTGGGGCCCTTTCTGTCACAAGCTACCACATTGTCTATTAGGGCTGCAGTCCACAACATCTTTCTCCCTTATTTTTCCATAAAGCCCACATATGGATGTCATTTATATGACTAATAAGCACCCATGGGGGTGTCCAGATGTCCAAGAAACACCCCAAATTACACGGGAAGTACAAAATACCACAAAAACTCACAATCACCACTAGTATTAATGGCATATAAATTCAAGGTCACTCCTGGCAGTTTGCATTATTGCCAGGAGAGGCTGTGGAATCTGTAGGCTCTCGCATCCTGTTCTAAATCTGTCTCATCTCTCACATTCAAGAAGGAATGGGCAATGTAAGTCATATACTGTGAGATTATTATAAAGATTAACCCTAACTCTGTTTTCCTTTTAAATAAAAGTCATTTATCTCGAATGTTAACACTTCATTATTTGTAACAGATAGCATAAGCAGACCTCAAAATAGCTCAGAAGAGAGGCAATGCTTCACTAGTTCATATAATTTTAAGTTAGAAATTCAATTCCATCCCCACCCCTTTTTTTAAGTAGACGAAGTCCAAAAATAACATGTCAATATTTCCTTGTTAGGTTTTCTCCCCTGGACAGTCACTTTCTAGTGATTTTCCCGCAGCACACATCAGCTATCATCTTCCAAAGATATACCTTAGACCTTATTATTATCAACTAGAGACCCAGTGTACGACATTCATGCACTGGGGGGTGGGAGATCCCTCAGCCCCGCTTGCACCCTCCTGCAGTCTGGGACATCCCCTGAGGGGTCCTTAGCGCTGTGGCAGAGGCAGGAGAGGCTCCCGCCACTGCCACTGCGCCCGCCAGTTGTGAGTCCGGCTTCTAGCTGAGCAGCGCTCCCCCTGTGGGAGGGCACTGACCACCAGGGAGCAGCTCCTGCGTTGAGCATCTGCCCCCTGGTGGTCAGTGTGCATCATAGCGACTGGTTGTTCTGCCATTTGGTCGATCTGCATATTAGCCTTTTATTATATCGGACTAGAGGCCTGGTGCATAAAATTCATGCATGGGAGGGGGGTCCCCTGAGTGCAGCTTGCACCCTCTCCAATCCAGGACCCCTTGGGGGATGTCCGACTACCAGTTTAGGCCTGATCTGGGGCCTAAACCGGCAGTCAGACATCCCTCTCACAATCCTAGACCGCTGGCTCCTAATCACTCACCTGCCTGCCTGCCTGGTCGCCCCTAACTGCCCCCCAACCCCCGCTGGCCTGATCACCCCTCACTGCCTCCTCAAGCTGGCCTGATCACCCCCAACTGCCCCCTTCTGCCAGCCTGGTCACCCCTTACTGCCCCCCCCAGCCCCCCCCCCCCCCCCGCTAGCCTGGTCACCCCACGCAGCCTGCTTGTTCAGTCATTTGGTTGTCCCTCACTAACCCCCCTGCCGGCCAGTAGGCAGCCATCTTGTGAGGGTGTGAGGATCAATTTGCATATTACTTCTTTAATATATAGGATAGCCACACCACTTCCCATATCTAGATTTCAAACATCAGAATTAACAGGCACAGTCAGATCCCTTCTCCTAGTCTACACACCCCAACAGTGCTGACACCCCATCAGAGACTCCAATACCAGCTGCACACATGGCCACCCATCTTTCTCAAGTTTGAATTCCATGGTTCACCCCTACAATAATTTTCTCACCTTCTTACTTTTCACTAGCCCTCTGCCACTTCTATGGTAAACCTCATCCTGTTCAAACTCATCTTTCTTCTTGCTTCATGCTTGGACCTGAGAAGCAGAATGTGGCTACAGAAAAATGTTACAGCCATGCTTCCTGGCCTCACTTTAGATTTTTGACCACATATCATGTTCCACCACCTGAAAACCCAACCATATTCCCAGTCAATACCTCCTCCCACTTATTCAGATCAGTCCTCATTCAGTCAAAAACTCACTCTCAATAGATGACCTTAATTCTTATTTTAGTGAAAAAAAAAAATAGAAGCAATCTGAAGAGCATTTTCTTTTCTACTTACATCTCTACACATAGACTCAACCTTCTCTTCTCTTCTATTATCATGACTTTACTCAAACATCCCGACTGTGCTTTAAACCCACTCTCCCCCATCCATTCAAACACTTTGCTCCTACAGTTGCTCCTCCATCCCCTGCATCATCTACTGAATCATTCACTTGCAAACATGCCCAAATATCTCCCTCCTACAAATAAGAAACTTTCCCTTGACCTTACAACTCTTTCTAGTAACTCAACTAATTTATTTGCCACCCTTTCAGCATATTGCAAAGCTTTCATCCTTATTATGTGACTAAAACAGCTATTGTTAAATTTTCCTGATGGTCTTTATCTCCTTCAATCCAAATCCCATGTTTTAGACTGCATTCTCCTTGAATTTTGGTATATTCAGTCAGGTCATTCATTCTTTTTGTTGTTGGTAATCCTCACCCAAGGATAATTTTCTATTAATTTTTTTAGAGAGACTGGAAGCGATGGGGAAAGAAACATCGATGTGAGAGAGAGACATAGATTGGTTGCCTCCTACATGATCCCCGACCAAGACAAGGGATCAAACCTACAACTGAGATATGTGTTCTTGAGCAGAATCAAACCCTGGACCCTTTAGTCTGCAGGCCAATGATCTATCCACTAAGCCAAACCATCTAGGGCAGTGGTTCTCAACCTTTTTAATGCCGCGACCCTTTAATACAGTTCATCATGTTGTGGTGACCCCAACCATAAAATTATTTTCGTTGCTACTTCATAACTGTAATTTTGCTACTGTTATGAATCATAATGTAAGTATCTGTATTTTCTGGTGGTCTTAGGCGACCCTGCTAGCAATTCTCAACCTGTGGGTCGTGATCCACAGGTTGAGAACCGCTGCTGTAGAGCCTAAGACCGCTGGAAAACACAGATATTTACATTACGATTCATTAACAGTAGTAAAATTACAGTTATGAAGTAGCAACGAAAATAATTTTATGGTTGGGGTCACCACAACATGAGGAACTGTATTAAAGGGTCGCGGCATTAAAAAAGTTGAGAACCTCTGATCTAGGGAAAGGGCATTCATTCTTGAAACCCTTTTTTATCTTAGCTTTTTAGTCACCATATTTTCCGGGTTTTCCTTCCGTATCACTAGTCAAACCAATTCTTCGATCTTTTTCAAATATTTAATGTTGTTTCACCCAAGGATGTTACCTTAGTCCTCTTCTCTTCTGTATCTACAACTCATTCTCTAGGTGCCCTCATATGGTCTCTTCACTTTAAAGACCATCTCTCTGCTGATGACTTCCAAATTTATGCCTTGATATATCAAGTTCAGATGTTTCTATGAAACTCCATATTCACATATTCATCTGCATTCTTGATATTTCTACTTGGATCCCAAATAAGCATCTTAGTGTTAGTGATGCAAAACAGAACTCATAATTTTCCTCCTCAAATGCATTCCTTCCCCTTTCAGTAAATGACACTACCTTGTACTCCATTGCTCAATTCAAAAACTAAGAGATTGTCCTTACTTTCCTTTTTTCCCAATCATCCTCACATCCAATCCATCAGCAAATCCTATTGCCTTTGTCTTATATCAAAAATTGAATCTCCTCACTACCGCTATGGCCACCATGATTTCTAAGTTGGACATGTGCAATATCGTAACTGGTCTGCGTGCCTCCAACCTTGCCCCACAGTCAAGTCACCACACAGCAGCCAGAGTGATTTTGGCCAAGGGATATATAAGTTGGATTGTGTCACTTTCCTTTTCATAAAATTCCAGTGATGTTGTATCACTCTTGGAATACAATCCAGATACTTGCCTTGGCCTTCATGATCTCACTTTTACCTCCCTCTCTAGACTCACCCCCACTACTATGCCTCACTGACTCTGCTTCATCTCATTGGTCTTTGTGCTTATAGACACACCAGATTCATCCTCACATCAGAACCCTTGTATTTGTGGTTCCCACCGCTTACAACTCAAAACCTTTTGATGACTCACTCATCTCTTTGTTCATTTCTTGGCCCAAACATTGCCTCTTCAGAGAAGCATTTCTGACTACCCTCCTTAAAGCCAATATGTCATTCACCATCCCCATTCCTTGCTTTGTTTTTATTTAAGAGTCTTATTACCTGAAATTCCATTACACATGTATGTGTTTCCTCACTCACTCTGTGTCTCCACTAGAATATAAGTTCCATGAGATTAAGGACTTTGTCCATCTCATTCACTGTTCAATGCACAGCACATTGTAGACACTAAATAGATATTTGTTAAATAAATTGATATTATTGGTAGAAATAATAATTATAGAATGTTTTAGCACTTTTACTTCTTTGTTTTCTACATATTAGATGGAGACATTTGGCTTAAATAAGAATGGAAACAAGAGAAGGTATAATCTTGTGTTGACATATAAATTTTATTTAAATTCTTTACCCACTACCTCCATCTCCTCCAGATTTAAATGGAGTTTAAATAAACGGAGGGGCAAAACTATGTAATGATATAATATATACTAAATCAGTAGCTTTTTCTTCTTAGTTTCTCCTTGTATGGCCTATAAGCGGTCTATACTCACATCAGATATATCAGAATTTGTAAGAACTCATTGATGCTTTCTATTATAGAAGGACATATACTATGTCCTTCTATTTGATATTATGAACATTAAATATAATCAATTTATAGTGTACACTTCATCCTAGTGACTGATATCTGTCCAAAGCAAGTTTTCAGAATGTTCATTTGGTTTATGTAACTCAAAAGAGTGATTCTGGAATGGCATGTCCCTCCATAAAATTACCATTGGCTTTTATATAGCAGGGCTTTTTGGATATAATGTCTTAAAGTTTTATTATCAATGCTTCAAGTAGGGCTGTTAGCTGGGCCCAGTTCTACTTGGGGTGCAAGACCAAGAGAATAGATGCTTTAGCAATATGGAGGCATACTAGAAAGCAAACTCCCCTTGCTTATTGGATTCCAGTCACTTGTTATAAGAACAGCATTCAGTGATGGAATTGCATTGAGATGTACCTCATGATTTCTTTGGTTGTTAGTCTGCTTGGTTCAGCCTCTTGTCCTTGAATGGGCCCTCCGGCTATATGTTTGGCAGAGCCATGCCTAATGGCCAAGGCATGAGCCCACATTCCCCCACACTATAAATACTTGATATTTCCCCACTCGCTTAGATAGTTATGGCCATTTGACTTGGTTTGGCCAATGAAATATGAGCATAGGGGATGATGTTACTTCCTGGTGGGAGCTTTAAGCGTCAGTGCACAATTCAACATGCTCCCTCCTAACACCAAGGAAATTGTAGAAGCACATGCTAGAAGGAAGCCTCCTTCAGACAAGGGTCTTGTGTGACTCTGATGAGTAGAGCTCTCCTGCTGACACTTGCTTGAGATGTATCATGAAAGAGGAGGGGAGAGGGAGAGAGAGTGCCAGATAGAAACTGAGAGTTGGGGGGAAGGGAGGTTGGTTTCCCAGCATGACTTTGCCTATCTTGACTACTATCACCCTCTGAGGGCTCAAGATCTGGGGCAGGGCTGGCAGCTCTGCAAACTTTGACATTAACAATTCAGTCATGGGAGACTTCTTGACAAAACAGGGTCTGCGGTGAGGCGGTGAGGCGGGGGAAACAGGTGCTGAGGCAGTCATTACGAGAAACCCCTGCAGAGACTGAGTCATCTCTGAAACACTTCCAGAATTCTGCCTGGCCTCCACCCTCAACAGAAGCCAGGTCTCTAGCAGAATGTCTACATCTTGCCCTCTAGCTCCTTGCAGTTCCTGCCAAGCAGGGGACCAAGACACCCATAACCAGACTGATTACAGAGTACAGAGAAGATGATTTGTAGAGGAGAAAAGGCTCATGTCTGCTCACACAGGCCCCAGTGTTCTCAATAGCCCCACAGATTTCTATACAGGAGGACAGCACTCCTGCGTCAATCATACAGTCAGACTTGATGCCCAACAGACCATGTCTGTCCTGGTTTCTCTGGTTATGTGGCTTTGGGCAATTTATGTCACCTCGCTGAGTCTCAATTTCTTCAGCTGTGGAATGAGAACCTTAATAATATATACCTTGAATAGGTGATGTGAGATTTTGTGAGGTAATAAATATCAAGAGCCCCACGATGTCCCTGTAACATGTTAGTTTAAACTAACATATGAAACTGCTATTTTTACAGAGCAAAAGGGGTAAACTCTTGGCAGTTTCTTGTGGTTGAATTTATAAACATGTAGTTAATAGGAGCTGACTTCCCTCCTGAAAAACTTACCATAATTCAATAAGAGAGAGTCATGGCTGTCATTTGCTCTTTCTTGGGCTTCTCAAATCAGAGCATGGTCAGATGCTTCCCCTACAGCTGGACTCTCCACTACGTGCATTAGATGTCCTACACGAGCCTTATCCAAGCTCTGTCACTGAATCTGAGAACCACCTGGCCATAGGCAGCTGACCTTGGCCAATGGTCTTCTCTCAAGACCAAAACCCAGCAGATGCCCACAGCTTTGCTAACCTCACCTCTGCCCCATGGCATAAATATGTCCCAGACAGACATGTGTTGGTCATACCGAAACAAAGAGCCTCCTCTGAAAGATTTACTCTAAAAATCCTAAAATTCAGTTTCTTCCCTGCCTGAGACATAGAAGAATTACTTGGAAGAATCACAAAATAGAGAAGATTCTAGTTTTTCTCCACTGCCCACTAGAAACACTAGTGACATGGCCATCTCCATTATTATGCCTCCTCACTTCCAGCCTCAAAGGTTACAATGAAGTAATAATGAACTCGGTCTAGTTGCTGAAAGCATTGTGCTATTTCTTGCCTCCCTGCATTTGCTCTTGCTGTTCCTTCTACCTGGAATGCCTTTCTTTTCCTCCACTTTCTTCCTTCCCATATCTCAAGCCATGCTTTATGATCATCAACACTATATGATTCATGAGGATAGGGATCTCATCTGTCTTGCCCATTGCTATATTCTTAAAAAGAAACCTGCTTTCAATAGATATTGGTTAGTAACTAAAATGAATGGGCAAAAAGGCCTCGTCTAGAATCAAGTGCTTCAGAAAAGTTGGCCTGACCACATGCCTTACCATGGGATCCCCTCCCAAGTTCTCCAGTGGCATTTCTGTCCATGCCTCAGTCTTTGCAATGTGTGATGACATTCTAGTACTCAAAGCCAGAGACTGTCCTTTTCATATCCAGGTTCCCCGAGTGAGGACTCCGAGCCTGGCTTGTAGGGTGCTCTATACAGGTATTCCTGACTCTTCTTCTCCTCTCTCTTCTTTGGCTCTTTGGGAAGATCTTGACACTTCTGGCCTCAGGCTGGAGAGCAGAACTCTCAGACCCTCCCAGGAAAATGAGATCAACTCAGGAGCTACCTCGAGGGGTGGGGTAGGGAGGACTTGCGCTTTTCACAGTCCATGCATTGGGCTGAATTCTTCACAACTATGCAAAATGGCAAAAGGGAAATATAGGTCTTCAAACAAGTGATTTATTCTGTATCAGAAACGCATGTACCTGGCCTATTTTGCTGAACAGAAAAACCTCAGATTCACTTAGTAAAACTCAATCTGAATATTTCTATCCTTTATTTCCATACAGATTAGCTTCATATGGCCTCGAGTATAAACACCACAGATTGGCTCGCGGGCTCTATGGGGGGAAAGAGGCAGTGTGGAAGGGAGATCATTGCTATTTTAAGTTTCTTCATGGTTCAGCAGGCGGCTGCTAAGAGTTCCAAAGGAGCCAAGCAAATAAGAAAAGTTTATTGATTAGTTTACAAATAACTGTTGTATAAGAAAAGATACTGAATGGCAGGCTGGCTTACTGATGGCTTACTTCTTATGGCCCCTTTCATTACATGGCCTCAGGAGATGGGCTCAAGGGGGAAATAAAAGAAGCAAAGCAAATGCTCATCTGGGTAAATAAGTGTTTGCACAGGGATAAAAATAAAATAAAGAAATGGGACCCTTTATCTGTTGCTATTTCGGAAGTAGACCAATGTATGCCTACTCTTCTTCATCCCTTCATGAAAAAAACTCCTTCTAATTTTTTTCCCCTCCTTTGGCCAACACAATAAAACTTGACACACCAGACTCCATGGTTCAGGTGACAAGCTTCCATATGGTCCCCTCCAGTCACCAGTCATTCATTGAGCAGCTTGAGAAAAGGAGTGTAAGTATCAAATCTGTGCTCATTCCTGGGCTTATTTCTGAGGAATCCTGACCTAAGGAGAAAAAAATCATTTCAGGAGGGGCTTTGGGTCTGGAAAAATAAATACAGGAACACCACCAGGATTTCAATCCAGGTGCAGCCCCACTTCATCTCTGGGAGACCTGGACACATCGCTGGCTTGTTGGGAAGATTCTCTAAATGACAGCACACAAGCCCAGAACAAGGTGAGCTCCTTTGCAATGCCTCTGTCACTAGCTATGATGAGATTTCAACTGCACAGAAGTTCTCATGAGATATGGGGAGCAGCAAGAGAGGTGGTTAAGAAGTGAGCCAGGCAGATAGTGAGGGACCTTCTAGACCTTCCAAAGAGCTTGGTCCTGTCTCCGCTGACTGGTATATATTGAATGCGGAGGAAGTACAATGTTTCAGATTCTCATGGTACAGTGATGGAGCACTAACCCCGGATCACAAAGAGACAGTGTTATTGCCCTTTCAACCCCCTCTAAAACTTCTGCTTAGGTACTAAAAGTGTCTCACCTTGACTTTGGTTGATCAAAATTTCTTAAGCATTTGCTAATTTCTCTTTTTAACAGAGTTATATGACACCAGGCACAGGCAGTCAATAGCTACTGCCATAATACAAATTCACCTTTTGTCAATATTGCATTTATTTCCCAGATTACCTTCTTTTTCTAGACAGTGATTTTTAAAAAAATCATGTTACTGATAAATACATTTAATTTAAAGGAAGTCTTTATAAGTTATTTTTAATAAACTGTCTTGCTGGTGGGAATGTGAATTGGTACAACCCTCATACCAATTAGACAATATTTAATAAAATAATGCATGCATTTAGCATTCAACAAGCAATGTCACTTCAAGGAATTTACCCCGAAGATTTATCTTCAACAGTAAGAAAATACATGCATACCATTCTATTTGTTGCAGTACTGTTTGCAATTTGCAAACATTGGAAACAAGTTAAACGTCCATATAGAGAAGATGACTTAATCAGCTCTGGTACATCCATTCATAGTACAGTATAACGTCACAATAAAAATGAGGATGATTTCTATTCACTGACAGAGAGTGATTTCCAGGTATTACTAAGTGGGGGAAAAATCAAAGTACAAGGGATATTTATAATATGCTATTGTTTGTGTAAGAAAAAAAGGAAAATAAGAAAATATACATGTATTTCTTTATTTAAACAAAAAGAAATACAGGAAGGATAAATCAGAAATTAATGAGCTTTGTTATATTGGTGGTGGAAAAGGATTGGAAAGAGAGCAGAGTGTTGATGGGGTGAGATCAGGGATGGGAGAGAGAGACTTCTCTAAGGATGCCTTTTTGTAGAGTTGTGACATTTGGAAGCATGCTACTGTTTAACATTAAAAAATTAACAAGAATGAAGGGAAAAGCCTAAAACGGAATACAAACAGTAACCTATGAACTAACTCTGTTTCAAATGAATAACACAAACGCCTCAAAAGAATAATGAAGAATGAGCCCAAATAAGCACAATATTCATACGATATCCCCCCGACTAAAGACAAAATTAGCTACATGCAAACATTGAAATGTAGTTAGTAGGGTTGTCCTTCACAGTAATATGCATTAGCAACTCTGAAACCACTCTCTGTGTATTATAGTGTTGATTAAATAAGTAAATATATTGTGGACAATGAGACCATGGTTTCTGATAGTCACAGAAGGAAGAAATAAATGTGGAAAGGGGCCATATCAGCATGAACCTTGTGGGTTGGATTGGAATTCAAAGTATTGATGTGTACTCATTATTCATAATATAGGTAGATAGAATTATATATAGATGTGTTTGGGGAATATATATATATACACATACATATATATATATACATATATATATATATACATATATTTGTATATATATATATATGTATGTATGTGTGTGTATATATATATATATATATATATATATATATATATATACTAGAAGCAATGGCATTCCCATAACAATGAGCTACTTGTCATCCAGATGTTGGTTTTCAAATGTCATTATCCTCTAGAAGAATCCAGGCAGGGATCCTAAAAGAAATGGCTGTTTCCAGAGCTGGGCCTGGGAGAGTCTAACATGAGCCTGGACTAGACTAGTTCATCCCAATTTTGATAATTATATTCTATTTTGTGAGAATGTTCATTTTAAAAAATGCATATTCATACCTACAGTGTATTTTCCAATTGCCCAGAAAAGAAATTATACACACGCAATGGCTGTATGTGTGTTTGTGTATCTACACAAACATATGTATAAAAAGTTTAAAAAACAAATTATCAAAATTTTCTTTCATCTACATATAAAAATGATAATAGAGCAAATGCAATAAAATATTAACATTCAGGGAACCTAAATGAAATGTATATGAGAATTCCTATACATTTTGCTATTTCCAAATAACGCGTTTTTATTTTTTAAAGTGAGCTAATTAATTAAGTAGAGCAAATCCATGACAGCAGCAAAAACATAACCAAAGTTTGGGAAAGACTATGGTCAATGATGAAGACGCAGTAAAGGGCTCCTGGTCCACAGAGACAGCAAGGCTGCAAAATGATGTATCAAATCCCCACCTCCAACTCCCTACTCCAACCCATAATCAAAGAACCTAGTACAGCTCAAAGAGTCATCTGAACATCAGCAAAAAGCAGCAGGAGTGCCGACTTCTGGCAGGGAGGGGTCCCCGCCTGCTTCCCAGTTAGAGGAGAGAGGACAGAAAGGCGGAGTTCTAAGTCCTCCACTAGCAGTAGTTACATGGTACTGTTCCAGCACGAAAAGGGCTTCGCAGCCCAAAGCCAGACACGGGAAAACTTTCATTTGAGTCACGTAGCACCACAGGGCTGCCAGGAAGAGGGCACACTGAGCAGATAACCCAGATGCTGAGAGGCAGGTATTTCCTCTAGAGAAGCTCATGTGTTTATAGATGCTGTGATGTGTCCCATGCTGTGTAGCAGAGGAAAGCTGTGATGTTTGAATGAAGGGATCATAATGCAGTGGGACGTCAGAAAGTCCTGATTTCTCAACCCACTTCTACTAATTTACTGGATTTCCCCTCCTTTCCGAACCTCTTTCTATTCATCTATAAAGTGGTGATTTAAAAAAATCCTGCTTTACAGTGTTGCTTTGAAGATTTAAGGTCATTTATTTAGCCAATAAATGTTTATTGAGTGCTTATTTTGCGCCAGACACCATTCTGAGGAGTATGATGTCACCAAGCCCTTATATTGCAGGGGCCACGTTCAAAGGCTCAGTGTGAGAAAGATGAAAGGTTGGGTGGCTGGAGCCCGGTGAGTAAATAGGAGAGTTGGTGATGAGAGTGGAGGTAGGCTTTAGGCTTGAAGAGCGAGCTGGATTTTTTTTAGTAAGAAGAAGCTATGGGAGATCTCTAAGCAAAGGAAAACCATGCTCTGATTTGCATTCTGACTGCCATGTGCAGAATAAGTGTGGGGAGGGCACAGAGCAGAACAGGGATACCAATGAGGCATATTGTACTAGTTCAACAGGAAATAAGGGCTTGGGTGGGGAGGGGAGAGGGCTGGGTGAGGGCTGGTAACAATGAAAACCTTCAGGAAATGCTTCCTCAGAGTCCCACAGAGTAAACGTTTTAGGCAAAATTGAGGCCAAAAGGCAGGCTGAAGACTAATAGGTACATATTTTAAAAAGCATTTAAAACCTTTGTGTTAAAAATAAATAAGTAAAAGGCACTCTTAGCTCAAGAGCCATAAAACAAAAACCAGGCAGCTGGCTGGATTTGGACCAAGGGCTGCAGTTAGTCAAGCACTGGTTAGGAGACAACGGAAACGAGGTGGCCCTTTGTAACAGGAATATGGCGATTGTTTGCAGGGTGGATCGGGGCTTGAAAAGAACTTCACGCCTCATGACTAGTGGTGAGTGTGTTTCAAAGTCCCTACTACTTAGCCCGATCAGAGGATTAACCAGATTGATGCACTGGGCTATAGGAATCTCCTTCTTCTTTTCATAACCTGGGTTTCTGGAGATTGCATGGGGATGGGAACTCTCTCTTTTACATTTTGGGCGTAGGACCTCTGTCTTATTTCCATTCAGGTAGGATTGGAATTCCACAATTCTGTTTGCACTGGGAATGAGAGTAAACATGCCACTTGTTCTTGACATAAACATCTTGTGAGCGAGAAAAACCCTGTCCATTTGACATTTATTAAAGGGGTGGGTGAGGAAAAAGATGAAAGGGAGTGGGTACCATTTCAGGTGCCACCTGATTTACCTATTGTGAAGTTGAAAGACCTATAACTACTATAAGTAAAAGCTGGTACCTGGCTCAGGCAACAACAGGGAAGTGAATCGGGAGTTCTCTACACTGACTGTCTAACCCATAGAGATTAATACAGTGACTAATCCACACCCATATAGTTTTCTTCTAAAGGTCACTGGACTCAAGTTACAAATCAGCTCATTTTTGTTTGCTGGTCACCATTTGCACATTAATAAAGAGGAGAATAGGATGCAGAATAGGACTTAAATGAATATGGATCACTAGATACAGAGTCCCCTCCTTCAAGTTTAATTTCATAGTGCACTGTATATTACATCATATCAGCTTATATTATGTATGTTATATATGCTATATACTACTTTTATATCATGTATTAATGTTATATACAAACATATTCATTGATTTATAATATAATAACTTATATTATAAAAACAATGTTAATTACAGAAATTTTTGAAAATTTACCCAAGAGGGAAAAATGTTCACTGAATCCTAGTAACTACAAGTAACTTTTTAATGTTTTGTTCTCACCTTTTACATACGGATTTTTAAATTTTTTTTTTTCAGAATGGGGCAAACTTTTGTTGTGTTATTAATGTACTTTGACACTCAGGCTTAAAAAAATTTTGTTTTATGGTTTATTATTTTACCCAGTATTTTAGCAATAGCATTTTCTATGGTGTTGAGGACTTTTCAAAAGCTGGTATCTGGCCAGTGGGTTTAAGGTGGTTTCCACATTCCCTTATCATAGGTGATAATTCAATAAAGATTTTTCTCTTCATAAATATCTTTGTTATTTCAGATTGGGTCTTGAACATAAAGCCAGAGAGTCAAATGTCACAAGTGTTTCTAAGGCCAACTTGCCACCAAAAACCTAGTGATTTTCGGCCTCCATGTTGGAGTGTGGGTGTTCATCCCTCTCCACCTTCACCATTCCCATAGTAAAGAAATTTGTTAACTTACTGATGCAAAAGCTTTATTCCCTTGCTTGCTAAATAAATGTATTTTTTCTATTTAGCTTTATTTTAATCTAACTCCACTTCTTTTTACGCAGCTTTTAAGAAGGAGGTAATGCTTTTTCATATGCCCATTTTTGGGGGGTTGCTAATTAATCTCTGTCTCTTTAAAGTACATTATCTACAGGCTTTTCTCTTGTCCAGAGAAGGAATTTTTCTGTCTGTTTCAAATTACAACCACATCAATGATGATGATGATACAATCCTCAGGCATACATGAAAGAGGGAACCTGTGACAGGTGGGCCAGATTGTCTTGGAGATTCCAGGAAGTGTCTCTGGGCAAGTCTCCCCCTGACACCCCCCCTACACCCCTCCCCCTTGTCTGTGGGGACAGATCTGGGCTTGTGTGGCATTTGAATGCTCTTGATCTGCCCTTATGTAATAAGTATGACTCACGTTACAGTATGAGTCACCCAATCCCTTGCCTGGGGCACCTCCGCTAGGCCTGTGGAGCTTCCCACCTGCCTTGATCCCTGTCTGAATAGAGATAGCATGACTCAGCACCAGGGAAGGGCGGTTCTCTCTGTCTGGCTGGTGTCCTGAGCCCCAGGAAGCTTCGGGTTTGTGGCGTGGCAGCTAAGAGGAAAGACACACTACCCACGTCAGCAGTGCCCCATGGAAGGACCCACACACAGGAAGGGACAGCCCTGAGGCCAGCCGGAGTCCACCACCAGCCACCAGGTGTGGAGAGGAAACACAAGGGCACAGTGTCTATTTAGATCTTTAGTGAATTTCTCTTCTCTTCCTCATGGCATTATGGGAAGTCTGAGTGACATGGATAATAATAATAACCACTAATAATTCTAAGCACTTAATATTTGCCAGGCACTGTACAAGGCACTTTACATGCGTCCACACATTTAAGCCTCACAATAAGACCACAACCTAACTGGGACTATTATATCCATTTGACAGATGTGGAAACTCGGACCCAGTGAGGGTAAGTGATTTGCTCAAGTCCATACAGCTGAGTAAGAGGCAGATCTAGAATCTGAACCCCGACTCCAGGGCTTTCTCTCTTTACCATTAGATCAGTCCTCTTAATCTATAAAGTACAAATGAATCACCCAGGGATCCTGTTAAAATGAAGATTCTGATTGAGCAGGAAATTTTGGAGTAAGGAAACAAGAGTAGGGACTAGGCTGGAATGGGAGGTGGGGTCAGGAGAGGAGTAAAGACTAACAAGTTCACTGTGAGGGCACCTGAGGCCTCTCCAGCATAGAGCATCATGGACCCCACACTGAACCCTGCAAGGTGCTATCATCACAATGACTCAGAACCAGAGGCCATCCCAGGGGTTGCTGTAGGTGAAGCTGGCCACCCAGGACAGCTAACAGGAAGGACTCTGCATGCATCCAGGCCTGGGGGCAGGTCCAGTCTTCTTTAGGCCATGGCAGATACCAGAGAGGACCCACTCCATGAGTGAACGCACCCAAAGCCATGGGCTGTTTGTTCCACCTTCACTACCACAGAGTCCCTGTCCCCCCCAATCTAGGATGAACCCACCAAGGTTATCTTGCCTAGCTGAGGGCAATGAATAACATGACTGCTCCCAATAATAATATCTAGTGCAAAGTTTCCCCAAGTGTGGTCCCTGAAGGAGCAGCATTAGTATCACCTGGGAACTTACTGAAGTGCAAATTCTTGGGCCTTGACCCAGACCAGTGGTCGGCAAACTGCAGCTCGCAAGCCACATGCGGCTCTTTGGCCCCTTGAGTGTGGCTCTTCCACAAAATACTATGGCCTGGGCGAGTCTATTTTGAAGAAGTGGCATTAGAAGAAGTTTAAGTTTAAAAAATCTGGCTCTCAAAAGAAATTTCAATAGTTGTACTGTTGATATTTGGCTCTGTTGACTAATGAGTTTGCCGACCACTGCCCCAGACCTACTGAATCAGAAACTCTGGGGGTGAGGCTCAACAATATGTGTTTAACAAGCTCACCAGGTATCCACTCACGATTGAAAATCACTGTTTTATTAATCAAGTGTCCGGCCCCGGTATCAGACATCCAAGGTTTAAATTCTGATTTGGCCAGTTAGTAGCTATTACCTTGTTTCTAGCTCCTTAGGCTTTCTATATTTCAGTTTCCCCACCTGTACAAAGGAATAAAACCTAACACCAATCACAGGATTGCCAGGGAATTGACTGAAGTAACCCAGGTAACACATCTAGCATGATTCTTTGCACATATCAATGAGTAAAGGTTAATGCTGATTTTAATGGCAGTGGTTTTATTATATGATAGAGGCCTTGGGGTGTTTATTTGTACCTCTATGGAGTGTGGTAGTTTGGAAACTCCCAAGGGGGGCTCTGTTGTGTATCCAATAGCTTACAAATTCTCCTTCATACTCTTTTGTAATTCAATGTCTTAATAATAATACAATAGGAGCTGAGTTGTTTTTCTTAAGAATATTAAGCAAGAATGATTATATGCAAATAAACCAGCATTTGTAAGAGATTGGGAGCATGGCATGGCCAGGGGATGAATGAGGGTATAGATGGATCTTTGTACAATAGCCTAGAAATTCTGATTTTTATTCTGTAGTATATTTTTTTCCATGATTGTGACTTTCTTTACATGGCTAATTTTTTAATATGGAACTATCCAAAAACTCTTATAAAGAACTAGAGGCCTGGTGCATGAATTTGTGCATGAGTGGAGTCCAGCCGGCCCACCCCAATTATTGGCCGGCCTGCCAGGCCCCCAATAGGGGTGTGTGTGTGAGGGGTTGGGGGTGGAGCCAGTCAGGGGGAGGGGCCATGGGCGTTTGCCCAGCTGGCCCTGCCCCCTGGTCGAACTCCCAGTCGAACTACTGGTTGAGGGGACAATTTGCATATTAACCTTCTATTATATAGGATAGTAGGATAAGTCACCAAGAATTCATCACATAGCTTTAACAAATTTCAGCATATAACAAATTTTCTCCTCAGAAAACCAGAATTTTTAAAGCAAATTTTAAGTACTTATCACTTAATCTCTGCATGTTTTTGGCTGGTTCCCCAATAGATAAGGCCCTTATATTTTAAAGTATAACTACTAGTACATACTATTGCTTTATACTTTCAGTGTAACACTGATATTCTGGTCCAGAAGGTTGAGGGCCTTTTTTGAAAACCAGAGAATTGAGGCTGAGAGACATTTCCAAGCATGAATATCTTTAAAATATGGAAAATATAAACTGAGAAAATTCCCTCCAGCAGAACCACACTAAAGAAAGCACCACAAGAAATTCTTCAGGTAGAAGAAATAAGATTCTAAATGGATGATCAGTAATGCATGAAGGAGTAAAAAATGGTGGAAAGAGTAAATACATGATAATTCTAAAATAATATTAACTGTATCAAATTACAATAATGTCTTATGTCAATTAATATACATGAAAACAATGACATCATGTGTGAGAAAATAAATGGAGTTAAAGTGTCCTAAATTCTTTATGTTTTCTGGGAATTAAAAAATAAACTTATTTATATTGAACTCTAATCAGTTAATGATGTATGGTTTGATCTCTTATATAACCACTAAAGCAAAAATAAACTAATATAAAACTAACAAGCCTATGGGAATGAATAATTAAGAAATGCTTGATTAATACTGAAGAAAGAAAGGGGGGGGATAAAAAATAGATGGGAAGAATTGAAAACAAATAATAGCATGCTGGGAAATTATAATTCAAATATATGTGTAATGTAACTACATATCAGTAATTACATTAAATATCAAGGGAGTAAATACATTAATTAAAATACAAAGATTGTCAAATAGATAAAATATGCTGATTAGAAGCATAAGATATTCATGCCTATACTATGAAATCATTAAATATTGAAAGTAAAAGGATAAAAAATACTAGGATATTAGTTATCCCCAAATTAAATGATAGATTCAATGCAATTCCAATAAAAATCCCAATAGGCTGTTTGTGTAAACTGACTAGTTGACTCTGTAATTTGTATGAAAATGCAAAGGGCTAAAAATAGAACAATTCTGAAGAAGAGCAAAGTTGGAGGGCTCTCTACAAGATATCAAGACATATCCTAAACTTACGATAATTAAACAGTGTAGTTATTGATACAAAGACAAACAAACCAATGAAACATAACAGAGAGTCCAGAAATAGATCTACATATATATATTATTATATGAAATATAGAAATAGCAATGCCGTGGGTAAAACTATGGTTTATTTAATAAATGGTGCTGGATCAATTAATTGAAAAGTTGAATTCTGACTCCTATTTCACATCATAGACAAACATAATTTCCAGATTGAATGAAGACCTAAAAGTGAAATTTAAAACAGTCCAAGTTTCTACAATATAACAAAAGAGCATATCTTTATGACCTTAAGAAAATAGTAAACCAGATAAAAATATCGTCAATATTTGAGAAAATAATTGATAAATTGGCTTTCTTTAAAATAAATAATTTCTATCCATCCAAGGGTATCATTAATTTAATAAAAGAATGATACACAGAGTGGAATAAAGAGCACTTATCTAGACTACAAACTGAAATTCTAAAAATAAAAAAGACTGTCAATCTGATGGAAAAGTGGGCAAGAGACTTGAACAAACATTTCACAAAAGAAGATAGTAAAATTGATAGTATGAATATGAAAAGATGCTCAATTTCATGAGTCATCAAATATGCAAATTAAAACAACAAGATACCACTACATGCCAACCAGATGGGGTTGTAGATGTGTTTGTGGAGGGTGCCAATTATGATGGGATTTCCAAGGAAGACCTCAGAATGTCAGGAAGGACATTGGTACGACTCTTGGGCATGGTTTCTCAACCTCAGCAACTGCTGAGCTGGGGCCAGATAATTCTTTGTTGTGGGCCTGGCCTGTACATCATAGGATGTTTAGCAGCACACAAATGTCTACTACACTGGGTACTTTAAAAAGCAATCTCATTTAAACTCCCAATTACCTTTGAGAAAGATATTATAGTCATTATATGACAGAAGAACCTGAGGACCCAGAGAGGTTAAGGAAATATTCCAGAATCAGTTCGCCGGTAAGTGGCAGAGCTGGGATTTAAATCCAGGCTCCAAATAGGATTCTCTCCACTTTTCCACACGCAAAATGATTGTAACTGAAAATCAGGAGATCAGAGGAATCTGCGACTTACTGCTCCCTTTGCACCTCAGTTTCCTCATTTGTAAAGCCAGGACCCTCCCTACCCAGCCTATTTCAGTGGATAGGCTGGGCTTAATGAACAAACAGCAGAACTCATGAGAAAGCTTCTTGACTTACTGGTAATCCTCAAAATTCATTCAGGCTTTGTTGTTTGCAGTGATTTCATTTAGGTCAGTTTTGTTTTTTAATGTGCCAGGTGGTGAACAAAATCTGAAAAGGTTTTCCATCTCTTGGGAAGTAGCTCTACTTTTACTTAACCTTTGTGAGCCTATTGTGACACAAAGTGTAGTGATTCACTTGGCAAGCTCTACGGTACAGGAGAAGCTTCCAATTCAGACACAAAGCCCAGCTTCAGACATCAATGCAGACCAAGTCTCTGGCACATCTCAGGTGACGATTGAAGGTGATGGAAGAGGTGAAGAAACCTGAGCTTTCTTCTGCTTGGAACCCATGACGGATTCCAGCTTCAGATTTGGAAGCAGGTTCACTTGAGGAAGAGTTAGAGACTTTTGAGTACGCAAACCCCATATAGTTTCTCCAGCTGCAGTCAGTGACTCACCCCTGTTCAGTCACCAAACATCGGTGAGAACCTGGTCTAAGGAAGGTATGTGGTTTATCTGGCTGCATAATAAGGGAAGACAGACATCTGTCCCAGTGCAGCTAGGCATGTTCGCCTGAAGAACGTCTTTTCTCATAGTGATCATCATTTTTCTTAGCCTGGTTTGGTAGTTATCATGGCTGAGGAGAAAAGGAGAGGAGGAAACTGCTTTTCAATAATCCAGTCAAGAGACTCAGGTAGAGCTAGCAGCCAAAGCGTGACATAGCAGCCAGAGGGGAGGATTTAGAACAGTTATTTTCAAACATTACTGGATCCAGTATTACTGTGGAGCATGTATGAATGCACCTTTCTCAGCCCTGGCCCTTGAGTTCCTGATTCTCTAAGTAATTCTGCATCAGGTCGTTGCAAAATCCCACTTGGAGAAAAACACTCCTTGAAAATCTTTCCTAGTCATCACCTACTTACAGAGTTTGTTTCTGCTTTAAATCCTAGTGCAGTTGCACAAAGCTACTACCTCAAAAAGTAATCATCTCTGCCAGGATACTTTCCCATTAGGGCACCTGTTTCCTGGTCTGTTGCACGCACTTGGATACTGGGACAGGGCCTGCATACACCAGAAAGTTCCTCTTTTCAGGTATGCCTCCATTGTAAATCCTGCAGAGATTCTTTGGACCTGGGTCTCTGGAAGAGTTCTTGTGCTGCCGAAACAAATAAACCCTGGAATTTTAGTGACAAAACTTCACAAAGATCCCCAGTGCAGGTCAATGGGCAGCTCTGCTCCACATTGCCACTCAGGGATTCAGGCTAACAGAAATGCCACCATCTTGTAGCTGAACCATCTGAAACACATAGCTCACAAAGTCATCTCAGCAGGGAAAGGGAGCAAGGAAAGGAACATGTTTGCTTTCATCTGCCTCGTTTCAGAGGTGACACATTTGAAATCACCTATGTCCACATCCAGCTCTCCTCTCCTTAGGCACTGGAGATTCCTTCCAGAACCCTTGTCATTAAGCCAGCACCATTTGAGCTCTTCTGACCAACGAGTTGTGAGCAATACAAATCTCTGAAGCAGACAGACTTGATCACCTGGCCCATCTCATAGAATGAACTTGGTACAATTTACTAAAATTAACATAAGTATTAATATGCCCAGCTTGTTAAAATCACCTTGAGGGCTTTAATTTAAATTTCTCCACCATTTTAAATCTATTAAGGTTGACATTTGATGATTTTTGATGGACAATCTTTGTTTCCTCTTTTATTTAATTTATTGGAGTGACACTGGTTAATAAAATTAAATAGGTCTCAGGAGCACAATTCCACAACACATCATCTGTACACTGTATCGTGTGTTCACCACTCCAAGTCAATTCTCCTTCCATCACCACTTATCCCCCCTTTACCCTCCTATACCTCACCCCACTCTATCTCCCCCTGGCAATCACCACATTGTTGTCCATGTCCATGAGTTTTTTCTTTATTTTTCTTTTTTGTTCAATCCCTCCACCCCATCACCCCACCCAGCCTCCCAACTGATGGACAATCCTTATCATGATAAAAAAAAGTGTCCTGCACTTCTATTTTAAGGCAAATATGTGGTAACTTTGTTAATAAAAAAATAAATAGCTTAAAAATTAAAGATATCAAAACATATCAATGATAAAACACCCAGAAAAATACAATGCAGCACAACTAGTAGTTAGTTACCAAAGCCCTCACATTAATTTGTTGGTGAAGCATTTTGCCAGGTGTGGCTAGAGACGCATCTATCCTGATTCAGTTCGGATCTCCTTCCCTTTCATCATCGAGTTTCCATGTCATGTCAGGATCTCTTTCCAGTGCTCACACTGATCCATTTTAGAATGGCCTCCTTCCGATGTCAGAGGTAATATTATAATTGCTAGAATGGCCAGCTTTGCCCCAATTGCTGTTCAGTCTACTAGTATACAATGTCTGCCTTCCCCACTGTTCATTTTTTCTAACACTAGCATTTGTGTCCCAACTTGCTCTTGCATACATGCAATGTCAAAGGAAAGGATCAAGGTGTAACTTTTTCCAACTCTCAGCGGAGGGTCTGTGGATCGCTTCTACAAAATGCCTCCTCCAATTGCAATGAGAACACATTTCCTCCCTTTCCTTTGGAAGATCCAAACTTTTCTCAGGTCAGTTTCTCCTGGAATGCTCTTCCTAAAGTCCCTTTCTCTATCTCCCCATTTCCCCTGCTTCTCCAGTGGCAGGAGCTGAGGTGGAAAGCTCAGGCTTTGCAGCAGACACCCTGGCATTGGGTGTTACCAGAACTGCTCTTTCTATGGTTCCCCATGCTCTGCCTGCCAGTGCCCTAACCTGCCTTCACCTTTGAGCTGCTGGGCTCTCGGGTGCCATGCTTGGCCCCAGCACAAGTGGGGACCTGGATGAGTGAAGTTCAATGAGAAAGGCAGGCTTCCTGGAGAACAATGTATTCAAATGCGGGCCACCCGTTTATGAGCTATATGGCGTGCAATAAGTGAATTAACCCTTCTGGGGCTCAGCTCCTCGTGTACAAACTGCAGACTAGGACTTTGCTGTGAGGATTAAATGAGATATTGTGCAAAATTGCTAGGCCAGTACCTGGCTCATCCAAGGACCTCAGGAATGGATGTTTCCTAAAAGGGGGCTAACTGACTCAACTGGTTTGCTGTAAAATGTTTCCCAGGCCCATCAGCTACAATAAACGGCTCAGAGCAAGCAAAGACACAGTCTGTCTAGGGACTAAATGAGGAACCAATAATGGGTAGGGGAACAAGTAAAGCTGGGACTTCGCTAAGGAAGAAAACATAGACATGATGGCATATATTTACCTTTTCTGAAAAGCACCCCCCACTTCCCAAATCAGCCCAGAAGCCTTTTTATTTGCTAATGGATCAAATCCAAAGCCTGTGCCCTGGGAAATCATGATGCACCTAATCATTTTAGCCATAATCCCTGAAAAATTGGCCATTACTGGAAGTGACCAACCATTTGGTTGTAACAACCTGAAGCAAGATTATTAACAGCAAACATGAAGATGATTATTTTAGCAAATTGCCACTGATTGGTAAATTCAGAACACAAAGGACTCATGCCTGGCTGGAGTCTCTGGGAAATCATTTTATGGCCATAATAAATGTCTACTGTGTGAGATATAAAAGCCACTTAAGTCTATTTTCTCTCTGTTTGGGGCAGGGAGGCACCATCAGGGGCAGGGATGGACAGAAATTTGTGGGTGAACTCAGATGAAGGGTGCTGGGGAGAGTGACCACCACTATCTTTTAATATTGGGAGCCAATTTTTCCTATTTGCTGAGCAAAGGAAAGTCCAGTGGATTATACTAGTAAGGCTCAATGTGGGCATAACACGGTAGCCCCTCTCAGCGAAATTATTATATCCATAAACCAGTCAGATATTTCTGTTTGCAAGAGATAGGAGGCCCAAACCAAACTAATTTATATAAAAAATGGAACATGTGGGCTCATTTAAATGAAAGGTCCTGGAATCTGATGAGCTTCAGGGCTGGCTTGATCAAAGGGACTCGCACAGTGGCTCCCAGACTTAATTCTTCTTTGTTCATTTCCTTACTTTCCGTCCTCTATGTCGGTGCACAGAGGGGCAAGGTGGGGCAGCAGGTCAAGACTGGCCCCGTTCCAGGTTCACATCTCTTCCCAGGAGACCCAGCAACAGCCCTCCCTGTCATTTGCATCCTTTTCTCATCACCAAACCAATCACAGTGGAATGAATGAACTAACTGGCCAGAACCACCGCACAGAACCATTTCCGGAGCTAAAGCACATGTACTTGGAGCAGGGGAGAAACTGGATGCCCTGAACGATACAGAGATGCTTGAACCAAAAGAAGGAGCCTGGAAGGGGGGCAGATGCCTCCCCAAAAAGAAATGTCCACTGAAGAATGAGAATTAACCCCTTAGTTAGAAAAAGGCTCTGCGTGTGAGAAAGACTAAAACCTTGGGGTCACAAATGGAGGGCAGCCTGGCTAGAAAGGCGTCTTTAGCAAAACTTGTGGCAGTTGCTCTTAATACCTTCAGCACTGACAAGAGGCAATAAAGGGAAAAGCGACTTGTCCAGAGAGGTGTTTTTCTAATCAACACTGGAACTCAAGAGTTTCCGAGCTGATGCCCAACTCTGTAGCCTCACCTTGTGCCTATGTTTTCTGAGCTCTCAGAAGGAGGCCAGGTACATGGCTTCATCCTCCTCTTGGCAAGCTTGCTCACAGAAAGAGCCGAATATAAACATGCAGGGAAGAAGGAGCAGGGGCCAGGGAGCAAGGGTTCCCTCACTCACCCAGGGACACCACCACACTCCCAGATGTGCATTCCTGTTAGTCTGGAAATGTCCCCAAACTCATCCTTTCGGAAGCTTCTGAGGGGCCCCCACAGATCCCTCATAGAGGACCCTGAAACAAAGCCCATGTGTCATTTCTCATCCAGGGGGTTCCACTGCCCCACTTCTATGCTCCCAGTGAAATCCTTCATGCGCCTCTCCACAGCGTGGTGCGATGTTAAGGCTGTAGATTTCAGAGTCAAATCAACCTATGCTCAAATGTCAGAGGCAGACTCTGACATTCAGTGCATGTAGTTTATTGGGGGGTCAGCCCTGGAAACATGTGGGGGAGTGGGGAGGTGAGACAGGGAAGGAAAGTCAGTACATTTTTTTAATAAAAATTGAAATCAGTATCAAAAGAGTAACCACTGCAGGTAACTGGAGGACTGGGAGCTCATGGAGAGCAGATATAGTGCTGAGCTGTCCCATGCCAGGAGTGGGAGGCGGGGCTTCCCTAGATGGAGCAGAAATGGGCAGAGTGGGCTCTGTTGGCCAGAAAAAGCTCTCGGGCAAAGGAAAGCAGGTGCCAGCAGGTTGAAGGTCAGGCTAGCACACACTCAAATGTCCAGAGGCAGGGCCCTCCGGGCATCTGTTAGTCACCATCACTCACTGGGCTTATGAAGCGCCGAATGTGCCCTATTTTTCTGAGCTTCCCTATCAGATCAGGACACCAACTCCTCTCTCTGGGGCTATTCTGAAGGTCAACTGGATGGAAGTTGCCGAGCCTCCGGTGCAGGGGAGACGCCTAGACTTCGTTCTCTCCCCTTGCCATGTGCTTTGGCAACTGCAGAGGAGAAGCTGGATTCACAGGACTTCTAGCAGGAGGCGGAACGCACCCTCCAACCCAGGGTGGGATCCACTGACTGGGAAACAGCATCCCGTGGATTCCTCGCTTCAAACACAAACACAAATGGATGAGGCGCTCGTGGCCAAAGTGGGTGCAAGGCGCTGCGTTTATTTAATTGGATTTAATCTTCATTCTGTGTAGTGAGTGCTGGAAGGAAACAATTAAGCAAAAATGGTGAAACCGTTTATCAAACTGAAAGGAGAACCCAGCTCAGGGCTGGAGCCGGATTCCAGAAGAGTGGGGAAGGGGAAGAAGAGGAGCCAGGCGAGAAGAACCATCGCGTTGGTTGCCCCGGGTCATTGGGAACTTGCAGCATCACTGCGTGGTCTCTCCGTCATCTGTGTGAACTCACTAGCTTCTGTGCAGACTCTCGTTCCTCCATGACTTAACACAAGCCCTCTCCTCTGCCTAGCATTCCTCTACTTTTCTAGGTGCCAAACTCCAACTCATCCTTCTAGACTTGGACTTCTCTTGTCTGCCGGTAGCCACTGTCCCAGTCTCCTGGCTCTGGAACCACAGAAACCTCTGGCTATCACTGTGCAGTAAGTCAGCCCATGATGGCAGTGCAGCGTGATCGCCCTGGTCCCCTCCCTCACACCTGCCATCGACAGAAACAGATTCAAGGGTGGCACCGGTCAGTGACTAAAAGACACTGACTGAGGGCCCGTGCAGACTCTAGACAGGCGTCCTCAAACTACGGCCCGCGGGCCACATGTGGGTATTTTTGCCGTTGTGTTTTTTTACTTCAAAATAAGATATGGGCAGTGTGCATAGGAATTTGTTTATAGTTTTTTTTTTTTTAAACTATAGTCCGGCCCTCCAACGGCCTGAGGGACAGTGAACTGGCCCCCTGTTTAAAAAGTTTGAGGACCCCTGCTCTAGGACCCGGGGAGGGGCTGACATCTCTATTGGGTTTCATGTTGCAAAGGATGTTTCTGGGAGGAGATGGAGTTGGGTGGGGGACTTCAGAGTCCCCAGGATTTGCACAGGCTGATGACAGAAGTGAGGGTGAGTTTAGTGTCAGAGGTGGGAGCTGAGAGGTATATTCAGGGAGCAGTTCCAAAGTGGGGAGGAGATGTACCGTGGAAAGTTAATGGGGAAAACGGGGCACAGCCAGTCAATGGAGGAACATTCAAGTTTGTGTTTTTTTTCCTATAGGCAATAGTGAGCTGCCAATGTTGTCGGTCGTAGGAGCAACTTAAAAATGGGATTTTAGCGATACGAACCTGGCCAGAATGTGCCAGGGCAAATGCATGAAGACAAATGTGTTGGGGCACCATTGCCTCGAACCACAGGTATGACGTATGACGGGAAAGGCATTCTCTTGCAGAACTGGTGTTACGAAGGCAAAGCAGCTGGCGTGGATTAGAGACGTCTGTGTGATAGGCACAATTCAGAGTTCTTTTCATCTAATAACTCATTTGATCCTTAAAACAAACAGTAGTAGTTTCATTCCCAGGTGTTTTTTTTTTGTGTTTTTTTTTTTTTTTTTTTACAGATGGGGAAACTGAGGTGCTGAGAAGTGACGTCCCTCAAGATCACTCAGTTACCACACGGCAGAGTCAGAATTTGAAAGCAGGCAGACTGGCCCCCACTCCCATGCCTTCCCCACCCCACTGAGCCAGAAAGGCCTGCATTCCAACCCCAGTGCGGCAGCACACCATGTCTGTAGTTTGGAGACTAACTTCTGAATGGCAGTTTCCTCATCTGTCTACTGAAGACAACGGAACCTGCCTCATGCCTGTGGCATGAGCTTACAGCTAAACACCAGAAGGCTCTAATCAATACTAATTGCCCTTCTGTTTCAACTGGTTACATCATCTTTATTTTTTAAATATATTTTTAATGATTTCAGAGAGGAAGAGAGAGGGAGAGAGAGATAGAAACATCAACGTTGAGAATCATTGATTGACTGCCTCCTGCACGCCCCCCTACTGGGGAATCGAACCCGCAACCTGCGCCTGTGCCCTGACTGGGAAGCGAACTGTGACCTACTGGTTCATAGGTCAATGCTCAACCACTGAGCCACGCTGGCTGGGTGGCCACATCATCTTTTACTTGGAACATATCATGAAGAAAGCAGGAGTCTTCTCACCACCCAGGTGGAGAGGGAAGGAGAAAGCCGTCACGTTGGGACATAGCAGCCCTTTCCCATGGCGCCCCTGCACCCCTCCCTCAAAGCCCACCCGCTTCCCAGATCGGGCTGGTTTCCATCCTTTACTCAGTTCATTTAAGGTCTCTACCCCATGGAAGAAACACGGGAGTCTGTGGCAGTGAACTCAGCAACATTTGCTCCCCAGCCCAAGAATAAACAGAAAGCAGGCTCTCCGCATCTTCAGAAGTGCATTTACTGTACTCAAAACAGATGAATTCTGTTTGCATTAATCGCATGACTATTTGGTCCAATTATTCTTCCCACTTCGGCAATCATGGTGTGCTTGTTCAAGAAGAAAGAAATAACAACAGCTTATCTTGTTGAGAGCAAAGAACAAACAGTAAAAAATCAGGGTCCGCTCCTAAATGCTACACTTGCTGTCATTGTGCTAAAGAGATGATTCATGTTCTCATAGCAACTCGGGGAAAAAGAGAAGAAAAAAGAGAGGGTTCTCAAAAGGATTCAGTTGCAATGGTTAAAAACCTTTTCAAAATCAGTCTGAATGCAGATAAAACTCTCTATTTTTATCATGAAACTCAACCCTGACTGCCCCCACCCCAAACACATCTTCTCATATTGACCAATTTACATAGGCTTACATAATTCTTTTGAATAATAATACATTTCATTAGGATAGGGTCATGGACAAAGCACTAAATGCTGTTTAATCCCCTCACTAAAGAACCATGAAACACCACTGATGTTTTCAGGGCACAAACAGGATGGTGCTGAAAAAAAAAAAATACAGAAAAGAAACTGTAAGGCAACTTGGGGTAAAAGTGAGTAATAGTATAAATTCTGCCCTTCCCATCGCGCCAGGCAGAGGAGCCTGTTCCGTGGGACAGTTGCTCCCGACCTGTGCCTTTTCCCCATATAACCTTTCCCACATAAGATCTAGCAACCAATCAGAACCTCAGAAAAAAAATAATCTTTTTTTTCATAGACTTGGTCTTGAACCAACACGCACTCCACTTCCGGACCTGTTACTGGAATCCTTGGTTCTGGCTTCCTGCATCACCTCTGGGTGAACCCCTGGATAAGACTGAGGTTACGGGTTTTGGTACCACCCCTAGGTCCTGTCCTCAGCTGGGCTGCTACTGCCATCTGATGAAATGTGAAGTTGGATCCAGTCTGGTTGCTAAGAGCATACCGTGGGTAGCAGGCAACAGCGTTTGGCTGTGGAGCGGTGAGCAGGAAGCTAAGTCAAAAGCTACCATCTCAGTGACACAACCTTGTCTGATGGCATCATAGCTGGAGGACAAAAGTCTTAACATGACCCTCTCAGGACAGGGAGGTCTTGCTCTCTTCCAACCAGTCAAACCTGGCTGGATGCTTTACTCGTGAGCAATCACAGAGTGAGAAATGTAGGCTCTCAATGCATTTAAACCCAGAGAGAATAAGAAAGGACCTAGAGACAGTTGGTAAGCTGTGTGGACAAAACTAAAAAAATGACTAAGAATCTATAAAAAGAATTCTCTCATTAACAAGTGAGAGCTCTTGCAATGACAGGGGCTTAACAGGTAGGGCTATGGGAAATAAAGTTGAGACTGTAGAAAGCACTTGGAAAGATGTTTTATGCCTTGTTTTATCCCATAGAAGAGCAGAAACCAGAGATATGAATTAAGGCATGCAACATAGTGAATTTTTATTGAGATATAATTGACATATAACATTGTATCAGTTTCAGGTATCCTATATAATAAAAGGGTAATATGCAAATAGACTGAACGGCAGAACAATCGAACAACCCATCAAAGCATAGTATGCTAATGATATGCTAAGGCTGCTCAACTGCTCGCTATGATGTGCACTGAACACCAGAGAGCAGGCAGTCAACTGGTCGACCAGTTGCTATGATGTGCACTGACCACCAGGGGGAAGATGCTCTGACTGGTAGGTTAGCTTGCTGCTGGGGTCTGGCCAATGGGGACTGAGCGAGATGGGCCGGACACGCCCTGAATGTGCACCGGTGGGGTCCCTCAGCCTGGTCTGCACCCTCTTGCAATCCGCAATCCAGGACACCTGGGGGATGTCGGAAATCTGGTTTCAGCCCAATCCCGCAGGCCACTCACCTTGGGAGGGCACCAGACACAGGGCTCATGTCTGGTGAGCGCTGCTGCTGCAGTGTGAGCCTCTCCCAATCAAATGCGATAGGCACAGTGGGGCCGGAATGAGCAGGAGCGGCAGGTATGAGCTGCAGGCAGCGTTGGACTGCGGGTTTCAGTCAGATCCCTGCAGGCCACCCAGAGGGACCCCACCCGTGCACGAATTCGTGCAGCATGCCTCTAGTATAATATAATGATTTGATATTTGTATAGATGTACTGTAAAATGGCCTCCACAGTTAGTGTAGTTAACATCTGTCACCAAAGGCAGATCTATCTTTTCTGGAATCGTAGTACTTTACAGATGCAAGAAGTTTCTGTTCAGCAAAAGATTCAGTTCAACAAAATAATAAGCATTTTGATGTACCCCAAACTAAACTTTGTGCTATAAGCATAAGAGAGTTTTTCCAATCTTTGATGTACAATTTAGAAGTGAAGACAGAAGGATAAATATGAAATTATAAAACAATAACAAAACAGAAATAGACACTGATACAAAGTATATTCATGACATATAATATTGATATTGCATTATTAGGCAAGAAGTGACACTCCAAGAAGATATTTCAGAGAAAATAATGTATAAGAGAGGTTTTGAAGGATGAATAGGAGTTTTCCAAATGTACAAGGGGAGTGGAAGAATATTCCAGGTAGAGGAAACTACATCTTCAAAGGAAAAAGTAACTGTGAACACATATGCATGAGATGGCAGTCTGGGATATTTCTAAGACGCTCGGCATTACTAGATTGCACATAGAAAAGAGAGATGTGAGAAATGAAGTTGAGGCCATAGAAAGTGCTTTGGGAAGATGTTTTATGCCTTGTTTTATCCTGTACAAGAGCAGAAACCAGAGGTATGAATTAAGAGGCATGCAACATAGTGAATTTTGCAACTTAAAAATATAGCAATGGTACAACAGTTAGAAAATTAATCAATAAGTTTTTTTTATTGAATTACTGTTATATCTCCATGATTTTTGCTAAACTTTGGGAAATACGAATAAGGCCTAAGAAATGAAATTCATTTTTCAAGGGTACACACTTCATAATATCATCATCAAGAATAACATTTATTAAGGGGTTGCTAAGGGCCAGAGACTGCTCTATACACTGTCCAGGAATTATCTCACTTACCTAAACAATAGGGTTGGAGGAGAAGATTATTATTACCATCCCCACTTTACAGGTAAGGAAACCGAGGCATGGTGAGGTTAAGTTTCCCAATGTAAAAATGCTAGTAAGGAACATGAATACATATTATTAAAAAAAACCTAATCATGTATACACAGTGTCATATCTCTGACAGATACTGTTAGTTGCTGACTAAAGAGCCATTTCTCTTTTTCTGTGCTAACAGAACCTCTGATTTTTTAAGCACCAATGTATCCAATTGCTAGAGATGAATAATGATCTATCCAAGCCAAGAATATAATTATATCACCCTTTATCAGAAGCTAGCTTACTCTGGAAACTTGGGTAATCATGTGCTTATATTCTTGCCAATGGAATAGTTTTGGGGGAATTGTATCTTCCTGATAAAAGCAAACTTTTTTCTTACCCCGTTTTTTGCCTTTGAATGCAGAGTGGGGATGTGATGCCCAGAGATATGGTAGCCATCTTGTGACCATGAGGCAAATACTCGAGAAGGAAAAACCAACAGCATGTGGCTGGCAAAGCAGAGACTTGAAAAAAGCCTAGGTCTTCGCTGACATCATGGAGTCACCTATGTCTACCCCAATCTTCTCACATGCATTGGAATACATCCTACTGACATAGTAGTTTACCTTTGTTTTCCATAGTGCCCCTTTTCCTTATAAACTATAAACTTTCTTCTCAGTCATTAAGGGCGATTCAGCTGGACTCTAGTTTGTAGCCTATTAGCCTGTTTCCAGGTACTGGTTGGCCATTTCCAGCCCTATGCTAGGATTATCTGTATGGTTCTCCTTGCCTGTCTCAGCAAATTTAATGTCATCCGTACCGCAAAGCCTGTCTCAAATTCCACCTGCTCCCTAAGCTTTCTTTGGCTCCTCCATCCAAATAGAAAGCCACGCTTCCCCGTCACCTTTAAAAATGTTTTTCTTTTTAAATTTTAGAATAATTTTAGATTTATAGGAAAAAATGTGAAAATAGTACGGAGTTCTCATAAACCCCATACTCCGTTCCCTTTATAGTTAGTATTGTATATTAGTACTAGTAGCCCTGCGCACAAATCTGTGCGCCAGTAGCTTGCTGCCACCCTCCAGTAGCTCTCTGCCCGCTGCCCTGCCCTCCTGTAACTTCCCCTGCCCCCCCCCTTATAGCTTGCTGCCCTGCCCCCTCCTGTAGCTCTCCGCCGCCCGCTTGTAGCTCACTGCCCCACCCTCCTGCTGATCCGTGATCCAGTCGTTAAGTGGTCAGTCATTACGCTTCACGGCGTAATGACCATTTGCATATTACATCTTTATTATATAGGATATGTTTATTTGTTAGAATGAATAAAACAATGCTAGTACATTATTTAATTATTAAATAAAGAAAAATTTGTATTCAAATTTCCATAGTGTTTACCTAATGCCCCTTCTGTTCCAGGATTCTATCAGGGCACCACAGTACATTTAACACCTGTCTCTGTAGGCTCCTCTTGGCTGGGACAGGTTCTTAAGCTTTTCTTGTTCTTAATGACCTTGCCAGTTTTGAAGAGTGCTAGTCAGATATTTTGTGGAATATTTTTCAGTTAGGATTTGTCTGATTTTCTTTTCCTGATTACACTAAGGATATGAGTCTTGGGGAGGAACACCACAGGGGAAAAGTGACGTTTTCATCATTTGATATCAGAGATATATGCTATCCACATGGCATTCCCATTGATAATGACCTTGACCACCTGCCTGAAACCCTGTTTGCCAGGTTTCTCCACTCTACAGGTTCTCTTTTACCCTTCTTTCCATACCGAACTCTTTGGAAGTCACTATGTGCAGCCCACACTAAAGGTCTCCAACTCCTCTTCTTTTATTTTAAAATTTTTATTGATTTTTAGAGAGCGAGGAAGGGAGAGGGAGAGAGAGAAACCTATGTGAGAGAGAAACATCGATTGGACGCCCCCTACTGGGTATCATGCCTGCATCCCAGACAAATGCCCTGACCGAGAACAGAACCAACTGGCAACCCTTTGGTACATGGGACAACACCCAACCAGCTGAGCCACTTTGGCCAGGGTCCAATTCCTCTTTGTATCCCTTTTATGACATTCCTAAGGCTCTGCATCTGCATTAGTGTAAGCATTAAATAAGTGGCAGTTACATATTATTAAATGAGATGTTTTCTTTAAAGTGCCTAGCTCGGTGCCTGACTCATGGAAGACAGAAAGGGTAGGAAAGGAGGGAGGAAGGGAGGGAGAGAGGGAGGGAGGGAGGGAGGGAGCAAGGGAGCGAGGGAGGGAGAGAGAGAGAGAGAGAGAGAGAGAGAGAGAGAGAGAGGAAGAGAGAAAGAGGAGGAGAAAGGGAGGGAGGACATGGGAGAAAAAGAGACAGAGATAGAGAAAGAGAGATAGATGCAGGAACAAGAAAGATGGGTAAATAATTTTTAAAAGAGAAAGAACATCCTATCTAATAAAAGAGTAATATGCAAATTGACCATCACTCCAAGACACAAGATGGCCACCCCCATGTGGTCAAAAATGGCTGCCCTCATGTGGACACAAGATGGCCACCACAAGATGGCTGGCAGGGGAGGGCAGTTGTGGGCAGTTGAGGGTGGTCAGGCCAGCAAGGGAGGGCAGTTGGGGGGGACCCAGGCCTGCAGGGGAGGTCAGTTGGGGGGACCAGGCCTGCAGAGGAGGGCAGTTTTGGGGGGGCAGGCCTGCAGGGGAGGACAGGGGCAACCAGACTGGCAGTTAGGGGTGACCAGGCTGGCAGGGGAGGGCAGTTAGGGGCAATCGGACCAGCTGGGGAGCAGTTAGGCATCGATCAGGCTGACAGTGGAGTGATTAGGGGTGATCAGGCTGGCAGGCAGAAACTGTTAGGGGCAATCAGGCAGAGGCAGGCGAGCGGTTAGGAGCCAGCAGTCCTGGATTGTGAGAGGGATGTCCGACCGCCCATTTAGGCCAGATCCTGGTGCGGTCAGACATCCCTCAAAGGGTCCCAGATTGGAGATGGTGCAGGCTGGGCTGAGGGACCCCCCACCCCCCGTGCATGAATTTCATGCACCGGGCCTCTAGTGAGGGTTAATAAGAGAAAAAGAGAGAGATCTGTAAAAAGAAGCAAGCAGGCCGGGGACCTGAGCAGAGAGAGGAAGCCATGGTGGGGAAGCAGGAACCCAAGCATCTCCATTTTTCCTGCCTCTGCTTCTCCCTCTGCCTCCATCCAGGTCCCTTCCACCAAGCGTCTCATGGAGCCTCAAGGGCCCAAGACCACAGTCTCAGGGAGAGGTTTCCTTGCCTTCTGGAGGCTTGGCACGGAGCCTTCTCCAACTTGCCATGGATGCAGGCAGATCACCCCCTCAACAGATAACTCTCAGGCAGCAAGCTGGGGCCTGCCAAGAAGCTCCCAGCTTCCTTGCTGCATGGCTTTGGTGTCAAACGAGTCATTCCTGGGACTTTGCGTAGCGTGTTCTGTTTTATGTCCCCGGCACACACGCAGGGGCTCTAAATCCAGGAACTGTCTTATTGACAGCTGGGCTCTGAGCAGGACTCCCCCAGGGCCGAGCACACTGACATCTGGCAGAGAAGGGCGGAAGATTGGAGAGGCCATGAGGATTGCTTATTCCACCACAAAAACACGTGCAGAGCTGGTAGAGAATAGTGGGTAAGGCTGGAGGCTGGAGGAGTGTCTGCATTTACATCCTTACTCTGGCACTTGCTCACTGGGCACAGTCTTGTTCAAGTTATGTAACTGCCCATGCCTCGGTTTCCCCATCTGACAAATGGGGATACTTATAGTACTAACTTAATTGGGATTCTTTGGAGTTGTAAATGACACGGTCATTCATTTAACAAATATTTATTGAGTATCTACTGTGCCCTCAGGATATTCCTCTTGGAGCTTCATCAGGGGAAGATTATAATAAAAGTAATCATGAAAACTACCACACATAAATTGTTGAGCTCAGTGGTTTGTAGGCAATAACCTGAGAAATGTTTGCTGGGATTAATTGGGGAACTACAGTGTAACAGGCCCTGTCAGAGAACTTTAATCTTACTCACCACCACTTTGCTGCAATATTGTACTCTTTTATTGATGAGGAGGCAATCTCAGAAGGTCAAAGAGGGCTTGTCTCACATATTATAATGAGCAAATAGGGGGGCAAACTTGGACCCAAATCCATCAAACTAACACCCAATAATTGTTGCTGTGTCTACACAACTGGACATCATGGACAATCCTGGCTGAGGTGGAGCAAGGGGCCACCTAATGTGCAGATTTGTTTCCCTTGCCCAAGCTTCTGCCAGAATCATTGGCTGGAATTGTGGGTCCCCATCCCCCCTCACAACTCCCAGTGCCTCCTTCGCAGAGCTGACAAACATCTCCCTTTTGTGATCTGGAAATATCACGGGCCAGGATCTACCAGAGGGAGAGTGAAGGAGGAAGAAAAATCCAGACCCTAAACTGCCTGGATTTCCAGGCGAGGCATTCAATGTGCCCTTTGCAGGCAACTCAAGAGACAGTCTGGTGGAGAGGGAGCCAGACTGGGGTCAGTGTACGTGAGTGAGTGAAGCATGTTCCAGCCCCACCACGGGGTGAACCTGAGCCATGCCTGGACCAAGCCACCACAGGGCAGCTGGTTGGAGTCCTTAGGCGGGGGTGATGCAAGTGGAGGAGACCATGGAGCCAGGTCAGTGGCTGAAATCACAAACCAGTTCATGTCAGATCTTGGCATAAACAACTCGATCTAAAATTGTTAACACTAAATTAGCATTTATTAAAAGCCACTAATTATTATTCTGACTTGCAGTGTGTGTGTGTGTGTGTGTGTGTGTGTGTGTGTGTGTGTGTGTCCCTTCTCTAAGCCCTGTTTATAAGCATCCTCCTAATTTATTTTTGATCGGACTGAACAGGGCCAAGCCACTTTAGCTAATATTGACATTGGCTGGGTATCAGATGTCCAGGATTTAGAGAAACTGGAAGGGCTTGCTCTTGTTCTGCTTTTTTTTTTTTTTAACTTAACTATTTTAAATCACCCCACAATTAAAACCTGACTTTTAAGCCCCACCCCATTTCTCCTTTCCATCAACTCTAATTGTCCCATTTGAAGTTGCTTATTTTCTTAAGTGACTTCACCGACAACAAATCTGCTCCAGACTAGCCTGGAAGTTCTTCTCAACAGAAACCAAACTTTCTTTCTCCAGCTCTTATTTCCTTGTTCCTAGTAGATCTGAGATGGTTTTTAAAAAACGGATAAAGCACACACAAAAAAAATAAAACAAATAAAGGAATTGGATAAAATGAGAAAATGAGGGGAGAAAAATACTAAGGCTGAGGTAACATTAACATACAAACGGTGCACTTCATGATCCTGGGCAATTCCCAGAAGTGAGGTACAAATATGAGAGCATTCTTCGGCTCTCAGAGCAAGCCCACGTTTCCAATGACGGTCTGTACTGCTCCTAAGATACACAAACTAGGGAGAGCACAGCACCTCCTGGTCCTGAGACTGGAGAGAAAGTTCTATCACGGGTCCACAAAGAAAGGAACTGCGACTCTCAAAAACAATCTTCAGCCTCATCATGTTGCTCAACCCAAAGTGTGATGCTCTCAAACCAGCCTCCGACTTAGGCCTCAGCATAGACACTAGGACAAGGCTGTAAGAGTGGGCATTCTGGAGGGTTTGTGCAGGTCCCAGCCCTAGCCTTCCTATCCCTTCATCCTGCTTGTGCTCCATAGCATCACTCACCGGCCCTTTGGACAATAACTTCTCCTTGTACATTTTCTTTCCTGTTTATGGCTGGGCTGGGAGGTCCAGGAGGCAGGGGTATGGCCCTCTTACTCATGTGCTGTCTTATGGTTTCTCGTGGCCCCCAACACCTAACACAGCAATTACTCAATAAGTAGCACAATGAATGAGTGAATGAAGAAACAAACAAGAGAGAGAACCAATGCATAGGAAACTTTTTTGGAGAAGGATCAACATATCTATGCTAATGACTAACTCTCATTCAGCAAATATTTGGATAGTGAGGATCATGCATCAAGCATAGAGCTGAGCACTGAACCTGCTTCTGATTGGTCCCTCTCATCCTACTCCCATGTAGCCGGGTCCATCTCAGCTTCTTTTCCACCCACTCGCTGCTCAGGCTCCATTCAGCATCTCTTTTTACCTACATTTTCCCATGAACAAGAAACATGGGTGGATTTTCACCATCAGGGCCCCATCCTAGTTTACCAGGAGGTATTTGCCATTTTGAAAGAAATCTTTGTTTTTCTTTATACATTTGATATGAAAATATTAGATTTAATCCTTCACAAAGCAGATGGCTGGCCAACAACTGTTGGAAATAACTTCAGCTGGCAGCACAGCCTCCTTCAAAGCCTGTGAGGGTCCAGGCAGGGCCGCAGCGAGCATCACTTGGGAGAAGGAGCGCAGCCCGGGTTCCTGTCCTCACTTCCAAGCTGCCAGCATTTTTAATGAGAAACGAGGCCAGTGTCAGCCCAGGAAGAGGAGAAGGGGACATTCTGAAACTGAGAAGAGAGCTATATAAACCAGCAGCCTGACCACATTATCCAGACTGCTGTTTTATAGCCATATTATGCACTCAATTAAAAAAATGTTGAATGTAAAAAATTTATACAGATAAGGCACTGGCAAGAGCTGGGACTCGAGAGAGGCTTTTCTTTCCCCTTCCCATTAGATACTTTCCTTGATTCTGAGACTGAAAACGCTACAGTCAGCACCAACTTAATTCCACGTTGCAATTAGGGTTATGCATTAAACCAGGCCTCTGAACACGACTACCCTGAAGGAACTCAGAGACTAAATGGAAACCAGACGTGTGGCCGGCGCAGTTGGCACCAGCCAGGATCCCAATATATAGTAACGGTATAGATTTAAAATGAAAATTAAAAGCAGTCATCACAGTTAAATTGATGTCATATTCGCCAGCTGTTTATTCAAAAGGAAAAGAAAGGGAGTGATGTGGGAATTCTGGAGGCTGCTGCGACTACTGTGCCTGTATTTAAAGAAATGTGAGCTATTTGTTTAACTGAGAGAAGACTTGACAACATACCTTCCATTTCTCGCTGAAGTGGATGCTTTTCAAAGTCTAGATTGGGGCGTCTCAATCTGGGAGTCATATCAGAATCACCCATTTTACCGTCAACATGAACATGCTCATAGCCCGCCCTGCAGATTCTGAGGAACCAAGAATCTAGTTTTTTACAACTCTCTGCTGATTTTTCTAAAACGGTCTCAGGTTGAAGATAGCTGAGGCCCCAAACTTTGGATTCCTGGTAGCTGGCCCAACTCATGAGCTCAGGGTTCCTCCACCTGGAGTCCCTGTCCTTCCAACAGCCCCTCAGCATCTTCCTTGGCCAGGCCATGGAAGTCAGCTGCTACCAACTGTCCCATTTTCAGTCTTAGACTCCAGGGAAGCATCTAATGGACAGGAAAAGGAAAGCCTCACCAGAATGCCAACCCTGGGCCAAAAAGCCTTTTCTTTATACGTTTTGAAAAAAGACTTTTCATTGATTCTTAGAGAGAGAGGAAGGGAGAGAGGAGAGGGAGAGAGAGACAAACATTGATGTGAGAACAAAACATGGATCTGCTGCCTCCTGCACTCCTCGTACTGGAGATTGAGCTGCAACCGGACATGTGCCCCAACCTGCAATGGAACTGGCAACCTTTCTGTGCACAGGATGACACCCAACCAACTAAGCCACACTGGCCAGGGTTCTTCATACATTTCTCTATAGTCAGCATTTTGTTTGAGTGTTTCTGTATTCCATTCCCATTGTATTTCTTCCGAGGCATATATATGCCCTGTCTGAAATGACTGTGTGGTTCTTCTCAGTCACACCTATATCAGCAATTTAACCCACTGGAATATAAATGCCTAAAAAGGTCAGGCCCTCCCTGACAGTCAGATATATCCAGAGCAAAGCCAGGGCTTCCCATGAATTCCAGAATGAATTGGGAGGGGGGAGGGGGTCACTCTGCTTGTGAAGACAGGGAGAAACCCTCTGGGCAGCTGGTTCTGCTTGGGGTACTCTGACAACACCCAGATAGAAGAAAACATCTAAACGACGTGATCCCACTGTTCACAAACATAGTCACCCCGGGGGAAATGTGAAAATGTACCAAGCTCAGAGCCCCGCTCCCAGGAACTGTTTAATTCCATTGATCTAGGGAGGGTCTTGGAACATCAGTACTGCTTGAAAGCCCTCAGGGAGATTTGCCTTGATAGCAAGGGTGGGAATCGGTCCTCTACCTTGGTGTAAAGTGCTATGGGAGAGGCAGTTTGGGGGGAAGGCAGAAGACAAGCATCTTGGAGCTCACTACTCAACCCTCAAACCAACAGAAGAGGCGCTTCCTGGGAGCTCAGGAGAAATGCAAGAGCTCAGTCCCTCCCCAGATCTCTGAATGAAATCTGCACTGTGACAAGGTGCTGGGTGACTGGTAAGTGTGTTCAAGTTCCAGGAGCACTGATCTTAAAGGTAAACAGCTAAAATGCTCTCCTGTCCATCACCCCTTGAGACCCAGATATAGGATATCTTGAGTTTGGTGTGCCACAGTTAGAAAAATAATAAAACACATGTTTACACACCTATTTCTACTACCTGGCTATAGCAAACTTAATCTTCGGAGTTATCAGCCTCCCAGCTGCATCTGGGTCCCCTTTTTTGCCCAGAAGCCCCCTGCTCTCTCCCATCGCTTACTCCTCTGAGCTTTCTTTCACACTAAAGTGTACATGACTGACAAAAAGCACAGGGAGTTTCCACTTTGGGCAACGAGGATTTGAGCCCTGGCGCTGCCACTCACTGCCTAGAAAACCCTGAGCAAGTCACTGAAGCCCTACCTGATCCTCAGGTTCCTCATCCATCAAGAAGGAACAATAGTCCCTGCACAGCCCATCCTGCAGGGCTCCTGTGAGGATCAAATCAGATAATTTACCTGAAGGAAGGGAGGTGTAATTATCATCCCTGCGCTTGAGTGACTCACGGCGTTCTAAGTCCATAAAAGCCTTGTTTGCGGAGGATGGAGAGGTGCATGTTGTAGGTGCAATTTGAGGATTGCACCAGGAAAAGGTCCTTTAAAAAACTGGTACAATGAGAAAGCTTTTCTCTTCAAAGAAACGTACAGGACTCCTCTACCTTTCACAAAGACCCATATGATCCAAATATGTGTTTTTTGCCTTAGCTATCAGGGAGCTTAGAGTTAAACAAGGGGTTCATTGCAATCACTAGGTCTTCTCCCTTTTTCTGTAGCAATCCATCTAACGTGTGGTTTCCATCAAAGGCTAGGTATAAACCAATGATAATAATAATAAAATCAGGAACCATGAGTTGCAACTCAAAACACACAGTCACATCGTATTTTTGTCAGCATTTATCTGTTCAGACCAGTGCTGTCCAATAAAACTGTGATGGGAGACTTTTGTATAATTTTAAATGTTCTAATTATAATAAAAAGAAAACAAGTAGAATTTAGCCAAAATATTATCACTTCAAAATGTAATCAATACAAAACATTATCGATGTATTTTACATTCATTTTCAAACTTAGTCTTCAGAAACTGGTGTGTATTGTGTATTTTTAGTCCTCCTCAATTGGGACCGAGCACATTCTAAGTGTTCTATAGCCATGTGTGGCCAGGGACTACCCTGATGGACAGCAAGGGCTTCGACAGTGATCTTTGGGAGAGAGGGCTGTAAGAATATCTACGGTTTATCACAGGTGTGTTTTGTGCTGTAGAAACATTATTAATTGCCTTAAGAGCACTTTGAGTTAGGGGCTACCATTTCTCATTTGCAGATGATTAAACAGTTGCTCAGTGAAGTAAGACCATTTGTCCAACATTGAGAAGCAGAGCTGCAATCCAAACTCAGTTCCAAAACCAGGACCCCTAATCCCCATTTACACCGTTTTCAGATCTACTGGTTTGAGAGCGTAACCCAGATCAGAAGACCTCGGTGTGCAGCCCCCGTGGGGTCTGGCTCTCTGGCCTGAACTCAGATGCATCTCCGGCCATCATTCCGGGGAGTGTCTGGGAAGATGGGAGTGAGGCCTGCACCCACCACGACAGGAGGCATCTCTCCATCCAACCTCTGATTTCAACCTGCACCGCTCAGATGAGAAGTTTGGAAGAAGCAATTATGATTTTATTGCACCCACTGTGCTGACGATTAATGCTGAGTGCGGGTGGAAAACGCACCCTCTCATTTGCTAACACGCACTATAATTATGCATGCCTCTCCAGGTACTATAATTTAGGACTTAAAAAAGGCCCATTTCGAACAAGTAGTGCAGCACTTGTAAAACATTACAGATGTGTTATCATATAAATGAGAGAGCTGTGACATGATAGCGCGATAATAAATCCCCAACTTAGATTTGGAGACAAGATATGTCAAAAGCAAATCCACACTGCCACTTAATCTTCTCCATAAACTGTTTATTTTTTCCGAGTCCTACAATAACACATGTCAGACGGCTTTGATAGTTTCCAGATTAATGTGTTTTTTCCCTTCAGGTCATCAGAAGACTACTCATTTCATTAAATTAACTCTGCTGGTTGCAAGGCAGAAACGTGCTGCAAGACATAACTGTTCACACCAAATTGGGAGCCGGCGAGATGGGATAAATAAATAAAGCTGATGTCCCCCCATTTCCGGGGAAGGTTGGAAATGCCATCTTAAATCGCATCTTGATGTCCTGAGCTCCCATCAGGAGCGATGAGCCCCACAGTTATGTATGTGCGGGCTGTGAGATGTTCTCACCCAAGACCATTTGTTTGATGTCTGATGGATTCCACCTCCTTCCCATGATGCCTCTGGGGTGGAGCTGGGCCTCAGCGGCCCACACCCTAATTGAAAAGAACAGCACCTGCCAAAGCAAAAGCCTCTGCGTGGAAGCTTCCCTCTGGTCTCCTCCCTAAGGTGAAAGCCACCTGCAGCAGAGCGGGTTCTTTCACACCTGTGTGAGCCCCAGGAGCTTCGGGCAACACATCCACCTGACTCCATGCCCCACCCAAAGCCTACTTTTCTAATTGAAAACCCTCAAAACTATCCTATCCCTCCCAATAATTTAAAAAGTAGCTACATGAGGCTGTGTCAGTCCAGGGAATCTAGTTGACAGTGTGGGAAAGTGTCACTATAAGCCTCCTGTTCCCCAACTCTGTATAGCAGAGGTCACAGGATTTTCCCGGAAAAGGCCAGATTAACATGTTAGACTTTGCAGGTCATCCACGCCTCCATCTCAGCCAGTCAACGCTGCCATTGCCAAGCGAAAGCAGTCCGGGCACCATGGAAACAAACAAGCGTGCTGCATTCCACAAACCTATGTATGGACATTGCAATGTGAGTTTTATATCATTTTTATTCTAGGTGTCTGAATATTTTCATGTCAGTCCATTTTCTTCTTCTGATTTTTCTTGTCATTTAAAAATGTAAAACCCGCTTTTAGCATGTGAGTTGTACAAGATCAGAGGGTGGGCCAGATGCAGCCCACAGGCAATAATTTGCTGACTCGTGCTATAGAGGGCATTGGGTTGAATGGCTTAGGATGCCTCTTCCAGTGCCAAAATCCAAGGATGTTCTGCTGAATGCAGACCTGCTGTGTGAGGCGTGGAGTAGGCATCCAGTGTCACGTCTCTCCTGGCACCCTCTTCCTGAGACACTAACCGGCTTACAGGCCAGTGTGCATTCCCACAGGAGTAGGGGCACCTGGCTTGTATCCTGGAGGGGCCAGAGAGAATCTCAAGGCTCCTGAGTGCATTTTTACTCTGAAGGCCAAGGAGAAAGTTCGTGGGGCCAGAAAGAAGTCTCTCAAAAATAGCAGCAAGGCATTAACCAGAACAGGGCTGGCAATATGTGGCAACGCGAAGCAATTACTGGACTAGCACTTTCACCCACTGGGTTACAACAAAGCCTTGGAATCTTTCTCAACCCAGCGATGTACGCAGACGCTAGCAACAGCATGATGCAAGTGCATGACGTGAAGTCAGACTGTCATCATATACATTTTTTTTTTTCTCTTCTAGATGGAGGAACACAGGACACTGGCTGAAGGCACCTGGTTAGCTATGATGCAGGTGTTCATTCTGCGAAGCAGCTGTGGTTAAGGGGGTTGGGGGTGGTCGATGAAAAGCAGGAATATGAGAGGAGGTATTTTACCCCGCTTTTATTCTGCAGAACGTCCTCCCAGTAAAGAAATTACTGTGGCCACTATACAAGCTGAAGAAAGTCAGACCCAAACAAGGAAACTCTCAAGATTTGCTACCGAGCCAGCTGTGTTGGTCCCGGTCCCTTTCCCTCTCCCCAGGAAGCAAGGACATAATCCTAGCCCTACTCTCCACTGGCCACCTAGAAGCTGTGAACCTGGCCGCTGATCATAAAAACAGCCTTCTCCCAGAGCAGGGATTGAAAAGGTCTGGTAGCAAAGCCGCTGGGTAGAAATCTGGACCCTTGTTTAAATGAACTGTGTATTGGTCATGGTAGACTAACTGCGTAACAAACAGTAATTATCTCGGTGGCTTAACCAGGTAAGTATTTATTTTTATTTTGCAGAGATTCCAGTGCAGGCGATTGTGTTCAGCTGGCCCTCCTGAGTGGCTGTCCTCCGAATGGCGACTCAGGGATGTAAACTCCTCCCATCTAGAAATTTAGATATAATCTTGGACGGCAGTGCTTCTCGAATTTTCCCGTGCAAAGTAATCACTTGGAGGGTGACCCACCACCAGAGAGTCGGATTCAGTATGTGTGAGGTGGGGCCAAGAGTTTGCATTTTGTACACGTTGCCAGGTGATGCTGAGGATGCTGGTCCATGGACCACACTTGGAGCAGCACCTTTCGACATGGGCATGTGCATCCAGTTGGAAGGCTGGGAAGAAGCTCTGAGGGGTTGCATACAAGGTGTCCATCACATCCTCATCTTCAGCCTCCATCCTTAATGTAAAGAGTCCCTCAATTTTATCTTTGAAATAGGTCCTGAGTCTCTTCCTTTATTCTTCCACTGCTTTGTGCTCAGTCCTCCCTCTGCAAGGTGGCCAGAGGCATCTTGTTGAAATGCAAACTTCCTCATGGACCTTTAGGGCCTTTCTCCAGCCCAGCCAGATTATGTCTTCATTGCCAATAGGATGAGAGGCAGATTCCTCAGTGTGGTCCAGAACCCGCCAGCCAGCCTCATCCACATCCCTCTCTTTAACCCAGTATTTCGTCCACAACTCATCTCTGAAGCTGCAGACCTCTGGGAGCTCTTGCTACTTTCATCCTGATTGGTTTCACCTCCCTGGTTAACATACCTGCCTGCTAGAGCCTTAATCATCTTCTCATCCAAACCCAAAGAAATATAGATGCTCCGAGGAAGATTAATTAAAGCAGGATACCCATACATCCTGATGGAAAATAAATACATGTTTTCACCCATAAGATGGGGGGGAGAAAAAATTTTGATAATATCAGGGATGTGAACTGGCATTTCTATACTTAACGGGTGGAGGGATACCTGTGTATAGAGCTACTTGGGGTGTGGGGGGAGGGAGACCATTTTTGCATTCGTAATGTCTCAACCAATGTCTCTTTCTATCTCTCTCCCATTTAACACACAGATTTACTTACAAGAAGGCAGGAGCAGGATATTTAGAGCAATACTGTTTATAAAATGAAAAATCAAAAATTATGTAAGTGCCCATTGACAGGAGAATAGCTCCACAAATTACGAACCTACTGTCAATGAACTATTCTGTCGGGGGTTAGAAGAGCAGGTGGTTCTCATTGGTTGTCACGTGTCGTGAGGGTCTCCTTGTGGTGCTCATAGGCAACGTGTTAAGTCCTCCCTACCTGAGAGCTGTTCTCCTGGAATCCTCATCACAGCAATCCACTCTATAGAAGGCTGAGGTCCCATGCACTTATTTGGACCGAGGTGCTTTAGGACTGAGCCCAGACTTCATCCCAGTTCTGTTTACTAGTAAGCCTAGAGTTCTGCTGCCACTGGAAAAATAGCTCTGAGAACCAGCTGTATTGGAACCACAAATGTACTGGCAAGCCCTGGAACCCAGCCCTGCAAGAGAACACTCCTCAACAGGTCACCTTCCTGTCCCCAACCTCACCCAGCCCACATGCTCTCTTCCCAACAGGCTCTGAGCCCAGCCTGGCCCACACCGCTCCAGGAGGCCCTGCACTTTCTGCAGAGCGGGTTCCTTCCCCTTCCAAGAGTTCACTGAGTCCCCATGTGCGCAGAGGCTGCTGATTGAACAGCTCAGTGTACCAAGTTAAAGGAAAACCTCTGCAGGATTGCGCAAGAGCCTTTGGTGTACCAAGTGAGATGCCACATCTGCCCACTCCAGGGACGGGAAAGTTCAGGTGTTTCTCCTTTCCCGCTGTTCCATTTACACAACATGGCAATGAAAAGGAAATAGATAAATGTTATTTATCCACAAGACACTTTAATCAAATCCTCCACCAAAAAAAAAAATATTAATGTAGTCAGCATCCCAGAAATGACAAGTGACGTTTGTAATTGAAGCTAAATGCTTCAGGCTCCTGGGTGTGCTGAAGGAGGCGGCTGGGAGGTGACGGGCATTGGTTATGACAATGCAGCGGGCCCGGCTGGGAGAGCAGACTTCCGCTCTTGTAGCAACCCAGACAGGAGGAGCCTCCACTCCCCTTAATCACAAATCAAGCTGAGTGACATTTGAAATGGTAATAATTTCCCCACGCACTGCAGCTGCCCCTCTGTGGCTCGGTTCTCATTCCCAATCAGAGTGCCTTTACCCACTGCAAACAGCAGCTGAACTTAATGCAAAAACCATCAGCAACAGGGCTGCAATTAATCCAGGAGGGAAATGAGTATTTCTCTGTTGAAGAATGTATTTGCAAAAACAGCATGGAGGAGACACTTAAAAAAAAAAAAAGAAAATATTAGTTCTGAATCCCTGTAGAAATGCATTTGTACATTTCCCTGCCAGATAGTCCTGAATGGGGGAAGGGAGATTGTGTGTCTCTCAACCAACCAGCAACTCGGCCCCTCAATTTGCCTTGGAGCGCTATTCTCAATTGTGGTTTGTTAAAAATAATCAATGCTTGAGTGCCACCTCGGACCTTTTGAATGGGAGCACTGAGAAGACACTGATATTCATTCATTCATTCATTCATTCATTCATTCATTCATTCATGTCTCTCCAGGTGGCTCTAATGCCAACACACCAGAAAAAAGAATCTCATCCACAGCCTGTCAACTCAGGTGTTCCATTCGGTAGCAGTAAAAGTGAGTCTCCATAGGTGTACGTAGCATCTTGACAGCAGTGCCAGGCCTGGTAAACTTTCTATTTGGATCCAGCTACCTAAGGTCTACTGGAAGGACCGCCTCCTCCTCTAGTGTTTGATAACGTATGTTCCTGCATCAGAACTTTGCTCCAGAGTTGTGCAGTTCTGCCTATGTGCTTGTTTTGTCTTGTGGGTTTTTTTTCACCACCTCCTCATGCAAACTCCTTCTTTAGAGATTAAACTTGAAGTGGTTTGTAGCCACCCAGGCTCTGAAAGAGACAGAACAAGAATGACAGGACTAGAGAAGGATAAGGAGGTGCTAAAGCATCACGAGGCTAAGAAGGAGAAAGGAGAATATAACCCACCTGGTGGCAGAAGGGGTGTTGATAGAACAGGGAAAATAAATGTGAAAGTGTCCGTGTCCATTGAGGGATGTGTACAAAATGCCTAAGGCACACCTGCTACGCAAGGTGTGGTCCCAGGGCGAGCAGCCGCAGCTGGTGGCAGCTTCTGAGAAATGCCGTCTTGGGTCCCACCCCAGCCCTGAGGTGTGACTCTGCATTTGAATAAGATCTGCAGGTGGTGCGTGTGCAGGGTGAAGTCTGAGAAATGCCATGGGTATTCAGTAAGAGGTAGGCAGAACGCACTCTGTAACTGTGTCCCTCCACTCTCTTCCTTTTCCTGACAGCTGGTCACAAACACACAACTGGACCCTTCGAGTCACTCAGCGGCTCCTGACGCCTCATAAATGGCCAGAGAGTCTGCTTGATTTGCTCAAGCTTGGGATGATATTAGTGCATAAGTGTGTAATTTATGAAAATAGCCAGTTCAGAAAGAAAAAGAATCTTGGTCTTTTCTCTCAGCTATTTCCTAAAATCCACTGTAGCTTTGTCCATTGGGTTTCTCTTCTTTCCATCCAATACTGTGGACAGGATGGGCTTTGTCCCAAGCCTAAGTCAAGCATCTTAAAGGGGTACTCAGTTATGGTTATCTATTGCTCATTGATGGCCATAATCATAATTCCATGAAAACCCATATAACTAAGAATTGTGCAAAGAACTAATATGTATTAGTGCTTTCTGTGTCCCAAGTTAGACACTTTATATACATTTTTCCCAAACCTTCAAAAAAAATGGTGGATGTAGATTCAGTTGTCCCCATTTTACGAATGAGGAAACAGAGGCTCAGAGAGGCTGGGTGAGCTCACCAAGGTGGAACAGACAGTGAGTGGCAGGCTGGGGTCTGAACCAAGTGACCTCCCGTCCTTCTACCAGTGCCCTTTCCATCATATCCATCAACCCTCTGGCATTTAAAAACAAAACTCAGCCACTGAATGCACAACCAGGCAGTGTTATTTCAGTGGTAAGAAAGCATGTGAGTGCTAATAAGACCTTTATCCTCTTTGTTAATAGATTATTAAACAAGGTTAATATTACTGTGATAGAGGGAAAAACGCATCCATCAAAATGCCATGTGCATACAATGCCAGAACACCAGGATGAAAGGGAGAAAGTTGCATGGCATCCAACTGTTTTGCGATGCCAAACATCTGGGCAGAGAGGTGGGTGTGCAGACTGTCCCCAAGACTGTGTGTACGGAGGGTTTTTAAGCAGGTTGTTGGGATCCCATTCATTTGCGGGGTCTTGAACTAGATAACTTGTGATCATATTCAAATTCTCTTCTGTGTGGCTCTCTGCCTTTCACAGGAGGGTTACAGAGCTGAGCAGCCAACTGGGAATGTAACAAAGAAAAACAGAGGGAAGGATTAAAGAGCTCTGCCATGTACCAGCTAGCCCTGGGTGGAGGGTGTTAGGGAGTGAGCAGGCTTCTATCTTGTGTAAGGAGCCTGGAACTTGAGTCAGAGGCCCCAGCTAGTACCCTACTTGACCACTCACTCCCTCTGTGATCCTGGCAAGTGTTGCCCTTCTCAGCACATAGAATACCCTGCACGTGTGCAGTCCAGCGGTGTTTATGTTTCCATTTGTTTTGTTCGCTTTGTTTAGTGGTAGGAGTGACTGGAGAAATGTCTTCTCGAAGCCCCAGTTTCTACATCTATAAAATGGGGATAATATTACCTACCTCCTCCTTGTGAGTACTAAAAATAAGAAAAGTGCTTAGCACTGAATGAGATGCAAAATAGGGGATCTAAAATAGACAACTGTCAGTATTACGGTACATTTTAAAAGATGGCCATGACAATACTACTTAGCACTAAATGTGAAGAAGAATGTGTAATTCAGGGAACAACAACAGCCACCATGGAAGGCATTACCAATAACTTTTAAGGAGAGATGCAGGAATAAAAGATTTTTGTGGTTGCTAACTAATAGTTCTCCCCATCAAAGTAGCCAAGAAGATTCTATTTCTTTTCTTATGCATCTGTGAAGGCACCGACCAGAAGCTAAGCTTGAATCTGCCCTGCTAAGGGAGCGGTGCTCAGGGTCTCTGGGTCAGCATTTGTGAGTGAGGTCTGTGGATCACAGCAGAGCAACTGGAGTGCTTGGGAAAAGCAGACTCACAGGTTCTAATGAGTCACTGTCCCAAGGAATCCAGAAATCTAAAATGTTAAGAAGCCACCCAGGTGGTTCCCCAGCACATTGAAGTTTGAGAAATACTCATTTAAATTGGGTCTCCAAAAGGTATACACGTAGTGATCTACAGTCTACAAAGAAAATATTAAAGACTCCATTTAAAATTATGGTTGTTTCTTTTTAAATTAAATTTTTCACATGTTTCATAATGGCCATCGTGCAATACTATAAATCTGTTATTTATAAAAAGAAATAGTGTGTATGTATACAATGTCCATGTATCTACACACACACACACACACACACACACACTCAAAACAGTTTGGAGATGACCAATCTGGAATATGGAATCCTTAGGAAGTACATCCCTTAGAAGCTCTCTGGAATTTGTCTCAGCTGAACTTTTGGCAAGAGAACAACAGCAAGTCCCTCAGAGGGAAGGGCAGGGGGGCCGGGGGTGGAGGGGGCTCCAGCAAGTGCCCGGCATCCAGGTTTTCTGTGTCATTGCTGAAAGGGATCCACGTGCAGAGGGGCCAGGCGTAGGTGGGCCCGTGGGAAGCTGCTGTCCATTTCATTTCAAAGGTGAATGTATGTTCTTGTTCACATAGCGACCACAGGCCCTCTGCCTAAAGGTGGGCTTTGTCCAATGGGGGCCAAAACTTTTCCCAAGGTGATCCCACGACCCAAGCTGTCAGGTACCCAGCGAGCCACCAGTCTAGACTGGAGCAGGTCAGAAGAGAACGTGTCCCAAGAAGATGGTATTGATAGACTATCCCAGTTTGACAAGGTTTGTGGAAATGGTAGGCAGGACTGAGGGAAGAATAATCATGTCAAGAACCACACACATGGTGGTGATAATAACAGCAACAACAGTGACAACAAAAACTGTCAGCTTCCAAAGAAACAAACCTATAAATGAAAAAAGGCATCATGCTATAGGCTACCTGTCTCAGCTGTGAGTAGAGCTTATGTAACCATCACTGTGACCATCAAATACCTAGCTGAGTAAAGTTACAAAATCAGCACACTGGGAGGCTGGAGCCCAGGAAATATGAACATATGTAGTGGGGCCTGGAGGGTGGGCAGGGTTATATGGTTGCTGTGAATCAAAGCTCTGTTCTCATCTTACAGAGCTGGAAGGGAACAGAAAAGAGATAACGCTTAAAATGAACATGTGGTGCCCAGAATTAAACTCCCCGAGTGACTTGGCCCTGGAACCAAGACGCCTCTGTTCTGAACACAGCCATTAAAGCAGGCATTCTAGTCAAAATGGGTGAACGTTGAATCGCTGTGGTATCTCAATATCTCTCTACTCCATGTTTATAGGGACTACTACTTCCTGATTGAGCTGTGTTAAAAAGCAAAAAACGTAAGACTATACTATGTCCAATGAGAAGCCTGATGACACAGTAACAGGGCCATGTTTTGGCACAGAAAAATGAATTCTCCGTTTACTTTCCCAATATCCACACACACACACAGGCCACCGCTACCCCCTCCCCCTCAAAAAAACAAAACAAAACACACACACAACAACAACAGAAAGCAACACGCAAAACAACCCATTGTGGCTTAAGAATAAATGCTCTTGATCACAAACGTTTTTATATAGTGCAAGCAATAACATTAGCCAGGCCTATCTTTTAATTACATGGTTTGGCCATGCAAATATTCAAGGCATTCTGAGCAAGGCAATGGACTTTTATTTAAGTGTGTAATATAGAGAATCTACTACATCTGCTGATCGGTGCTTCTTTATTATTTATTGCCTTCCCTTCTCTCATGCTCCAGCCTGCCCCAACAATAAAATACCACTTAGCACTTGCTTTTTCCAAAAAAACATCATTTTTCACCATTTTAGGAGTGAAGAAAAGAGGAAATGGAAGGAGATTTCTTCTTTCTTTTTCTTTTTTCAGAGACTAACGTTCTTCTCTTCTCCCAAATATTTAATCATAATTATATTAAGAAACATTTATAAAAAATTAAGTAATAAAATTAAATAGGTTGGAGAAAAACAGAGAAGCAGACAGCGAGGATTAAGTGCAGTAATATAAAGAATAGATTATATTTAATGAAAATTTCCTCCGTGTTCAACATTTTTATTATACTTAATAGCACTGGGCTTCATTTTTGTCTCCAGTAATTGTGTGTCCATAATGAATGGCCATTCTTATTCCCCCATTGAGCCCTGACAGAAATTAATAAACCTAATTCTGTAGGTTTAAGTTTAATTTTGTTGAAATATATAAAGTAGTTACATATTCACTTAGCAGCCAACCGAAATGCAGTGGCCCTAAGCTCCTCAGCAACTTTATAACGAGTACATTGTTTTCTGGATCTTTCTCCCCCTCTCCTTGTGCCTTCCTGTTCTGATTCCAGCCCGGAGCCTGGTTTGTGATGCCCCCAGCTACGGGGGGACATGCGTGCCCACGGAGGTGGAACAGTGGCCAGGGTGAACGTTGTAAAATGTACAATTATGTGATCTAGTCCTTTTCCAAGAACAGCTGTTAATGATTGCTAAGCATTCTCTGGTTGGTTTACAGTTTGATCAAGAAGGTATGTAATAAAAGAAGGGGGGATGGGCATGGTACAGGCCAGCAGTCCTCCTGCAATAAATAACGTGCACAGTCTGCTTGCCAGAGCTCAGAATATGGAATCTCCACTTTGGGCTTCAGGCACCAGAGGGGGCTTCCAGGAGGGGTCAGCCTCAGGGAACCAGAGGCACTGAAAGGGGCCATGTTGACGGAGGATCACATCGGACTGGCTGACCTATTAGTAATTGACTATAAATGTCTCCTCTGAGAAATGTCAGCTACATCTGGAGATCATCCCTCCCACCTGTCCTCCACTTCTCCCTCTATCGCTCCCTCCATCTGTGCTTTCATTCATTCATTCATTCATTCACTCAACAAATGTTTGCCTTTATCAGATATTCTCAGTGTAGGGATAAAATGGACGGCATAACCAGCACGAACGCAAACCTCCTGGAGTTTAGCATTATCTTTCTTTTTTCAAAAGGTAATTCACAAATAAACATCAAAGTATAATTACATGTGTGTGGGAGAGAGGACACACAACAGAAGGGACAATGAAATGAATGCAAAGATCAATAAATGCTTTCCTGAGGACATTACAACAGGGATGAGATCAGCAGGACGAGTCTGAGGACCTGAGGATGGGTGGTTGGGGGTGGGGGTGGGGGGATGAAGTTTCCCGAGAAGGCCACTCCTTAGAGTTGGGTTTTATCACAAAAAACATGGGGATCATCCAAGGGGACCATCAAAAGGCCCTAAGGAGGCAAGAGATGTACTCAGAGCCGCTGTTACAGGAATAAGAAGCACAGGGCAGAAAAAGGGCTACAGGAAAACTTATAGCATTCTCACTTGTTTTAAAACTGAGGAAACCAATAACCAGGAAGTTTCATCAATGCTTAAGCACAAACCAAGCATTCTGATTTCAGGAGTCTTTTCCCCTACGCCTTATCAGACGCCTTCCTGGAACTCTACCAACCCTATTGACCAACCTCAATATCGAGAGTTCAGAGAACACTGCTCCTGAATTACCTTCTGTAGTTAAAGGTCAGTGCATTTAATTTATATCTACCAAATGCTTTCTAGTAATGTCTTCAAAGGCATTCTACTAATAAACTGGAAGAATGAAGTAATGAGAACTGTTCTGGTCACAGCATACCGTAGTGGTCCCATTTTACAGATTAGCTATTTAAAGGTAGATGTCTAGGATTTATATCCTGGTATACTCTATCTTGTTCGCCTATGTTATTTCCCCTGTGATTTGTGACTCCATATGCAATAATGGCATTGGATGGCACAGGGTACTCAAAATGTACCCAGAGAAACCACACTGGGATTCAAGAAATCACAGATGTTGTCCTATTTCTTGCCTCAAATAATCATGGGGCAAGACATTTCCTTTCACTGGGCCTCAGTCTCCAGGCAGTGGGATCTAAGGTCTAGCAAGCTTTCGAGTTTGAGAATGAGGGGCTGGCCCAGTATGGAGGCCCTAGTTACTGCTCCACAGTGAGATGCTGCCCTCTGACCCTTAGGACCTCACTGGGCCATGCTCAAACCACCCAATCACAGCAGGGTTAAGAAACAGAGGCACCTACCTAGAGTCAGTTTACTAGGCTTCAATTCTAGTTGCTGTGTGACTTTATGTAAATTTACTAACTTTGCTGGGCCTCAGTTTGCTCATCTGTTAAATGTAAGTCAATAAATCTGCATTGTCAGATTACTGTGGATATTACAGTACATTTTGTACAAAAGTGTACAAAAACATGTGGTTTAGTTCATGATTGAAGCAGATATCCAAATAAGCATTGTATACCACGGTGTCTTTCTTCTTTCCACCCATCCTTTCAAATATCTCTTCTTCAATTTCTCCTTCCTTTTACCCTGCCTATTCCTCCTCTGGGAATCCTTGCAGCAGTTCCTGACTGGTCACCTCCATCCCCTCCTTCACTGGGGAGTCTGTTTGTCTAAGACAAGAACTTCACTTCTTTGGCCATATGCAAACAGGAGCTTCAGATTCACAGGCCTAATTCCAATCCCTGGTGCAGCTGAGAGCTTTCTCGGTCCTTGATACATCCGTGGGTCTGCATTGATCTGATTCCACTTTGAGGACTTCTAAAGAGGGAGGGGGCATAAGAGAGCCCCCCAATGACATCTGCAAGGAGGAATAGTGTGAAGGAGGGGTACAGGGACCCAGGAAGGAGACAGCCTGGTCCCTGAGACCCACTCACCCCAGGACTGATCTCTGCTCAAGCCTTCTCAAGAACCAGAACCAGAACCAGAATCTGCTTTCCCTGGGGCCCAACAGACTGAAGCTGCTATTTTGCTTCCCAAGGTTAGAAGTTCAAGTACGTTGAGCATGTGTGTTGGAGAAACATGCCGTTGATAAGAACAGGAGATTATATTGAGAGTATTCTACTGGCCCTACCCACCTCATTTCTCTCTGAACCCTGATCTCTCCTCTGGGACTCTGTCACTGCCAAGCCACAGACTCCAGCTAGCATTGCTTTGCCTTTTGAACCACTGCAATAAAAGACCATCTTCTGATAAGCAAGCAATTAGTAGCCTGGTTATCAGTGGTTATCAGTCCCTCTCCTTCCCTTCAACACTAAAAAAAAAAAAAAAAAAAAAAAGAATCTAAGATTCCAGAAATCATAAGCAGCCCCTTTTCCTGAGTGGAGGGTGGAGGGGAGGCAGGTTGTGGTAATGAGTGATAGAGTTTGGCATCTACTCCTGCCAAAGAGGAATTTTTTTTTTCTTTTCTGGAAGCTTTTGAAGAAGGCTTAGGAAATGCTTTTGTTTGTTTGTGGACTTGGGTGGGACCATGGCCCTTATCTACCTGGGCAGGGATAGCCTTGAGTATTGCTTCCATATATCTCACAATGGTAAAAACCAACGACTTGATAGTAAGCAGGATAGTGTTTCTAAAACTACCAATGTGTATTGTGTGATATTGAATGTTATAAAGAAGATACTTAAGCTAACTATCAAATGATCAACCCAGTTCATCCATTAGTCCGTCCCTCCATCCTTCCATTTATCCATCCATTAGCTCATCCATCCATCCATCCTTCCACCCACCCATCAGTCCATGAATCAATCCACTCATTCATTCTTCCATCCATCTGTTCCCCCATTAACAGATATCTACTGAGCACTCTAACATTTTAGGGTCTCTGCTGGCACCTTGGGATTCCACAGTGAACCAGGTAGACACAGTTCCTGCCACGTCAAGTCCTCAGTTGAGGAGAGACACATGAAAACTTAAGCTATCTCAAGAACAATGTGATAAGTATTGAGGTAGGAGCTCAAGGTGCAGGGAGAGAACAGCCAACAGATACAACTCGAGCTTGGAGTCACCAGTCCAGCCTGCTGAGGAGGCTCTCGCGGGCAAAAACCGTTCCTATAAGAGAACCATGACTAGCTGGGCAGCCTGAGGAAACAGCAGGAAGCGAAAAAGGGCTCTGCCATGTATTAGTATCTACTGCCTACCAGACACTAGGCACGGCTCATCGCAGGTATTTCTACAACCAGTTTTCACAGTAACCAGAGGAAATAGAGGCTTTAGGAAGTTAAGTTTTCTGCCCAAGTGCTTAGAGTAAATGGCTTTATAAAAGACCTGGTTTTCTCTTGTCCCCCTCTGCTTATGGTTCAACTTCTTCCATGAATTCCCTTCCCCAGTACCTCTCTTTGGGATTATGAGAATGTTGGAGAACCAGAGGCTGGACACATTTTACAACCAAGATAGAGTAAGAGTATGGGCTCCGGATTCAAAGGAACCTTGATTTAAACTCCTCTCTGACATCTACTAGCAGTTGTGACTTTGGCCTATTCACTTAACCTCCCTAAGCCCCATGTCCTCATCTATAAAATGGGGGTAATCATAGTATCCACCTCAGAGCTTTATAAGAAATTAAATATGCAAAGTGCTAAGTTCAATATGTTATGTGTTATATAATAATATATTACTATTTTACACAGAAACATACAGAAGCAGCCTCTATGGCAGTAGCCTTGAGCTGTAGGAGGGAGACCCGTGAGATGCAGAGGACAGAGTTCTCAATGCTTTAGGTGGAGGCTGAACAGAGGCCCTTTGTGTGTTCTCGTCCTTTAGCCTGGGGACGCGTGGGGGAGAAGTCCTGGTCCAGAGGGTGTCACGGGACCTCACAGTGGACCCCATTCTCACCAGGACAAACAGATCTTGCCATACTGTCCAGCCCTGACTTCCCCAGGCTCAGACATCTGAGACTCCAGGGCAGCCTCCTGGGGAAGCCCTGGGTCCTAAGCCTCTTCCAGCCCCCTGGGCCCCTCAGTCCAAAACAGCGGCACCTTCCAGTCTTGAGGGTCAAAGTCTCTGGGACACTAAAGCTACCTTTCCTGCTATTTCTTAGCTTCCTACTTCCCACAGCCCCCTTTGCAATGAGCTTGGAGTGGAGGCACAGATGGGGAGGCCACTTTGGGTAGATCTGGAGGGGTCCTGAAGGACAGGCCCTCAGCTCAGGGCCCCCCGGGGCCTTCCCTGAGGCTGCCCCCACTCTCGGCCTCTTTCCCCACTATTTGTACCCATGTAACTGTGCTTCTCAGATTCCTGCCAACACACTTGGTTTTGTAATGTTGTTTAATAACTTGAGCCACCTTAATGAAATATTCATACTTCTTTCTCTGTTGGAGCAGTCACCCAGGTTCCAGAAATCTCTCCCTCTCTCTCTCTCTCTCTCTCTCTCTCTCTCTCTCTCTCTTTCTTTTGTTTTCAAAGATGGTCCCAAAGGGCAGAGGAGGATCCTCCCTGGGTGAGGCAGGGGCTGGGGGAGCATTCCTCTATAGAGGGGAGCACTGGGGACACCATCCCAGGCTCCTCCTGGAGATGCTGGGAGCCCTAAATAGAATGGCCAGGGGCAGAATATCTGAGTTGAGACGCTCAGCATAAGATCCCCACTCCGGGAATGGAGAGATCTTCCCCTGGAGATCAGCATCCTAGCTAAGCGCTGGCTGGGTAAACACAGCCCCGCTGCACCAGGCACTGGCCGAGGCTGAGGGAAGAGTGCCACCTGTTGAATGCTCACGATAGCGCGTTCCTTCCCAGGGCCCAGGCGCAGGACCTCAGGCTTCAGATTCAGCATGTCCTGTCCCCATTCAGGCTCAGAACTGCAGGAGAGGTGGGGGAGTGGCGGGGGGGGGGGGGGAGTGAGGAGGGGGCGATGGGGGCGGGGGGCTGGCAGTGCTGATTGCAGGGACCTTCTGCATTACCCACTGTAAGGTGAGGCTGTTGTCCTGAGCGCCCTCCTACTGTCAGAGGGGGGAGCTGACTTGCTCTAGTCCCTAAGCCAGCCCCTCCCTCTGACACCTGCCAAGAACACTTTCCACCCTACCACGCTCTTTTGATGCTGTTTGCATTTTTTACTAAAGTATTTTTTTAAGTAAAAAAAATAAAAGAAACAAAATTTGTAAGTGTACAGGTCGAGGAAACATCACAGAGGGAGCACACCCGTGGAGTCAGCACTCAGGTCTAGGTCCAGAACACAGTCGGCCCCTTGAAGCCAACCTCCGGGTCACCACCCCTCCCCAGGTGACCAGTGTCCTGACTGCTGTCTCCGTGGGTGAGATCCACCTGTTTTTGAACTGTAGGCAAACTGAGGCATACATGTGTGTCGCTTCTCCCATGCTGGCATTTGTGTAATTCGCCCTGCCTCCATGTTATGATGCTCAGGAACCATATCTTCCTGAGGTGGGAGACAGAATTACACCTGAGACTTGGAGAGACTTTGGAAATCGTTGGATTCAGCCTTGTCATATTTTAGTGAGAGAAGGAGGCTCTGGGGGGTGGGAGGGGGGATTTGCTCAAGGTCCCACAGAGGTCTCTCCCCAAGATGATAAGGCTCCTGCACTAATAGCGGCAGAGAATGCAGGACTTGGCACCCAGGCCTTAACACACCTCAGAGCCATGGGAACTCTTTTTTTAAATTATTTATTTATTTATTGAGAGAGAGAGAGAGAGAGAGAGAGAGAGAGAGAGAGAGAGAAATATTGTTTCACCCATCCATGCATTCATTGGTTGCTCCCTGTATGTGTCCTGATGGGGAACTGAACCCGCAACCTTGGCGTATCGGGATGACGCTTCAGCCAACTGAGCCACCTGGTCAGGGCCGGGAGCTCTTTAATGAATTCATTCTCAGAGCTCCCGTGTGCACTGACATCCCCTCACCTAACATTGCATTTTGTTCCCGGTGCTCATGCAAAGAACACTCAAATATTCGTGGAGTGAATGAGTGGATCTCAGTAGCTCGCTGCTCTCATCCAGAAGATGGAGACCATGTCATGGGCACTGCTGCTCTCACCAGGTGTACGGAGGAGGGGGTGCCACATACATGGGGAAACGCAATGACATTGGTTACAATCGGGAGTGCCGACTGCTCACACTCACAGGCTTTGGAGCAAGACTGGCCTGGATTCCATTTCCACCTACAGCAGGTGACCTCCTAGTCTCAGTTTTCCAGTCTGTGAAAGCAGCTTGCTCCTGTGAGCCTTGAGGAGACCATGCAGGTAACAAGTTTAGCAAGTGATCAGCAGTTGGTAGCTATGATAATCCTTTTGATGATTATGAACCTGTTTCCAACCAGGCAATTGGCTCAGTTAACACTTCCTACTAAGAAGCATTGACATGGGTGACATGTCATGAACCAGGCGGCTCTGGAGAGGCAGTGATCTGTGGGGTGATTACTTGGTTTCCCCACTGGGCCTTGGAACCCCCACTTCCCTTTATTTCCCTGATTGAAATAAATACAAAAAAGAAAATAAAACTTTCCCGTGACCCCTCCACCCACAAATAACAACTTCAACCTTTCAGATATCACCTCCTAATCTGGCGAAGCATATTTTGTAATAGAGATGAGATTCTTTTTTAGAGTCAGTTTCCTTCCTAGACTTGGTTCACTTGATGCTACATTGTTTGCATTTCCCCAAACTATTTAATACTGTTCTTTACAATCTTAATAGTTACCTAGTGGAATCGTAAAGACATATCAAGGCTTATTCCACAATTCTCCTTTATTTGCATTTTTTCTAATATTTTGACACAAACAAATTCTGCCTTATGAGGATAGACTCCCTGAATGGGGATCAACTGGTTAAAGAGTTTTTAATTATTATTTTTAATTGAGAAATAATTGCCACATAACATTATATTAGTTTCAGCTGTATGACATAATGATTTGATATATTGCAAAATGATCACCACCTTAAGTCTAGTTCACATCCATCACTGTACATAGTTATAATATTTTTTTGTGATGAGATCTACTCCCTTGGCAACTTTCAAATATGCAATACTTTATCATTAACTAATATTAATTTTTTAAATTTATATTTCTTTAAAAAAAGAAGAGCCATGTTCCTATTGCAAATGGGCTCAGTCTCAACCATTGCAACAGGAAAAGAGAGTACCTTTTCAAGCTGACTCTTACCCTCTCACCTTTCCGTTTTTGTCTGAGAACACACACACACACACACACACACACACACACACACCCCTTATGTCTCGGCCATGCTGAAATATTTGCAGTTATTTCAACATGCGTGTATATTCATGTCAAGGCTTTTGCACATGTTCCCTTGGCCAGAGGGACACTTTCCCTCTCCTGAACTTAGCCACATTCTCTTCTTTTCAAGAATCAAACATCACCTTCTCTCTATGGAGTTTTTGCTGAGCTTCCGGGCGAAATGAGCCACCTCCCCCCACCGCACCCCACACACACTCCTAGATATTCCCGTTGCAACATGCCTGTTTAATAATCATAATTATATTGATCATAATAGTAATCAAGATGTATTGAGCCCTTATCATGTGCTCAGACGGTATTCTAAGTACTTTTCATGGATTATCCCAGCATTCACTGCTTTGTGGCTTAATGATCAGTTAGTATGTACATCTGTTCCCCCGCCCCAGACCGTGAGTGGTCTCAGGGAGGGGCTGCCCCATCTTCATCTTAGTCCTCCTAGTAGCTAGCACAGTGCCTGGCACAGCATATATTTCAGAAATAAAAATTTGAACCCACCCTCTCTGAATGACTCAGCCAATTTAGGGCTGTATTAAAAATGACTGGAGAGCTGGGGAAAGATTGGCCAGATGCAAATCTCATGGCACACTTCCCCCAGGGATCCCCACCCCTGGACAAACAGAGCAAAGAAAAACCATCCAAGAAGTCTGGAAGATCATCAGAGAGCAAACAACTCCTCCCTTCTCTCCAGAGCACCTACTGCTCAGAGAAGGTGAGGTTAAAAAGAGAGAATGACAGAGAGGGGAGGGGAAAGAATAGATTAATCTAAGTCACCGCTTATTTAAAAATTGATAGGAACTAATTAAATTAATAAAATTTTATTGAACTTTAAGACAAAAGTCAACTTTAAAAAATATTTCCTTTCATTGAATCCAAAACAATGAAATTATTTTTTAATTAAATTGGGTGGTGGTCATTCCACTCTTTTGGAACTCAGAATATTAGTTCTAAAGTGATTTTTCTCTGACTTCAAGTGCATAAGTAGTGTTGGCCCATTTAAAACAAAAACATCATCTCACTGGCCAGTGTGGTTCAGTTGGTTGGAGCGTCACCCCGTATACTGAAAGGTGGTGGGTTTGATTCCCAGCCAGGGCAAGTGCGGGAGGCAACTGATCAATGTTTCTCTCCTACATTGGTCTCCCACCCCCCTTCTTCTCTCCCTCTCCCCCCTCTCCATCTCTAAATATCAATTAAGAAGTAAAAAGTAAAACAAAAACAACATCTTGATATGTAATATAGTTTCTTTGCTTTTGCTGAAGCTGTTAAAATGCTTTATTTCATTATCTTTCTGCCCGTCCAGCGGTGTACTAGTAAATGTGGGAGAACAGGTAGGTACCAACTTGTGGCTTCTGCCAATTTCTGTGATGCAAATACTCCCATCGGGGTGCATGGTTTCAAACCACTAAGATAATTTATGACAATGCACAATGGTGTGCACAGTCTGCTCTCATGAGCCGGTGTGAGGTGGCTCAGGCCCACCGCTGAGTCTTCCTTCATACGTCTGATTGTGCCAGGGCTGTCCAACTAGGATATTACCAACGAGATGGCAACAACATGACTCATGTATACACACTGGAATACATGACAAGTGCTTCTTTGGGGGGATCATCAGGATGTTTATTTTTTTTCAATTATAGTTTATATTCAATATTATTTTGTATTAGTTTTGGGTGTACAGCATAGTGATTAGACAATCATATACTTTACAAAGTGGTTCCCCCCAAGATTTTAAGTACCTACTTGGCAATGTATAAAGTTATTATAATAGTATCCACTGTATTCCCTATGCTGTACTTTGACAAGTGCTTCTTTGTAATGAGTGGTAATTGCTGCATTGACACAGACAATATACTTAGGTATAGAATATTATTAGGTCAAAAACAAACAAAAAAAATTTTAAAGAGAAAAACAAAACACAAAATAGCTCTAAATTCTAGCTTACCGATAACCCACTAAAATTATTTTGGCTTTATGTGGAGACAATCTGTCCACTTTGCCTTTAAGTTTTTCTTTTGTTTTCAAAATCAAATGAGCACTTACAATTAAAAAAAAAATTTGAGTTCATTTTCCTCCATTCCACTACCCTCCCCATAGATATTTACTAAATAAAATATACCCAAGTTTGTTTAATTCCATGAAAAGATGTTGGAATGTTAAAGGGTCTTCTTTTGTAAATTTTATGCCTCATTTCTAGACAAAATCCTCAGATATCCTGGCCAATCATATAAGATCTTAGCTATGCCAGATCAGGGAATAGAAAAGAAAGGATGGATATAGGCAATTCAGAGAGGTGAAGGTACTCACTAATTTTAAATAGTTTATTATAGCTGTAACTGTACTAGGGGTATATGTTATTACATTTCATCCTCAAAATGCTCTTTGTGGGCTTTTATTACCTTTTACTAGTGACCCGGTGCACAAAATTCATGTCTCTCAGCCTGGCCTGTACCCTCTCCAATCTGGGACATCCCTATTGCAATCTGGGACCGCTGGCTCCTAATTGCTCACCTGCCTGCCTGACTGATTGCCCCTAACCACTCTGCCTTCCAGCCTGCTAGCCCCCAACTGTCCCTCCCTGCCAGCCTGCTCACCCCCAACTATCCCCCCCTGCTGGCCTGCTTGCCCCCAACTGCCCCCCCACTGCCAGCCTGCTCACCCCCAACTGCCCCCCCACTGCCAGCCTGCTCACCCCCAACTTCCTTCCCCTCCTGGCCTGATCACCCCTAACTGCCTCTGCCTTGGCCACACCACCATGGCTTTGTCCAGAAGGATGTCCGGAAGGTCTCCCAGTCTAATTAGCATATTACCCTTTTATTAGTATAGATTTTTTAATGTACAGAATGAGGTGTAATTTTACTACACACAATTTTACCACTAACTAGTGAGTAGTGAAGTATTCAAATCCAGTATTCTTTGACTGCCAAGCACATAATTTTTCCATGATTCCACCCTGTCCTTTAAAAGTAGTCTACAAATATTTCACCCAAGTTGCTGAGTCTTCCCCTAGAAATTCCATCTTTAGGGCTTCTCTCTTCTCATCTTGTAGCCTACTTCTCTCCCTTGCCATCTCTCTAATGCCCAGTGGGACAGAAAGCAGGTGCACTGTCTTCATTCGCTTATCTCATCCAAAGACATTTCAGTCTCGGTGTAAAACTCTCCAAACAAAAAGGGGAAGAATCTCCTCTACCATAGAGTCAAGATACATTCTGACACCTCCTGCCTCCATGTTGTCTCTCTGGGAAGTCTGGATCATCACCCACGGAGCCAGCACCCCAGTCTGAGAAAACAGGTCTCTCCCACCCCCTTCCCTGGCACACAGGGGTGCCTGTGTACATGGAACTGCTGAAGTGCATAGGCAGATCTGACCATAGCTTCTAGGTTAGCCCAGGTTTGCCAGTTAGATACAACCACACCAAAATCTCGAGGAGCCTAGAATTTTGTGATCTACTATCATATGCTGGGCATTTGATGTCCATAGGGTCAGAGCCACACATGCAATTACCTATGTATTTTAGTCCTAAGACAAAATCATATCTGTGGTGTCAAAGCCAATATAAAACCACAAGGAAAATAATAAAGAAAAAAAATATCATAGGTCAGGTCATGTCACTCCTCTACTTAAAACTCTGTCATGGAAGAGAATAACCAAAGACCTTATCATGGCCTATGAGGCAGATTTTATTTTCTAAGGTGATCACATAACATTTCCTGTCCCACGTGCTCTTCTAGAATCTTGCTACTCCCCCACAAAGAGGTGGTGTCAATGACCTCTCCTCTTGAACCTGGGCGACACTTTGTAACTGCCTGGGTCAATAGAGTATGGTGAAAGTGACACTGAGTGACTTCTGGGGTGTGGCCATAAAAGCGCGATACACTTCTATCTTGTTCTCTTGGAACACGCACTCTTGGAACCCAGTCACCGCTATGAGAAAGTCCAAGCTGCCCAAGGAGAGGAATGCAGTGCTGGATGAGTTTCCAGCCAATACCCAGCACCAACTTATCAGCCACATATCAAAATCATTTTGAAATTCTCCAGACCATGGTCCAGCTGCTCCAGCTGATGCAACATAGAACAGCAATGAACCATCCTGGCTGAGCCCTGCCCAAACTGCACATTTGTAAGCAACTCAAATGTTGTTTTAAGCTCCAAGCTTGGGGTGGTTTGTTACCCAGCAATAGGTAACTAGAACAGCCTACAAGATCCTACATGAACTGGCCTCCTGTTAACTGAAATCTCTCTTCAGCTACTCTGTAGGCCTTGTACACTCTGTATTCTGTACATCAACAAACATGGAAAGCGAGTGACCACGATCCTCAATTTCTTTCAATGATGCTTCATTGTTTTGTGAGCAAAAGTCTTGCACATATTTTGTTAGTTTTTCCCCCTAACTATTTAATGTGTGTGATGCTATTGCTAATGAATCCTATTATCCTAATTTCATTTTCTAATTATTTGTTGTCGGGATGTAGAAATACAACTGATTTTTGCATAGTGACTTCATATTTAGTAACCTTGCTAAATTCACTTATTAGTTCTTACAGTTTATTTATACAGTCTTTTAGATTTCTATTTTCCAATAATGTTGTCTGCTAATGATAGTTCTTTTTCTTCCTTCCTTATCCTTAAATTTTAAAATTTCTTTTCCTTCCCTTATTGAACTGTCTGGGACATACAATGTGACATTAAAAAGAAGTGATACTAGTGAGTCTCAAGGGAAAGCTTTAAATATTCCAGCACTGATTATTATATTCACTGTAGTTTTGTTTTTGTCTGTTTGTTTTGTAAATACTTTTTATCAGAATAAGGAAGGCTCTTCCTCAGGTCAATTCAATGAGCATTTACTGATCACCCATTGTGTCCTAGACACTATCCTAGGCAAGAGGAGAATTTAAAAACTAAATGAGCCACTATCCTTGCTCTGAGAAATTCACCAGATAGGGGTTAAAATAGATAAATACAGCACAGTGTGGTGGGGGTGTCAGAAAAACAATTCACTCTGTCCAGGGGAGCTAATGAAGGCTCTCAAAGCACAGAGCTTTATAGGAAGGACTCAACAGATGAGATAAATGATGTTTTATTTTAAAGGAATGACATACTAATATAAGGGCTACTCCCTTAAAAATTCTCTTCTGGGTATACATCTGTACATGTGGACTTCATTCTATATAGAGTCAAAAGATTACCCTGAATTTCTGCCTGTGTACATCACTTTGTATAAATCTAATATTCTCAAGTATTCTTTTTTTTAAAAAATATGTGTTTATTGATGTCTGAGAGAGGAATGGAGGGAAATATAGAAACATCAATGATGAGAGAGAATCACTGATTGGCTGCCTCCTGCATGCACCCCACTGGGGATTGAGTCCATAACCCAGGCATGTGCCCTGACCAGGGATCGAACCGTGACCTCCTGGTTCATGGTCTATGCTCAACCTCTGAGCCACACTGGTTGGGCTAGTCTCAAGTATTCTTAAGGAACTTGTAATTGGAAGAAAATAAAATCTCATGGTAAATATTTTTAGTGGCAAATCCTGAGTTCTATGTACTCAGGTTTTCTAAGAATGTTGTATGAGCCAAAATGCTAAGAAAGAAATTATGCTTTCTATCCCACAAACCCATTGTTAGCTCTCTCTCCATTTCTTTATTGGCTGTATTTGCAAATACCACAGGCAAAGAAGAAAAGTTGACTTAGAGCAAGTAACACAGTATGTGGTTTAGAAGTGTTTACCTTATGTAATCATGATACATATTAAATGTTAAATAAATTCTTGTTGATTTGATTTGGCTGGCTACCTTTGTAGCCTACCAAAGAATATAGTCTGGTCAGAATTGTATTACCTTGGGACAAAGTCTATTGAAAGGCATACAAATCAAAGACCAAGTCTAGTGGAGTCTTTCAATTTTAAAGTTTAAAGCCTTTACTTTTTAAAATAAAAAGACAGTATTTGAGCATAAAAATAGGTAGCATTTCAGAGTTTGTTTCATAAGAAGAGTCATCAAGCTAATATGATACATCTTGGGGCTATTTTACCAGAGTGTCTCAAATAACTGGAGCTTTGCAAATAGACTGAACAGTTATATACATGTTGGCCAGTCACTTACCTTCTCCAGGAGAGAAACAAGGTGAATACTTGTCAAGTTCATGTCCAAACATCTAGATTTGTTCTGAAAGCAGAGAATAAAAGCAAGGTGGATTCAGGCTGGAACCACAAAAACTGAGGTGTTCTGACTTACTTCTCAGAAGTAAGTCAGCTAGACTTCTCAGGCCAGTGTTTGTCTCTCTTCGCTTGAAGGCTTTTCCTGTAAATTGGAGTCCATTCTGTCCCAAGTGCTAAAGAGTGAATGTCCCTAGGTAATGCCCTGAACAAGGACTGTTGGCAGTTCCTGTCTTTCCCTCAGGAGAACTCTAAGCAGATTCCACATTAGTTCTCAGATTTCCCCTGTAGGAATAAGCTCTGCACCCAGAGATAATTTGATGTCTTATTTTCCCACCCTTCTATCAGAGTTTCCTAGAATCACTTCCAGGATAAACTATTTCATTTCGAGTCTTATCTCAGGGTCAGGTTCTTAGGGACCCCAATTAACACAGGTTATATTTGACTTAAACCAAAGACATCATTCTTCATCCCCCACTTTATATATATATACTAGAGGCCCGGTGCACGAATTCGGGCACGGGTGAGGTCCCTCAGCCTGGCCAGTGATCGGGGCTGATGGGGGCCTACCAGTGGGGGCTGTGGAAGGTTTGCCAGCTGGGAGGAGGGGTCGCAGAAGGTTGGCCAGACAGGGGGGAGGGACTGCAGGAGGTTGGCCAGCCATGGGAGGTTGGCTGTGGGAGCATTATTGAGTGTCTGCCCCCTGGTGGTCAGTGCATGTCATAGTAATCGGTTGTTCAGTCATTTGGTCACTTAGGCTTTTATATATATATAGATTATTGATTTCAGAGAGGAAGGGAGAGGGAGAGAGAGATAGAAACATCAATGATGAGGGAGAATAATTGATTGGCTGCCTCTTGCACACCCCACACTGGGGATCAAGCCCACAACCCGGGCATGTGCCCTGACTGGGAATCAAACTATGTGTGACCTCCTGGTTCATAGGTTGGTGCTCAACCACTGAGCAAAACCAGCTGGGCCCCCACTTCTTTTTTTGTAAGAAGATGGTGACAATGTCCTAAAAATCATACACTGTCTACAGGAGGTCATGCCTTCTATAGGAGGGTCATAGAGGACTTGCAGCAATTATCTGGACAAGTCAAGTCAAAGCCACTGTCAACTAAAATCGTGGCTCATTGGAGCGCAAGCATTGTTTTTTGCTTAACTTAATTGCCTAATTGCCTCAGTTCTCATCTGAGCATGTGTAGACCTGGAGAAGAACAATTAATGAGCTAACGTGAGGGGAACCCATTTCTGTGGCTTCTGGCCAAGAGGGAGACGTATCAATGTCAAAGACAGCTATCTGGGGAGACTCTCTCAGGGGGAGAATTTTGCCTTTCAATTATAACCACCTAAAAGCCATGATAAAAATTGCTTTGTATGAAATCAAGCCATGGAAATTAAACTTTGGGGGAAATAGTTAAATTTTAGCCTTGGAGCCCTCTGTCTGCTACACTGGAGAATTTGCAGAGCCTGTCAGACATAGCCATAGGACTCCGTAAGAGTCTTGCTTTTGATGTTTCAGTAAATTCAGTGAACATTTCTCTGTGTGAGAGCAAACAGCATGGCCTTATGAAGAGCATTGTATTTAAATTCCATGTTCATCCCTGTTACAGAGAAATCATTGTAATAAATGAGAATCTAGTCTTAAGCTTTTCAAGTTCAAATGAGAATATTATGCAAAAAGTTCCCAAGTAATTAGTGAGTGCAAGTGTCAGAATAGTCTCTTAATCCAGGAACAGAGTGGCTTGCCCCTAACAATCAGATGCAATGATATTTCATTAAGAATAAAAGATCAACAAACACTACTAAAATAGAAAGCCGCCACTTAGTTTGGTTCTTGTTTAAATTAATTGCTAGATCTTTTCAACAAGTTAAAGTGTGAGTTTAACTCCTTTATTCTCTTTACTTTTAAGCTTATCTCAATGGACTTAACAGAAAAAATAAAAGCACCTCCCCCATTAGTCACCATTATTCCATTTAAATATGACTAAGTTCAATCAATATAACATTGATGAGTGTGGTTTAACTCTAATGACTCCAATATTATTTCTAGTATATTCTCTTAATTTAAAAACATAGGCAAAAAATCATTTTCCTTATAAGGAGAACCTGATGATATTAGATGCTTAGCAGGGATTTCTGTTTTGTTGCTTTGTTTTAAGCATGACTCAGAACAATGAATATTGTTCTCCCTATATGTGAAATGCTTTTGCTCAAATGCATGTGGCTCAAATTCTCCAGCTAAAGGTTTAGCTTGGGGATGACCAGGAAGTGGTACCCCAGAGTGAGATCAGGTTCAGAAAATGTTCAAATTGGACAATCCACATTGAGTATTTACTGCTTCTTAATCACGTCATGCCCTTTCTTGTCTTGGGGTTTCGTATCTGTTCTTCTCTTGCCTGTTATATTGCCTAGCCCACAATTCCCCCTTCCTACTCACTGACACTCATGGTCATTCTACTAAGGTTCATATTTCAGGTCTTTGCTTAACTTTAGTTTTCTAGAGGGAGCTAATGTTTGTGTGCCATTTGCACTGTTGCTGTCTAAATCTTCACTCCACCTCTATTCCTTGGCTGGGTATCTGCCTCTGTCAGTTCACAACTTAGCTCCCGCTTCTGCCCAGTTGCACTTTGGTGGACAACTTCTCCAACTGGTGTTCTTACCTCTCCAATTGGGCCTTAGCATATTTTCTCCTAGGCCAACTTCAAAATCCACAGCCTGCTATTTGGGAACCCCTATCTTCTAGGGTAAGGAAAAATCTCTGGACTTTATGAGAATTTTATACCTGCTGGGACTTCTCAACACCATCATGACCCTTCCTTCAGGACTGGCTGACCTCCAAGGCATCCCCGTTTAATCTCAGCTTCAACAATGCCTCAGAAAAAAATGAACCACAAATCGAAATGAGTTTTCTTTGGATGAGTCAGATGAGGCAAGAATGGAAACCCCATGGACAGAAAACCAGCCTAACTTGTTTTGTGGTTAGTGGTGACTCTGGTTCTAAATGTTTGCTCCTGGAAAGAGAAAGAGTGCCTCACTGGAGTGGAGGGAGATCCTGCCCTCATGGTTGAGAGAAAGGACCTCTTCACAGAGGCTGAGAGAGAAGCTGAGTTTGACAGTCCAGGGACAGTTCAGCCAGAAGACACAAGGCCAGGGTGGTGACCAAACTGAAATCAAGGCTGGACGTTCCATCCAGGAAAAATGTCTATAAGTCAATTCTTTAAAAAGGATGGTTGTTAGAGACTTCTATGATCAAACCACATTTGGGGGGAAATGGGCTAGAGAAAATTAAGTTTTCCAATCATAGAATTTTTTTCTTTTTTGTTTTTCAACCATAGAATTTTTAAGACTTTTAAATATATATTTGGCGTTCGGAATCTCCAATGATGAGATAGAGAGCAGGGGTCAGATAACTTTTTCTGGAAAGGGCTAGGCAGTAAATATTTTAGCCTTTATAGGCCAAATGGTCTCTATGACAACTACTTAACTGTCCTTTGTAACCTCAGAGCAGCCCAGAACAATCCCAGGTGAATGGTGTGGCTGGGTTCCAATAAAACTTTATTTACAAAAACAGGCAGAGGGCAGGATTTGGCCTTCAGGCCATAGTTTGTCAACCTCTGCGATAGTATTAACAAAATTTATTGGACCACACAACTCTTAATTTATTGGTTCACGTGTTAGTTATTTTTATGGAAAGAGTCTTACAGGCAGGACCTATTCTGATTCACTGTGGTTTTCCCTGTGGCTATAATGGCAATTGGAACACAGAAAACTTTCAACCAGACCTTGTTCAATAGGGAAAACAGAATTAAATGGTCAAATAAAACAATCCTTCCAGAAGGAAGAGGATCCCTAAAGGAACACAGGTGATGACAATTGAACTATTTAAAGTAATATTTCAGAATAACAAGAAGCAAGTGTGTTTTGAAAGAAAAGAAAGATAAAGGAAAGGTGTAGAGGGCTCAGGATGAAGAGGAAACAGAACAGGGGAAAATGAATTATAAGAAGACAAAAGAGGAAAAGGAAGAGGTGGAGGATCAAAAGATGTGTTTCACTCGCCAGAAAATGGCTTTTTATGCCCCTGGCTGTGCACAAGAGTCTCAGTGTCCTAAAAGGGAAAACCTTTAATGAGGTGCTAAAAACCCTCTTTGGCATTAATTAACAAGATCACTAGGTTGTCATAATTACAGAGAGAAAGATAAACCATCAAGAGGTATTTCCTAACAGAAATGCAGGTCATTACAAAATATTATTTAAAGTCACATTTACATATAAAAAGGATGGAATGGATGTTGTCCCACTTGGCAGCCTCCTTCCCTCCCCTCTCCCTTGTGGTGCTGGAAGCAGTATGGGGCTCAGGTAAGCCAGGGGCTTTGGAATCTTTGTAGAGCATCCTCCTGGAGGGGACGGTGGATGTAGACATGTGAGAACTAAAGGAAACCTTTGCAGGTGAAATCTCAGGGCTGAGAAACCACATTCCCATCTGATTAACTGCCATTTATGCTTCTAAAGACCTGAACTCCCCTGGGTTCTCAACACCCAGCCCATACAAGGACACTCAATAAACACTATATGAGAAGCATTAATCAATTTTTGTAGACTCCGTTATGGAGCTGTCTTTTTTGAGAGGTTTCCTCATGTGTTGGAACCCTAGAAGAAGCCTCTCTCATCTCATGCTCCCCTGTGTGGTGGCACTTAAAGAAGTAAACTGACACTGAAAAAAATGGCCAAAATAGCCAAGGCTTCCCCCACCCCAATTAGACACAGAGCTACTAGAGGCAGCACCCTGATTCATTAATGTCCATATCCTTATCTTTAGCACAGACCTAGGTATGTAGTACGTGCTCTGGGCATGTGCTTCTTGAATGAATATTGATGACACTACTATAGCCCAGAAAGGTGGGGCAGTGATTATAGATCTTGGGCACACTCTGGTTGCTAGTGGGAGTTGAACCATAATTTGGAAGGAGGGGTGGCCCAGGGTACTCACTGTGTCACTAACGCAGTAGACTAAAAAAGGAGTTCCTCCAAACAAGTGTCCCCAAATGTGTTATAAATAACAGACGCTGCTGTGGTTGTAAATGGACATTACATAAAAAGGGGACCCCCAGGAAGGTACCGGTTCATTCTGAAGCCATGTATGTATACTGAAGTTGAACAAATAAACAAAGGGGTGGAAGTGATGAGAACCGGGTTGCTCACGGTTGGAGTGGACAGTAGCTTATAGATAAGCAAGTGGGGAGGGCTGGAATGATCCATGTGGTAACAGAGCCATGTGGTAATGAGACTTAGAGACATCAGTATGGACTTATATTTAGCTTACTCTAGATCAGGGGTCCTCAAACTTTTTAAACAGGGGTCCAGTTCACTGTCCCTCAGACCGCTGGAGGGTCGGACTATAGTTTTAAAAAAACTATGAACAAATTCCTATGCACACTGCACATATCTTATTGTGAAGTAAAAAAACAAAACGGCAAAAACTCCCACATGTGGCCCACGGGCCGTAGTTTGAGGACGCCTGCTCTAGATACAGATAGAAATATAGATAAGTATTAGATTTGGATACATTAGACAGAGATAGATGTGTGTGGATTCATGGGTAAGTTGACACACATACATATATTTCCTAGTTCTGGGAGGGGCTAGAAGCAATGACACCCCAGTAGTTATGAGCACATGCAACATCCAGATCTTGGTTTCTAAATGCCATTCTCCAATAAGAGAAACCAAGGTTCCTTGGAGAAATGGCTGATTCTAGGACTGGGATAGAAAATACAGAAGATGAGCCTAGAGCATCTCCCAGTGACAGGAAGTAAAGAAGGGCTCAAAAGACAAACTACGTGAGTATGTCAGAGGGACACAGGAGTCAGCTCAGAGTTCCCAAAGATGAGTGACTACAGCTGGAACAATTTGGGCAAGAAAAATACATAATGTAGTACTGGGTCAAAATTCAAAGTATAACATAAATATCCATAATAAATGATTGAATAAACAAGTGAGGAAGAATATACAAAGCTCTTACAAAAATTCCAAATAATTTATGTGGATACTCTGCACATTTCCTACCTCTTAAGGTTGGATTGCACATAGTGACTTTCTTCTAAAGAGTAAGGGATGGGAAGGGAGGGGAAAACTAACTTTACAGTGGGAGAGTCTGACAAACATACCAGTCAGGTGATCAAGGTCAACATCAGCATTGATAAGGCATTTTGATAGCATATACTTTTGATATGATGCCATGAAAAGAGCACTTTACCTCCAGGTTCTTCCTCCCCAAAACCCATAACCCCAGTCTAATCTTGAGAATAACATTAGCCAAATTCCAATTGTGCCTACCACCAACTGAGGGCCATTCTACAAAATACCTAAACGGTACACCTCAAAACTCTCAAGGTCATAAAAACCAAAGGGAATCTGAGAAACTGTCATAGCCTTGAGGAGACACAACATCTAAATGTACAGTCAACCCTCCGTGTCTGCAGGGGATTGACTCCAGGACCTACTGTGGGTAACAAAATCCGCAGATGCTCAGGTCCCCTATATGCAATGGTGTAGTATTTGCGTATAATCTCGATTTGCATATGGGCTACCGCAGGTGTGCCCTCACATCCCTTTATTTCCATGGATCCAGCATAGAGCTAGGTGTGCTCTTTTTCCAGTTTTGCTCTTTGGAAGTTCCTGGGATTTTATTTTCCAAATATTTCTGATCTGTGGTTGGTTGAATCTGCAGATGTGAAACCCACAGATACAGAGTGTAATGTGTATCCTGGGTGGGAAAATGATTTTACGTTTAAAACTATGAAATCCAAGTAAAGTATGGAGATTAGTGAATAATAATGTATCAATATTGATTCATTAACTGTGACAAATGACCATACACATGTGAGATGTCAATAGTAGGGGAAATCAGGTGTCAGGTGTATAGAGACTCTCTGTGCTGTCCTTGAAACTTTTCTGTAAGTCTGAAACTATACTAAAATGAAAGTTTAAAAAGGAAACAAATAAAGATACAAAGAAAATAAAAACAGTACAGAGAAAGCCCAATAAACACAGGGGTAGGAACACCATTGTTTATGATAACAAAGGTGCCTTTTTTAGGTCACCTCATTCTGCATCTCCCCCACCTCTTTTTTAAATTTATTTTTTAAATATTTTCATTGAATTCAGAGAGGAACAGAGAGGGAGAGAGAGATAGAAACATCAATGCTGAGAGAGAATCATTGATCGGCTGCCTCCTGCACGCCCCGTACTGGGGATCGAGCCCGCCACCTGGGCATGTGCCCTGACCAGGAATCAAATTGTGATCTCCTGGTTCATAAGTCAACGCTCAACCACTGAGCCACACTGGCCGGGCTTCCCCCACCTCTTTAGTTCTATGCCTGGGTACATCCTACACCAGTACCTTCTGGGTTTCTTAGCTATACCACTGATGCTAGCATCTCTTTTAAGTCATCTAATGCTGCCTGATGCTTTCAGGTGGATGCTTTTCATCCGGCAAGCTCCATGCTAACCTTTCAAACTTCAAAGTGCTTAAGCATCGTCTGGAGAAGAGTGTTCGAATGCAGATGCCTGGGCTCCATCTCAGAATCGGATTTAGTCTGTGTGAGGGAGTCCAATTAATCTGCATCTTTAATAAACTTCTGAGGTTTTTCTGGTTCACACATTCTGATCAACCCTGCACTAACGGGCAGAGAACAAGAATGATTTCTGACTGTCGTTCCTTCGCTTCTGGTTCCACATCTGGCGCCATCAAGCTTCCTAGGCACTATGAGCTTGGCAGGTAGTTGACACTCAATAAATATTTGATAAACGAACGAACGCATGAACTATCAAGATCAATATTAATCTTTACTCTTTTTTTATTGTTTAAAAACTTCGATGCTGGGTGTCAGGCCCAGGCATACATCATGGTAAGAGGACCACAAACTCCTAGAACTGAGATTTTAAAAATCCACCAACACTCAGGGCCATTCATTGTGCAGACCCTGACTGAGGTCCAGCGTGGTGGGAAAGATTTTCTTTCTCCAATGTGAGAGAGAGTCTTGCTATTTGTTGTTCTGAAGCCAATATCATTTTTTTAAAGATTTTTTTTCCCTTTACTTTTTTTCCCCCCTGCTTTTCAGGATCAGTGAGATAGCCCTGCCTTCTGAATCAGCAGCTCAGTTATTAGTTTGGTTGCATTTGCAGGTGGAAAACTGGAGACACATTTTTTCCCCACAGGCAGAAAGGTGCGTGTGCAATTAACTAATTGCAGGCTGATCCTCATCTGGTGTTTGTGAGAAACACACTTAGACACACACCTGCATGTCCAAAAGGCAACCTCTGACCAGGGTGGGGAGGGGCGGTTGTGGGGGAGATAAGGAATGATATGCTCAGAAGAGCTAAGGCGTTTGGGCAGAAGTGTCCCCTTTCCACCAGGGCTCCTGTGCAGGTCACCCCTCCGGTGCCCCCAGGAGCAGAAGGCCACATGGGAAGGTGAAATGTTCCCTGTTCCCAGAATTCAGTTAGAATGGCTGTCATTGTTTAAGTTAGAATATTGCTGGTTAATTGTTGGCTCTGAAAGAAAAATGATGAGCAGGGGACCGGTTCTGCATGGATTTAGTGTATTTGAATAATTTAGACCCCCGCCGTTAATCTGACAGGATTGTTTTTCTCTCGCAGTAGCCTGCTGGTACAAGAATTAAAACTGCCGGAGTAGCAGGGGCTGTGCTAGAGCTTAGTAATGAGGTTTATCAGTCAATAAATGATTTTATACAGCAAATTAAACTGTAAATTTCGTATGGGTGGTAAATATTTAGAGAATAAAGATATCTGGTTAATGAGGAGGCTGGATCTTGGGTTGTTTTTGTTTTGTAAAGAGCGAGAAGGAAAAAAGAAAATATCAACCTTCTAAATCTTGAATGTGGTTGGGGTTGGATGACAATTTGCTCACTTACATGTCTCTCTCTCTTTCTGTAAATAACAGAGGATGACTTCATTGTGTATTTAAGGATGCAATGGAAAACCCTCCTGTCTTTGACTGTGCCTACCACCAGAATGAGGTAACACTTCCCTCACAGCATCCTTCGGAATGCAGAAGGACAGATAGTATGTAAATTGCTCAGACAGTATCTGGCACAAGGCTCATCCTTTCTGCTATGATGTACTTTTAAATGCAGATACCCCCACGCTGTGCCGTGCTATGTGGTAGCCGCGCACTACATGTGGCTGTTCCAATGTCAACTTACACTAATTAAATTGAACTACAAAAACCTTCCCTTTCCCAGCTGCCTTCGCCCCATTTCAGGTGCCCAGCAGCTACCTGTGGCTAATGGCTGTGGTTCTGGACAACGCAGGCATTTCCCTCAGCACACGGAGTTTTGCTGGACAGCACGGTGCCTGAATCAGTCGGACAAGTTCACGCTTCCTGAGCTGGGGCAGTCCTAGGTCAGGCACAAGCTACCTAGGATGGTTTAATTGGCACAGGTTTTTTATTGTGTATCTGGGTGTACGTGTAAAAGGAACATCAGAAGGGAACATTATATGGTTTCACCCATATCAGCATTCAAGACAAGGCCATTAAAGTAATGTAAAGTAAAAAAAAAAAAAAAAAGCCAAGCAAATCAGTTTAAGAAAATATTAAATACATCAGTAGTGGTCATAACTATTTGGCAAAAATATTCAAGGTATATACAAAGGAATAACTGATGTTTGAAAAATATTGAGCCAATAGGTCCCAAGGATCGAGAAACTGAAGAAGAAGTGAGAGAAGAAGGAAAAATAGCCCAGTTGAGAGGCAGAGAGGGAGGAATGTCCACATCAGACTTGTCCAGCCTTCGTTTTGCTCTGGACTGAATGAGACCACGTCACCTGGCCCAGCTGAGTCACACACAGTCAGCACCTGCTCCAGGACTCCACAGGCTCAGCCTTCGTGGCATTGCCAGCTCCTTCAACATGAGCTCCCCGTACAGGTGGGCTGTTTGGAACGGGGCTCTAGAAACTCTCTGTGACACTCTGACCATCTCAAGTATGAGTGCGATTTGCAGACAAACATTGTAAGTCACACATCAAGGATGAAGACCTAGACATTCTGAATTGCACTTGCTAGCTTCCCACCTGGATAGTCCAAAATCAAGTCACCATCTGCTAGGAGGGTACATCACCCCCCATTGGCTCATTCCTTGAGGCAACTCTCTTCACCTTTCTGTCCCTAGTCCACCTGGTAAAAGTAAAATCTTGGGGGAGCTGGAAATACCATTATATCAGGGTCCTTAGAGAGAAAAAAATATCACAGTCAACTTGGATTATGGGGAGAGAGTTTAATAATTTTTAAAGACTATTAATAAAGATATGGGCAGTGTACAGGTAAACCAAAAGGTTCAGAATCTTGGGGCTGGTAGCATGTGGGTACCATGGCTATTGCTAGACTTGAAGGAGCAAGAAAGATGAGTGGGATATGGCTTCTGGATGGAGAGGACCTCCTGACATGCGTATAAGCTCATAATGACCTGAGGGGAGGAAGCCAGAAGAATACCCAACCACACACTCCTCCCTTTATCTCATCTCTTCCTGGGTGCTCCCCACATGCTGAGGGCCAGACAGCAAGGACTTTGTTGATGAATCCTGCCCTCCAAGGCAGGGGCAGGGTGTAGAAGAATGGAGAGTGCCTTGAAAGAGCAATGGGAAGCTCTTGGCACAATCGTTCTCCCTGTTGAGGTTGACTGAGCCTCATCTTCCCCTTCTGGTATCATAGGAGAGGTGCTACCTGCCAGGAGGCCCCGCTCTGTATCTGCCCGCAGCCCCTTTCAGGAGCTCATCCTCCCGGATGGGCTCCGAGCCCCAGGCATCACTGAGAGTTCAACCTTCTGGAAACACTTGACATCCCATCTCTGAGAGTCTGAATTCCTGCTGTCTGCCCAGCTCCTTTAGAGCTCAGTCACAGCACTGGGGAGATCCCAGGCTTTTTCTTCCTCATTCTGGTCTAATCCTGCACACCCTGGTGCACCCACTTCCCTGAGCTCTCAGGAAACAGGACTCAAGGCCATGTGCAAGTTTAAATTCTTTCAATAGC